>NW_028231990.1:1327500-1927500 GCF_054491065.1 Syngnathus leptorhynchus | reverse complement strand
CTCGGCGAGAAAAAGCGATTTCGGCAATAAAATTTGAAACGCGTGTAAAACATAAACCAAACGATGAAATTGGTTATTTCTTCATGTATAATGATCAACTCGATACTCCCTAGCCCCCAACAGCCTTTTTTTTCATAACACTTTAACCAGAGTGACGGGAGAGCGGCATTTCAGAAAACGTGCTTATCTCGGCGAGAAAAAGCGATTTCGGCAATAAAATTTAAAACGCGTGTAAAACATAAACCAAACGATGAAATTGGTTATTTCTTCATGTATAATGATCAACTCGATACTCCCTAGCCCCCAACAGCCTTTTTTTTCATAACACTTTAACCAGCGTGACGGGAGAGCGGCATTTCAGAAAACGTGCTTATCTCGGCGAGAAAAAGCGATTTCGGCAATAAAATTTAAAACGCGTGTAAAACATAAACCAAACGATGAAATTGGTTATTTCTTCATGTATAATGATCAACTGGATACTCCCTAGCCCCCAACAACCTTTTTTTTCATAACACTTTAACCAGAGTGACGGGAGAGCGGCATTTCAGAAAACGTGCTTATCTCGGCGAGAAAAAGCGATTTCGGCAATAAAATTTAAAACGCGTGTAAAACATAAACCAAACGATGAAATTGGTTATTTCTTCATGTATAAAGATCAACTCGATACTCCCTAGCCCCCAACAGCCTTTTTTTTCATAACACTTTAACCAGAGTGACGGGAGAGCGGCATTTCAGAAAACGTGCTTATCTCGGCGAGAAAAAGCGATTTCGGCAATAAAATTTAAAACGCGTGTAAAACATAAACCAAACGATAAAATTGGTTATTTCTTCATGTATAATGATCAACTCGATACTCCCTAGCCCCCAACAGCCTTTTTTTTCATAACACTTTAACCAGAGTGACGGGAGAGCGGCATTTCAGAAAACGTGCTTATCTCGGCGAGAAAAAGCCATTTCGGCAATAAAATTTAAAACGCGTGTAAAACATAAACCAAACGATGAAATTGGTTATTTCTTCATGTATAATGATCAACTCGATACTCCCTAGCCCCCAACAGCCTTTTTTTTCATAACACTTTAACCAGAGTGACGGGAGAGCGGCATTTCAGAAAACGTGCTTATCTCGGCGAGAAAAAGCGATTTCGGCAATAAAATTTAAAACGCGTGTAAAACATAAACCAAACGATGAAATTGGTTATTTCTTCATGTATAATGATCAACTCGATACTCCCTAGCCCCCAACAGCCTTTTTTTTCATAACACTTTAACCAGAGTGACGGGAGAGCGGCATTTCAGAAAACGTGCTTATCTCGGCGAGAAAAAGCGATTTCGGCAATAAAATTTAAAACGCGTGTAAAACATAAACCAAACGATGAAATTGGTTATTTCTTCATGTATAATGATCAACTCGATACTCCCTAGCCCCCAACAGCCTTTTTTTTCATAACACTTTAACCAGAGTGACGGAAGAGCGGCATTTCAGAAAACGTGCTTATCTCGGCGAGAAAAAGCCATTTCGGCAATAAAATTTAAAACGCGTGTAAAACATAAACCAAACGATGAAATTGGTTATTTCTTCATGTATAATGATCAACTCGATACTCCCTAGCCCCCAACAGCTTTTTTTTTCATAACACTTTAACCAGAGTGACGGGAGAGCGGCATTTCAGAAAACGTGCTTATCTCGGCGAGAAAAAGCGATTTCGGCAATAAAATTTAAAACGCGTGTAAAACATAAACCAAACGATGAAATTGGTTATTTCTTCATGTATAATGATCAACTCGATACTCCCTAGCCCCCAACAGCCTTTTTTTTCATAACACTTTAACCAGAGTGACGGGAGAGCGGCATTTCAGAAAACGTGCTTATCTCGGCGAGAAAAAGCGATTTCGGCAATAAAATTTAAAACGCGTGTAAAACATAAACCAAACGATGAAATTGGTTATTTCTTCATGTATAATGATCAACTCGATACTCCCTAGCCCCCAACAGCCTTTTTTTTCATAACACTTTAACCAGAGTGACGGGAGAGCGGCATTTCAGAAAACGTGCTTATCTCGGCGAGAAAAAGCGATTTCGGCAATAAAATTTAAAACGCGTGTAAAACATAAACCAAACGATGAAATTGGTTATTTCTTCATGTATAATGATCAACTCGATACTCCCTAGCCCCCAACAGCCTTTTTTTTCATAACACTTTAACCAGAGTGACGGAAGAGCGGCATTTCAGAAAACGTGCTTATCTCGGCGAGAAAAAGCCATTTCGGCAATAAAATTTAAAACGCGTGTAAAACATAAACCAAACGATGAAATTGGTTATTTCTTCATGTATAATGATCAACTCGATACTCCCTAGCCCCCAACAGCTTTTTTTTTCATAACACTTTAACCAGAGTGACGGGAGAGCGGCATTTCAGAAAACGTGCTTATCTCGGCGAGAAAAAGCGATTTCGGCAATAAAATTTAAAACGCGTGTAAAACATAAACCAAACGATGAAATTGGTTATTTCTTCATGTATAATGATCAACTCGATACTCCCTAGCCCCCAACAGCCTTTTTTTTCATAACACTTTAACCAGAGTGACGGGAGAGCGGCATTTCAGAAAACGTGCTTATCTCGGCGAGAAAAAGCGATTTCGGCAATAAAATTTAAAACGCGTGTAAAACATAAACCAAACGATGAAATAGGTTATTTCTTCATGTATAATGATCAACTCGATACTCCCTAGCCCCCAACAGCCTTTTTTTTTCATAACACTTTAACCAGAGTGACGGGAGAGCGGCATTTCAGAAAACGTGCTTATCTCGGCGAGAAAAAGCGATTTCGGCAATAAAATTTAAAACGCGTGTAAAACATAAACCAAACGATGAAATTGCTTATTTCTTCATGTATAATGATCAACTCGATACTCCCTAGCCCCCAACAGCCTTTTTTTTCATAACACTTTAACCAGAGTGACGGGAGAGCGGCATTTCAGAAAACGTGCTTATCTCGGCGAGAAAAAGCGATTTCGGCAATAAAATTTAAAACGCGTGTAAAACATAAACCAAACGATGAAATTGGTTATTTCTTCATGTATAATGATCAACTCGATACTCCCTAGCCCCCAACAGCCTTTTTTTTCATAACACTTTAACCAGAGTGACGGGAGAGCGGCATTTCAGAAAACGTGCTTATCTCGGCGAGAAAAAGCGATTTCGGCAATAAAATTTAAAACGCGTGTAAAACATAAACCAAACGATGAAATTGGTTATTTCTTCATGTATAATGATCAACTCGATACTCCCTAGCCCCCAACAGCCTTTTTTTTCATAACACTTTAACCAGAGTGACGGGAGAGCGGCATTTCAGAAAACGTGCTTATCTCGGCGAGAAAAAGCGATTTCGGCAATAAAATTTAAAACGCGTGTAAAACATAAACCAAACGATGAAATTGCTTATTTCTTCATGTATAATGATCAACTCGATACTCCCTAGCCCCCAACAGCCTTTTTTTTTCATAACACTTTAACCAGAGTGACGGGAGAGCGGCATTTCAGAAAACGTGCTTATCTCGGCGAGAAAAAGCGATTTCGGCAATAAAATTTAAAACGCGTGTAAAACATAAACCAAACGATGAAATTGCTTATTTCTTCATGTATAATGATCAACTCGATACTCCCTAGCCCCCAACAGCCTTTTTTTTCATAACACTTTAACCAGAGTGACGGGAGAGCGGCATTTCAGAAAACGTGCTTATCTCGGCGAGAAAAAGCGATTTCGGCAATAAAATTTAAAACGCGTGTAAAACATAAACCAAACGATGAAATTGGTTATTTCTTCATGTATAATGATCAACTCGATACTCCCTAGCCCCCAACAGCCTTTTTTTTCATAACACTTTAACCAGAGTGACGGGAGAGCGGCATTTCAGAAAACGTGCTTATCTCGGCGAGAAAAAGCGATTTCGGCAATAAAATTTAAAACGCGTGTAAAACATAAACCAAACGATGAAATTGGTTATTTCTTCATGTATAATGATCAACTCGATACTCCCTAGCCCCCAACAGCCTTTTTTTTCATAACACTTTAACCAGAGTGACGGGAGAGCGGCATTTCAGAAAACGTGCTTATCTCGGCGAGAAAAAGCGATTTCGGCAATAAAATTTAAAACGCGTGTAAAACATAAACCAAACGATGAAATTGGTTATTTCTTCATGTATAATGATCAACTCGATACTCCCTAGCCCCCAACAGCCTTTTTTTTCATAACACTTTAACCAGAGTGACGGGAGAGCGGCATTTCAGAAAACGTGCTTATCTCGGCGAGAAAAAGCGATTTCGGCAATAAAATTTAAAACGCGTGTAAAACATAAACCAAACGATGAAATTGGTTATTTCTTCATGTATAATGATCAACTCGATACTCCCTAGCCCCCAACAGCCTTTTTTTTTATAACACTTTAACCAGAGTGACGGGAGAGCGGCATTTCAGAAAACGTGCTTATCTCGGCGAGAAAAAGCGATTTCGGCAATAAAATTTAAAACGCGTGTAAAACATAAACCAAACGATGAAATTGGTTATTTCTTCATGTATAATGATCAACTCGATACTCCCTAGCCCCCAACAGCCTTTTTTTTCATAACACTTTAACCAGAGTGACGGGAGAGCGGCATTTCAGAAAACGTGCTTATCTCGGCGAGAAAAAGCTGGAGCTCAGCAGCGGCTTTTTGCGCAAGATCACGACGGGTTAGGCTTCCAGGACCTCGGCTAAGCAATTCTACCGGGCCGCCCGGTTATTTTTTTGAACCAGCCCGGTTCTTTTTACACTTCCAGCTGGAGCTCACGAGCGGCTTTTTGGACAAGATCACGCCGTGTTAGGCTTCCAGAGCCCCGGCTAAGCAATTTTACCGGCCCGCCCGGTTCTTTTTTTTAACCAGCCCGGTTCTTTTTACACTTCCAGCTGGAGCTCAGCAGCGGGTTTTTGGACAAGATCACGCCGTGTTAGGCTTCCAGAGCCCCGGCTAAGCAATTTTACAGGGTCGCCCGGTTCTTTTTTTTAACCAGCCCGGTTTTTTTTACACTTCCAGCTGGAGCTCAGCAGCGGCTTTTTGCACAGTATCACGCCGGGTTAGGCTTCCAGAGCCCCGGCTAAGCAATTTTACCGGGCCGCCCGGTTCTTTTTTTTTAACCAGCCCGGTTCTTTTTACACTTCCAGCTGGAGCTCAGCAGCGGCTTTTTGGACAAGATCACGCCGTGTTAGGCTTCCAGAGCCCCGGCTAAGCAATTTTACCGGGTCGCCCGGTTCTTTTTTTTAACCAGCCTGGTTCTTTTTACACTTCCAGCTGGAGCTCAGCAGCGGCTTTTTGGACAAGATCACGCCGTGTTAGGCTTCCAGAGCCCCGGCTAAGCAATTTTACCGGGTCGCCCGGTTCTTTTTTTAACCAGCCCGGTTCTTTTTACACTTCCAGCTGGAGCTCAGCATCGTGTAAAACATAAACCAAACGATGAAATTGGTTATTTCTTCATGTATAATGATCAACTCGATACTCCCTAGCCCCCAACAGCCTTTTTTTTTCATAACACTTTAACCAGAGTGACGGGAGAGCGGCATTTCAGAAAACGTGCTTATCTCGGCGAGAAAAAGCGATTTCGGCAATAAAATTTAAAACGCGTGTAAAACATAAACCAAACGATGAAATTGGTTATTTCTTCATGTATAATGATCAACTCGATACTCCCTAGCCCCCAACAGCCTTTTTTTCCCATAACACTTTAACCAGAGTGACGGGAGAGCGGCATTTCAGAAAACGTGCTTATCTCGGCGAGAAAAAGCGATTTCGGCAATAAAATTTAAACGCGTGTAAAACATAAACCAAACGATGAAATTGGTTATTTCTTCATGTATAATGATCAACTCGATACTCCCTAGCCCCCAACAGCCTTTTTTTTCATAACACTTTAACCAGAGTGACGGGAGAGCGGCATTTCAGAAAACGTGCTTATCTCGGCGAGAAAAAGCGATTTCGGCAATAAAATTTAAAACGCGTGTAAAACATAAACCAAACGATGAAATTGGTTATTTCTTCATGTATAATGATCAACTCGATACTCCCTAGCCCCCAACAGCCTTTTTTTTCATAACACTTTAACCAGAGTGACGGGAGAGCGGCATTTCAGAAAACGTGCTTATCTCGGCGAGAAAAAGCGATTTCGGCAATAAAATTTAAAACGCGTGTAAAACATAAACCAAACGATGAAATTGGTTATTTCTTCATGTATAATGATCAACTCGATACTCCCTAGCCCCCAACAGCCTTTTTTTTTCATAACACTTTAACCAGAGTGACGGGAGAGCGGCATTTCAGAAAACGTGCTTATCTCGGCGAGAAAAAGCGATTTCGGCAATAAAATTTAAAACGCGTGTAAAACATAAACCAAACGATGAAATTGGTTATTTCTTCATGTATAATGATCAACTCGATACTCCCTAGCCCCCAACAGCCTTTTTTTTCATAACACTTTAACCAGAGTGACGGGAGAGCGGCATTTCAGAAAACGTGCTTATCTCGGCGAGAAAAAGCGATTTCGGCAATAAAATTTAAAACGCGTGTAAAACATAAACCAAACGATGAAATTGGTTATTTCTTCGTGTATAATGATCAACTCGATACTCCCTAGCCCCCAACAGCCTTTTTTTTCATAACACTTTAACCAGAGTGACGGGAGAGCGGCATTTCAGAAAACGTGCTTATCTCGGCGAGAAAAAGCGATTTCGGCAATAAAATTTAAAACGCGTGTAAAACATAAACCAAACGATGAAATTGGTTATTTCTTCATGTATAATGATCAACTCGATACTCCCTAGCCCCCAACAGCCTTTTTTTTTCATAACACTTTAACCAGAGTGACGGGAGAGCGGCATTTCAGAAAACGTGCTTATCTCGGCGAGAAAAAGCGATTTCGGCAATAAAATTTAAAACGCGTGTAAAACATAAACCAAACGATGAAATTGGTTATTTCTTCATGTATAATGATCAACTCGATACTCCCTAGCCCCCAACAGCCTTTTTTTTCATAACACTTTAACCAGAGTGACGGGAGAGCGGCATTTCAGAAAACGTGCTTATCTCGGCGAGAAAAAGCGATTTCGGCAATAAAATTTAAAACGCGTGTAAAACATAAACCAAACGATGAAATTGGTTATTTCTTCATGTATAATGATCAACTCGATAGTCCCTAGCCCCCAACAGCCTTTTTTTCATAACACTTTAACCAGAGTGACGGGAGAGCGGCATTTCAGAAAACGTGCTTATCTCGGCGAGAAAAAGCGATTTCGGCAATAAAATTTAAAACGCGTGTAAAACATAAACCAAACGATGAAATTGGTTATTTCTTCATGTATAATGATCAACTCGATACTCCCTAGCCCCCAACAGCCTTTTTTTTCATAACACTTTAACCAGAGTGACGGGAGAGCGGCATTTCAGAAAACGTGCTTATCTCGGCGAGAAAAAGCGATTTCGGCAATAAAATTTAAAACGCGTGTAAAACATAAACCAAACGATGAAATTGGTTATTTCTTCATGTATAATGATCAACTCGATACTCCCTAGCCCCCAACAGCCTTCTTTTTCATAACACTTTAACCAGAGTGACGGGAGAGCAGCATTTCAGAAAACGTGCTTATCTCGGCGAGAAAAAGCGATTTCGGCAATAAAATTTAAAACGCGTGTAAAACATAAACCAAACGATGAAATTGGTTATTTCTTCATGTATAATGATCAACTCGATACTCCCTAGCCCCCAACAGCCTTTTTTTTCATAACACTTTAACCAGAGTGACAGGAGAGCGGCATTTCAGAAAACGTGCTTATCTCGGCGAGAAAAAGCGATTTCGGCAATAAAATTTAAAACGCGTGTAAAACATAAACCAAACGATGAAATTGGTTATTTCTTCATGTATAAAGATCAACTCGATACTCCCTAGCCCCCAACAGCCTTTTTTTTAATAACACTTTAACCAGAGTGACGGGAGAGCGGCATTTCAGAAAACGTGCTTATCTCGGCGAGAAAAAGCGATTTCGGCAATAAAATTTAAAACGCGTGTAAAACATAAACCAAACGATGAAATTGGTTATTTCTTCATGTATAATGATCAACTCGATACTCCCTAGCCCCCAACAGCCTTTTTTTTCATAACACTTTAACCAGAGTGACGGGAGAGCGGCATTTCAGAAAACGTGCTTATCTCGGCGAGAAAAAGCCATTTCGGCAATAAAATTTAAAACGCGTGTAAAACATAAACCAAACGATGAAATTGGTTATTTCTTCATGTATAATGATCAACTCGATACTCCCTAGCCCCCAACAGCCTTTTTTTTCATAACACTTTAACCAGAGTGACGGGAGAGCGGCATTTCAGAAAACGTGCTTATCTCGGCGAGAAAAAGCCATTTCGGCAATAAAATTTAAAACGCGTGTAAAACATAAACCAAACGATGAAATTGGTTATTTCTTCATGTATAATGATCAACTCGATACTCCCTAGCCCCCAACAGCCTTTTTTTTCATAACACTTTAACCAGAGTGACGGGAGAGCGGCATTTCAGAAAACGTGCTTATCTCGGCGAGAAAAAGCGATTTCGGCAATAAAATTTAAAACGCGTGTAAAACATAAACCAAACGATGAAATTGGTTATTTCTTCATGTATAATGATCAACTCGATACTCCCTAGCCCCCAACAGCCTTTTTTTTCATAACACTTTAACCAGAGTGACGGGAGAGCGGCATTTCAGAAAACGTGCTTATCTGGGCGAGAAAAAGCGATTTCGGCAATAAAATTTAAAACGCGTGTAAAACATAAACCAAACGATGAAATTGGTTATTTCTTCATGTATAATGATCAACTCGATACTCCCTAGCCCCCAACAGCCTTTTTTTTCATAACACTTTAACCAGAGTGACGGGAGAGCGGCATTTCAGAAAACGTGCTTATCTCGGCGAGAAAAAGCGATTTCGGCAATAAAATTTAAAACGCGTGTAAAACATAAACCAAACGATGAAATTGGTTATTTCTTCATGTATAATGATCAACTCGATACTCCCTAGCCCCCAACAGCCTTTTTTTTCATAACACTTTAACCAGAGTGACGGGAGAGCGGCATTTCAGAAAACGTGCTTATCTCGGCGAGAAAAAGCGATTTCGGCAATAAAATTTAAAACGCGTGTAAAACATAAACCAAACGATGAAATTGGTTATTTCTTCATGTATAATGATCAACTCGATACTCCCTAGCCCCCAACAGCCTTTTTTTTCATAACACTTTAACCAGAGTGACGGGAGAGCGGCATTTCAGAAAACGTGCTTATCTCGGCGAGAAAAAGCCATTTCGGCAATAAAATTTAAAACGCGTGTAAAACATAAACCAAACGATGAAATTGGTTATTTCTTCATGTATAATGATCAACTCGATACTCCCTAGCCCCCAACAGCCTTTTTTTTCATAACACTTTAACCAGAGTGACGGGAGAGCGGCATTTCAGAAAACGTGCTTATCTCGGCGAGAAAAAGCGATTTCGGCAATAAAATTTAAAACGCGTGTAAAACATAAACCAAACGATGAAATTGGTTATTTCTTCATGTATAATGATCAACTCGATACTCCCTAGCCCCCAACAGCCTTTTTTTTCATAACACTTTAACCAGAGTGACGGGAGAGCGGCATTTCAGAAAACGTGCTTATCTCGGCGAGAAAAAGCCATTTCGGCAATAAAATTTAAAACGCGTGTAAAACATAAACCAAACGATGAAATTGGTTATTTCTTCATGTATAATGATCAACTCGATACTCCCTAGCCCCCAACAGCCTTTTTTTTCATAACACTTTAACCAGAGTGACGGGAGAGCGGCATTTCAGAAAACGTGCTTATCTCGGCGAGAAAAAGCCATTTCGGCAATAAAATTTAAAACGCGTGTAAAACATAAACCAAACGATGGAATTGGTTATTTCTTCATGTATAATGATCAACTCGATACTCCCTAGCCCCCAACAGCCTTTTTTTTCATAACACTTTAACCAGAGTGACGGGAGAGCGGCATTTCAGAAAACGTGCTTATCTCGGCGAGAAAAAGCCATTTCGGCAATAAAATTTAAAACGCGTGTAAAACATAAACCAAACGATGAAATTGGTTATTTCTTCATGTATAATGATCAACTCGATACTCCCTAGCCCCCAACAGCCTTTTTTTTCATAACACTTTAACCAGAGTGACGGGAGAGCGGCATTTCAGAAAACGTGCTTATCTCGGCGAGAAAAAGCCATTTCGGCAATAAAATTTAAAACGCGTGTAAAACATAAACCAAACGATGAAATTGGTTATTTCTTCATGTATAATGATCAACTCGATACTCCCTAGCCCCCAACAGCCTTTTTTTTCATAACACTTTAACCAGAGTGACGGGAGAGCGGCATTTCAGAAAACGTGCTTATCTCGGCGAGAAAAAGCCATTTCGGCAATAAAATTTAAAACGCGTGTAAAACATAAACCAAACGATTAAATTGGTTATTTCTTCATGTATAATGATCAACTCGATACTCCCTAGCCCCCAACAGCCTTTTTTTTCATAACACTTTAACCAGAGTGACGGGAGAGCGGCATTTCAGAAAACGTGCTTATCTCGGCGAGAAAAAGCCATTTCGGCAATAAAATTTAAAACGCGTGTAAAACATAAACCAAACGATTAAATTGGTTATTTCTTCATGTATAATGATCAACTCGATACTCCCTAGCCCCCAACAGCCTTTTTTTTCATAACACTTTAACCAGAGTGACGGGAGAGCGGCATTTCAGAAAACGTGCTTATCTCGGCGAGAAAAAGCCATTTCGGCAATAAAATTTAAAACGCGTGTAAAACATAAACCAAACGATGAAATTGGTTATTTCTTCATGTATAATGATCAACTCGATACTCCCTAGCCCCCAACAGCCTTTTTTTTCATAACACTTTAACCAGAGTGACGGGAGAGCGGCATTTCAGAAAACGTGCTTATCTCGGCGAGAAAAAGCCATTTCGGCAATAAAATTTAAAACGCGTGTAAAACATAAACCAAACGATGAAATTGGTTATTTCTTCATGTATAATGATCAACTCGATACTCCCTAGCCCCCAACAGCCTTTTTTTTCATAACACTTTAACCAGAGTGACGGGAGAGCGGCATTTCAGAAAACGTGCTTATCTCGGCGAGAAAAAGCGATTTCGGCAATAAAATTTAAAACGCGTGTAAAACATAAATCAAACGATGAAATTGGTTATTTCTTCATGTATAATGATCAACTCGATACTCCCTAGCCCCCAACAGCCTTTTTTTTCATAACACTTTAACCAGAGTGACGGGAGAGCGGCATTTCAGAAAACGTGCTTATCTCGGCGAGAAAAAGCGATTTCGGCAATAAAATTTAAAACGCGTGTAAAACATAAACCAAACGATGAAATTGGTTATTTCTTCATGTATAATGAAGATGGTGTAGAGCTGGAGTCAGAGGCAGAAATGAAGTCAGAGGTAGAGCTGGTGTGGAGCTGAAGTCAGAGGCGGAGATGAAGTTGGAGTCAGATGCAAAGCTGGTGTGGGGCTGGAGCTGGAGTTGGAGGCAGAGCTGGTGTGGAGCTGAAGTCAGAGGTGGAGCTGAAGTCAGAGACTGGTGTGGAGCTGGAGTCAGAGGTAGAGCTGAAGTCAGGGTTAGAGGTGGAGCTGAAGTCAGAGACTGGTGTGGAGCTGGAGGCGGAGCTGAAGGCAGAGGCAGAGCAGGTCTGGAGCTGGAGGCACAGTCAAAGGCGGAAGTGGGGCTGAAGTCAGAGGCAGAGCTGGAGGCGGAGCTGAAGTCAGAGGCAGAGCTGGAGGCGGTGCTGAAGTCAGAGGTGGAGCTGAAGTCAGAGGCAGAGCTGGTGGTGGAGTCAGAGAATGCTCCATTAAACCATATAGTGTACATTCCTTCCCTGCAACACTAGTGAAGTCTTCATGGTATAGTAGATAGTGCTCTGGACTCTCACCCCAGCGACCCGAGTTCAAATCCCGGTGGGACCAAAGAAAATATGTCATCATGGAAAAGGCGTTGGTAGCGGAGCTGGAGCTGTAGGCGGAGCTGAAGTCAGAGGCGGAGCTGAAGTCAGAGGCAGATTTGGTGTGGTGCCGAAATTGAAGGCGGAGCGAAAGTCAGTGGCAGAGATGGTGTGGAGCTGGAGTTGGAGGAGAAGCTGTAGTCAGAGATGGAACTGAAGTTGTGGTCAGATGCAGAACTGGTGTGGAGCTGGAGTCAGAGGCGGAGCTGAAGTCAGAAACTGGTGTGGAGCTGACGGCGGAGTTGGAGGCGGAAGTCAGAGGCAGAGCTGGTGGTGGAGTCAGAGAAGGCTCCATCAAACCATAGAGTGTACATTCCTTCCCTGCAACACTAGTGAAGTCTTCATGGTATAGTGGATAGTGCTCTGGACTCTCACCCCAGCGACCCGAGTTCAAATCCCGGTGGGACCAAAGAAAATATGTCATCATGGAAAAGGCGTTGGTGGCGGAGCTGGAGCTGTAGGCGGAGCTGAAGTCAGAGGCGGAGCTGAAGTCAGAGGCAGATTTGGTGTGGTACCGAAATTGGAGGTGGAGCTGAAGTCAGTGGCAGAGATGGTGTGGAGCTGGAGTTGGAGGAGAAGCTGTAGTCAGAGATGAAACTGAAGTTGTGGTCAGATGCAGAACTGGTGTGGAGCTGAAGTCAGAAGCTGGTATGGAGCTGGCGGCGGAGTTGGAGGCGGAAGTGGGGCTGAAGTCAGAGGCAGAGATGGAGTAGAGCTGGAGTCAGAGGCAGAAATGAAGTCAGAGGTAGAGCTGGTGTGGAGCTGAAGTCAGAGGCGGAGATGAAGTTGGAGTCAGATGCAAAGCTGGTGTGGGGCTGGAGTCAGAGGTGGAGCTGAAGTCAGAGACTGGTGTGGAGCTGGAGTCAGAGGTAGAGCTGAAGTCAGGGTTGGAGGTGGAGCTGAAGTCAGAGACTGGTGTGGAGCTGGAGGCGGAGCTGAAGGCAGAGGCAGAGCAGGTCTGGAGCTGGAGGCACAGTCAAAGGCGGAAGTGGGGCTGAAGTCAGAGGCAGAGCTGGAGGCGGAGCTGAAGTCAGAGGCAGAGCTGGAGGCGGTGCTGAAGTCAGAGGTGCAGCTCAAGTCAGAGGCAGAGCTGGTGGTGGAGTCAGAGAATGCTGCATTAAACCATATAGTGTACATTCCTTCCCTGCAACACTAGTGAAGTCTTCATGGTATAGTGGATAGTGCTCTGGACTCTCACCCCAGCGACCCGAGTTCAAATCCCGGCTGAAGTCAGAGGCAGAGATGGTGTAGAGCTGGAGTCAGAGGCAGAAATGAAGTCAAAGGTAGAGCTGGTGTGGAGCTGAAGTCAGAGGCGGAGATGAAGTTGGAGTCAGATGCAAAGCTGGTGTGGGGCTGGAGCTGGAGTTGGAGGCAGAGCTGGTGTGGAGCTGAAGTCAGAGGTGGAGCTGAAGTCAGAGACTGGTGTGGAGCTGGAGTCAGAGGTAGAGCTGAAGTCAGGGTTAGAGGTGGAGCTGAAGTCAGAGACTGGTGTGGAGCTGGAGGCGGAGCTGAAGGCAGAGGCAGAGCAGGTCTGGAGCTGGAGGCACAGTCAAAGGCGGAAGTGGGGCTGAAGTCAGAGGCAGAGCTGGAGGCGGTGCTGAAGTCAGAGGCAGAGCTGGTGGTGGAGTCAGAGAATGCTCCATTAAACCATATAGTGTACATTCCTTCCCTGCAACACTAGTGAAGTCTTCATGGTATAGTGGATAGTGCTCTGGACTCTCACCCCAGCGACCCGAGTTCAAATCCCGGTGGGACCAAAGAAAATATGTCATCATGGAAAAGGCGTTGGTGGCGGAGCTGGAGCTGTAGGCGGAGCTGAAGTCAGAGGCGGAGCTGAAGTCAGAGGCAGATTTGGTGTGGTGCCGAAATTGAAGGCGGAGCTGAAGTCAGTGGCAGAGATGGTGTGGAGCTGGAGTTGGAGGAGAAGCTGTAGTCAGAGATGGAACTGAAGTTGTGGTCAGATGCAGAACTGGTGTGGAGCTGGAGTCAGAGGCGGAGCTGAAGTCAGAAACTGATGTGGAGCTGACGGCGGAGTTGGAGGCGGAAGTAAGAGGCAGAGCTGGTGGTGGAGTCAGAGAATGCTCCATCAAACCATAGAGTGTACATTCCTTCCCTGCAACACTAGTGAAGTCTTCATGGTATAGTGGATAGTGCTCTGGACTCTCACCCCAGCGACCCGAGTTCAAATCCCGGTGGGACCACAGAAAATATGTCATCATGGAAAAGGCGTTGGTGGCGGAGCTGGAGCTGTAGGCGGAGCTGAAGTCAGAGGCGGAGCTGAAGTCAGAGGCAGATTTGGTGTGGTGCCGAAATTGGAGGCGGAGCTGAAGTCAGTGGCAGAGATGGTGTGGAGCTGGAGTTGGAGGAGAAGCTGTAGTCAGAGATGGAACTGAAGTTGTGGTCAGATGCAGAACTGGTGTGGAGCTTGAGTCAGAGGCGGAGCTGAAGTCAGAAACTGGTGTGGAGCTGACGGCGGAGTTGGAGGCGGAAGTCAGAGGCAGAGCTGGTGGTGGAGTCAGAGAATGCTCCATCAAACCATAGAGTGTACATTCCTTCCCTGCAACACTAGTGAAGTCTTCATGGTATAGTGGATAGTGCTCTGGACTCTCACCCCAGCGACCCGAGTTCGAATCCCGGCTGAAGTCAGAGGCAGAGATGGTGTAGAGCTGGAGTCAGAGGCAGAAATGAAGTCAGAGGTAGAGCTGGTGTGGAGCTGAAGTCAGAGGCGGAGATGAAGTTGGAGTCAGATGCAAAGCTGGTGTGGGGCTGGAGCTGGAGTTGGAGGCAGAGCTGGTGTGGAGCTGAAGTCAGAGGTGGAGCTGAAGTCAGAGACTGGTGTGGAGCTGGAGTCAGAGGTAGAGCTGAAGTCAGGGTTAGAGGTGGAGCTGAAGTCAGAGACTGGTGTGGAGCTGGAGGCGGAGCTGAAGGCAGAGGCAGAGCAGGTCTGGAGCTGGAGGCACAGTCAAAGGCGGAAGTGGGGCTGAAGTCAGAGGCAGAGCTGGAGGCGGAGCTGAAGTCAGAGGCAGAGCTGGAGGCGGTGCTGAAGTCAGAGGTGCAGCTCAAGTCAGAGGCAGAGCTGGTGGTGGAGTCAGAGAATGCTCCATTAAACCATATAGTGTACATTCCTTCCCTGCAACACTAGTAAAGTCTTCATGGTATAGTGGATAGTGCTCTGGACTCTCACCCCAGCGACCCGAGTTCAAATCCCGGTGGGACCAAAGAAAATATGTCATCATGGAAAAGGCGTTGGTGGCGGAGCTGGAGCTGTAGGCGGAGCTGAAGTCAGAGGCGGAGCTGAAGTCAGAGGCAGATTTGGTGTGGTGCCGAAATTGAAGGCGGAGCTGAAGTCGGTGGCAGAGATGGTGTGGAGCTGGAGTTGGAGGAGAAGCTGTAGTCAGAGATGGAACTGAAGTTGTGGTCAGATGCAGAACTGGTGTGGAGCTGGAGTCAGAGGCGAAGCTGAAGTCAGAAACTGGTGTGGAGCTGACGGCGGAGTTGGAGGCGGAAGTCTGGTGGTGGAGTCAGAGAATGCTCCATCAAACCATAGAGTGTACATTCCTTCCCTGCAACACTAGTGAAGTCTTCATGGTATAGTGGATAGTGCTCTGGACTCTCACCCCAGCGACCCGAGTTCAAATCCCGGTGGGACCAAAGAAAATATGTCATCATGGAAAAGGCGTTGGTGGCGGAGCTGGAGCTGTAGGCGGAGCTGAAGTCAGAGGCGGAGCTGAAGTCAGAGGCAGATTTGGTGTGGTGCCGAAATTGGAGGCGGAGCTAAAGTCAGTGGAAGAGATGGTGTGGAGCTGGAGTTGGAGGAGAAGCTGTAGTCAGAGATGAAACTGAAGTTGTGGTCAGATGCAGAACTGGTGTGGAGCTGAAGTCAGAAGCTGGTATGGAGCTGGCGGCGGAGTTGGAGGCGGAAGTGGGGCTGAAGTCAGAGGCAGAGATGGAGTAGAGCTGAAGTCAGAGGCAGAAATGAAGTCAGAGGTAGAGCTGGTGTGGAGCTGAAGTCAGAGGCGGAGATGACGTTGGAGTCAGATGCAAAGCTGGTGTGGGGCTGGAGTCAGAGGTGGAGCTGAAGTCAGAGACTGGTGTGGAGCTGGAGTCAGAGGTAGAGCTGAAGTCAGGGTTGGAGGTGGAGCTGAAGTCAGAGACTGGTGTGGAGCTGGAGGCGGAGCTGAAGCCAGAGGCAGAGCAGGTCTGGAGCTGGAGGCACAGTCAAAGGCGGAAGTGGGGCTGAAGTCAGAGGCAGAGCTGGAGGCGGAGCTGAAGTCAGAGGCAGAGCTGGAGGCGGTGCTGAAGTCAGAGGTGCAGCTCAAGTCAGAGGCAGAGCTGGTGGTGGAGTCAGAGAATGCTCCATTAAACCATATAGTGTACATTCCTTCCCTGCAACACTAGTGAAGTCTTCATGGTATAGTGGATAGTGCTCTGGACTCTCACCCCAGCGACCCGAGTTCAAATCCCGGTGGGACCAAAGAAAATATGTCATCATGGAAAAGGCGTTGGTGGCGGAGCTGGAGCTGTAGGCGGAGCTGAAGTCAGAGGCGGAGCTGAAGTCAGAGGCAGATTTGGTGTGGTGCCGAAATTGGAGGCGGAGCTGAAATCAGTGGCAGAGATGGTGTGGAGCTGGAGTTGGAGGAGGAGCTGTAGTCAGAGATGGAACTGAAGTTGAAGTCAGATGCAGAACTGGTGTGGAGCTGGAGTCAGAGGTGGAGCTGAAGTCAGAAACTGGTGTGGAGCTGGCGGCGGAGTTGGAGGCGGAAGTGGGGCTGAAGTAAGAGGCAGAGATGGTGTAGAGCTGGAGTCAGAGGCAGAAATGAAGTCAGAGGTAGAGCTGGTGTGGAGCTGAAGTCAGAGGCGGAGATGAAGTTGGAGTCAGATGCAAAGCTGGTGTGGGGCTGGAGTCAGAGGTGGAGCTGAAGTGAGACTGGTGTGGAGCTGGAGTCAGAGGTAGAGCTGAAGTCAGGGTTGGAGGTGGAGCTGAAGTCGGAGATTGGTGTGGAGCAGGAGGTGGAGCTGAAGGCAGAGCAGGTCTGGAGCTGGAAGCAGAGTCAAAGGCGGAAGTGGGGCTGAAGTCAGAGGCAGAGCTGGAGGCGGAGCTGAAGTCAGAGGCAGAGCTGGAGGCGGTGCTGAAGTCAGAGGTGGAGCTGAAGTCAGAGGCAGAGCTGGTGGTGGAGTCAGAGAATGCTCCATTAAACCATATAGTGTACATTCCTTCCCTGTAACACTAGTGAAGTCTTCATGGTATAGTGGATAGTGCTCTGGACTCTGTGTGTGTACGTACACACAGGGCATGTGATGCGTCAGTGCAGTAGTGTTGGAGTAGTAGTGCCTGTAGTTTGTGCATGCTGTATGCTGTATGCTGCTTCTGCTTGCCACTTTTCTGCTTCCAGCTACCGCCACCGGCTAGCCCTCTGTTTCCGGGGGTGAAAAGAGGAGCCGAGTGCGTAAGCCTCCTCCGCCGGTACATAGCCTCTCCATTGCCAAGACTTGCGCACGCCTCCTCGTGGCCACACACGGTAACTGGCACCTTGCGGTCCCAGGCTAAGTTGTGCAGGATCTCGGAGCAGCAGTGGGCCCCAGAGATGTGGCATGTAGGCCCACCGGTGTGTGGACACGCCCTACTGCCCATCAGCCACTGTCCCTGCTGTGGGTAAACAGCCCCAGCTTTGGGTAAATAGTGAAGACCTCAACGGCGGACCAGGCGGAGGATGATGGCTGACCTAAGGGGAGGCGTCACAACGGCTGGGAAGGCGGATGAAGGCTACAGCAGAAAAGGGTCACCAGTCGTCTTGGTCTCCTTGCCACTGGATTCTGACCCCAATCTGTCAAGGACAGTGTGGTGACTGTCTGTGCACCAGTCTCCCCACGTTAAACAAAGTCACGCACAGGCGTCTTTTTCAGGGAATCCATTTTACATCCTAGACAACCCTGAGAAGAAGACTGTCATACTCGTCTCGAGTGACCGCCGATGATGATGATGATGGACTCTCACCCCAGCGACTCGAGTTCAAATCCCGGTGGGACCAAAGCTGGAGTCAGAGGCGGAGCTGAAGTCAGAAACTGGTGTGGAGCTGGCGGCGGAGTTGGAGGCGGAAGTGGGGCTGAAGTCAGAGGCAGAGATGGTGTAGAGCTGGAGTCAGAGGCAGAAATGAAGTCAGAGGTAGAGCTGGTGTGGAGCTGAAGTCAGAGGCGGAGATGAAGTTGGAGTCAGATGCAAAGCTGGTGTGGGGCTGGAGTCAGAGGTGGAGCTGAAGTCAGAGACTGGTGTGGAGCTGGAGTCAGAGGTAGAGCTGAAGTCAGGGTTGGAGGTGGAGCTGAAGTCAGAGACTGGTGTGGAGCTGGAGGCGGAGCTGAAGGCAGAGGCAGAGCAGGTCTGGAGCTGGAGGCACAGTCAAAGGCGGAAGTGGGGCTGAAGTCAGAGGCAGAGCTGGAGGCGGAGCTGAAGTCAGAGGCAGAGCTGGAGGCGGAGCTGAAGTCAGAGGCAGAGCTGGAGGCGGTGCTGAAGTCAGAGGTGGAGCTGAAGTCAGAGGCAGAGCTGGTGGTGGAGTCAGAGAATGCTCCATTAAACCATATAGTGTACATTCCTTCCCTGCAACACTAGTGAAGTCTTCATGGTATAGTGGATAGTGCTCTGGACTCTCACCCCAGCGACCCGAGTTCAAATCCCGGCTGAAGTCAGAGGCAGAGATAGTGTAGAGCTGGAGTCAGAGGCAGAAATGAAGTCAGAGGTAGAGCTGGTGTGGAGCTGAAGTCAGAGGCGGAGATGAAGTAGGAGTCAGATGCAAAGCTGGTGTGGGGCTGGAGTTGGAGGCAGAGCTTGTGTGGAGCTGAAGTCAGAGGTGGAGCTGAAGTCAGAGACTGGTGTGGAGCTGGAGTCAGAGGTACAGCTGAAGTCAGGGTTGGAGGTGGAGCTGATGTCAGAGACTGGTGTGGAGCTGGAGGCGGAGCTGAAGGCAGAGGCAGAGCAGGTCTGGAGCTGGAGGCAGAGTCAAAGGCGGAAGTGGGGCTGAAGTCAGAGGCAGAGCTGGAGGCGGAGCTGAAGTCAGAGGCAGAGCTGGAGGCGGTGCTGAAGTCAGAGGCAGAGCTGGTGGTGGAGTCAGAGAATGCTCCATTAAACCATATAGTGTACATTCCTTCCCTGCAACACTAGTGAAGTCTTAATGGTATAGTGGATAGTGCTCTGGACTCTCACCCCAGCGACCCGAGTTCAAATCCCGGTGGGACCAAAGAAAATATGTCATCATGGAAAAGGTGTTGGAGGCGGAGCTGGAGCTGTAGGCGGAGCTGAAGTCAGAGGCGGACCTGAACTCAGAGGCAGATTTGATGTGGCGCCGGAATTGGAAGCGGAGCTGAACTCAGTGGCAGAGAAGGTGTGGAACTGGAGTTGGAGGAGGAGCTGTAGTGTCAGATGGAACTGAAGTTGAAGTCAGATGCAGAACTGGTGTGGAGCTGGAGTCAGAGGTGGAGCTGAAGTCAGAAACTGGTGTGGAGCTGGCGGCGAAGTTGGAGGCGGAAGTGGGGCTGAAGTCAGAGGCAGAGATGGTGTAGAGCTGGAGTCAGAGGCAGAAATGAAGTCAGAGGTAGAACTGGTGTGGAGCTGAAGTCAGAGGCGGAGATGAAATTGGAGTCAGATGCAAAGCTGGTGTGGGGCTGGAGTCAGAGGTGGAGCTGAAGTGAAACTGGTGTGGAGCTGGAGTCAGAAGTAAAGCTGAAGTCAGGGTTGGAGGTGGAGCTGAAGTCGGAGACTGGTGTGGAGCTGGAGGCGGAGCTGAAGGCAGAGGCAGAGCAGGTCTGGAGCTGGAGGCAGAGTCAAAGGCGGAAGTGGGGCTGAAGTCAGAGGCAGAGCTGGAGGCGGAGCTGAAGTCAGAGGCAGAGCTGGAGGCGGTGCTGAAGTCAGAGGTGGAGCTGAAGTCAGAGGCAGAGCTGGTGGTGGAGTCAGAGAATGCTCCATTAAACCATATAGTGTACATTCCTTCCCTGCAACACTAGTGAAGTCTTCATGGTATAGTGGGTAGTGCTCTGGACTCTCACCCCAGCGACCCGAGTTCAAATCCCGGTGGGACCAAAGAAAATATGTCATCATGGAAAAGGCGTTGGTGGCGGAGCTGGAGCTGTAGGCGGAGCTGAAGTCAGAGGCGGAGCTGAAGTCAGAGGCAGATTTGGTGTGGTGCCGAAATTGAAGGCGGAGCTGAAGTCAGTGGCAGAGATGGTGTGGAGCTGGAGTTGGAGGAGAAGCTGTAGTCAGAGATGGAACTGAAGTTGTGGTCAGATGCAGAACTGGTGTGGAGCTGGAGTCAGAGGCGGAGCTGAAGTCAGAAACTGGTGTGGAGCTGGCGGCGGAGTTGGAGGCGGAAGTGGGGCTGAAGTCAGAGGCAGAGATGGTGTAGAGCTGGAGTCAGAGGCAGAAATGAAGTCAGAGGTAGAGCTGGTGTGGAGCTGAAGTCAGAGGCGGAGATGAAGTTGGAGTCAGATGCAAAGCTGGTGTGGGGCTGGAGTCAGAGGTGGTGCTGAAGTCAGAGACTGGTGTGGAGCTGGGGTCAGAGGTAGAGCTGAAGTCAGGGTTGGAGGTGGAGCTGAAGTCAGAGACTGGTGTGGAGCTGGAGGCGGAGCTGAAGGCAGAGGCAGAGCAGGTCTGGAGCTGGAGGCACAGTCAAAGGCGGAAGTGGGGCTGAAGTCAGAGGCAGAGCTGGAGGCGGAGCTGAAGTCAGAGGCAGAGCTGGAGGCGGAGCTGAAGTCAGAGGCAGAGCTGGAGGCGGTGCTGAAGTCAGAGGTGGAGCTGAAGTCAGAGGCAGAGCTGGTGGTGGAGTCAGAGAATGCTCCATTAAACCATATAGTGTACATTCCTTCCCTGCAACACTAGTGAAGTCTTCATGGTATAGTGGATAGTGCTCTGGACTCTCACCCCAGCGACCCGAGTTCAAATCCCGGCTGAAGTCAGAGGCAGAGATAGTGTAGAGCTGGAGTCAGAGGCAGAAATGAAGTCAGAGGTAGAGCTGGTGTGGAGCTGAAGTCAGAGGCGGAGATGAAGTAGGAGTCAGATGAAAAGCTGGTGTGGGGCTGGAGTTGGAGGCAGAGCTTGTGTGGAGCTGAAGTCAGAGGTGGAGCTGAAGTCAGAGACTGGTGTGGAGCTGGAGTCAGAGGTACAGCTGAAGTCAGGGTTGGAGGTGGAGCTGATGTCAGAGACTGGTGTGGAGCTGGAGGCGGAGCTGAAGGCAGAGGCAGAGCAGGTCTGGAGCTGGAGGCAGAGTCAAAGGCGGAAGTGGGGCTGAAGTCAGAGGAAGAGCTGGAGGCGGAGCTGAAGTCAGAGGCAGAGCTGGAGGCGGTGCTGAAGTCAGAGGTGGAGCTGAAGTCAGAGGCAGAGCTGGTGGTGGAGTCAGAGAATGCTGCATTAAACCATATAGTGTACATTCCTTCCCTGCAACACTAGTGAAGTCTTAATGGTATAGTGGATAGTGCTCTGGACTCTCACCCCAGCGACCTGAGTTCAAATCCCGGTGGGACCAAAGAAAATATGTCATCATGGAAAAGGTGTTGGAGGCGGAGCTGGAGCTGTAGGCGGAGCTGAAGTCAGCGGCGGACCTGAACTCAGAGGCAGATTTGGTGTGGCGCCGGAATTGGAAGCGGAGCTGAAGTCAGTGGCAGAGAAGGTGTGGAACTGGAGTTGGAGGAGGAGCTGTAGTGTCAGATGGAACTGAAGTTGAAGTCAGATGCAGAACTGGTGTGGAGCTGGACTCAGAGGTGAAGCTGAAGTCAGAAACTGGTGTGGAGCTGGCGGCGGAGTTGGAGGCGGAAGTGGGGCTGAAGTCAGAGGCAGACATGGTGTAGAGCTGGAGTCAGAGGCAGAAATGAAGTCAGAGGTAGAGCTGGTGTGGAGCTGAAGTCAGAGGTAGAGCTGAAGTCAGGGATGGAGGTGGAGCTGAAGTCGGAGACTGGTGTGGAGCTGGAGGCGGAGCTGAAGGCAGAGGCAGAGCAGGTCTGGAGCTGGTGGCAGAGTCAAAGGCGGAAGTGGGGCTGAAGTCAGAGGCAGAGCTGGAGGCGGAGCTGAAGTCAGAGGCAAAGCTGGAGGCGGTGCTGAAGTCAGAGGTGGAGCTGAAGTCAGAGGCAGAGCTGGTGGTGGAGTCAGAGAATGCTCCATTAAACCATGTAGTGTACATTCCTTCCCTGCAACACTAGTGAAGTCTTCATGGTATAGTGGGTAGTGCTCTGGACTCTCACCCCAGCGACCCGAGTTCAAATCCCGGTGGGACCAAAGCAAATATGTCATCATGGAAAAGGCGTTGGTGGCGGAGCTGGAGCTGTAGGCGGAGCTGAAGTCAGAGGCGGACGTGAAGTCAGAGGCAGATTTGGTGTGGTGCCAAAATTGAAGGCGGGGTGAAGTCAGTGGCAGAGATGGTGTGGAGCTGGAGTTGGAGGAGAAGCTGTAGTCAGAGATGGAACTGAAGTTGTGGAGTCAGAGGCAGAAATGAAGTCAGAGGTAGAGCTGGTGTGGAGCTGAAGTCAGAGGCGGAGATGAAGTTGGAGTCAGATGCAAAGCTGGTCTGGGGCTGGAGTCAGAGGTGGAGCTGAAGTCAGAGACTGGTGTGGAGCTGGGGTCAGAGGTAGAGCTGAAGTCAGGGTTGGAGGTGGAGCTGAAGTCAGAGACTGGTGTGGAGCTGGAGGCGGAGCTGAAGGCAGAGGCAGAGCAGGTCTGGAGCTGGAGGCACAGTCAAAGGCGGAAGTGGGGCTGAAGTCAGACGCAGAGCTGGAGGCGGAGCTGAAGTCAGAGGCAGAGCTGGAGGCGGAGCTGAAGTCAGAGGCAGAGCTGGAGGCGGTGCTGAAGTCAGAGGTGGAGCTGAAGTCAGAGGCAGAGCTGGTGGTGGAGTCAGAGAATGCTCCATTAAACCATATAGTGTACATTCCTTCCCTGCAACACTAGTGAAGTCTTCATGGTATAGTGGATAGTGCTCTGGACTCTCACCCCAGCGACCCGAGTTCAAATCCCGGCTGAAGTCAGAGGCAGAGATGGTGTAGAGCTGGAGTCAGAGGCAGAAATGAAGTCAGAGGTAGAGCTGGTGTGGAGCTGAAGTCAGAGGCGGAGATGAAATTGGAGTCAGATGCAAAGATGGTGTGGGGCTGGAGTCAGAGGTGGAGCTGAAGTGAGACTGGTGTGGAGCTGGAGTCAGAGGTAGAGCTGAAGTCAGGGTTGGAGGTGGAGCTGAAGTCGGACACTGGTGTGGAGCTGGAGGCGGAGTCAAAGGCGGAAGTGGGGCTGAAGTCAGAGGCAGAGCTGGAGGCGGAGCTGAAGTCAGAGGCAGAGCTGGAGGCGGTGCTGAAGTCAGAGGTGGAGCTGAAGTCAGAGGCAGAGCTGGTGGTGGAGTCAGAGAATGCTCCATTAAACCATATAGTGTACATTCCTTCCCTGCAACACTAGTGAAGTCTTCATGGTATAGTGGATAGTGCTCTGGACTCTCACCCCAGCGACCCGAGTTCAAATCCTGGTGGGACCAAAGAAAATATGTCATCATGGAAAAGGCGTTGGTGGCGGAGCTGGAGCTGTAGGCGGAGCTGAAGTCAGAGGCGGAGCTGAAGTCAGAGGCAGATTTGGTGTGGTGCCGAAATTGAAGGCGGAGCTGAAGTCAGTGGCAGAGATGGTGTGGAGCTGGAGTTGGAGGAGAAGCTGTGGTCAGAGATGGAACTGAAGTTGTGGTCAGATGCAGAACTGGTGTGGAGCTGGAGTCAGAGGGGGAGCTGAAGTCAGAAACTGGTGTGGAGCTGGTGTCGAAGTTGGAGGCGGAAATGGGGCTGAAGTCAGAGGCAGTGATGGTGTAGAGCTGGAGTCAGAGGCAGAAATGAAGTCTTAGGTAGAGCTGGTGTGGAACTGAAGTCAGAGGCGGAGATGAAGTTGGAGTCAGATGCAAAGCTGGTGTGGGGCTGGAGTCAGAGGTGGAGCTGAAGTCAGAGACTGGTGTGGAGCTGGAGTCAGAGGTAGAGCTGAAGTCAGGGTTGGAGGTGGAACTGAAGTCAGAGACTGGTGTGGAGCTGGAGTCGGAGCTGAAGGCAGAGGCAGAGGAGGTCTGGAGCTGGAGGCAGAGTCAAAGGCGGAAGTGGGGCTGAAGTCAGAGGCGGAGCTGAAGTCAGAGGCAGAGCCGGAGGCGGTGCTGAAGTCAGAGGTGGAGCTGAAGTCAGAGGCAGAGCTGGTGGTGGAGTCAGAGAATGCTCCATTAAACCATATAGTGTACATTCCTTCCCTGCAACACTAGTGAAGTCTTCATGGTATAGTGGATAGTGCTCTGGACTCTCACCCCAGCGACCCGAGTTCAAATCCCGGTGGGACCAAAGAAAATATGTCATCATGGAAAAGGTGATGGAGGCGGAGCTGGAGCTGTAGGCGGAGCTGAAGTCAGAGGCGGACCTGAAGTCAGAGGCAGATTTGGTGTGGCGCCGGAATTGGAAGCGGAGCTGAAGTAAGTGGCAGAGATGGTGTGGAACTGGAGTTGGAGGAGGAGCTGTAAAGTGAGATGGAACTGAAGTTGAAGTCAGATGCAGAACTGGTGTGGAGCTGGAGTCAGAGGTGGAGCTGAAGTCAGAAACTGGTGTGGAGCTGGTGGCGGAGTTGGAGGCGGAAGTGGGGCTGAAGTCAGAGGCAGAGATGGTGTAGAGCTGGAGTCAGAGGCAGAAATGAAGTCAGAGGTAGAGCTGGTGTGGAGCTGAAGTCAGAGGCGGAGATGAAGTTGGAGTCAGATGCAAAGCTGGTGTGGGGCTGGAGTCAGAGGTGGAGCTGAAGTGAGACTGGTGTGGAGCTGGAGTCAAAGGTAGAGCTGAAGTCAGGGTTGGAGGTGGAGCTGAAGTCGGACACTGGTGTGGAGCTGGAGGCGGAGCTGAAGGCAGAGGCAGAGCAGGTCTGGAGCTGGAGGCAGAGTCAAAGGCGGAAGTGGGGCTGAAGTCAGAGGCAGAGCTGGAGGCGGAGCTGAAGTCAGAGGCAGAGCTGGAGGCGGAGCTGAAGTCAGAGGCAGAGCTGGAGGCGGTGCTGAAGTCAGAGGTGGAGCTGAAGTCAGAGGCAGAGCTGGTGGTGGAGTCAGAGAATGCTCCATTAAACCATATAGTGTACATTCCTTCCCTGTAACACTAGTGAAGTCTTCATGGTATAGTGGATAGTGCTCTGGACTCTCACCCCAGCGACCCGAGTTCAAATCCCGGTGGGACCAAAGAATATATATCATCATGGAAAAGGCGTTGGTGGCGGAGCTGGAGCTGTAGGCGGAGCTGAAGTCAGAGGCGGAGCTGAAGTCAGAGGCAGATTTGGTGTGGTGCCGAAATTGAAGGCGGAGCTGAAGTCAGTGGCAGAGATGGTGTGGCGCTGGAGTTGGAGGAGAAGCTGTAGTCAGAGATGGAACTGAAGTTGTGGTCAGATGCAGAACTGGTGTGGAGCTGGATTCAGAGGCGGAGCTGAAGTCAGAAACTGGTGTGGAGCTGGCGTCGGAGTTGGAGGCGGAAGTGGGGCTGAAGTCAGAGGCAGAGATGGTGTAGAGCTGGAGTCAGAGGCAGAAATAAAGTCATAGGTAGAGCTGGTGTGGAACTGAAGTCAGAGGCGGAGATGAAGTTGGAGTCAGATGCAAAGCTGGTGTGGGGCTGGAGTCAGAGGTGGAGCTGAAGTCAGAGACTGGTGTGGAGCTGGAGTCAGAGGTAGAGCTGAAGTCAGGGTTGGAGGTGGAGCTGAAGTCAGAGACTGGTGTGGAGCTGGAGGCGGAGCTGAAGCCAGAGGCAGAGCAGGTCTGGAGCTGGAGGCACAGTCAAAGGCGGAAGTGGGGCTGAAGTCAGAGGCAGAGATGGAGGCGGAGCTGAAGTCAGAGGCAGAGCTGGAGGCGGTGCTGAAGTCAGAGGTGGAGCTGAAGTCAGAGGCAGAGCTGGTGGTGGAGTCAGAAAATGCTCCATTAAACCATATAGTGTACATTCCTTCCCTGCAACACTAGTGAAGTCTTCATGGTATAGTGGATAGTGCTCTGGACTCTCACCCCAGCGACCCGAGTTCAAATCCCGGTGGGACCAAAGAAAATATGTCATCATGGAAAAGGCGTTGGTGGCGGAGCTGGAGCTGTAGGCGGAGCTGAAGTCAGAGGCGGAGCTGAAGTCAGAGGCAGATTTGGTGTGGTGCCGAAATTGGAGGCGGAGCTGAAATCAGTGGCAGAGATGGTGTGGAGCTGGAGTTGGAGGAGGAGCTGTAGTCAGAGATGGAACTGAAGTTGAAGTCAGATGCAGAACTGGTGTGGAGCTGGAGTCAGAGGTGGAGCTGAAGTCAGAAACTGGTGTGGAGCTGGCGGCGGAGTTGGAGGCGGAAGTGGGGCTGAAGTAAGAGGCAGAGATGGTGTAGAGCTGGAGTCAGAGGCAGAAATGAAGTCAGAGGTAGAGCTGGTGTGGAGCTGAAGTCAGAGGCGGAGATGAAGTTGGAGTCAGATGCAAAGCTGGTGTGGGGCTGGAGTCAGAGGTGGAGCTGAAGTCAGAGACTGGTGTGGAGCTGGAGTCAGAGGTAGAGCTGAAGTCAGGGTTGGAGGTGGAGCTGAAGTCAGAGACTGGTGTGGAGCTGGAGGCGGAGCTGAAGGCAGAGGCAGAGCAGGTCTGGAGCTGGAGGCACAGTCAAAGGCGGAAGTGGGGCTGAAGTCAGAGGCAGAGCTGGAGGCGGAGCTGAAGTCAGAGGCAGAGCTGGAGGCGGAGCTGAAGTCAGAGGCAGAGCTGGAGGCGGTGCTGAAGTCAGAGGTGGAGCTGAAGTCAGAGGCAGAGCTGGTGGTGGAGTCAGAGAATGCTCCATTAAACCATATAGTGTACATTCCTTCCCTGCAACACTAGTGAAGTCTTCATGGTATAGTGGATAGTGCTCTGGACTCTCACCCCAGCGACCCGAGTTCAAATCCCGGCTGAAGTCAGAGGCAGAGATAGTGTAGAGCTGGAGTCAGAGGCAGAAATGAAGTCAGAGGTAGAGCTGGTGTGGAGCTGAAGTCAGAGGCGGAGATGAAGTAGGAGTCAGATGCAAAGCTGGTGTGGGGCTGGAGTTGGAGGCAGAGCTTGTGTGGAGCTGAAGTCAGAGGTGGAGCTGAAGTCAGAGACTGGTGTGGAGCTGGAGTCAGAGGTACAGCTGAAGTCAGGGTTGGAGGTGGAGCTGATGTCAGAGACTGGTGTGGAGCTGGAGGCGGAGCTGAAGGCAGAGGCAGAGCAGGTCTGGAGCTGGAGGCAGAGTCAAAGGCGGAAGTGGGGCTGAAGTCAGAGGAAGAGCTGGAGGCGGAGCTGAAGTCAGAGGCAGAGCTGGAGGCGGTGCTGAAGTCAGAGGTGGAGCTGAAGTCAGAGGCAGAGCTGGTGGTGGAGTCAGAGAATGCTCCATTAAACCATATAGTGTACATTCCTTCCCTGCAACACTAGTGAAGTCTTAATGGTATAGTGGATAGTGCTCTGGACTCTCACCCCAGCGACCCGAGTTCAAATCCCGGTGGGACCAAAGAAAATATGTCATCATGGAAAAGGTGTTGGAGGCGGAGCTGGAGCTGTAGGCGGAGCTGAAGTCAGAGGCGGACCTGAACTCAGAGCCAGATTTGGTGTGGCGCCGGAATTGGAAGCGGAGCTGAAGTCAGTGGCAGAGAAGGTGTGGAACTGGAGTTGGAGGAGGAGCTGTAGTGTCAGATGGAACTGAAGTTGAAGTCAGATGCAGAACTGATGTGGAGCTGGACTCAGAGGTGAAGCTGAAGTCAGAAACTGGTGTGGAGCTGGCGGCGGAGTTGGAGGTGGAAGTGGGGCTGAAGTCAGAGGCAGACATGGTGTAGAGCTGGAGTCAGAGGCAGAAATGAAGTCAGAGGTAGAGCTGGTGTGGAGCTGAAGTCAGAGGCGGAGATGAAATTGGAGTCAGATGCAAAGCTGGTGTGGGGCTGGAGTCAGAGGTGGAGCTGAAGTGAAACTGGTGTGGAGCTGGAGTCAGAAGTAAAGCTGAAGTCAGGGTTGGAGGTGGAGCTGAAGTCGGAGACTGGTGTGGAGCTGGAGGGGGAGCTGAAGGCAGAGGCAGAGCAGGTCTGGAGCTGGAGGCAGAGTCAAAGGCGGAAGTGGGGCTGAAGTCAGAGGCAGAGCTGGGGGCGGAGCTGAAGTCAGAGGCAGAGCTGGAGTCGGTGCTGAAGTCAGAGGTGGAGCTGAAGTCAGAGGCAGAGCTGGTGGTGGAGTCAGAGAATGCTCCATTAAACCATATAGTGTACATTCCTTCCCTGCAACACTAGTGAAGTCTTCATGGTATAGTGGGTAGTGCTCTGGACTCTCACCCCAGCGACCCGAGTTCAAATCCCGGTGGGACCAAAGAAAATATGTCATCATGGAAAAGGCGTTGGTGGCGGAGCTGGAGCTGTAGGCGGAGCTGAAGTCAGAGGCGGAGCTGAAGTCAGAGGCAGATTTGGTGTGGTGCCGAAATTGAAGGCGGAGCTGAAGTCAGTGGCAGAGATGGTGTGAAACTGGAGTTGGAGGAGAAGCTGTAGTCAGAGATGGAACTGAAGTTGTGGTCAGATGCAGAACTGGTGTGGAGCTGGAGTCAGAGGCGGAGCTGAAGTCAGAAACTGGTGTGGAGCTGGCGGCGGAGTTGGAGGCGGAAGTGGGGCTGAAGTCAGAGGCAGAGATGGTGTAGAGCTGGAGTCAGAGGCAGAAATGAAGTCAGAGGTAGAGCTGGTGTGGAGCTGAAGTCAGAGGCGGAGATGAAATTGGAGTCAGATGCAAAGCTGGTGTGGGGCTGGAGTCAGAGGTGGAGCTGAAGTGAGACTGGTGTGGAGCTGGAGTCAGAGGTAGAGCTGAAGTCAGGGTTGGAGGTGGAGCTGAAGTCGGAGACTGGTGTGGAGCTGGAGGCGGAGCTGAAGGCAGAGGCAGAGCAGGTCTGGAGCTGGAGGCAGAGTCAAAGGCGGAAGTGGGGCTGAAGTCAGAGGCGGAGCTGAAGTCAGAGGCAGAGCCGGAGGCGGTGCTGAAGTCAGAGGTGGAGCTGAAGTCAGAGGCAGAGCTGGTGGTGGAGTCAGAGAATGCTCCATTAAACCATATAGTGTACATTCCTTCCCTGCAACACTAGTGAAGTCTTAATGGTATAGTGGATAGTGCTCTGGACTCTCACCCCAGCGACCCGAGTTCAAATCCCGGTGGGACCAAAGAAAATATGTCATCATGGAAAAGGTGTTGGAGGCGGAGCTGGAGCTGTAGGCGGAGCTGAAGTCAGAGGCGGACCTGAAGTCAGAGGCAGATTTGGTGTGGCGCCGGAATTGGAAGCGGAGCTGAAGTAAGTGGCAGAGATGGTGTGGAGCTGGAGTTGGAGGAGGAGCTGTAGTGTGAGATGGAACTGAAGTTGAAGTCAGATGCAGAACTGGTGTGAAGCTGGAGTCAGAGGTGGAGCTGAAGTCAGAAACTGGTGTGGAGCTGGCGGCGGAGTTGGAGGCGGAAGTGGGGCTGAAGTCAGAGGCAGAGATGGTGTAGAGCTGGAGTCAGAGGTAGAGCTGGTGTGGAGCTGAAGTCAGAGGCGGAGATGAAGTTGGAGTCAGATGCAAAGCTCGTGTGGGGCTGGAGTCAGAGGTGGAGCTGAAGTGAGACTGGTGTGGAGCTGGAGTCAGAGGTAGAGCTGAAGTCAGGGTTGGAGGTGGAGCTGAAGTCGGAGACTGGTGTGGAGATGGAGGCGGAGCTGAAGGCAGAGGCAGAGCAGGTCTGGAGCTGGAGGCAGAGTCAAAGGCGGAAGTGGGGCTGAAGTCAGAGGCAGAGCTGGAGGCGGAGCTGAAGTCAGAGGCAGAGCTGGAGGCGGTGCTGAAGTCAGAGGCAGAGATGGTGTGGAGCTGGAGTTGGAGGAGAAGCTGTAGTCAGAGATGGAACTGAAGTTGTGGAGTCAGAGGCAGAAATGAAGTCAGAGGTAGAGCTGGTGTGGAGCTGAAGTCAGAGGCGGAGATGAAGTTGGAGTCAGATGCAAAGCTGGTGTGGGGCTGGAGTCAGAGGTGGAGCTGAAGTCAGAGACTGGTGTGGAGCTGGAGTCAGAGGTAGAGCTGAAGTCAGGGTTGGAGGTGGAGCTGAAGTCAGAGACTGGTGTGGAGCTGGAGGCGGAGCTGAAGGCAGAGGCAGAGGAGGTCTGGAGCTGGAGGCACAGTCAAAGGCGGAAGTGGGGCTGAAGTCAGAGGCAGAGCTGGAGGCGGAGCTGAAGTCAGAGGCAGAGCTGGAGGCGGTGCTGAAGTCAGAGGTGGAGCTGAAGTCAGAGGCAGAGCTGGTGGTGGAGTCAGAGAATGCTCCATTAAACCATATAGTGTACATTCCTTCCCTGCAACACTAGTGAAGTCTTCATGGAATAGTGGATAGTGCTCTGGACTCTCACCCCAGCGACCCGAGTTCAAATCCCGGCTGAAGTCAGAGGCAGAGATGGTGTAGAGCTGGAGTCAGAGGCAGAAATGAAGTCAGAGGTAGAGCTGGTGTGGAGCTGAAGTAAGAGGCGAAGATGAAGTAGGAGTCAGATGCAAAGCTGGTGTGGGGCTGGAGTTGGAGTCAGAGCTGGTGTGGAGCTGAAGTCAGAGGTGGAGCTGAAGTCAGAGACTGGTGTGGAGCTGGAGTCAGAGGTACAGCTGAAGTCAGGGTTGGAGGTGGAGCTGATGTCAGAGACTGGTGTGGAGCTGGAGGCGGAGCTGAAGGCAGAGGCAGAGCAGGTCTGGAGCTGGAGGCACAGTCAAAGGCGGAAGTGGGGCTGAAGTCAGAGGCAGAGCTGGAGGCGGAGCTGAAGTCAGAGGCAGAGCTGGAGGCGGTGCTGAAGTCAGAGGTGGAGCTGAAGTCAGAGGCAGATCTGGTGGTGGAGTCAGAGAATGCTCCATTAAACCATATAGTGTACATTCCTTCCCTGCAACACTAGTGACGTCTTAATGGTATAGTGGATAGTGCTCTGGACTCTCACCCCAGCGACCCGAGTTCAAATCCCGGTGGGACCAAAGAAAATATGTCATCATGGAAAAGGTGTTGGAGGCGGAGCTGGAGCTGTAGGCGGAGCTGAAGTCAGAGGCGGACCTGAAGTCAGAGGCAGATTTGGTGTGGCGCCGGAATTGGAAGCGGAGCTGAAGTCAGTGGCAGAGATGGTGTGGAACTGGAGTTGGAGGAGGAGCTGTAGTGTGAGATGGAACTGAAGGTGGAGCTGAAGTCAGAAACTGGTGTTGAGCTGGCGGCGGATATGGAGGCGGAAGTGGGGCTGAAGTCAGAGGCAGAGATGGTGTAGAGCTGGAGTCAGAGGCAGAAATAAAGTCAGAGGTAGAGCTGGTGTGGAGCTGAAGTCAGAGGCGGAGATGAAGTTGGAGTCAGATGCAAAGCTGGTGTGGGGCTGTAGTCAGAGGTGGAGCTGAAGTGAGACTGGTGTGGAGCTGGAGTCAGAGGTAGAGCTGAAGTCAGGGTTGGAGGTGGAGCTGAAGTCGGAGACTGATGTGGAGCTGAAAGCGGAGCTGAAGGCAGAGGCAGAGCAGGTCTGGAGCTGGAGGCAGAGTCAAAGGCGGAAGTGGGGTTGAAGTCAGAGGCAGAGCTGGAGCCGGAGCTGAAGTCAGAGGCAGAGCTGGAGGCGGTGCTGAAGGCAGAGGTGGAGCTAAAGTCAGAGGCAGAGCTGGTGGTGGAGTCAGAGAATGCTCCATTAAACCATATAGTGTACATTCCTTCCCTGCAACACTAGTGAAGTCTTCATGGTATAGTGGATAGTGCTCTGGACTCTCACCCCAGCGACCCGAGTTCAAATCCCGGTAGGACCAAAGAAAATATGTCATCATGGAAAAGGCGTTGGTGGCGGAGCTGGAGCTGTAGGCGGAGCTGAAGTCAGAGGCGGAGCTGAAGTCAGAGGCAGATTTGGTGTGGTGCCGAAATTGGAGGCGGAGCTGAAATCAGTGGCAGAGATGGTGTGGAGCTGGAGTTGGAGGAGGAGCTGTAGTCAGAGATGGAACTGAAGTTGAAGTCAGATGCAGAACTGGTGTGGAGCTGGAGTCAGAGGTGGAGCTGAAGTCAGAAACTGGTGTGGAGCTGGCGGCGGAGTTGGAGGCGGAAGTGGGGCTGAAGTAAGAGGCAGAGATGGTGTAGAGCTGGAGTCAGAGGCAGAAATGAAGTCAGAGGTAGAGCTGGTGTGGAGCTGAAGTCAGAGGCGGAGATGAAGTTGGAGTCAGATGCAAAGCTGGTGTGGGGCTGGAGTCAGAGGTGGAGCTGAATTCAGAGACTGGTGTGGAGCTGGAGTCAGAGGTAGAGCTGAAGTCAGGGTTGGAGGTGGAGCTAAAGTCAGAGACTGGTGTGGACCTGGAGGCGGAGCTGAAGGCAGAGGCAGAGCAGGTCTGGAGCTGGAGGCACAGTCAAAGGCGGAAGTGGGGCTGAAGTCAGAGGCAGAGCTGGAGGCGGAGCTAAAGTCAGAGGCAGAGCTGGAGGCGGTGCTGAAGTCAGAGGTGCAGCTCAAGTCAGAGGCAGAGCTGGTGGTGGAGTCAGAGAATGCTCCATTAAACCATATAGTGTACATTCCTTCCCTGCAACACTAGTGAAGTCTTCATGGTATAGTGGATAGTGCTCTGGACTCTCACCCCAGCGACCCGAGTTCAAATCCCGGCTGAAGTCAGAGGCAGAGAAGGTGTAGAGCTGGAGTCAGAGGCAGAAATAAAGTCAGAGGTAGAGCTGGTGTGGAGCTGAAGTCAGAGGCGGAGATGAAGTTGGAGTCAGATGCAAAGCTGGTGTTGGGCTGGAGCTGGAGTTGGAGGCAGAGCTGGTGTGGAGCTGAAGTCAGAGACTGGTGTGGAGCTGGAGTCAGAGGTAGAGCTGAAGTCAGGGTTAGAGGTGGAGCTGAAGTCAGAGACTGGTGTGGAGCTGGAGGCGGAGCTGAAGGCAGAGGCAGAGCAGGTCTGGAGCTGGAGGCACAGTCAAAGGCGGAAGTGGGGCTGAAGTCAGAGGCAGAGCTGGAGGCGGAGCTGAAGTCAGAGGCAGAGCTGGAGGCGGTGCTGAAGTCAGAGGTGGAGCTGAAGTCAGAGGCAGAGCTGGTGGTGGAGTCAGAGAATGCTCCATTAAACCATATAGTGTACATTCCTTCCCTGCAACACTAGTGAAGTCTTCATGGTATAGTGGATAGTGCTCTGGACTCTCACCCCAGCGACCCGAGTTCAAATCCCGGTGGGACCAAAGAAAATATGTCATCATGGAAAAGGCGTTGGTGGCGGAGCTGGAGCTGTAGGCGGAGCTGAAGTCAGAGGCGGAGCTGAAGTCAGAGGCAGATTTGGTGTGGTGCCGAAATTGAAGGCGGAGCTGAAGTCAGTGGCAGAGATGGTGTGGAGCTGGAGTTGGAGGAGAAGCTGTAGTCAGAGATGGAACTGAAGTTGTGGTCAGATGCAGAACTGGTGTGGATTTGGAGTCAGAGGCGGAGCTGAAGTCAGAAACTGGTGTGGAGCTGACGGCGGAGTTGGAGGCGGAAGTCAGAGGCAGAGCTGGTGGTGGAGTCAGAGAATGCTCCATCAAACCATAGAGTGTACATTCTTTCCCTGCAACACAAGTGAAGTCTTCATGGTATAGTGGATAGTGCTCTGGACTCTCACCCCAGCGACCCGAGTTCAAATCCCGGTGGGACCAAAGAAAATATGTCATCATGGAAAAGGCGTTGGTGGCGGAGCTGGAGCTGTAGGCGGAGCTGAAGTCAGAGGCGGAGCTGAAGTCAGAGGCAGATTTGGTGTGGTGCCGAAATTGGAGGCGGAGCTGAAGTCAGTGGCAGAGATGGTGTGGAGCTGGAGTTGGAGGAGAAGCTGTAGTCAGAGATGAAACTGAAGTTGTGGTCAGATGCAGAACTGGTGTGGAGCTGGAGTCAGAGGTGGAGCTGAAGTCAGAAGCTGGTATGGAGCTGGCGGCGGAGTTGGAGGCGGAAGTGGGGCTGAAGTCAGAGGCAGAGATGGAGTAGAGCTGGAGTCAGAGGCAGAAATGAAGTCAGAGGTAGAGCTGGTGTGGAGCTGAAGTCAGAGGCGGAGATGAAGTTGGAGTCAGATGCAAAGCTGGTGTGGGGCTGGAGTCAGAGGTGGAGCTGAAGTCAGAGACTGGTGTGGAGCTGGAGTCAGAGGTAGAGCTGAAGTCAGGGTTGGAGGTGGAGCTGAAGTCAGAGACTGGTGTGGAGCTGGAGGCGGAGCTGAAGGCAGAGGCAGAGCAGGTCTGGAGCTGGAGGCACAGTCAAAGGCGGAAGTGGGGCTGAAGTCAGAGGCAGAGCTGGAGGCGGAGCTGAAGTCAGAGGCAGAGCTGGAGGCGGTGCTGAAGTCAGAGGTGCAGCTCAAGTCAGAGGCAGAGCTGGTGGTGGAGTCAGAGAATGCTCCATTAAACCATATAGTGTACATTCCTTCCCTGCAACACTAGTGAAGTCTTCATGGTGTAGTGGATAGTGCTCTGGACTCTCACCCCAGCGACCCGAGTTCAAATCCCGGCTGAAGTCAGAGGCAGAGATGGTGAAGAGCTGGAGTCAGAGGCAGAAATGAAGTCAGAGGTAGAGCTGGTGTGGAGCTGAAGTCAGAGGCGGAGATGAAGTAGGAGTCAGATGCAAAGCTGGAGTTGGAGGCAGAGCTGGTGTGGAGCTGAAGTCAGAGGTGGAGCTGAAGTCAGAGACTGGTGTGGAGCTGGAGTCAGAGGTAGAGCTGAAGTCAGGGTTGGAGGTGGAGCTGATGTCAGAGACTGGTGTGGAGCTGGAGGCGGAGCTGAAGGCAGAGGCAGAGCAGGTCTGGAGCTGGAGGCAGAGTCAAAGGCGGAAGTGGGGCTGGAGGCGGAGCTGAAGTCAGAGGCAGAGCTGGAGGCGGTGCTGAAGTCAGAGGTGGAGCTGAAGTCAGAGGCAGAGCTGGTGGTGGAGTCAGAGAATGCTCCATTAAACCATATAGTGTACATTCCTTCCCTGCAACACTAGTGAAGTCTTAATGGTATAGTGGATAGTGCTCTGGACTCTCACCCCAGCGACCCGAGTTCAAATCCCGGTGGGACCAAAGAAAATATGTCATCATGGAAAAGGTGTTGGAGGCGGAGCTGGAACTGTAGGCGGAGCTGAAGTCAGAGGCGGACCTGAAGTCAGAGGCAGATTTGGTGTGGCGCCGGAATTGGAAGCGGAGCTGAAGTCAGTGGCAGAGATGGTGTGGAACTGGAGTTGGAGGAGGAGCTGTAGTGTGAGATGGAACTGAAGTTGAAGTCAGATGCAGAACTGGTGTGGAGCTGGAGTCAGAGGTGGAGCTGAAGTCAGAAACTGGTGTGGAGCTGGCGGCGGAGTTGGAGGCGGAAGTGGGGCTGAAGTCAGAGGCAGAGATGGTGTAGAGCTGGAGTCAGAGGCAGAAATGAAGTCAGAGGTAGAGCTGGTGTGGAGCTGAAGTCAGAGGCGGAGATGAAATTGGAGTCAGATGCAAAGCTGGTGTGGGGCTGGAGTCAGAGGTGGAGCTGAAGTGAGACTGGTGTGGAGCTGGAGTCAGAGGTAGAGCTGAAGTCAGGGTTGGAGGTGGAGCTGAAGTCAGAGACTGGTGTGGAGCTGGAGGCGGAGCTGAAGGCAGAGGCAGAGCAGGTCTGGAGCTGGAGGCAGAGTCAAAGGCGGAAGTGGGGCTGAAGTCAGAGGCAGAGCTGGAGGCGGAGCTGAAGTCAGAGGCAGAGCTGGAGGCGGTGCTGAAGTCAGAGGTGGAGCTGAAGTCAGAGGCAGAGCTGGTGGTGGAGTCAGAGAATGCTCCATTAAACCATATAGTGTACATTCCTTCCCTGTAACACTAGTGAAGTCTTCATGGTATAGTGGATAGTGCTCTGGACTCTCACCCCAGCGACCCGAGTTCAAATCCCGGTGGGACCAAAAATATATATCATCATGGAAAAGGCGTTGGTGGCGGAGCTGGAGCTGTAGGCGGAGCTGAAGTCAGAGGCAGAGCTGAAGTCAGAGGCAGATTTGGTGTGGTGCCGAAATTGAAGGCGGAGCTGAAGTCAGTGGCAGAGATGGTGTGGCGCTGGAGTTGGAGGAGAAGCTGTAGTCAGAGATGGAACTGAAGTTGTGGTCAGATGCAGAACTGGTGTGGAGCTGGAGTCAGAGGCGGAGCTGAAGTCAGAAACTGGTGTGGAGCTGGCGTCGGAGTTGGAGGCGGAAGTGGGGCTGAAGTCAGAGAAAGAGATGGTGTAGAGCTGGAGTCAGAGGCAGAAATGAAGTCATAGAGCTGGTGTGGAACTGAAGTCAGAGGCGGAGATGAAGTTGGAGTCAGATGCAAAGCTGGTGTGGGGCTGGAGTCAGAGGTGGAGCTGAAGTCAGAGACTGGTGTGGAGCTGGAGTCAGAGGTAGAGCTGAAGTCAGGGTTGGAGGTGGAGCTGAAGTCAGAGACTGGTGTGGAGCTGGAGGCGGAGCTGAAGGCAGAGGCAGAGCAGGTCTGGAGCTGGAGGCACAGTCAAAGGCGGAAGTGGGGCTGAAGTCAGAGGCAGAGCTGGAGGCGGAGCTGAAGTCAGAGGCAGAGCTGGAGGCGGTGCTGAAGTCAGAGGTGGAGCTGAAGTCAGAGGCAGAGCTGGTGGTGGAGTCAGAGAATGCTCCATTAAACCATATAGTGTACATTCCTTTCCTGCAACACTAGTAAAGTCTTCATGGTATAGTGGATAGTGCTCTGGACTCTCACCCCAGCGACCCGAGTTCAAATCCCGGCTGAAGTCAGAGGCAGAGATGGTGTAGAGCTGGAGTCAGAGGCAGAAATGAAGTCAGAGGTAGAGCTGGTGTGGAGCTGAAGTCAGAGGCGGAGATGAAATTGGAGTCAGATGCAAAGATGGTGTGGGGCTGGAGTCAGAGGTGGAGCTGAAGTGAGACTGGTGTGGAGCTGGAGTCAGAGGTAGAGCTGAAGTCAGGGTTGGAGGTGGAGCTGAAGTCGGACACTGGTGTGGAGCTGGAGGCGGAGCTGAAGGCAGAGGCAGAGCAGGTCTGGAGCTGGAGGCACAGTCAAAGGCGGAAGTGGGGCTGAAGTCAGAGGCAGAGCTGGAGGCGGAGCTGAAGTCAGAGGCAGAGCTGGAGGCGGAGCTGAAGTCAGAGGCAGAGCTGAAGGCGGTGCTGAAGTCAGAGGTGGAGCTGAAGTCAGAGGCAGAGCTGGTGGTGGAGTCACAGAATGCTCCATTAAACCATATAGTGTACATTCCTTCCCTGCAACACTAGTGAAGTCTTCATGGTATAGTGGATAGTGCTCTGGACTCTCACCCCAGCGACCCGAGTTCAAATCCCGGCTGAAGTCAGAGGCAGAGATGGTGTAGAGCTGGAGTCAGAGGCAGAAATGAAGTCAGAGGTAGAGCTGGTGTGGAGCTGAAGTCAGAGGCGGAGATGAAATTGGAGTCAGATGCAAAGCTGGTGTGGGGCTGGAGTCAGAGGTGGAGCTGAAGTGAGACTGGTGTGGAGCTGGAGTCAGAGGTAGAGCTGAAGTCAGGGTTGGAGGTGGAGCTGAAGTCAGAGACTGGTGTGGAGCTGGAGGCGGAGCTGAAGGCAGAGGCAGAGCAGGTCTGGAGCTGGAGGCAGAGTCAAAGGCGGAAGTGGGGCTGAAGTCAGAGGCAGAGCTGGAGGCGGTGCTGAAGTCAGAGGCAGAGCTGGAGGCGGTGCTGAAGTCAGAGGCAGAGCTGGTGGTGGAGTCAGAGAATGCTCCATTAAACCATATAGTGTACATTCCTTCCCTGTAACACTAGTGAAGTCTTCATGGTATAGTGGATAGTGCTCTGGACTCTCACCCCAGCGACCCGAGTTCAAATCCCGGCTGAAGTCAGAGGCAGAGATGGTGTAGAGCTGGAGTCAGAGGCAGAAATGAAGTCAGAGGTAGAGCTGGTGTGGAGCTGAAGTCAGAGGCGGAGATGAAATTGGAGTCAGATGCAAAGATGGTGTGGGGCTGGAGTCAGAGGTGGAGCTGAAGTGAGACTGGTGTGGAGCTGGAGTCAGAGGTAGAGCTGAAGTCAGGGTTGGAGGTGGAGCTGAAGTCGGACACTGGTGTGGAGCTGGAGGCGGAGCTGAAGGCAGAGGCAGAGCAGGTCTGGAGCTGGAGGCAGAGTCAAAGGCGGAAGTGGGGCTGAAGTCAGAGGCAGAGCTGGAGGCGGAGCTGAAGTCAGAGGCAGAGCTGGAGGCGGAGCTGAAGTCAGAGGCAGAGCTGGAGGCGGTGCTGAAGTCAGAGGTGGAGCTGAAGTCAGAGGCAGAGCTGGTGGTGGAGTCAGAGAATGCTCCATTAAACCATATAGTGTACATTCCTTCCCTGTAACACTAGTGAAGTCTTCATGGTATAGTGGATAGTGCTCTGGACTCTCACCCCAGCGACCCGAGTTCAAATCCCGGTGGGACCAAAAATATATATCATCATGGAAAAGGCGTTGGTGGCGGAGCTGGAGCTGTAGGCGGAGCTGAAGTCAGAGGCAGAGCTGAAGTCAGAGGCAGATTTGGTGTGGTGCCGAAATTGAAGGCGGAGCTGAAGTCAGTGGCAGAGATGGTGTGGCGCTGGAGTTGGAGGAGAAGCTGTAGTCAGAGATGGAACTGAATTTGTGGTCAGATGCAGAACTGGTGTGGAGCTGGAGTCAGAGGCGGAGCTGAAGTCAGAAACTGGTGTGGAGCTGGCGTCGGAGTTGGAGGCGGAAGTGGGGCTGAAGTCAGAGAAAGAGATGGTGTAGAGCTGGAGTCAGAGGCAGAAATGAAGTCATAGGTAGAGCTGGTGTGGAACTGAAGTCAGAGGCGGAGATGAAGTTGGAGTCAGATGCAAAGCTGGTGTGGGGCTGGAGTCAGAGGTGGAGCTGAAGTCAGAGACTGGTGTGGAGCTGGAGTCAGAGGTAGAGCTGAAGTCAGGGTTGGAGGTGGAGCTGAAGTCAGAGACTGGTGTGGAGCTGGAGGCGGAGCTGAAGGCAGAGGCAGAGCAGGTCTGGAGCTGGAGGCACAGTCAAAGGCGGAAGTGGGGCTGAAGTCAGAGGCAGAGCTGGAGGCGGAGCTGAAGTCAGAGGCAGAGCTGGAGGCGGTGCTGAAGTCAGAGGTGGAGCTGAAGTCAGAGGCAGAGCTGGTGGTGGAGTCAGAGAATGCTCCATTAAACCATATAGTGTACATTCCTTTCCTGCAACACTAGTAAAGTCTTCATGGTATAGTGGATAGTGCTCTGGACTCTCACCCCAGCGACCCGAGTTCAAATCCCGGCTGAAGTCAGAGGCAGAGATGGTGTAGAGCTGGAGTCAGAGGCAGAAATGAAGTCAGAGGTAGAGCTGGTGTGGAGCTGAAGTCAGAGGCGGAGATGAAATTGGAGTCAGATGCAAAGATGGTGTGGGGCTGGAGTCAGAGGTGGAGCTGAAGTGAGACTGGTGTGGAGCTGGAGTCAGAGGTAGAGCTGAAGTCAGGGTTGGAGGTGGAGCTGAAGTCGGACACTGGTGTGGAGCTGGAGGCGGAGCTGAAGGCAGAGGCAGAGCAGGTCTGGAGCTGGAGGCACAGTCAAAGGCGGAAGTGGGGCTGAAGTCAGAGGCAGAGCTGGAGGCGGAGCTGAAGTCAGAGGCAGAGCTGGAGGCGGAGCTGAAGTCAGAGGCAGAGCTGAAGGCGGTGCTGAAGTCAGAGGTGGAGCTGAAGTCAGAGGCAGAGCTGGTGGTGGAGTCACAGAATGCTCCATTAAACCATATAGTGTACATTCCTTCCCTGCAACACTAGTGAAGTCTTCATGGTATAGTGGATAGTGCTCTGGACTCTCACCCCAGTGACCCGAGTTCAAATCCCGGCTGAAGTCAGAGGCAGAGATGGTGTAGAGCTGGAGTCAGAGGCAGAAATGAAGTCAGAGGTAGAGCTGGTGTGGAGCTGAAGTCAGAGGCGGAGATGAAATTGGAGTCAGATGCAAAGCTGGTGTGGGGCTGGAGTCAGAGGTGGAGCTGAAGTGAGACTGGTGTGGAGCTGGAGTCAGAGGTAGAGCTGAAGTCAGGGTTGGAGGTGGAGCTGAAGTCAGAGACTGGTGTGGAGCTGGAGGCGGAGCTGAAGGCAGAGGCAGAGCAGGTCTGGAGCTGGAGGCAGAGTCAAAGGCGGAAGTGGGGCTGAAGTCAGAGGCAGAGCTGGAGGCGGTGCTGAAGTCAGAGGCAGAGCTGGAGGCGGTGCTGAAGTCAGAGGCAGAGCTGGTGGTGGAGTCAGAGAATGCTCCATTAAACCATATAGTGTACATTCCTTCCCTGTAACACTAGTGAAGTCTTCATGGTATAGTGGATAGTGCTCTGGACTCTCACCCCAGCGACCCGAGTTCAAATCCCGGCTGAAGTCAGAGGCAGAGATGGTGTAGAGCTGGAGTCAGAGGCAGAAATGAAGTCAGAGGTAGAGCTGGTGTGGAGCTGAAGTCAGAGGCGGAGATGAAATTGGAGTCAGATGCAAAGATGGTGTGGGGCTGGAGTCAGAGGTGGAGCTGAAGTGAGACTGGTGTGGAGCTGGAGTCAGAGGTAGAGCTGAAGTCAGGGTTGGAGGTGGAGCTGAAGTCGGACACTGGTGTGGAGCTGGAGGCGGAGCTGAAGGCAGAGGCAGAGCAGGTCTGGAGCTGGAGGCAGAGTCAAAGGCGGAAGTGGGGCTGAAGTCAGAGGCAGAGCTGGAGGCGGAGCTGAAGTCAGAGGCAGAGCTGGAGGCGGAGCTGAAGTCAGAGGCAGAGCTGGAGGCGGTGCTGAAGTCAGAGGTGGAGCTGAAGTCAGAGGCAGAGCTGGTGGTGGAGTCAGAGAATGCTCCATTAAACCATATAGTGTACATTCCTTCCCTGCAACACTAGTGAAGTCTTCATGGTATAGTGGATAGTGCTCTGGACTCTCACCCCAGCGACCCGAGTTCAAATCCCGGTGGGACCAAAGAAAATATGTCATCATGGAAAAGGCGTTGGTGGCGGAGCTGGAGTTGTAGGCGGAGCTGAAGTCAGAGGCAGATTTGCTGTGGTGCCGAAATTGGAGGCGGAGCTGAAGTCAGTGGCAGAGATGGTGTGGAGCTGGAGTTGGAGGAGAAGCTGTAGTCAGAGATGGAACTGAAGTTGTGGAGTCATAGGCAGAAATGAAGTCAGAGGTAGAGCTGGTGTGGAGCTGAAGTCAGAGGCGGAGATGAAGTTGGAGTCAGATGCAAAGCTGGTGTGGGGCTGGAGTCAGAGGTGGAGCTGAAGTCAGAGACTGGTGTGGAGCTGGAGTCAGAGGTAAAGCTGAAGTCAGGGTTGGAGGTGGAGCTGAAGTCAGAGACTGGTGTGGAGCTGGAGGCGGAGCTGAAGGCAGAGGCAGAGCAGGTCTGGAGCTGGAGGCACAGTCAAAGGCGGAAGTGGGGCTGAAGTCAGAGGCAGAGCTGGAGGCGGAGCTGAAGTCAGAGGCAGAGCTGGAGGCGGTGCTGAAGTCAGAGGTGGAGCTGAAGTCAGAGGCAGAGCTGGTGGTGGAGTCAGAGAATGCTCCATTAAACCATATAGTGCACATTCCTTCCCTGCAACACTAGTGAAGTCTTCATGGTATAGTGGATAGTGCTCTGGACTCTCACCCCAGCGACCCGAGTTCAAATCCCGGCTGAAGTCAGAGGCAGAGATGGTGTAGAGCTGGAGTCAGAGGCAGAAATGAAGTCAGAGGTAGAGCTGGTGTGGAGCTGAAGTAAGAGGCGAAGATGAAGTAGGAGTCAGATGCAAAGCTGGTGTGGGGCTGGAGTTGGAGGCAGAGCTGGTGTGGAGCTGAAGTCAGAGGTGGAGCTGAAGTCAGAGACTGGTGTGGAGCTGGAGTCAGAGGTACAGCTGAAGTCAGGGTTGGAGGTGGAGCTGAAGTCAGAGACTGGTGTGGAGCTGGAGGCGGAGCTGAAGGCAGAGGCAGAGCAGGTCTGGAGCTGGAGGCACAGTCAAAGGCGGAAGTGGGGCTGAAGTCAGAGGCAGAGCTGGAGGCGGAGCTGAAGTCAGAGGCAGAGCTGGAGGCGGTGCTGAAGTCAGAGGTGGAGCTGAAGTCAGAGGCAGAGCTGGTGGTGGAGTCAGAGAATGCTCCATTAAACCATATAGTGTACATTCCTTCCCTGTAACACTAGTGAAGTCTTCATGGTATAGTGGATAGTGCTCTGGACTCTCACCCCAGCGACCCGAGTTCAAATCCCGGTGGGACCAAAGAATATATATCATCATGGAAAAGGCGTTGGTGGCGGAGCTGGAGCTGTAGGCGGAGCTGAAGTCAGAGGCGGAGCTGAAGTCAGAGGCAGATTTGGTGTGGTGCCGAAATTGAAGGCGGAGCTGAAATCAGTGGCAGAGATGGTGTGGCGCTGGAGTTGGAGGAGAAGCTTTAGTCAGAGATGGAACTGAAGTTGTGGTCAGATGCAGAACTGGTGTGGAGCTGGAGTCAGAGGCGGAGCTGAAGTCAGAAACTGGTGTGGAGCTGGCGTCGGAGTTGGAGGCGGAAGTGGGGCTGAAGTCAGAGGCAGAGATGGTGTAGAGCTGGAGTCAGAGGCAGAAATGAAGTCATAGGTAGAGCTGGTGTGGAACTGAAGTCAGAGGCGGAGATGAAGTTGGAGTCAGATGCAAAGCTGGTGTGGGGCTGGAGTCAGAGGTGGAGCTGAAGTCAGAGACTGGTGTGGAGCTGGAGTCAGAGGTAGAGCTGAAGTCAGGGTTGGAGGTGGAACTGAAGTCAGAGACTGGTGTGGAGCTGGAGGCGGAGCTGAAGGCAGAGGCAGAGCAGGTCTGGAGCTGGAGGCACAGTCAAAGGCGGAAGTGGGGCTGAAGTCAGAGGCAGAGCTGGAGGCGGAGCTGAAGTCAGAGGCAGAGCTGGAGGCGGTGCTTAAGTCAGAGGTGGAGCTGAAGTCAGAGGCAGAGCTGGTGGTGGAGTCAGAGAATGCTCCATTAAACCATATAGTGTACATTCCTTCCCTGCAACACTAGTAAAGTCTTCATGGTATAGTGGATAGTGCTCTGGACTCTCACCCCAGCGACCCGAGTTCAAATCCCGGCTGAAGTCAGAGGCAGAGATGGTGTAGAGCTGGAGTCAGAGGCAGAAATGAAGTCAGAGGTAGAGCTGGTGTGGAGCTGAAGTCAGAGGCGGAGATGAAATTGGAGTCAGATGCAAAGATGGTGTGGGACTGGAGTCAGAGGTGGAGCTGAAGTGAGACTGGTGTGGAGCTGGAGTCAGAGGTAGAGCTGAAGTCAGGGTTGGAGGTGGAGCTGAAGTCGGACACTGGTGTGGAGCTGGAGGCGGAGCTGAAGGCAGAGGCAGAGGCAGAGCAGGTCTAGAGCTGGAGGCACAGTCAAAGGCGGAAGTGGGGCTGAAGTCAGAGGCAGAGCTGGAGGCGGAGCTGAAGTCAGAGGCAGAGCTGGAGGCGGAGCTGAAGTCAGAGGCAGAGCTGGAGGCGGTGCTGAAGTCAGAGGTGGAGCTGAAGTCAGAGGCTGAGCTGGTGGTGGAGTCACAGAATGCTCCATTAAACCATATAGTGTACATTCCTTCCCTGCAACACTAGTGAAGTCTTCATTGTATAGTGGATAGTGCTCTGGACTCTCACCCCAGCGACCCGAGTTCAAATCCCGGCTGAAGTCAGAGGCAGAGATGGTGTAGAGCTGGAGTCAGAGGCAGAAATGAAGTCAGAGGTAGAGCTGGTGTGGAGCTGAAGTCAGAGGCGGAGATGAAATTGGAGTCAGATGCAAAGCTGGTGTGGGGCTGGAGTCAGAGGTGGAGCTGAAGTGAGACTGGTGTGGAGCTGGAGTCAGAGGTAGAGCTGAAGTCAGGGTTGGAGGTGGAGCTGAAGTCAGAGACTGGTGTGGAGCTGGAGGCGGAGCTGAAGGCAGAGGAAGAGCAGGTCTGGAGCTGGAGGCAGAGTCAAAGGCGGAAGTGGGGCTGAAGTCAGAGTCAAAGGCGGAAGTGGGGCTGAAGTCAGAGGCAGAGCTGGAGGCGGAGCTGAAGTCAGAGGCAGAGCTGAAGTCAGAGGCAGAGTTGGTGGTGGAGTCAGAGAATGCTCCATTAAACCATATAGTGTACATTCCTTCCCTGCAACACTAGTGAAGTCTTAATGGTATAGTGGATAGTGCTCTGGACTCTCACCCCAGCGACCCGAGTTCAAATCCCGGTGGGACCAAAGAAAATATGTCATCATGGAAAAGGTGTTGGAGGCGGAGCTGGAGCTGTAGGCGGAGCTGAAGTCAGAGGCGGACCTGAAGTCAGAGGCAGATTTGGTGTGGCGCCGGAATTGGAAGCGGAGCTGAAGTAAGTGGCAGAGATGGTGTGGAACTGGAGTTGGAGGAGGAGCTGTAGTGTGAGATGGAACTGAAGTTGTGGTCAGATGCAGAACTGGTGTGGAGCTGGAGTCAGAGGCGGAGCTGAAGTCAGAAACTGGTGTGGAGCTGGCGGCGGAGTTGGAGGCGGAAGTGGGGCTGAAGTCAGAGGCAGAGATGGTGTGGAGCTGGAGTCAGAGGCAGACATGAAGTCAGAGGTAGAGCTGGTGTGGAGCTGAGGTCAGAAGCGGAGATGAAGTTGGAGTCAGATGCAAATCTGGTGTGGGGCTGGTGTCAGAGGTGGAGCTGAAGTGAGACTGGTGTGGAGCTGGAGTCAGAGGTAGAGCTGAAGTCAAGGTTGGAGGTGGAGCTGAAGTCGGACACTGGTGTGGAGCTGGAGGCGGAGCTGAAGGCAGAGGCAGAGCAGGTCTGGAGCTGGAGGGAGAGTCAAAGGCGGAAGTGGGGCTGAAGTCAGAGGCAGAGCTGGAGGCGGAGCTGAAGTCAGAGGCAGAGCTGGAGGCGGTGCTGAAGTCAGAGGTGGAGCTGAAGTCAGAGGCAGAGCTGGTGGTGGAGTCAGAGAATGCTCCATTAAACCATATAGTGTACATTCCTTCCCTGTAACACTAGTGAAGTCTTCATGGTATAGTGGATAGTGCTCTGGACTCTCACCCCAGCGTCCCGAGTTCAAATCCTGGCTGAAGTCAGAGGCAGAGATGGTGTAGAGCTGGAGTCAGAGGCAGAAATGAAGTCAGAGGTAGAGGTGGTGTGGAGCTGAAGTCAGAGGCGGAGATGAAGTAGGAGTCAGATGCAAAGCTGGTGTGGGGCTGGAGTTGGAGGCAGAGCTTGTGTGGAGCTGAAGTCAGAGACTGGTGTGGAGCTGGAGTCAGAGGTACAGCTGAAGTCAGGGTTGGAGGTGGAGCTGATGTCAGAGACTGGTGTGGAGCTGGAGGCGGAGCTGAAGGCAGAGGCAGAGCAGGTCTGGAGCTGGAGGCAGAGTCAAAGGCGGAAGTGGGGCTGAAGTCAGAGGCAGAGCTGGAGGCGGAGCTGAAGTCAGAGGCAGAGCTGGAGGCGGTGCTGAAGTCAGAGGCAGAGCTGGTGGTGGAGTCAGAGAATGCTCCATTAAACCATATAGTGTACATTCCTTCCCTGCAACACTAGTGAAGTCTTAATGGTATAGTGGATAGTGCTCTGGACTCTCACCCCAGCGACCCGAGTTCAAATCCCGGTGGGACCAAAGAAAATATGTCATCATGGAAAAGGTGTTGGAGGCGGAGCTGGAGCTGTAGGCGGAGCTGAAGTCAGAGGCGGACCTGAACTCAGAGGCAGATTTGATGTGGCGCCGGAATTGGAAGCGGAGCTGAAGTCAGTGGCAGAGAAGGTGTGGAACTGGAGTTGGAGGAGGAGCTGTAGTGTCAGATGGAACTGAAGTTGAAGTCAGATGCAGAACTGGTGTGGAGCTGGAGTCAGAGGTGGAGCTGGCGGCGGAGTTGGAGGCGGAAGTGGGGCTGAAGTCAGAGGCAGAGATGGTGTAGAGCTGGAGTCAGAGGCAGAAATGAAGTCAGAGGTAGAGCTGGTGTGGAGCTGAAGTCAGAGGCGGAGATGAAATTGGAGTCAGATGCAAAGCTGGTGTGGGGCTGGAGTCAGAGGTGGAGCTGAAGTGAAACTGGTGTGGAGCTGGAGTCAGAAGTAAAGCTGAAGTCAGGGTTGGAGGTGGAGCTGAAGTCGGAGACTGGTGTGGAGCTGGAGGCGGAGCTGAAGGCAGAGGCAGAGCAGGTCTGGAGCTGGAGGCAGAGTCAAAGGCGGAAGTGGGGCTGAAGTCAGAGGCAGAGCTGGAGGCGGAGCTGAAGTCAGAGGCAGAGCTGGAGGCGGTGCTGAAGTCAGAGGTGGAGCTGAAGTCAGAGGCAGAGCTGGTGGTGGAGTCAGAGAATGCTCCATTAAACCATATAGTGTACATTCCTTCCCTGCAACACTAGTGAAGTCTTCATGGTATAGTGGGTAGTGCTCTGGACTCTCACCCCAGCGACCCGAGTTCAAATCCCGGTGGGACCAAAGAAAATATGTCATCATGGAAAAGGCGTTGGTGGCAGAGCTGGAGCTGTAGGCGGAGCTGAAGTCAGAGGCGGAGCTGAAGTCAGAGGCAGATTTGGTGTGGTGCCGAAATTGAAGGCGGAGCTGAAGTCAGTGGCAGAGATGGTGTGGAGCTGGAGTTGGAGGAGAAGCTGTAGTCAGAGATGGAACTGAAGTTGTGGTCAGATGCAGAACTGGTGTGGAGCTGGAGTCAGAGGCGGAGCTGAAGTCAGAAACTGGTGTGGAGCTGGCGGCGGAGTTGGAGGCGGAAGTGGGGCTGAAGTCAGAGGCAGAGATGGTGTAGAGCTGGAGTCAGAGGCAGAAATGAAGTCAGAGGTAGAGCTGGTGTGGAGCTGAAGTCAGCGGCGGAGATGAAGTTGGAGTCAGATGCAAAGCTGGTGTGGGGCTGGAGTCAGAGGTGGAGCTGAAGTCAGAGACTGGTGTGGAGCTGGGGTCAGAGGTAGAGCTGAAGTCAGGGTTGGAGGTGGAGCTCAAGTCAGAGACTGGTGTGGAGCTGGAGGCGGAGCTGAAGGCAGAGGCAGAGCAGGTCTGGAGCTGGAGGCACAGTCAAAGGCGGAAGTGGGGCTGAAGTCAGAGGCAGAGCTGGAGGCGGAGCTGAAGTCAGAGGCAGAGCTGGAGGCGGAGCTGAAGTCAGAGGCATAGCTGGAGGCGGTGCTGAAGTCAGAGGTGGAGCTGAAGTCAGAGGCAGAGCTGGTGGTGGAGTCAGAGAATGCTCCATTAAACCATATAGTGTACATTCCTTCCCTGCAACACTAGTGAAGTCTTCATGGTATAGTGGATAGTGCTCTGGACTCTCACCCCAGCGACCCGAGTTCAAATCCCGGTGGGACCAAAGAAAATATGTCATCATGGAAAAGGCGTTGGTGGCGGAGCTGGAGCTGTAGGCGGAGCTGAAGTCAGAGGCGGACGTGAAGTCAGAGGCAGATTTGGTGTGGTGCCGAAATTGAAGGCGGGCTGAAGTCAGTGGCAGAGATGGTGTGGAGCTGGAGTTGGAGGAGAAGCTGTAGTCAGAGATGGAACTGAAGTTGTGGAGTCAGAGGCAGAAATGAAGTCAGAGGTAGAGCTGGTGTGGAGCTGAAGTCAGAGGCGGAGATGAAGTTGGAGTCAGATGCAAAGCTGGTGTGGGGCTGGAGTTGGAGGCAGAGCTGGTGTGGAGCTGAAGTCAGAGACTGGTGTGGAGCTGGAGTCAGATATCGAGCTGAAGTCAGGGTTGGAGGTGGAGCTGATGTCAGAGACTGGTGTGAAGCTGGAGGCGGAGCTGAAGTCAGAGGCAGAGCTGGAGGCGGTGCTGAAGTCAGAGGTGGAGCTGAAGTCAGAGGCAGAGCTGGTGGTGGAGTCGGAGAATGCTCCATTAAACCATATAGTGTACATTCTTTCCCTGCAACACTAGTGAAGTCTTCATGGTATAGTGGGTAGTGCTCTGGACTCTCACCCCAGCGACCCGAGTTCAAATCCCGGCTGAAGTCAGAGGCAGAGATGGTGTAGAGCTGGAGTCAGAGGCAGAAATGAAGTCAGAGGTAGAGCTAGTGTGGAGCTGAAGTCAGAGGCGGAGATGAAGTAGGAGTCAGATGCAAAGCTGGTGTGGGGCTGGAGTTGGAGGCAGAGCTGGTGTGGAGCTGAAGTCAGAGGTGGAGCTGAAGTCAGAGACTGATGTGGAGCTGGAGTCAGAGGCAGAAATGAAGTCAGAGGTAGAGCTGGTGTGGAGCTGAAATCAGAGGCGGAGATGAAGTAGGAGTCAGATGCAAAGCTGGTGTGGGGCTGGAGTTGGAGGCAGAGCTGGTGTGGAGCTGAAGTCGGAGACTGGTGTGGAGCTGGAGGCGGAGCTGAAGGCAGAGGCAGAGCAGGTCTGGAGCTGGAGGCAGAGTCAAAGGCGGAAGTGGGGCTGAAGTCAGAGGCAGAGCTGGAGGCGGAGCTGAAGTCAGAGGCAGAGCTGGAGGCGGTGCTGAAGTCAGAGGTGGAGCTGAAGTCAGAGGCAGAGCTGGTGGTGGAGTCAGAGAATGCTCCATTAAACCATATAGTGTACATTCCTTCCCTGCAACACTAGTGAAGTCTTCATGGTATAGTGGATAGTGCTCTGGACTCTCACCCCAGCGACCCGAGTTCAAATCCCGGTGGGACCAAAGAAAATATGTCATCATGGAAAAGGCGTTGGTGGCGGAGCTGGAGCTGTAGGCGGAGCTGAAGTCAGAGGCGGAGCTGAAGTCAGAGGCAGATTTGGTGTGGTGCCGAAATTGAAGGCGGAGCTGAAGTCAGTGGCAGAGATGGTGTGGAGCTGGAGTTGGAGGAGAAGCTGTGGTCAGAGATGGAACTGAAGTTGTGGTCAGATGCAGAACTGGTGTGGAGCTGGAGTCAGAGGCGGAGCTGAAGTCAGAAACTGGTGTGGAGCTGGCGGCGGAGTTGGAGGCGGAAGTGGGACTGAAGTCAGAGGCAGAGATGGTGAAGAGCTGGAGCTGGTATGGAGCTGAAGTCAGAGGTGGAGATGAAGTTGGAGTCAGATGCAAAGCTGGTGTGGGGCTGGAGTCAGAGGTGGAGCTGAAGTCAGAGACTGGTGTGGAGCTGGAGTCAGAGGTAGAGCTGAAGTCAGGGTTGGAGGTGGAGCTGAAGTCAGAGACTGGTGTGGAGCTGGAGGCGGAGCTGAAGGCAGAGGCAGAGGAGGTCTGGAGCTGGAGGCACAGTCAAAGGCGGAAGTGGGGCTGAAGTCAGAGGCGGAAATGAAGTCAGAGGCAGAGCCGGAGGCGGTGCTGAAGTCAGAGGTGGAGCTGAAGTCAGAGGCAGAGCTGGTGGTGGAGTCAGAGAATGCTCCATTAAACCATATAGTGTACATTCCTTCCCTGCAACACTAGTGAAGTCTTCATGGTATAGTGGATAGTGCTCTGGACTCTCACCCCAGCGACCCGAGTTCAAATCCCGGTGGGACCAAAGAAAATATGTCATCATGGAAAAGGTGATGGAGGCGGAGCTGGAGCTGTAGGCGGAGCTGAAGTCAGAGGCGGACCTGAAGTCAGAGGCAGATTTGGTGTGGCGCTGGAATTGGAAGCGGAGCTGAAGTAAGTGGCAGAGATGGTGTGGAACTGGAGTTGGAGGAGGAGCTGTAGTGTGAGATGGAACTGAAGTTGAAGTCAGATGCAGAACTGGTGTGGAGCTGGAGTCAGAGGTGGAGCTGAAGTCAGAAACTGGTGTGGAGCTGGTGGCGGAGTTGGAGGCGGAAGTGGGGCTGAAGTCAGAGGCAGAGATGGTGTTGAGCTGGAGTCAGAGGCAGAAATGAAGTCAGAGGTAGAGCTGGTGTGGAGCTGAAGTCAGAGGCGGAGATGAAGTTGGAGTCAGATGCAAAGCTGGTGTGGGGCTGGAGTCAGAGGTGGAGCTGAAGTGAGACTGGTGTGGAGCTGGAGTCAAAGGTAGAGCTGAAGTCAGGGTTGGAGTCAGAGGTGGAGCTGAAGTGAGACTGGTGTGAAGCTGGAGTCAGAGGTAGAGCTGAAGTCAGGGTTGGAGGTGGAGCTGAAGTCGGACACTGGTGTGGAGCTGGAGGCGGAGCTGAAGGCAGAGGCAGAGCAGGTCTGGAGCTGGAGGCAAAGTTAAAGGCGGAAGTGGGGCTGAAGTCAGAGGCAGAGCTGGAGGCGGAGCTGAAGTCAGAGGCAGAGCTGGAGGCGGAGCTGAAGTCAGAGGCAGAGCTGAAGTCAGAGGCAGAGTTGGTGGTGGAGTCAGAGAATGCTCCATTAAACCATATAGTGTACATTCCTTCCCTGCAACACTAGTGAAGTCTTCATGGTATAGTGGATAGTGCTCTGGACTCTCACCCCAGCGACCCGAGTTCAAATCCCGGTGGGACCAAAGAAAATATGTCATCATGGAAAAGGTGTTGGAGGCGGAGCTGGAGCTGTAGGCGGAGCTGAAGTCAGAGGCGGACCTGAAGTCAGAGGCAGATTTGGTGTGGCGCCGGAATTGGAAGCGGAGCTGAAGTAAGTGGCAGAGATGGTGTGGAACTGGAGTTGGAGGAGGAGCTGTAGTGTGAGATGGAACTGAAGTTGAAGTCAGATGCAGAACTGGTGTGGAGCTGGAGTCAGAGGTGGAGCTGAAGTCAGAAACTGGTGTGGAGCTGGCGGCGGAGTTGGAGGCGGAAGTGGGGCTGAAGTCAGAGGCAGAGATGGTGTAGAGCTGGAGTCAGAGGTAGAGCTGGTGTGGAGCTGAAGTCAGAGGCGGAGATGAAGTTGGAGTCAGATGCAAAGCTGGTGTGGGGCTGGAGTCAGAGGTAGAGCTGAAGTGAGACTGGTGTGGAGCTGGAGTCAGATGCAGAACTGGTGTCGAGCTGGAGTCAGAGGCGGAGCTGAAGTCAGAAACTGGTGTGGAGCTGGCGTCGGAGTTGGAGGCGGAAGTGGGGCTGAAGTCAGAGGCAGAGATGGTGTAGAGCTGGAGTCAGAGGCAGAAATGAAGTCATAGGTAGAGCTGGTGTGGAACTGAAGTCAGAGGCGGAGATGAAGTTGGAGTCAGATGCAAAGCTGGTGTGGGGCTGGAGTCAGAGGTGGAGCTGAAGTCAGAGACTGGTGTGGAGCTGGAGTCAGAGGTAGAGCTGAAGTCAGGGTTGGAGGTGGAGCTGAAGTCAGAGACTGGTGTGGAGCTGGAGGAGGAGCTGAAGGCAGAGGCAGAGCAGGTATGGAGCTGGAGGCACAGTCAAAGGCGGAAGTGGGGCTGAAGTCAGAGGCAGAGCTGGAGGCGGAGCTGAAGTCAGAGGCAGAGCTGGAGGCGGTGCTGAAGTCAGAGGTGGAGCTGAAGTCAGAGGCAGAGCTGGTGGTGGAGTCAGAGAATGCTCCATTAAACCATATAGTGTACATTCCTTCCCTGCAACACTAGTGAAGTCTTCATGGTATAGTGGATAGTGCTCTGGACTCTCACCCCAGCGACCCGAGTTCAAATCCCGGCTGAAGTCAGAGGCAGAGATGGTGTAGAGCTGGAGTCAGAGGCAGAAATGAAGTCAGAGGTAGAGCTGGTGTGGAGCTGAAGTAAGAGGCGAAGATGAAGTAGGAGTCAGATGCAAAGCTGGTGTGGGGCTGGAGTTGGAGGCAGAGCTGGTGTGGAGCTGAAGTCAGAGGTGGAGCTGAAGTCAGAGACTGGTGTGGAGCTGGAGTCAGAGGTACAGCTGAAGTCAGGATTGGAGGTGGAGCTGATGTCAGAGACTGGTGTGGAGCTGGAGGCGGAGCTGAAGGCAGAGGCAGAGCAGGTCTGGAGCTGGAGGCAGAGTCAAAGGCGGAAGTGGGGCTGAAGTCAGAGGCAGAGCTGGAGGCGGAGCTGAAGTCAGAGGCAGAGCTGGAGGCGGTGCTGAAGTCAGAGGTGGAGCTGAAGTCAGAGGCAGAGCTGGTGGTGTAGTCAGAGAATGCTCCATTAAACCATATAGTGTACATTCCTTCCCTGCAACACTAGTGAAGTCTTCATGGTATAGTGGGTAGTGCTCTGGACTCTCACCCCAGCGACCCGAGTTCAAATACCGGCTGAAGTCAGAGGCAGAGATGGTGTAGAGCTGGAGTCAGAGGCAGAAATGAAGTCAGAGGTAGAGCTGGTGTGGAGCTGAAGTCAGAGGCGGAGATGAAGTAGGAGTCAGATGCAAAGCTGGTGTGGGGCTGGAGTTGGAGGCAGAGCTGGTGTGGAGCTGAAGTCAGAGACTGGTGTGGAGCTGGAGTCAGAGATCGAGCTGAAGTCAGGGTTGGAGGTGGAGCTGATGTCAGAGACTGGTGTGAAGCTGGAGGCGGAGCTGAAGGCAGAGGCAGAGCAGGTCTGGAGCTGGAGGAGGAGTCAAAAGCGGAAGTGGGGCTGAAGTCAGAGGCAGAGCTGGCGGCGGAGTTGGAGGCGGAAGTGGGGCTGAAGTCAGAGGCAGAGATGGTGAAGAGCTGGAGTCAGAGGCAGAAATGAAGTCAGAGGTAGAGCTGGTGTGGAGCTGAAGTCAGAGGTGGAGATGAAGTTGGAGTCAGATGCAAAGCTGGTGTGGGGCTGGAGTCAGAGGTGGAGCTGAAGTCAGAGACTGGTGTGGAGCTGGAGTCAGAGGTAGAGCTGAAGTCAGGGTTGGAGGTGGATCTGATGTCAGAGACTGGTGTGGAGCTGGAGGCGGAGCTGAAGGCAGAGGCAGAGCAGGTCTGGAGCTGGAGGCAGAGTCAAAGGCGGAAGTGGGGCTGAAGTCAGAGGCAGAGCTGGAGGCGGAGCTGAAGTCAGAGGCAGAGCTGGAGGCGGTGCTGAAGTCAGAGGTGGAGCTGAAGTCAGAGGCAGAGCTGGTGGTGGAGTCAGAGAATGCTCCATTAAACCATATAGTGTACATTCCTTCCCTGCTACACTAGTGAAGTCTTCATGGTATAGTGGGTAGTGCTCTGGACTCTCACCCCAGCGACCCGAGTTCAAATCCCGGCTGAAGTCAGAGGCAGAGATGGTGTAGAGCTGGAGTCAGAGGCAGAAATGAAGTCAGAGGTAGAGCTAGTGTGGAGCTGAAGTCAGAGGCGGAGATGAAGTAGGAGTCAGATGCAAAGCTGGTGTGGGGCTGGAGTTGGAGGCAGAGCTGGTGTGGAGCTGAAGTCAGAGGTGGAGCTGAAGTCAGAGACTGATGTGGAGCTGGAGTCAGAGGCAGAAATGAAGTCAGAGGTAGAGCTGGTGTGGAGCTGAAATCAGAGGCGGAGATGAAGTAGGAGTCAGATGCAAAGCTGGTGTGGGGCTGGAGTTGGAGGCAGAGCTGGTGTGGAGCTGAAGTCGGAGACTGGTGTGGAGCTGGAGGCGGAGCTGAAGGCAGAGGCAGAGCAGGTCTGGAGCTGGAGGCAGAGTCAAAGGCGGAAGTGGGGCTGAAGTCAGAGGCAGAGCTGGAGGCGGAGCTGAAGTCAGAGGCAGAGCTGGAGGCGGTGCTGAAGTCAGAGGTGGAGCTGAAGTCAGAGGCAGAGCTGGTGGTGGAGTCAGAGAATGCTCCATTAAACCATATAGTGTACATTCCTTCCCTGCAACACTAGTGAAGTCTTCATGGTATAGTGGGTAGTGCTCTGGACTCTCACCCCAGCGACCCGAGTTCAAATCCCGGTGGGACCAAAGAAAATATGTCATCATGGAAAAGGCGTTGGTGGCGAAGCTGGAGCTGTAGGCGGAGCTGAAGTCAGAGGCGGACGTGAAGTCAGAGGCAGATTTGGTGTGGTGCCGAAATTGAAGGCGGGCTGAAGTCAGTGGCAGAGATGGTGTGGAGCTGGAGTTGGAGGAGAAGCTGTAGTCAGAGATGGAACTGAAGTTGTGGAGTCAGAGGCAGAAATGAAGTCAGAGGTAGAGCTGGTGTGGAGCTGAAGTCAGAGGCGGAGATGAAGTTGGAGTCAGATGCAAAGCTGGTGTGGGGCTGGAGTTGGAGGCAGAGCTGGTGTGGAGCTGAAGTCAGAGACTGGTGTGGAGCTGGAGTCAGAGATCGAGCTGAAGTCAGGGTTGGAGGTGGAGCTGATGTCAGAGACTGGTGTGAAGCTGGAGGCGGAGCTGAAGGCAGAGGCAGAGCAGGTCTGGAGCTGGAGGCAGAGTCAAAGGCGGAAGTGGGGCTGAAGTCAGAGGCAGAGCTGGAGGCGGAGCTGAAGTCAGAGGCAGAGCTGGAGGCGGTGCTGAAGTCAGAGGTGGAGCTGAAGTCAGAGGCAGAGCTGGTGGTGGAGTCAGAGAATGCTCCATTAAACCATATAGTGTACATTCCTTCCCTGCAACACTAGTGAAGTCTTAATGGTATAGTGGATAGTGCTCTGGACTCTCACTCCAGCGACCCGAGTTCAAATCCCGGTGGGACCAAAGAAAATATCTCATCATGGAAAAGGTGTTGGTGGCGGAGCTGGAGCTGTAGGCGGAGCTGAAGTCAGAGGCGGAGCTGAAGTCAGAGGCAGATTTGGTGTGGTGCCGAAATTGAAGGCGGAGCTGAAGTCAGTGGCAGAGATGGTGTGGAGCTGGAGTTGGAGGAGAAGCTTTGGTCAGAGATGGAACTGAAGTTGTGGTCAGATGCAGAACTGGTGTGGAGCTGGAGTCAGAGGCGGAGCTGAAGTCAGAAACTGGTGTGGAGCTGGCGGCGGAGTTGGAGGCGGAAGTGGGGCTGAAGTCAGAGGCAGAGATGGTGAAGAGCTGGAGTCAGAGGCAGAAATGAAGTCAGAGGTAGAGCTGGTGTGGAGCTGAAGTCAGAGGTGGAGATGAAGTTGGAGTCAGATGCAAAGCTGGTGTGGGGCTGGAGTCAGAGGTGGAGCTGAAGTCAGAGACTGGTGTGGAGCTGGAGTCAGAGGTAGAGCTGAAGTCAGGGTTGGAGGTGGATCTGATGTCAGAGACTGGTGTGGAGCTGGAGGCGGAGCTGAAGGCAGAGGCAGAGCAGGTCTGGAGCTGGAGGCACAGTCAAAGGCGGAAGTGGGGCTGAAGTCAGAGGCAGAGCTGGAGGCGGAGCTGAAGTCAGAGGCAGAGCTGGAGGCGGTGCTGAAGTCAGAGGTGCAGCTCAAGTCAGAGGCAGAGCTGGTGGTGGAGTCAGAGAATGCTCCATTAAACCATATAGTGTACATTCCTTCCCTGCAACACTAGTGAAGTCTTCATGGTATAGTGGGTAGTGCTCTGGACTCTCACCCCAGCGACCCGAGTTCAAATCCCGGCTGAAGTCAGAGGCAGAGATGGTGTAGAGCTGGAGTCAGAGGCAGAAATGAAGTCAGAGGTAGAGCTAGTGTGGAGCTGAAGTCAGAGGCGGAGATGAAGTAGGAGTCAGATGCAAAGCTGGTGTGGGGCTGGAGTTGGAGGCAGAGCTGGTGTGGAGCTGAAGTCAGAGGTGGAGCTGAAGTCAGAGACTGATGTGGAGCTGGAGTCAGAGGCAGAAATGAAGTCAGAGGTAGAGCTGGTGTGGAGCTGAAATCAGAGGCGGAGATGAAGTAGGAGTCAGATGCAAAGCTGGTGTGGGGCTGGAGTTGGAGGCAGAGCTGGTGTGGAGCTGAAGTCGGAGACTGGTGTGGAGCTGGAGGCGGAGCTGAAGGCAGAGGCAGAGCAGGTCTGGAGCTGGAGGCAGAGTCAAAGGCGGAAGTGGGGCTGAAGTCAGAGGCAGAGCTGGAGGCGGAGCTGAAGTCAGAGGCAGAGCTGGAGGCGGTGCTGAAGTCAGAGGTGGAGCTGAAGTCAGAGGCAGAGCTGGTGGTGGAGTCAGAGAATGCTCCATTAAACCATATAGTGTACATTCCTTCCCTGCAACACTAGTGAAGTCTTCATGGTATAGTGGGTAGTGCTCTGGACTCTCACCCCAGCGACCCGAGTTCAAATCCCGGTGGGACCAAAGAAAATATGTCATCATGGAAAAGGCGTTGGTGGCGAAGCTGGAGCTGTAGGCGGAGCTGAAGTCAGAGGCGGACGTGAAGTCAGAGGCAGATTTGGTGTGGTGCCGAAATTGAAGGCGGGCTGAAGTCAGTGGCAGAGATGGTGTGGAGCTGGAGTTGGAGGAGAAGCTGTAGTCAGAGATGGAACTGAAGTTGTGGAGTCAGAGGCAGAAATGAAGTCAGAGGTAGAGCTGGTGTGGAGCTGAAGTCAGAGGCGGAGATGAAGTTGGAGTCAGATGCAAAGCTGGTGTGGGGCTGGAGTTGGAGGCAGAGCTGGTGTGGAGCTGAAGTCAGAGACTGGTGTGGAGCTGGAGTCAGAGATCGAGCTGAAGTCAGGGTTGGAGGTGGAGCTGATGTCAGAGACTGGTGTGAAGCTGGAGGCGGAGCTGAAGGCAGAGGCAGAGCAGGTCTGGAGCTGGAGGCAGAGTCAAAGGCGGAAGTGGGGCTGAAGTCAGAGGCAGAGCTGGAGGCGGAGCTGAAGTCAGAGGCAGAGCTGGAGGCGGTGCTGAAGTCAGAGGTGGAGCTGAAGTCAGAGGCAGAGCTGGTGGTGGAGTCAGAGAATGCTCCATTAAACCATATAGTGTACATTCCTTCCCTGCAACACTAGTGAAGTCTTAATGGTATAGTGGATAGTGCTCTGGACTCTCACTCCAGCGACCCGAGTTCAAATCCCGGTGGGACCAAAGAAAATATCTCATCATGGAAAAGGTGTTGGTGGCGGAGCTGGAGCTGTAGGCGGAGCTGAAGTCAGAGGCGGAGCTGAAGTCAGAGGCAGATTTGGTGTGGTGCCGAAATTGAAGGCGGAGCTGAAGTCAGTGGCAGAGATGGTGTGGAGCTGGAGTTGGAGGAGAAGCTTTGGTCAGAGATGGAACTGAAGTTGTGGTCAGATGCAGAACTGGTGTGGAGCTGGAGTCAGAGGCGGAGCTGAAGTCAGAAACTGGTGTGGAGCTGGCGGCGGAGTTGGAGGCGGAAGTGGGGCTGAAGTCAGAGGCAGAGATGGTGAAGAGCTGGAGTCAGAGGCAGAAATGAAGTCAGAGGTAGAGCTGGTGTGGAGCTGAAGTCAGAGGTGGAGATGAAGTTGGAGTCAGATGCAAAGCTGGTGTGGGGCTGGAGTCAGAGGTGGAGCTGAAGTCAGAGACTGGTGTGGAGCTGGAGTCAGAGGTAGAGCTGAAGTCAGGGTTGGAGGTGGATCTGATGTCAGAGACTGGTGTGGAGCTGGAGGCGGAGCTGAAGGCAGAGGCAGAGCAGGTCTGGAGCTGGAGGCACAGTCAAAGGCGGAAGTGGGGCTGAAGTCAGAGGCAGAGCTGGAGGCGGAGCTGAAGTCAGAGGCAGAGCTGGAGGCGGTGCTGAAGTCAGAGGTGCAGCTCAAGTCAGAGGCAGAGCTGGTGGTGGAGTCAGAGAATGCTCCATTAAACCATATAGTGTACATTCCTTCCCTGCAACACTAGTGAAGTCTTCATGGTATAGTGGGTAGTGCTCTGGACTCTCACCCCAGCGACCCGAGTTCAAATCCCGGCTGAAGTCAGAGGCAGAGATGGTGTAGAGCTGGAGTCAGAGGCAGAAATGAAGTCAGAGGTAGAGCTGGTGTGGAGCTGAAGTCAGAGGCGGAGATGAAGTAGGAGTCAGATGCAAAGCTGGTGTGGGGCTGGAGTTGGAGGCAGAGCTGGTGTGGAGCTGAAGTCAGAGGTGGAGCTGAAGTCAGAGACTGGTGTGGAGCTGGAGTCAGAGGTACAGCTGAAGTCAGGGTTGGAGGTGGAGCTGATGTCAGAGACTGGTGTGGAGCTGGAGGCGGAGCTGAAGGCAGAGGCAGAGCAGGTCTGGAGCTGGAGGCAGAGTCAAAGGCGGAAGTGGGGCTGAAGTCAGAGGCAGAGCTGGAGGCGGAGCTGAAGTCAGAGGCAGAGCTGGAGGCGGTGCTGAAGTCAGAGGTGGAGCTGAAGTCAGAGGCAGAGCTGGTGGTGGTCAGAGAATGCTCCATTAAACCATATAGTGTACATTCCTTCCCTGCAACACTAGTGAAGTCTTAATGGTATAGTGGATAGTGCTCTGGACTCTCACCCCAGCGACCCGAGTTCAAATCCCGGTGGGACCAAAGAAAATATGTCATCATGGAAAAGGTGTTTGAGGCGGAGCTGGAGCTGTAGGCGGAGCTGAAGTCAGAGGCGGACCTGAAGTCAGAGGCAGATTTGGTGTGGCGCCGGAATTGGAAGCGGAGCTGAAGTCAGTGGCAGAGATGGTGTGGAACTGGAGTTGGAGGAGGAGCTGTAGTGTGAGATGGAACTGAAGTTGAAGTCAGATGCAGAACTGGTGTGGAGCTGGAGTCAGAGGTGGAGCTGGAGTCAGAAACTGGTGTGGAGCTGGCGGAGGAGTTGAAGGCGGAAGTGGGGCTGAAGTCAGAGGCAGAGATGGTGTAGACCTGGAGTCAGAGGCAGAAATGAAGTCAGTGGTAGAGCTGGTGTGGAGCTGAAGTCAGAGGCGGAGATGAAGTTGGAGTCAGATGCAAAGCTGGTGTGGGGCTGGAGGCAGAGGTGGAGCTGAAGTGAGACTGGTGTGGAGCTGGAGTCAGAGGTAGAGCTGAAGTCAGGGTTGGAGGTGGAGCTGATGTCAGAGACTGGTGTGGAGCTGGAGGCGGAGCTGAAGGCAGAGGCAGAGCAAGTCTGGAGCTGGAGGCAGAGTCAAAGGCGGAAGTGGGGCTGAAGTCAGAGGCAGAGCTGGAGGCGGAGCTGAAGTCAGAGGCAGAGCTGGAGGCGGAGCTGAAGTCAGAGGCAGAGCTGAAGTCAGAGGCAGAGTTGGTGGTGGAGTCAGAGAATGCTCCATTAAACCATATAGTGTACATTCCTTCCCTGCAACACTAGTGAAGTCTTAATGGTATAGTGGATAGTGCTCTGGACTCTCACCCCAGCGACCCGAGTTCAAATCCCGGTGGGACCAAAGAAAATATGTCATCATGGAAAAGGTGTTGGAGGCGGAGCTGGAGCTGTAGGCGGAGCTGAAGTCAGAGGCGGACCTGAAGTCAGAGGCAGATTTGGTGTGGCGCCGGAATTGGAAGCGGAGCTGAAGTAAGTGGCAGAGATGGTGTGGAACTGGAGTTGGAGGAGGAGCTGTAGTGTGAGATGGAACTGAAGTTGTGGTCAGATGCAGAACTGGTGTGGAGCTGGAGTCAGAGGCGGAGCTGAAGTCAGAAACTGGTGTGGAGCTTGCGGCGGAGTTGGAGGCGGAAGTGGGGCTGAAGTCAGAGGCAGAGATGGTGTAGAGCTGGAGTCAGAGGCAGACATGAAGTCAGAGGTAGAGCTGGTGTGGAGCTGAGGTCAGAGGCGGAGATGAAGTTGGAGTCAGATGCAAATCTGGTGTGGGGCTGGTGTCAGAGGTGGAGCTGAAGTGAGACTGGTATGGAGCTGGAGTCAGAGGTAGAGCTGAAGTCAGGGTTGGAGGTGGAGCTGAAGTCGAACACTGGTGTGGAGCTGGAGGCGGAGCTGAAGGCAGAGGCAGAGCAGGTCTGGAGCTGGAGGCAGAGTCAAAGGCGGAAGTGGGGCTGAAGTCAGAGGCAGAGCTGGAGGCGGAGCTGAAGTCAGAGGCAGAGCTGGAGGCGGTGCTGAAGTCAGAGGTGGAGCTGAAGTCAGAGGCAGAGCTGGTGGTGGAGTCAGAGAATGCTCCATTAAACCATATAGTGTACATTCCTTCCCTGCAACACTAGTGAAGTCTTCATGGTATAGTGGATAGTGCTCTGGACTCTCACCCCAGCGACCCGAGTTCAAATCCCGGTGGGACCAAAGAAAATATGTCATCATGGAAAAGGCGTTGGTGGCGGAGCTGGAGCTGTAGGCGGAGCTGAAGTCAGAGGCGGAGCTGAAGTCAGAGGCAGATTTGGTGTGGTGCCGAAATTGAAGGCGGAGCTGAAGTCAGTGGCAGAGATGGTGTGGAGCTGGAGTTGGAGGAGAAGCTGTTGTCAGAGATGGAACTGAAGTTGTGGTCAGATGCAGAACTGGTGTGGAGCTGGAGTCAGAGGCGGAGCTGAAGTCAGAAACTGGTGTGGAGCTGGCGGCGGAGTTGGAGGCGGAAGTGGGGCTGAAGTCAGAGGCAGAGATGGTGAAGAGCTGGAGTCAGAGGCAGAAATGAAGTCAGAGGTAGAGCTGGTGTGGAGCTGAAGTCAGAGGCGGAGATGAAGTTGGAGTCAGATGCAAAGCTGGTGTGGGGCTGGAGTCAGAGGTGGAGCTGAAGTCAGAGACTGGTGTGGAGCTGGAGTCAGAGGTAGAGCTGAAGTCAGGGTTGGAGGTGGAGCTGAAGTCAGAGACTGGTGTGGAGCTGGAGGCGGAGCTGAAGGCAGAGGCAGAGCAGGTCTGGAGCTGGAGGCAGAGTCAAAGGCGGAAGTGGGGCTGAAGTCAGAGGCAGAGCTGGAGGCGGAGCTGAAGTCAGAGGCAGAGCTGGAGGCGGTGCTGAAGTCAGAGGTGGAGCTGAAGTCAGAGGCAGAGCTGGTGGTGGAGTCAGAGAATGCTCCATTAAACCATATAGTGTACATTCCTTCCCTGCAACACTAGTGAAGTCTTCATGGTATAGTGGATAGTGCTCTGGACTCTCACCCCAGCGACCCGAGTTCAAATCCCGGCTGAAGTCAGAGGCAGAGATTGTGTAGAGCTGGAGTCAGAGGCAGAAATGAAGTCAGAGGTAGAGCTGGTGTGGAGCTGAAATCAGAGGCGGAGATGAAGTAGGAGTCAGATGCAAAGCTGGTGTGGGGCTGGAGTTGGAGGCAGAGCTGGTGTGGAGCTGAAGTCAGAGACTGGTGTGGAGCTGGAGTCAGCTATCGAGCTGAAGTCAGGGTTGGAGGTGGAGCTGATGTCAGAGACTGGTGTGAAGCTGGAGGCGGAGCTGAAGGCAGAGGCAGAGCAGGTCTGGAGCTGGAGGCAGAGTCAAAGGCGGAAGTGGGGCTGAAGTCAGAGGCAGAGCTGGAGGCGGAGCTGAAGTCAGAGGCAGAGCTGGAGGCGGTGCTAAAGTCAGAGGTGGAGCTGAAGTCAGAGGCAGAGCTGGTGGTGGAGTCAGAGAATGCTCCATTAAACCATATAGTGTACATTCCTTCCCTGCAACACTAGTGAAGTCTTAATGGTATAGTGGATAGTGCTCTGGACTCTCACTCCAGCGACCCGAGTTCAAATCCCGGTGGGACCAAAGAAAATATGTCATCATGGAAAAGGTGTTGGTGGCGGAGCTGGAGCTGTAGGCGGAGCTGAAGTCAGAGGCGGAGCTGAAGTCAGAGGCAGATTTGGTGTGATGCCGAAATTGAAGGCGGAGCTGAAGTCAGTGGCAGAGATGGTGTGGAGCTGGAGTTGGAGGAGAAGCTTTGGTCAGAGATGGAACTGAAGTTGTGGTCAGATGCAGAACTGGTGTGGAGCTGGAGTCAGAGGCGGAGCTGAAGTCAGAAACTGGTGTGGAGCTGGCGGCGGAGTTGGAGGCGGAAGTGGGGCTGAAGTCAGAGGCAGAGATGGTGAAGAGCTGGAGTCAGAGGCAGAAATGAAGTCAGAGGTAGAGCTGGTGTGGAGCTGAAGTCAGAGGTGGAGATGAAGTTGGAGTCAGATGCAAAGCTGGTGTGGGGCTGGAGTCAGAGGTGGAGCTGAAGTCAGAGGTAGAGCTGAAGTCAGGGTTGGAGGTGGATCTGATGTCAGAGACTGGTGTGGAGCTGGAGGCGGAGCTGAAGGCAGAGGCAGAGCAGGTCTGGAGCTGGAGGCACAGTCAAAGGCGGAAGTGGGGCTGAAGTCAGAGGCAGAGCTGGAGGCGGAGCTGAAGTCAGAGGCAGAGCTGGAGGCGGTGCTGAAGTCAGAGGTGCAGCTCAAGTCAGAGGCAGAGCTGGTGGTGGAGTCAGAGAATGCTCCATTAAACCATATAGTGTACATTCCTTCCCTGCAACACTAGTGAAGTCTTCATGGTATAGTGGGTAGTGCTCTGGACTCTCACCCCAGCGACCCGAGTTCAAATCCCGGCTGAAGTCAGAGGCAGAGATGGTGTAGAGCTGGAGTCAGAGGCAGAAATGAAGTCAGAGGTAGAGCTGGTGTGGAGCTGAAGTCAGAGGCGGAGATGAAGTAGGAGTCAGATGCAAAGCTGGTGTGGGGCTGGAGTTGGAGGCAGAGCTGGTGTGGAACTGAAGTCAGAGGTGGAGCTGAAGTCAGAGACTGGTGTGGAGCTGGAGTCAGAGGTACAGCTGAAGTCAGGGTTGGAGGTGGAGCTGATGTCAGAGACTGGTGTGGAGCTGGAGGCGGAGCTGAAGGCAGAGGCAGAGCAGGTCTGGAGCTGGAGGCAGAGTCAGAGGCAGAGCTGGAGGCGGAGCTGACGTCAGAGGCAGAGCTGGAGGCGGTTCTGAAGTCAGAGGTGGAGCTGAAGTCAGAGGCAGAGCTGGTGGTGGTCAGAGAATGCTCCATTAAACCATATAGTGTACATTCCTTCCCTGCAACACTAGTGAAGTCTTAATGGTATAGTGGATAGTGCTCTGGACTCTCACCCCAGCGACCCGAGTTCAAATCCCGGTGGGACCAAAGAAAATATGTCATCATGGAAAAGGTGTTTGAGGCGGAGCTGGAGCTGTAGGCGGAGCTGAAGTCAGAGGCGGACCTGAAGTCAGAGGCAGATTTGGTGTGGCGCCGGAATTGGAAGCGGAGCTGAAGTCAGTGGCAGAGATGGTGTGGAACTGGAGTTGGAGGAGGAGCTGTAGTGTGAGATGGAACTGAAGTTGAAGTCAGATGCAGAACTGGTGTGGAGCTGGAGTCAGAGGTGGAGCTGGAGTCAGAAACTGGTGTGGAGCTGGCGGAGGAGTTGAAGGCGGAAGTGGGGCTGAAGTCAGAGGCAGAGATGGTGTAGAGCTGGAGTCAGAGGCAGAAATGAAGTCAGTGGTAGAGCTGGTGTGGAGCTGAAGTCAGAGGCGGAGATGAAGTTGGAGTCAGATGCAAAGCTGGTGTGGGGCTGGAGTCAGAGGTGGAGCTGAAGTGAGACTGGTGTGGAGCTGGACTCAGAGGTAGAGCTGAAGTCAGGGTTGGAGGTGGAGCTGATGTCAGAGACTGGTGTGGAGCTGGAGGCGGAGCTGAAGGCAGAGGCAGAGCAAGTCTGGAGCTGGAGGCAGAGTCAAAGGCGGAAGTGGGGCTGAAGTCAGAGGCAGAGCTGGAGGCGGAGCTGAAGTCAGAGGCAGAGCTGGAGGCGGAGCTGAAGTCAGAGGCAGAGCTGAAGTCAGAGGCAGAGTTGGTGGTGGAGTCAGAGAATGCTCCATTAAACCATATAGTGTACATTCCTTCCCTGCAACACTAGTGAAGTCTTAATGGTATAGTGGATAGTGCTCTGGACTCTCACCCCAGCGACCCGAGTTCAAATCCCGGTGGGACCAAAGAAAATATGTCATCATGGAAAAGGTGTTGGAGGCGGAGCTGGAGCTGTAGGCGGAGCTGAAGTCAGAGGCGGACCTGAAGTCAGAGGCAGATTTGGTGTGGCGCCGGAATTGGAAGCGGAGCTGAAGTAAGTGGCAGAGATGGTGTGGAACTGGAGTTGGAGGAGGAGCTGTAGTGTGAGATGGAACTGAAGTTGTGGTCAGATGCAGAACTGGTGTGGAGCTGGAGTCAGAGGCGGAGCTGAAGTCAGAAACTGGTGTGGAGCTGGCGGCGGAGTTGGAGGTGGAAGTGGGGCTGAAGTCAGAGGCAGAGATGGTGTAGAGCTGGAGTCAGAGGCAGACATGAAGTCAGAGGTAGAGCTGGTGTGGAGCTGAGGTCAGAGGCGGAGATGAAGTTGGAGTCAGATGCAAATCTGGTGTGGGGCTGGTGTCAGAGGTGGAGCTGAAGTGAGACTGGTGTGGAGCTGGAGTCAGAGGTAGAGCTGAAGTCAGGGTTGGAGGTGGAGCTGAAGTCGAACACTGGTGTGGAGCTGGAGGCGGAGCTGAAGGCAGAGGCAGAGCAGGTCTGGAGCTGGAGGCAGAGTCAAAGGCGGAAGTGGGGCTGAAGTCAGAGGCAGAGCTGGAGGCGGAGCTGAAGTCAGAGGCAGAGCTGGAGGCGGTGCTGAAGTCAGAGGTGGAGCTGAAGTCAGAGGCAGAGCTGGTGGTGGAGTCAGAGAATGCTCCATTAAACCATATAGTGTACATTCCTTCCCTGCAACACTAGTGAAGTCTTCATGGTATAGTGGATAGTGCTCTGGACTCTCACCCCAGCGACCCGAGTTCAAATCCCGGTGGGACCAAAGAAAATATGTCATCATGGAAAAGGCGTTGGTGGCGGAGCTGGAGCTGTAGGCGGAGCTGAAGTCAGAGGCGGAGCTGAAGTCAGAGGCAGATTTGGTGTGGTGCCGAAATTGAAGGCGGAGCTGAAGTCAGTGGCAGAGATGGTGTGGAGCTGGAGTTGGAGGAGAAGCTGTTGTCAGAGATGGAACTGAAGTTGTGGTCAGATGCAGAACTGGTGTGGAGCTGGAGTCAGAGGCGGAGCTGAAGTCAGAAACTGGTGTGGAGCTGGCGGCGGAGTTGGAGGCGGAAGTGGGGCTGAAGTCAGAGGCAGAGATGGTGAAGAGCTGGAGTCAGAGGCAGAAATGAAGTCAGAGGTAGAGCTGGTGTGGAGCTGAAGTCAGAGGTGGAGATGAAGTTGGAGTCAGATGCAAAGCTGGTGTGGGGCTGGAGTCAGAGGTGAGGCTGAAGTCAGAGACTGGTGTGGAGCTGGAGTCAGAGGTAGAGCTGAAGTCAGGGTTGGAGGTGGAGCTGAAGTCAGAGACTGGTGTGGAGCTGGAGGCGGAGCTGAAGGCAGAGGCAGAGGAGGTCTGGAGCTGGAGGCACAGTCAAAGGCGGAAGTGGGGCTGAAGTCAGAGGCAGAGCTGGAGGCGGAGCTGAAGTCAGAGGCAGAGCCGGAGGCGGTGCTGAAGTCAGAGGTGGAGCTGAAGTCAGAGGCAGAGCTGGTGGTGGAGTCAGAGAATGCTCCATTAAACCATATAGTGTACATTCCTTCCCTGCAACACTAGTGAAGTCTTCATGGTATAGTGGATAGTGCTCTGGACTCTCACGCCAGCGACCCGAGTTCAAATCCCGTTGGGACCAAAGAAAATATGTCATCATGGAAAAGGCGTTGGTGGCGGAGCTGGAGCAGTAGGCGGAGCTGAAGTCAGAGGCGGAGCTGAAGTCAGAGGCAGATTTGGTGTGGTGCCGAAATTGGAGGCGGAGCTGAAGTCAGTGGCAGAGATGGTGTGGAGCTGGAGTTGGAGGAGAAGCTGTAGTCAGAGATGGAACTGAAGTTGTGGATTCAGAGGCAGAAATGAAGTCAGAGGTAGAGCTGGTGTGGAGCTGAAGTCAGAGGCGGAGATGAAGTTGGAGTCAGATGCAAAGCTGGTGTGGGGCTGGAGTCAGAGGTGGAGCTGAAGTCAGAGACTGGTGTGGAGCTGGAGTCAGAGGTGGAGCTGAAGTCAGAGACTGGTGTGGAGCTGGGGTCAGAGGTAGAGCTGAAGTCAGGGTTGGAGGTGGAGCTGAAGTATGAGATTGGTGTGGAGCAGGACGTGGAGCTGAAGGCAGAGCAGGTCTGGAGCTGGAAGCAGAGTCAATGGCGGAAGTGGGGCTGAAGTCAGAGGGAGAGCTGGAGGCGGAGCTGAAGTCAGAGGCAGAGCTGGAGGCGGTGCTGAAGTCAGAGGTGGAGCTGAAGTCAGAGGCAGAGCTGGTGGTGGAGTCAGAGAATGCTCCATTAAACCATATAGTGTACATTCCTTCCCTGTAACACTAGTGAAGTCTTCATGGTATAGTGGATAGTGCTCTGGACTCTCACCCCAGCATCCCGAGTTCAAATCCTGGCTGAAGTCAGAGGCAGAGATGGTGTAGAGCTGGAGTCAGAGGCAGAAATGAAGTCAGAGGTAGAGCTGGTGTGAAGCTGAAGTCAGAGGCGGAGATGAAGTAGGAGTCAGATGCAAAGCTGGTGTGGGGCTGGAGTTGGAGGCAGAGCTTGTGTGGAGCTGAAGTCAGAGACTGGTGTGGAGCTGGAGTCAGAGGTACAGCTGAAGTCAGGGTTGGAGGTGGAGCTGATGTCAGAGACTGGTGTGGAGCTGGAGGCGGAGCTGAAGGCAGAGGCAGAGCAGGTCTGGAGCTGGAGGCAGAGTCAAAGGCGGAAGTGGGGCTGAAGTCAGAGGCAGAGCTGGAGGCGGAGCTGAAGTCAGAGGCAGAGCTGGAGGCGGTGCTGAAGTCAGAGGCAGAGCTGGTGGTGGAGTCAGAGAATGCTCCATTAAACCATATAGTGTACATTCCTTCCCTGCAACACTAGTGAAGTCTTAATGGTATAGTGGATAGTGCTCTGGACTCTCACCCCAGCGACCCGAGTTCAAATCCCGGTGGGACCAAAGAAAATATGTCATCATGGAAAAGGTGTTGGAGGCGGAGCTGGAGCTGTAGGCGGAGCTGAAGTCAGAGGCGGACCTGAACTCAGAGGCAGATTTGATGTGGCGCCGGAATTGGAAGCGGAGCTGAAGTCAGTGGCAGAGAAGGTGTGGAACTGGAGTTGGAGGAGAAGCTGTAGTGTCAGATGGAACTGAAGTTGAAGTCAGATGCAGAACTGGTGTGGAGCTGGAGTCAGAGGTGGAGCTGAAGTCAGAAACTGGTGTGGAGCTGGCGGCGGAGTTGGAGGCGGAAGTGGGGCTGAAGTCAGAGGCAGAGATGGTGTAGAGCTGGAGTCAGAGGCAGAAATGAAGTCAGAGGTAGAACTGGTGTGGAGCTGAAGTCAGAGGCGGAGTTGAAATTGGAGTCAGATGCAAAGCTGGTGTGGGGCTGGAGTCAGAGGTGGAGCTGAAGTGAAACTGGTGTGGAGCTGGAGTCAGAAGTAAAGCTGAAGTCAGGGTTGGAGGTGGAGCTGAAGTCGGAGACTGGTGTGGAGCTGGAGGCGGAGCTGAAGGCAGAGGCAGAGCAGGTCTGGAGCTGGAGGCAGAGTCAAAGGCGGAAGTGGGGCTGAAGTCAGAGGCAGAGCTGGAGGCGGAGCTGAAGTCAGAGGCAGAGCTGGAGGCGGTGCTGAAGTCAGAGGTGGAGCTGAAGTCAGAGGCAGAGCTGGTGGTGGTCAGAGAATGCTCCATTAAACCATATAGTGTACATTCCTTCCCTGCAACACTAGTGAAGTCTTCATGGTATAGTGGGTAGTGCTCTGGACTCTCACCCCAGCGACCCGAGTTCAAATCCCGGTGGGACCAAAGAAAATATGTCATCATGGAAAAGGCGTTGGTGGCGGAGCTGGAGCTGTAGGCGGAGCTGAAGTCAGAGGCGGAGCTGAAGTCAGAGGCAGATTTGGTGTGGTGCCGAAATTGAAGGCGGAGCTGAAGTCAGTGGCAGAGATGGTGTGGAGCTGGAGTTGGAGGAGAAGCTGTAGTCAGAGATGGAACTGAAGTTGTGGTCAGTTGCAGAACTGGTGTGGAGCTGGAGTCAGAGGCGGAGCTGAAGTCAGAAACTGGTGTGGAGCTGGCGGCGGAGTTGGAGGCGGAAGTGGGGCTGAAGTCAGAGGCAGAGATGGTGTAGAGCTGGAGTCAGAGGCAGAAATGAAGTCAGAGGTAGAGCTGGTGTGGAGCTGAAGTCAGAGGCGGAGATGAAGTTGGAGTCAGATGCAAAGCTGGTGTGGGGGTGGAGTCAGAGGTGGAGCTGAAGTCAGAGACTGGTGTGGAGCTGGGGTCAGAGGTAGAGCTGAAGTCAGGGTTGGAGGTGGAGCTGAAGTCAGAGACTGGTGTGGAGCTGGAGGCGGAGCTGAAGGCAGAGGCAGAGCAGGTCTGGAGCTGGAGGCACAGTCAAAGGCGGAAGTGGGGCTGAAGTCAGAGGCAGAGCTGGAGGCGGAGCTGAAGTCAGAGGCAGAGCTGGAGGCGGAGCTGAAGTCAGAGGCAGAGCTGGAGGCGGTGCTGAAGTTAGAGGTGGAGCTGAAGTCAGAGGCAGAGCTGGTGGTGGAGTCAGAGAATGCTCCATTAAACCATATAGTGTACATTCCTTCCCTGCAACACTAGTGAAGTCTTCATGGTATAGTGGATAGTGCTCTGGACTCTCACCCCAGCGACCCGAGTTCAAATCCCGGCTGAAGTCAGAGGCAGAGATAGTGTAGAGCTGGAGTCAGAGGCAGAAATGAAGTCAGAGGTAGAGCTGGTGTGGAACTGAAGTCAGAGGCGGAGATGAAGTAGGAGTCAGATGCAAAGCTGGTGTGGGGCTGGAGTTGGAGGCAGAGCTTGTGTGGAGCTGAAGTCAGAGGTGGAGCTGAAGTCAGAGACTGGTGTGGAGCTGGAGTCAGAGGTACAGCTGAAGTCAGGGTTGGAGGTGGAATTGATGTCAGAGACTGGTGTGGAGCTGGAGGCGGAGCTGAAGGAAGAGGCAGAGCAGGTCTGGAGCTGGAGGCAGAGTCAAAGGCGGAAGTGGGGCTGAAGTCAGAGGCAGAGCTGGAGGCGGAGCTGAAGTCAGAGGCAGAGCTGGAGGCGGTGCTGAAGTCAGAGGCAGAGCTGGTGGTGGAGTCAGAGAATGCTCCATTAAACCATATAGTGTACATTCCTTCCCTGCAACACTAGTGAAGTCTTAATGGTATAGTGGATAGTGCTCTGGACTCTCACCCCAGCGACCCGAGTTCAAATCCCGGTGGGACAAAAGAAAATATGTCATCATGGAAAAGGTGTTGGAGGCGGAGCTGGAGCTGTAGGCGGAGCTGAAGTGAGAGGCGGACCTGAACTCAGAGGCAGATTTGATGTGGCGCCGGAATTGGAAGCGGAGCTGAAGTCAGTGGCAGAGAAGGTGTGGAACTGGAGTTGGAGGAGGCGCTGTAGTGTCAGATGGAACTGAAGTTGAAGTCAGATGCAGAACTGGTGTGGAGCTGGAGTCAGAGGTGGAGCTGGCGGTGGAGTTGGAGGCGGAAGTGGGGCTGAAGTCAGAGGCAGAGATGGTGTAGAGCTGGAGTCAGAGGCAGAAATGAAGTCAGAGGTAGAGCTGGTGTGGAGCTGAAGTCAGAGGCGGAGATGAAATTGGAGTCAGATGCAAAGCTGGTGTGGGGCTGGAGTCAGAGGTGGAGCTGAAGTGAAACTGGTGTGGAGCTGGAGTCAGAAGTAAAGCTGAAGTCAGGGTTGGAGGTGGAGCTGAAGTCGGAGACTGGTGTGGAGCTGGAGGCGGAGCTGAAGGCAGAGGCAGAGCAGGTCTGGAGCTGGAGGCAGAGTCAAAGGCGGAAGTGGGGGTGAAGTCAGAGGCAGAGCTGGAGGCGGAGCTGAAGTCAGAGGCAGAGCTGGAGGCGGTGCTGAAGTCAGAGGTGGAGCTGAAGTCAGAGGCAGAGCTGGTGGTGGAGTCAGAGAATGCTCCATTAAACCATATAGTGTACATTCCTTCCCTGCAACACTAGTGAAGTCTTCATGGTATAGTGGGTAGTGCTCTGGACTCTCACCCCAGCGACCCGAGTTCAAATCCCGGTGGGACCAAAGAAAATATGTCATCATGGAAAAGGCGTTGGTGGCAGAGCTGGAGCTGTAGGCGGAGCTGAAGTCAGAGGCGGAGCTGAAGTCAGAGGCAGATTTGGTGTGGTGCCGAAATTGAAGGCGGAGCTGAAGTCAGTGGCAGAGATGGTGTGGAGCTGGAGTTGGAGAAGAAGCTGTAGTCAGAGATGGAACTGAAGTTGTGGTCAGATGCAGAACTGGTGTGGAGCTGGAGTCAGAGGCGGAGCTGAAGTCAGAAACTGGTGTGGAGCTGGCGGCGGAGTTGGAAGCGGAAGTGGGGCTGAAGTCAGAGGCAGAGATGGTGTAGAGCTGGAGTCAGAGGCAGAAATGAAGTCAGAGGTAGAGCTGGTGTGGAGCTGAAGTCAGAAGCGGAGATGAAGTTGGAGTCAGATGCAAAGCTGGTGTGGGGCTGGAGTCAGAGGTGGAGCTGAAGTCAGAGACTGGTGTGGAGCTGGGGTCAGAGGTAGAGCTGAAGTCAGGGTTGGAGGTGGAGCTGAAGTCAGAGACTGGTGTGGAGCTGGAGGCGGAGCTGAAGGCAGAGGCAGAGCAGGTCTGGAGCTGGAGGCACAGTCAAAGGCGGAAGTGGGGCTGAAGTCAGAGGCAGAGCTGGAGGCGGAGCTGAAGTCAGAGGCAGAGCTGGAGGCGGAGCTGAAGTCAGAGGCAGAGCTGAAGTCAGAGGCAGAGTTGGTGGTGGAGTCAGAGAATGCTCCATTAAACCATATAGTGTACATTCCTTCCCTGCAACACTAGTGAAGTCTTAATGGTATAGTGGATAGTGCTCTGGACTCTCACCCCAGCGACCCGAGTTCAAATCCCGGTGGGACCAAAGAAAATATGTCATCATGGAAAAGGTGTTGGAGGCGGAGCTGGAGCTGTAGGCGGAGCTGAAGTCAGAGGCGGACCTGAAGTCAGAGGCAGATTTGGTGTGGCGCCGGAATTGGAAGCGGAGCTGAAGTAAGTGGCAGAGATGGTGTGGAACTGGAGTTGGAGGAGGAGCTGTAGTGTGAGATGGAACTGAAGTTGTGGTCAGATGCAGAACTGGTGTGGAGCTGGAGTCAGAGGCGGAGCTGAAGTCAGAAACTGGTGTGGAGCTGGCGGCGGAGTTGGAGGTGGAAGTGGGGCTGAAGTCAGAGGCAGAGATGGTGTAGAGCTGGAGTCAGAGGCAGACATGAAGTCAGAGGTAGAGCTGGTGTGGAGCTGAGGTCAGAGGCGGAGATGAAGTTGGAGTCAGATGCAAATCTGGTGTGGGGCTGGTGTCAGAGGTGGAGCTGAAGTGAGACTGGTGTGGAGCTGGAGTCAGAGGTAGAGCTGAAGTCAGGGTTGGAGGTGGAGCTGAAGTCGAACACTGGTGTGGAGCTGGAGGCGGAGCTGAAGGCAGAGGCAGAGCAGGTCTGGAGCTGGAGGCAGAGTCAAAGGCGGAAGTGGGGCTGAAGTCAGAGGCAGAGCTGGAGGCGGAGCTGAAGTCAGAGGCAGAGCTGGAGGCGGTGCTGAAGTCAGAGGTGGAGCTGAAGTCAGAGGCAGAGCTGGTGGTGGAGTCAGAGAATGCTCCATTAAACCATATAGTGTACATTCCTTCCCTGCAACACTAGTGAAGTCTTCATGGTATAGTGGATAGTGCTCTGGACTCTCACCCCAGCGACCCGAGTTCAAATCCCGGTGGGACCAAAGAAAATATGTCATCATGGAAAAGGCGTTGGTGGCGGAGCTGGAGCTGTAGGCGGAGCTGAAGTCAGAGGCGGAGCTGAAGTCAGAGGCAGATTTGGTGTGGTGCCGAAATTGAAGGCGGAGCTGAAGTCAGTGGCAGAGATGGTGTGGAGCTGGAGTTGGAGGAGAAGCTGTTGTCAGAGATGGAACTGAAGTTGTGGTCAGATGCAGAACTGGTGTGGAGCTGGAGTCAGAGGCGGAGCTGAAGTCAGAAACTGGTGTGGAGCTGGCGGCGGAGTTGGAGGCGGAAGTGGGGCTGAAGTCAGAGGCAGAGATGGTGAAGAGCTGGAGTCAGAGGCAGAAATGAAGTCAGAGGTAGAGCTGGTGTGGAGCTGAAGTCAGAGGTGGAGATGAAGTTGGAGTCAGATGCAAAGCTGGTGTGGGGCTGGAGTCAGAGGTGAGGCTGAAGTCAGAGACTGGTGTGGAGCTGGAGTCAGAGGTAGAGCTGAAGTCAGGGTTGGAGGTGGAGCTGAAGTCAGAGACTGGTGTGGAGCTGGAGGCGGAGCTGAAGGCAGAGGCAGAGGAGGTCTGGAGCTGGAGGCACAGTCAAAGGCGGAAGTGGGGCTGAAGTCAGAGGCAGAGCTGGAGGCGGAGCTGAAGTCAGAGGCAGAGCCGGAGGCGGTGCTGAAGTCAGAGGTGGAGCTGAAGTCAGAGGCAGAGCTGGTGGTGGAGTCAGAGAATGCTCCATTAAACCATATAGTGTACATTCCTTCCCTGCAACACTAGTGAAGTCTTCATGGTATAGTGGATAGTGCTCTGGACTCTCACGCCAGCGACCCGAGTTCAAATCCCGTTGGGACCAAAGAAAATATGTCATCATGGAAAAGGCGTTGGTGGCGGAGCTGGAGCAGTAGGCGGAGCTGAAGTCAGAGGCGGAGCTGAAGTCAGAGGCAGATTTGGTGTGGTGCCGAAATTGGAGGCGGAGCTGAAGTCAGTGGCAGAGATGGTGTGGAGCTGGAGTTGGAGGAGAAGCTGTAGTCAGAGATGGAACTGAAGTTGTGGATTCAGAGGCAGAAATGAAGTCAGAGGTAGAGCTGGTGTGGAGCTGAAGTCAGAGGCGGAGATGAAGTTGGAGTCAGATGCAAAGCTGGTGTGGGGCTGGAGTCAGAGGTGGAGCTGAAGTCAGAGACTGGTGTGGAGCTGGAGTCAGAGGTGGAGCTGAAGTCAGAGACTGGTGTGGAGCTGGGGTCAGAGGTAGAGCTGAAGTCAGGGTTGGAGGTGGAGCTGAAGTATGAGATTGGTGTGGAGCAGGACGTGGAGCTGAAGGCAGAGCAGGTCTGGAGCTGGAAGCAGAGTCAATGGCGGAAGTGGGGCTGAAGTCAGAGGGAGAGCTGGAGGCGGAGCTGAAGTCAGAGGCAGAGCTGGAGGCGGTGCTGAAGTCAGAGGTGGAGCTGAAGTCAGAGGCAGAGCTGGTGGTGGAGTCAGAGAATGCTCCATTAAACCATATAGTGTACATTCCTTCCCTGTAACACTAGTGAAGTCTTCATGGTATAGTGGATAGTGCTCTGGACTCTCACCCCAGCATCCCGAGTTCAAATCCTGGCTGAAGTCAGAGGCAGAGATGGTGTAGAGCTGGAGTCAGAGGCAGAAATGAAGTCAGAGGTAGAGCTGGTGTGAAGCTGAAGTCAGAGGCGGAGATGAAGTAGGAGTCAGATGCAAAGCTGGTGTGGGGCTGGAGTTGGAGGCAGAGCTTGTGTGGAGCTGAAGTCAGAGACTGGTGTGGAGCTGGAGTCAGAGGTACAGCTGAAGTCAGGGTTGGAGGTGGAGCTGATGTCAGAGACTGGTGTGGAGCTGGAGGCGGAGCTGAAGGCAGAGGCAGAGCAGGTCTGGAGCTGGAGGCAGAGTCAAAGGCGGAAGTGGGGCTGAAGTCAGAGGCAGAGCTGGAGGCGGAGCTGAAGTCAGAGGCAGAGCTGGAGGCGGTGCTGAAGTCAGAGGCAGAGCTGGTGGTGGAGTCAGAGAATGCTCCATTAAACCATATAGTGTACATTCCTTCCCTGCAACACTAGTGAAGTCTTAATGGTATAGTGGATAGTGCTCTGGACTCTCACCCCAGCGACCCGAGTTCAAATCCCGGTGGGACCAAAGAAAATATGTCATCATGGAAAAGGTGTTGGAGGCGGAGCTGGAGCTGTAGGCGGAGCTGAAGTCAGAGGCGGACCTGAACTCAGAGGCAGATTTGATGTGGCGCCGGAATTGGAAGCGGAGCTGAAGTCAGTGGCAGAGAAGGTGTGGAACTGGAGTTGGAGGAGAAGCTGTAGTGTCAGATGGAACTGAAGTTGAAGTCAGATGCAGAACTGGTGTGGAGCTGGAGTCAGAGGTGGAGCTGAAGTCAGAAACTGGTGTGGAGCTGGCGGCGGAGTTGGAGGCGGAAGTGGGGCTGAAGTCAGAGGCAGAGATGGTGTAGAGCTGGAGTCAGAGGCAGAAATGAAGTCAGAGGTAGAACTGGTGTGGAGCTGAAGTCAGAGGCGGAGTTGAAATTGGAGTCAGATGCAAAGCTGGTGTGGGGCTGGAGTCAGAGGTGGAGCTGAAGTGAAACTGGTGTGGAGCTGGAGTCAGAAGTAAAGCTGAAGTCAGGGTTGGAGGTGGAGCTGAAGTCGGAGACTGGTGTGGAGCTGGAGGCGGAGCTGAAGGCAGAGGCAGAGCAGGTCTGGAGCTGGAGGCAGAGTCAAAGGCGGAAGTGGGGCTGAAGTCAGAGGCAGAGCTGGAGGCGGAGCTGAAGTCAGAGGCAGAGCTGGAGGCGGTGCTGAAGTCAGAGGTGGAGCTGAAGTCAGAGGCAGAGCTGGTGGTGGTCAGAGAATGCTCCATTAAACCATATAGTGTACATTCCTTCCCTGCAACACTAGTGAAGTCTTCATGGTATAGTGGGTAGTGCTCTGGACTCTCACCCCAGCGACCCGAGTTCAAATCCCGGTGGGACCAAAGAAAATATGTCATCATGGAAAAGGCGTTGGTGGCGGAGCTGGAGCTGTAGGCGGAGCTGAAGTCAGAGGCGGAGCTGAAGTCAGAGGCAGATTTGGTGTGGTGCCGAAATTGAAGGCGGAGCTGAAGTCAGTGGCAGAGATGGTGTGGAGCTGGAGTTGGAGGAGAAGCTGTAGTCAGAGATGGAACTGAAGTTGTGGTCAGTTGCAGAACTGGTGTGGAGCTGGAGTCAGAGGCGGAGCTGAAGTCAGAAACTGGTGTGGAGCTGGCGGCGGAGTTGGAGGCGGAAGTGGGGCTGAAGTCAGAGGCAGAGATGGTGTAGAGCTGGAGTCAGAGGCAGAAATGAAGTCAGAGGTAGAGCTGGTGTGGAGCTGAAGTCAGAGGCGGAGATGAAGTTGGAGTCAGATGCAAAGCTGGTGTGGGGGTGGAGTCAGAGGTGGAGCTGAAGTCAGAGACTGGTGTGGAGCTGGGGTCAGAGGTAGAGCTGAAGTCAGGGTTGGAGGTGGAGCTGAAGTCAGAGACTGGTGTGGAGCTGGAGGCGGAGCTGAAGGCAGAGGCAGAGCAGGTCTGGAGCTGGAGGCACAGTCAAAGGCGGAAGTGGGGCTGAAGTCAGAGGCAGAGCTGGAGGCGGAGCTGAAGTCAGAGGCAGAGCTGGAGGCGGAGCTGAAGTCAGAGGCAGAGCTGGAGGCGGTGCTGAAGTTAGAGGTGGAGCTGAAGTCAGAGGCAGAGCTGGTGGTGGAGTCAGAGAATGCTCCATTAAACCATATAGTGTACATTCCTTCCCTGCAACACTAGTGAAGTCTTCATGGTATAGTGGATAGTGCTCTGGACTCTCACCCCAGCGACCCGAGTTCAAATCCCGGCTGAAGTCAGAGGCAGAGATAGTGTAGAGCTGGAGTCAGAGGCAGAAATGAAGTCAGAGGTAGAGCTGGTGTGGAACTGAAGTCAGAGGCGGAGATGAAGTAGGAGTCAGATGCAAAGCTGGTGTGGGGCTGGAGTTGGAGGCAGAGCTTGTGTGGAGCTGAAGTCAGAGGTGGAGCTGAAGTCAGAGACTGGTGTGGAGCTGGAGTCAGAGGTACAGCTGAAGTCAGGGTTGGAGGTGGAATTGATGTCAGAGACTGGTGTGGAGCTGGAGGCGGAGCTGAAGGAAGAGGCAGAGCAGGTCTGGAGCTGGAGGCAGAGTCAAAGGCGGAAGTGGGGCTGAAGTCAGAGGCAGAGCTGGAGGCGGAGCTGAAGTCAGAGGCAGAGCTGGAGGCGGTGCTGAAGTCAGAGGCAGAGCTGGTGGTGGAGTCAGAGAATGCTCCATTAAACCATATAGTGTACATTCCTTCCCTGCAACACTAGTGAAGTCTTAATGGTATAGTGGATAGTGCTCTGGACTCTCACCCCAGCGACCCGAGTTCAAATCCCGGTGGGACAAAAGAAAATATGTCATCATGGAAAAGGTGTTGGAGGCGGAGCTGGAGCTGTAGGCGGAGCTGAAGTGAGAGGCGGACCTGAACTCAGAGGCAGATTTGATGTGGCGCCGGAATTGGAAGCGGAGCTGAAGTCAGTGGCAGAGAAGGTGTGGAACTGGAGTTGGAGGAGGCGCTGTAGTGTCAGATGGAACTGAAGTTGAAGTCAGATGCAGAACTGGTGTGGAGCTGGAGTCAGAGGTGGAGCTGGCGGTGGAGTTGGAGGCGGAAGTGGGGCTGAAGTCAGAGGCAGAGATGGTGTAGAGCTGGAGTCAGAGGCAGAAATGAAGTCAGAGGTAGAGCTGGTGTGGAGCTGAAGTCAGAGGCGGAGATGAAATTGGAGTCAGATGCAAAGCTGGTGTGGGGCTGGAGTCAGAGGTGGAGCTGAAGTGAAACTGGTGTGGAGCTGGAGTCAGAAGTAAAGCTGAAGTCAGGGTTGGAGGTGGAGCTGAAGTCGGAGACTGGTGTGGAGCTGGAGGCGGAGCTGAAGGCAGAGGCAGAGCAGGTCTGGAGCTGGAGGCAGAGTCAAAGGCGGAAGTGGGGGTGAAGTCAGAGGCAGAGCTGGAGGCGGAGCTGAAGTCAGAGGCAGAGCTGGAGGCGGTGCTGAAGTCAGAGGTGGAGCTGAAGTCAGAGGCAGAGCTGGTGGTGGAGTCAGAGAATGCTCCATTAAACCATATAGTGTACATTCCTTCCCTGCAACACTAGTGAAGTCTTCATGGTATAGTGGGTAGTGCTCTGGACTCTCACCCCAGCGACCCGAGTTCAAATCCCGGTGGGACCAAAGAAAATATGTCATCATGGAAAAGGCGTTGGTGGCAGAGCTGGAGCTGTAGGCGGAGCTGAAGTCAGAGGCGGAGCTGAAGTCAGAGGCAGATTTGGTGTGGTGCCGAAATTGAAGGCGGAGCTGAAGTCAGTGGCAGAGATGGTGTGGAGCTGGAGTTGGAGAAGAAGCTGTAGTCAGAGATGGAACTGAAGTTGTGGTCAGATGCAGAACTGGTGTGGAGCTGGAGTCAGAGGCGGAGCTGAAGTCAGAAACTGGTGTGGAGCTGGCGGCGGAGTTGGAAGCGGAAGTGGGGCTGAAGTCAGAGGCAGAGATGGTGTAGAGCTGGAGTCAGAGGCAGAAATGAAGTCAGAGGTAGAGCTGGTGTGGAGCTGAAGTCAGAAGCGGAGATGAAGTTGGAGTCAGATGCAAAGCTGGTGTGGGGCTGGAGTCAGAGGTGGAGCTGAAGTCAGAGACTGGTGTGGAGCTGGGGTCAGAGGTAGAGCTGAAGTCAGGGTTGGAGGTGGAGCTGAAGTCAGAGACTGGTGTGGAGCTGGAGGCGGAGCTGAAGGCAGAGGCAGAGCAGGTCTGGAGCTGGAGGCACAGTCAAAGGCGGAAGTGGGGCTGAAGTCAGAGGCAGAGCTGGAGGCGGAGCTGAAGTCAGAGGCAGAGCTGGAGGCGGAGCTGAAGTCAGAGGCAGAGCTGGAGGCGGTGCTGAAGTCAGAGGTGGAGCTGAAGTCAGAGGCAGAGCTGGTGGTGGAGTCAGAGAATGCTCCATTAAACCATATAGTGTACATTCCTTCCCTGCAACAATAGTGAAGTCTTCATGGTATAGTGGATAGTGCTCTGGACTCTCACCCCAGCGACCCGAGTTCAAATCCCGGCTGAAGTCAGAGGCAGAGATGGTGTAGAGCTGGAGTCAGAGGCAGAAATGAAGTCAGAGGTAGAGCTGGTGTGGAGCTGAAGTCAGAGGCGGAGATGAAGTAGGAGTCAGATGCAAAGCTGGTGTGGGGCTGGAGCTGAAGTCAGAGACTGGTGTGGAGCTGGAGTCAGAGGTAGAGCTGAAGTCAGGGTTGGAGGTGGAGCTGATGTCAGAGACTGGTGTGGAGCTGGAGGCGGAGCTGAAGGCAGAGGCAGAGCAGGTCTGGAGCTGGAGGCAGAGTCAAAGGCGGAAGTGGGGCTGAAGTCAGAGGCAGAGCTGGAGGCAGAGCTGAAGTCAGAGGCAGAGCTGGAGGCGGTGCTGAAGTCAGAGGTGGAGCTGAAGTCAGAGGCAGAGCTGGTGGTGGAGTCAGAGAATGCTCCATTAAACCATATAGTGTACATTCCTTCCCTGCAACACTAGTGAAGTCTTCATGGTATAGTGGATAGTGCTCTGGACTCTCACCCCAGCGACCCGAGTTCAAATCCCGGCTGAAGTCAGAGGCAGAGATGGTGTAGAGCTGGAGTCAGAGGCAGAAATGAAGTCAGAGGTAGAGCTGGTGTGGAGCTGAAGTCAGAGGCGGAGATGAAGTAGGAGTCAGATGCAAAGCTGGTGTGGGGCTGGAGTTGGAGGCAGAGCTGGTGTGGAGCTGAAGTCAGAGACTGGTGTGGAGCTGGAGTCAGAGGTAGAGCTGAAGTCAGGGTTGGAGGTGAAGCTGATGTCAGAGACTGGTGTGGAGCTGGAGGCGGAGCTGAAGGCAGAGGCAGAGCAGGTCTGGAGCTGGAGGCAGAGTCAAAGGCGGAAGTGGGGCTGAAGTCAGAGGCAGAGCTGGAGGCGGAGCTGAAGTCAGAGGCAGAGCTGGAGGCGGTGCTGAAGTCAGAGGTGGAGCTGAAGTCAGAGGCAGAGCTGGTGGTGGTCAGAGAATGCTCCATTAAACCATATAGTGTACATTCCTTCCCTGCAACACTAGTGAAGTCTTAATGGTATAGTGGATAGTGCTCTGGACTCTCACCCCAGCGACCCGAGTTCAAATCCCGGTGGGACCAAAGAAAATATGTCATCATGGAAAAGGTGTTGGAGGCGGAGCTGGAGCTGTAGGCGGACCTGAAGTCAGAGGCAGATTTGGTGTGGCGCCGGAATTGGAAGCGGAGCTGAAGTAAGTGGCAGAGATGGTGTGGAACTGGAGTTGGAGGAGGAGCTGTAGTGTGAGATGGAACTGAAGTTGTGGTCAGATGCAGAACTGGTGTGGAGCTGGAGTCAGAGGCGGAGCTGAAGTCAGAAACTGGTGTGGAGCTGGCGGCGGAGTTGCAGGCGGAAGTGGGGCTGAAGTCAGATGCAGAGATGGTGTGGAGCTGGAGTCAGAGGCAGACATGAAGTCAGAGGTAGAGCTGGTGTGGAGCTGAAGTCAGAGGTGGAGATGAAATTGGAGTCAGATGCAAAGCTGGTGTGGGGCTGGAGTCAGAGGTGGAGCTGAAGTGAAACTGGTGTGGAGCTGGAGTCAGAGGTAGAGCTGAAGTCAGGGTTGGAGGTGGAGCTGAAGTCGGAGACTGGTGTGGAGCTGGAGGCGGAGCTGAAGGCAGAGGCAGAGCAGGTCTGGAGCTGGAGGCAGAGTCAAAGGCGGAAGTGGGCTGAAGTCAGAGGCAGAGCTGGAGGCGGAGCTGAAGTCAGAGGCAGAGCTGAAGGCGGTGCTGAAGTCAGAGGCAGAGCTGGTGGTGGAGTCAGAGAATGCTCCATTAAACCATATAGTGTACATTCCTTCCCTGCAACACTAGTGAAGTCTTCATGGTATAGTGGGTAGTGCTCTGGACTCTCACCCCAGCGACCCGAGTTCAAATCCCGGTGGGACCAAAGAAAATATGTCATCATGGAAAAGGCGTTGGTGGCGAAGCTGGAGCTGTAGGCGGAGCTGAAGTCAGAGGCGGACGTGAAGTCAGAGGCAGATTTGGTGTGGTGCCGAAATTGAAGGCGGGCTGAAGTCAGTGGCAGAGATGGTGTGGAGCTGGAGTTGGAGGAGAAGCTGTAGTCAGAGATGGAACTGAAGTTGTGGAGTCAGAGGCAGAAATGAAGTCAGAGGTAGAGCTGGTGTGGAGCTGAAGTCAGAGGCGGAGATGAAGTTGGAGTCAGATGCAAAGCTGGTGTGGGGGTGGAGTCAGAGGTGGAGCTGAAGTCAGAGACTGGTGTGGAGCTGGGGTCAGAGGTAGAGCTGAAGTCAGGGTTGGAGGTGGAGCTGAAGTCAGAGACTGGTGTGGAGCTGGAGGCGGAGCTGAAGGCAGAGGCAGAGCAGGTCTGGAGCTGGAGGCACAGTCAAAGGCGGAAGTGGGGCTGAAGTCAGAGGCAGAGCTGGAGGCGGAGCTGAAGTCAGAGGCAGAGCTGGAGGCGGAGCTGAAGTCAGAGGCAGAGCTGGAGGCGGTGCTGAAGTTAGAGGTGGAGCTGAAGTCAGAGGCAGAGCTGGTGGTGGAGTCAGAGAATGCTCCATTAAACCATATAGTGTACATTCCTTCCCTGCAACACTAGTGAAGTCTTCATGGTATAGTGGATAGTGCTCTGGACTCTCACCCCAGCGACCCGAGTTCAAATCCCGGCTGAAGTCAGAGGCAGAGATAGTGTAGAGCTGGAGTCAGAGGCAGAAATGAAGTCAGAGGTAGAGCTGGTGTGGAACTGAAGTCAGAGGCGGAGATGAAGTAGGAGTCAGATGCAAAGCTGGTGTGGGGCTGGAGTTGGAGGCAGAGCTTGTGTGGAGCTGAAGTCAGAGGTGGAGCTGAAGTCAGAGACTGGTGTGGAGCTGGAGTCAGAGGTACAGCTGAAGTCAGGGTTGGAGGTGGAATTGATGTCAGAGACTGGTGTGGAGCTGGAGGCGGAGCTGAAGGAAGAGGCAGAGCAGGTCTGGAGCTGGAGGCAGAGTCAAAGGCGGAAGTGGGGCTGAAGTCAGAGGCAGAGCTGGAGGCGGAGCTGAAGTCAGAGGCAGAGCTGGAGGCGGTGCTGAAGTCAGAGGCAGAGCTGGTGGTGGAGTCAGAGAATGCTCCATTAAACCATATAGTGTACATTCCTTCCCTGCAACACTAGTGAAGTCTTAATGGTATAGTGGATAGTGCTCTGGACTCTCACCCCAGCGACCCGAGTTCAAATCCCGGTGGGACAAAAGAAAATATGTCATCATGGAAAAGGTGTTGGAGGCGGAGCTGGAGCTGTAGGCGGAGCTGAAGTGAGAGGCGGACCTGAACTCAGAGGCAGATTTGATGTGGCGCCGGAATTGGAAGCGGAGCTGAAGTCAGTGGCAGAGAAGGTGTGGAACTGGAGTTGGAGGAGGCGCTGTAGTGTCAGATGGAACTGAAGTTGAAGTCAGATGCAGAACTGGTGTGGAGCTGGAGTCAGAGGTGGAGCTGGCGGTGGAGTTGGAGGCGGAAGTGGGGCTGAAGTCAGAGGCAGAGATGGTGTAGAGCTGGAGTCAGAGGCAGAAATGAAGTCAGAGGTAGAGCTGGTGTGGAGCTGAAGTCAGAGGCGGAGATGAAATTGGAGTCAGATGCAAAGCTGGTGTGGGGCTGGAGTCAGAGGTGGAGCTGAAGTGAAACTGGTGTGGAGCTGGAGTCAGAAGTAAAGCTGAAGTCAGGGTTGGAGGTGGAGCTGAAGTCGGAGACTGGTGTGGAGCTGGAGGCGGAGCTGAAGGCAGAGGCAGAGCAGGTCTGGAGCTGGAGGCAGAGTCAAAGGCGGAAGTGGGGGTGAAGTCAGAGGCAGAGCTGGAGGCGGAGCTGAAGTCAGAGGCAGAGCTGGAGGCGGTGCTGAAGTCAGAGGTGGAGCTGAAGTCAGAGGCAGAGCTGGTGGTGGAGTCAGAGAATGCTCCATTAAACCATATAGTGTACATTCCTTCCCTGCAACACTAGTGAAGTCTTCATGGTATAGTGGGTAGTGCTCTGGACTCTCACCCCAGCGACCCGAGTTCAAATCCCGGTGGGACCAAAGAAAATATGTCATCATGGAAAAGGCGTTGGTGGCAGAGCTGGAGCTGTAGGCGGAGCTGAAGTCAGAGGCGGAGCTGAAGTCAGAGGCAGATTTGGTGTGGTGCCGAAATTGAAGGCGGAGCTGAAGTCAGTGGCAGAGATGGTGTGGAGCTGGAGTTGGAGAAGAAGCTGTAGTCAGAGATGGAACTGAAGTTGTGGTCAGATGCAGAACTGGTGTGGAGCTGGAGTCAGAGGCGGAGCTGAAGTCAGAAACTGGTGTGGAGCTGGCGGCGGAGTTGGAAGCGGAAGTGGGGCTGAAGTCAGAGGCAGAGATGGTGTAGAGCTGGAGTCAGAGGCAGAAATGAAGTCAGAGGTAGAGCTGGTGTGGAGCTGAAGTCAGAGGCGGAGATGAAGTTGGAGTCAGATGCAAAGCTGGTGTGGGGCTGGAGTCAGAGGTGGAGCTGAAGTCAGAGACTGGTGTGGAGCTGGGGTCAGAGGTAGAGCTGAAGTCAGGGTCAGAGGTGGAGCTGAAGTCAGAGGCAGAGCTGGTGGTGGAGTCAGAGAATGCTCCATTAAACCATATAGTGTACATTCCTTCCCTGCAACACTAGTGAAGTCTTCATGGTATAGTGGGTAGTGCTCTGGACTCTCACCCCAGCGACCCGAGTTCAAATCCCGGTGGGACCAAAGAAAATATGTCATCATGGAAAAGGCGTTGGTGGCAGAGCTGGAGCTGTAGGCGGAGCTGAAGTCAGAGGCGGAGCTGAAGTCAGAGGCAGATTTGGTGTGGTGCCGAAATTGAAGGCGGAGCTGAAGTCAGTGGCAGAGATGGTGTGGAGCTGGAGTTGGAGAAGAAGCTGTAGTCAGAGATGGAACTGAAGTTGTGGTCAGATGCAGAACTGGTGTGGAGCTGGAGTCAGAGGCGGAGCTGAAGTCAGAAACTGGTGTGGAGCTGGCGGCGGAGTTGGAAGCGGAAGTGGGGCTGAAGTCAGAGGCAGAGATGGTGTAGAGCTGGAGTCAGAGGCAGAAATGAAGTCAGAGGTAGAGCTGGTGTGGAGCTGAAGTCAGAGGCGGAGATGAAGTTGGAGTCAGATGCAAAGCTGGTGTGGGGCTGGAGTCAGAGGTGGAGCTGAAGTCAGAGACTGGTGTGGAGCTGGGGTCAGAGGTAGAGCTGAAGTCAGGGTTGGAGGTGGAGCTGAAGTCAGAGACTGGTGTGGAGCTGGAGGCGGAGCTGAAGGCAGAGGCAGAGCAGGTCTGGAGCTGGAGGCACAGTCAAAGGCGGAAGTGGGGCTGAAGTCAGAGGCAGAGCTGGAGGCGGAGCTGAAGTCAGAGGCAGAGCTGGAGGCGGAGCTGAAGTCAGAGGCAGAGCTGGAGGCGGTGCTGAAGTCAGAGGTGGAGCTGAAGTCAGAGGCAGAGCTGGTGGTGGAGTCAGAGAATGCTCCATTAAACCATATAGTGTACATTCCTTCCCTGCAACACTAGTGAAGTCTTCATGGTATAGTGGATAGTGCTCTGGACTCTCACCCCAGCGACCCGAGTTCAAATCCCGGCTGAAGTCAGAGGCAGAGATGGTGTAGAGCTGGAGTCAGAGGCAGAAATGAAGTCAGAGGTAGAGCTGGTGTGGAGCTGAAGTCAGAGGCGGAGATGAAGTAGGAGTCAGATGCAAAGCTGGTGTGGGGCTGGAGCTGAAGTCAGAGACTGGTGTGGAGCTGGAGTCAGAGGTAGAGCTGAAGTCAGGGTTGGAGGTGGAGCTGATGTCAGAGACTGGTGTGGAGCTGGAGGCGGAGCTGAAGGCAGAGGCAGAGCAGGTCTGGAGCTGGAGGCAGAGTCAAAGGCGGAAGTGGGGCTGAAGTCAGAGGCAGAGCTGGAGGCAGAGCTGAAGTCAGAGGCAGAGCTGGAGGCGGTGCTGAAGTCAGAGGTGGAGCTGAAGTCAGAGGCAGAGCTGGTGGTGGAGTCAGAGAATGCTCCATTAAACCATATAGTGTACATTCCTTCCCTGCAACACTAGTGAAGTCTTCATGGTATAGTGGATAGTGCTCTGGACTCTCACCCCAGCGACCCGAGTTCAAATCCCGGCTGAAGTCAGAGGCAGAGATGGTGTAGAGCTGGAGTCAGAGGCAGAAATGAAGTCAGAGGTAGAGCTGGTGTGGAGCTGAAGTCAGAGGCGGAGATGAAGTAGGAGTCAGATGCAAAGCTGGTGTGGGGCTGGAGTTGGAGGCAGAGCTGGTGTGGAGCTGAAGTCAGAGACTGGTGTGGAGCTGGAGTCAGAGGTAGAGCTGAAGTCAGGGTTGGAGGTGAAGCTGATGTCAGAGACTGGTGTGGAGCTGGAGGCGGAGCTGAAGGCAGAGGCAGAGCAGGTCTGGAGCTGGAGGCAGAGTCAAAGGCGGAAGTGGGGCTGAAGTCAGAGGCAGAGCTGGAGGCGGAGCTGAAGTCAGAGGCAGAGCTGGAGGCGGTGCTGAAGTCAGAGGTGGAGCTGAAGTCAGAGGCAGAGCTGGTGGTGGTCAGAGAATGCTCCATTAAACCATATAGTGTACATTCCTTCCCTGCAACACTAGTGAAGTCTTAATGGTATAGTGGATAGTGCTCTGGACTCTCACCCCAGCGACCCGAGTTCAAATCCCGGTGGGACCAAAGAAAATATGTCATCATGGAAAAGGTGTTGGAGGCGGAGCTGGAGCTGTAGGCGGACCTGAAGTCAGAGGCAGATTTGGTGTGGCGCCGGAATTGGAAGCGGAGCTGAAGTAAGTGGCAGAGATGGTGTGGAACTGGAGTTGGAGGAGGAGCTGTAGTGTGAGATGGAACTGAAGTTGTGGTCAGATGCAGAACTGGTGTGGAGCTGGAGTCAGAGGCGGAGCTGAAGTCAGAAACTGGTGTGGAGCTGGCGGCGGAGTTGCAGGCGGAAGTGGGGCTGAAGTCAGATGCAGAGATGGTGTGGAGCTGGAGTCAGAGGCAGACATGAAGTCAGAGGTAGAGCTGGTGTGGAGCTGAAGTCAGAGGTGGAGATGAAATTGGAGTCAGATGCAAAGCTGGTGTGGGGCTGGAGTCAGAGGTGGAGCTGAAGTGAAACTGGTGTGGAGCTGGAGTCAGAGGTAGAGCTGAAGTCAGGGTTGGAGGTGGAGCTGAAGTCGGAGACTGGTGTGGAGCTGGAGGCGGAGCTGAAGGCAGAGGCAGAGCAGGTCTGGAGCTGGAGGCAGAGTCAAAGGCGGAAGTGGGCTGAAGTCAGAGGCAGAGCTGGAGGCGGAGCTGAAGTCAGAGGCAGAGCTGAAGGCGGTGCTGAAGTCAGAGGCAGAGCTGGTGGTGGAGTCAGAGAATGCTCCATTAAACCATATAGTGTACATTCCTTCCCTGCAACACTAGTGAAGTCTTCATGGTATAGTGGGTAGTGCTCTGGACTCTCACCCCAGCGACCCGAGTTCAAATCCCGGTGGGACCAAAGAAAATATGTCATCATGGAAAAGGCGTTGGTGGCGAAGCTGGAGCTGTAGGCGGAGCTGAAGTCAGAGGCGGACGTGAAGTCAGAGGCAGATTTGGTGTGGTGCCAAAATTGAAGGCGGGCTGAAGTCAGTGGCAGAGATGGTGTGGAGCTGGAGTTGGAGGAGAAGCTGTAGTCAGAGATGGAACTGAAGTTGTGGAGTCAGAGGCAGAAATGAAGTCAGAGGTAGAGCTGGTGTGGAGCTGAAGTCAGAGGCGGAGATGAAGTTGGAGTCAGATGCAAAGCTGGTGTGGGGGTGGAGTCAGAGGTGGAGCTGAAGTCAGAGACTGGTGTGGAGCTGGGGTCAGAGGTAGAGCTGAAGTCAGGGTTGGAGGTGGAGCTGAAGTCAGAGACTGTTGTGGAGCTGGAGGCGGAGCTGAAGGCAGAGGCAGAGCAGGTCTGGAGCTGGAGGCAGAGTCAAAGGCGGAAGTGGGGCTGAAGTCAGAGGCAGAGCTGGAGGCGGAGCTGAAGTCAGAGGCAGAGCTGGAGGTGGTGCTGAAGTCAGAGGTGGAGCTGAAGTCAGAGGCAGAGCTGGTGGTGGAGACAGAGAATGCTCCATTAAACCATATAGTGTACATTCCTTCCCTGCAACACTAGTGAAGTCTTCATGGTATAGTGGATAGTGCTCTGGACTCTCACCCCAGCGACCCGAGTTCAAATCCCGGTGGGACCAAAGAAAATATGTCATCATGGAAAAGGCGTTGGTGGCGGAGCTGGAGCTGTAGGCGGAGCTGAAGTCAGAGGCGGAGCTGAAGTCAGAGGCAAATTTGGTGTGGTGCCGAAATTGGAGGCGGAGCTGAAGTCAGTGGCAGAGATGGTGTGGAGCTGGAGTTGGAGGAGAAGCTGTAGTCAGAGATGGAACTGAAGTTGTGGAGTCAGAGGCAGAAATGTAGTCAGAGGTAGAGCTGGTGTGGAGCTGAAGTCAGAGGTGGAGATGAAATTGGAGTCAGATGCAAAGCTGGTGTGGGGCTGGAGTCAGAGGTGGAGCTGAAGTGAAACTGGTGTGGAGCTGGAGTCAGAGGTAGAGCTGAAGTCAGGGTAGGAGGTGGAGCTGAAGTCGGAGACTGGTGTGGAGCTGGAGGCGGAGCTGAAGGCAGAGGCAGAGCAGGTCTGGAGCTGGAGGCAGAGTCAAAGGCGGAAGTGGGCTGAAGTCAGAGGCAGAGCTGGAGGCGGAGCTGAAGTCAGAGGCAGAGCTGAAGGCGGTGCTGAAGTCAGAGGCAGAGCTGGTGGTGGAGTCAGAGAATGCTCCATTAAACCATATAGTGTACATTCCTTCCCTGCAACACTAGTGAAGTCTTCATGGTATAGTGGGTAGTGCTCTGGACTCTCACCCCAGCGACCCGAGTTCAAATCCCGGTGGGACCAAAGAAAATATGTCATCATGGAAAAGGCGTTGGTGGCGAAGCTGGAGCTGTAGGCGGAGCTGAAGTCAGAGGCGGACGTGAAGTCAGAGGCAGATTTGGTGTGGTGCCGAAATTGAAGGCGGGCTGAAGTCAGTGGCAGAGATGGTGTGGAGCTGGAGTTGGAGGAGAAGCTGTAGTCAGAGATGGAACTGAAGTTGTGGAGTCAGAGGCAGAAATGAAGTCAGAGGTATAGCTGGTGTGGAGCTGAAGTCAGAGGCGGAGATGAAGTTGGAGTCAGATGCAAAGCTGGTGTGGGGCTGGAGTCAGAGGTGGAGCTGAAGTCAGAGACTGGTGTGGAGCTGGAGTCAGAGGTAGAGCTGAAGTCAGGGTTGGAGGTGGAGCTGAAGTCAGAGACTGTTGTGGAGCTGGAGGCGGAGCTGAAGGCAGAGGCAGAGCAGGTCTGGAGCTGGAGGCAGAGTCAAAGGCGGAAGTGGGGCTGAAGTCAGAGGCAGAGCTGGAGGCGGAGCTGAAGTCAGAGGCAGAGCTGGAGGTGGTGCTGAAGTCAGAGGTGGAGCTGAAGTCAGAGGCAGAGCTGGTGGTGGAGTCAGAGAATGCTCCATTAAACCATATAGTGTACATTCCTTCCCTGCAACACTAGTGAAGTCTTCATGGTATAGTGGATAGTGCTCTGGACTCTCACCCCAGCGACCCGAGTTCAAATCCCGGTGGGACCAAAGAAAATATGTCATCATGGAAAAGGCGTTGGTGGCGGAGCTGGAGCTGTAGGCGGAGCTGAAGTCAGAGGCGGAGCTGAAGTCAGAGGCAAATTTGGTGTGGTGCCGAAATTGGAGGCGGAGCTGAAGTCAGTGGCAGAGATGGTGTGGAGCTGGAGTTGGAGGAGAAGCTGTAGTCAGAGATGGAACTGAAGTTGTGGAGTCAGAGGCAGAAATGTAGTCAGAGGTAGAGCTGGTGTGGAGCTGAAGTCAGAGGCGGAGATGAAGTTGGAGTCAGATGCAAAGCTGGTGTGGGGCTTGAGTCAGAGATGGAGCTGAAGTCAGAGACTGGTGTGGAGCTGGAGTCAGAGGTACAGCTGAAGTCAGGGTTGGAGGTGGAGCTGATGTCAGAGACTGGTGTGGAGCTGGAGGCGGAGCTGAAGGCAGAGGCAGAGCAGGTCTGGAGCTGGAGGCACAGTCAAAGGCGGAAGTGGGGCTGAAGTCAGAGGCAGAGCTGGAGGCGGAGCTGAAGTCAGAGGCAGAGCTGGAGGCGGTGCTGAAGTCAGAGGTGCAGCTCAAGTCAGAGGCAGAGCTGGTGGTGGAGTCACAGAATGCTCCATTAAACCATATAGTGTACATTCCTTCCCTGCAACACTAGTGAAGTCTTCATGGTATAGTGGGTAGTGCTCTGGACTCTCACCCCAGCGACCCGAGTTCAAATCCCGGCTGAAGTCAGAGGCAGAGATGGTGTAGAGCTGGAGTCAGAGGCAGAAATGAAGTCAGAGGTAGAGCTAGTGTGGAGCTGAAGTCAGAGGCGGAGATGAAGTAGGAGTCAGATGCAAAGCTGGTGTGGGGCTGGAGTTGGAGGCAGAGCTGGTGTGGAGCTGAAGTCAGAGGTGGAGCTGAAGTCAGAGACTGGTGTGGAGCTGGAGTCAGAGGCAGAAATGAAGTCAGAGGTAGAGCTGGTGTGGAGCTGAAGTCAGAGGTGGAGATGAAATTGGAGTCAGATGCAAAGCTGGTGTGGGGCTGGAGTCAGAGGTGGAGCTGAAGTGAAACTGGTGTGGAGCTGGAGTCAGAGGTAGAGCTGAAGTCAGGGTTGGAGGTGGAGCTGAAGTCGGAGACTGGTGTGGAGCTGGAGGCGGAGCTGAAGGCAGAGGCAGAGCAGGTCTGGAGCTGGAGGCAGAGTCAAAGGCGGAAGTGGGCTGAAGTCAGAGGCAGAGCTGGAGGCGGAGCTGAAGTCAGAGGCAGAGCTGAAGGCGGTGCTGAAGTCAGAGGCAGAGCTGGTGGTGGAGTCAGAGAATGCTCCATTAAACCATATAGTGTACATTCATTCCCTGCAACACTAGTGAAGTCTTCATGGTATAGTGGGTAGTGCTCTGGACTCTCACCCCAGCGACCCGAGTTCAAATCCCGGTGGGACCAAAGAAAATATGTCATCATGGAAAAGGCGTTGGTGGCGAAGCTGGAGCTGTAGGCGGAGCTGAAGTCAGAGGCGGACGTGAAGTCAGAGGCAGATTTGGTGTGGTGCCGAAATTGAAGGCGGGCTGAAGTCAGTGGCAGAGATGGTGTGGAGCTGGAGTTGGAGGAGAAGCTGTAGTCAGAGATGGAACTGAAGTTGTGGAGTCAGAGGCAGAAATGAAGTCAGAGGTAGAGCTGGTGTGGAGCTGAAGTCAGAGGCGGAGATGAAGTTGGAGTCAGATGCAAAGCTGGTGTGGGGCTGGAGTCAGAGGTGGAGCTGAAGTCAGAGACTGGTGTGGAGCTGGAGTCAGAGGTAGAGCTGAAGTCAGGGTTGGAGGTGGAGCTGAAGTCAGAGACTGTTGTGGAGCTGGAGGCGGAGCTGAAGGCAGAGGCAGAGCAGGTCTGGAGCTGGAGGCAGAGTCAAAGGCGGAAGTGGGGCTGAAGTCAGAGGCAGAGCTGGAGGCGGAGCTGAAGTCAGAGGCAGAGCTGGAGGTGGTGCTGAAGTCAGAGGTGGAGCTGAAGTCAGAGGCAGAGCTGGTGGTGGAGTCAGAGAATGCTCCATTAAACCATATAGTGTACATTCCTTCCCTGCAACACTAGTGAAGTCTTCATGGTATAGTGGATAGTGCTCTGGACTCTCACCCCAGCGACCCGAGTTCAAATCCCGGTGGGACCAAAGAAAATATGTGATCATGGAAAAGGCGTTGGTGGCGGAGCTGGAGCTGTAGGCGGAGCTGAAGTCAGAGGCGGAGCTGAAGTCAGAGGCAAAAATGGTGTGGTGCCGAAATTGGAGGCGGAGCTGAAGTCAGTGGCAGAGATGGTGTGGAGCTGGAGTTGGAGGAGAAGCTGTAGTCAGAGATGGAACTGAAGTTGTGGAGTCAGAGGCAGAAATGAAGTCAGAGGTAGAGCTGGTGTGGAGCTGAAGTCAGAGGCGGAGATGAAGTTGGAGTCAGATGCAAAGCTGGTGTGGGGCTTGAGTCAGAGGTGGAGCTGAAGTCAGAGACTGGTGTGGAGCTGGAGTCAGAGGTACAGCTGAAGTCAGGGTTGGAGGTGGAGCTGATGTCAGAGACTGGTGTGGAGCTGGAGGCGGAGCTGAAGGCAGAGGCAGAGCAGGTCTGGAGCTGGAGGCACAGTCAAAGGCGGAAGTGGGGCTGAAGTCAGAGGCAGAGCTGGAGGCGGAGCTGAAGTCAGAGGCAGAGCTGGAGGCGGTGCTGAAGTCAGAGGTGCAGCTCAAGTCAGAGGCAGAGCTGGTGGTGGAGTCACAGAATGCTCCATTAAACCATATAGTGTACATTCCTTCCCTGCAACACTAGTGAAGTCTTCATGGTATAGTGGGTAGTGCTCTGGACTCTCACCCCAGCGACCCGAGTTCAAATCCCGGCTGAAGTCAGAGGCAGAGATGGTGTAGAGCTGGAGTCAGAGGCAGAAATGAAGTCAGAGGTAGAGCTAGTGTGGAGCTGAAGTCAGAGGCGGAGATGAAGTAGGAGTCAGATGCAAAGCTGGTGTGGGGCTGGAGTTGGAGGCAGAGCTGGTGTGGAGCTGAAGTCAGAGGTGGAGCTGAAGTCAGAGACTGGTGTGGAGCTGGAGTCAGAGGCAGAAATGAAGTCAGAGGTAGAGCTGGTGTGGAGCTGAAGTCAGAGGTGGAGATGAAATTGGAGTCAGATGCAAAGCTGGTGTGGGGCTGGAGTCAGAGGTGGAGCTGAAGTGAAACTGGTGTGGAGCTGGAGTCAGAGGTAGAGCTGAAGTCAGGGTTGGAGGTGGAGCTGAAGTCGGAGACTGGTGTGGAGCTGGAGGCGGAGCTGAAGGCAGAGGCAGAGCAGGTCTGGAGCTGGAGGCAGAGTCAAAGGCGGAAGTGGGCTGAAGTCAGAGGCAGAGCTGGAGGCGGAGCTGAAGTCAGAGGCAGAGCTGAAGGCGGTGCTGAAGTCAGAGGCAGAGCTGGTGGTGGAGTCAGAGAATGCTCCATTAAACCATATAGTGTACATTCCTTCCCTGCAACACTAGTGAAGTCTTCATGGTATAGTGGGTAGTGCTCTGGACTCTCACCCCAGCGACCCGAGTTCAAATCCCGGTGGGACCAAAGAAAATATGTCATCATGGAAAAGGCGTTGGTGGCGAAGCTGGAGCTGTAGGCGGAGCTGAAGTCAGAGGCGGACGTGAAGTCAGAGGCAGATTTGGTGTGGTGCCGAAATTGAAGGCGGGCTGAAGTCAGTGGCAGAGATGGTGTGGAGCTGGAGTTGGAGGAGAAGCTGTAGTCAGAGATGGAACTGAAGTTGTGGAGTCAGAGGCAGAAATGAAGTCAGAGGTAGAGCTGGTGTGGAGCTGAAGTCAGAGGCGGAGATGAAGTTGGAGTCAGATGCAAAGCTGGTGTGGGGCTGGAGTCAGAGGTGGAGCTGAAGTCAGAGACTGGTGTGGAGCTGGAGTCAGAGGTAGAGCTGAAGTCAGGGTTGGAGGTGGAGCTGAAGTCAGAGACTGTTGTGGAGCTGGAGGCGGAGCTGAAGGCAGAGGCAGAGCAGGTCTGGAGCTGGAGGCAGAGTCAAAGGCGGAAGTGGGGCTGAAGTCAGAGGCAGAGCTGGAGGCGGAGCTGAAGTCAGAGGCAGAGCTGGAGGCGGTGCTGAAGTCAGAGGTGGAGCTGAAGTCAGAGGCAGAGCTGGTGGTGGAGTCAGAGAATGCTCCATTAAACCATATAGTGTACATTCCTTCCCTGCAACACTAGTGAAGTCTTCATGGTATAGTGGATAGTGCTCTGGACTCTCACCCCAGCGACCCGAGTTCAAATCCCGGCTGAAGTCAGAGGCAGAGATTGTGTAGAGCTGGAGTCAGAGGCAGAAATGAAGTCAGAGGTAGAGCTGGTGTGGAGCTGAAGTCAGAGGCGGAGATGAAGTAGGAGTCAGATGCAAAGCTGGTGTGGGGCTGGAGTTGGAGGCAGAGCTGGTGTGGAGCTGAAGTCAGAGGTGGAGCTGAAGTCAGAGACTGGTGTGGAGCTGGAGTCAGGGGCAGAAATGAAGTCAGAGGTAGAGCTGGTGTGGAGCTGAAGTCAGAGGTGGAGATGAAATTGGAGTCAGATGCAAAGCTGGTGTGGGGCTGGAGTCAGAGGTGGAGCTGAAGTGAAACTGGTGTGGAGCTGGAGTCAGAGGTAGAGCTGAAGTCAGGGTTGGAGGTGGAGCTGAAGTCGGAGACTGGTGTGGAGCTGGAGGCGGAGCTGAAGGCAGAGGCAGAGCAGGTCTGGAGCTGGAGGCAGAGTCAAAGGCGGAAGTGGGCTGAAGTCAGAGGCAGAGCTGGAGGCGGAGCTGAAGTCAGAGGCAGAGCTGAAGGCGGTGCTGAAGTCAGAGGCAGAGCTGGTGGTGGAGTCAGAGAATGCTCCATTAAACCATATAGTGTACATTCCTTCCCTGCAACACTAGTGAAGTCTTCATGGTATAGTGGGTAGTGCTCTGGACTCTCACCCCAGCGACCCGAGTTCAAATCCCGGTGGGACCAAAGAAAATATGTCATCATGGAAAAGGCGTTGGTGGCGAAGCTGGAGCTGTAGGCGGAGCTGAAGTCAGAGGCGGACGTGAAGTCAGAGGCAGATTTGGTGTGGTGCCGAAATTGAAGGCGGGCTGAAGTCAGTGGCAGAGATGGTGTGGAGCTGGAGTTGGAGGAGAAGCTGTAGTCAGAGATGGAATTGAAGTTGTGGAGTCAGAGGCAGAAATGAAGTCAGAGGTAGAGCTGGTGTGGAGCTGAAGTCAGAGGCGGAGATGAAGTTGGAGTCAGATGCAAAGCTGGTGTGGGGCTGGAGTCAGAGGTGGAGCTGAAGTCAGAGACTGGTGTGGAGCTGGAGTCAGAGGTAGAGCTGAAGTCAGGGTTGGAGGTGGAGCTGAAGTCAGAGACTGTTGTGGAGCTGGAGGCGGAGCTGAAGGCAGAGGCAGAGCAGGTCTGGAGCTGGAGGCAGAGTCAAAGGCGGAAGTGGGGCTGAAGTCAGAGGCAGAGCTGGAGGCGGAGCTGAAGTCAGAGGCAGAGCTGGAGGCGGTGCTGAAGTCAGAGGTGGAGCTGAAGTCAGAGGCAGAGCTGGTGGTGGAGTCAGAGAATGCTCCATTAAACCATATAGTGTACATTCCTTCCCTGCAACACTAGTGAAGTCTTCATGGTATAGTGGATAGTGCTCTGGACTCTCACCCCAGCGACCCGAGTTCAAATCCCGGCTGAAGTCAGAGGCAGAGATTGTGTAGAGCTGGAGTCAGAGGCAGAAATGAAGTCAGAGGTAGAGCTGGTGTGGAGCTGAAGTCAGAGGCGGAGATGAAGTAGGAGTCAGATGCAAAGCTGGTGTGGGGCTGGAGTTGGAGGCAGAGCTGGTGTGGAGCTGAAGTCAGAGACTGGTGTGGAGCTGGAGTCAGCAATCGAGCTGAAGTCAGGGTTGGAGGTGGAGCTGATGTCAGAGACTGGTGTGAAGCTGGAGGCGGAGCTGAAGGCAGAGGCAAAGCAGGTCTGGAGCTGGAGGCAGAGTCAAAGGCGGAAGTGGGGCTGAAGTGGGGCTGAAGTCAGAGGCAGAGCTGGAGGCGGAGCTGAAGTCAGAGGCAGAGCTGGAGGCGGTGCTGAAGTCAGAGGTGGAGCTGAAGTCAGAGGCAGAGCTGGTGGTGGAGTCAGAGAATGCTCCATTAAACCATATAGTGTACATTCCTTCCCTGCAACACTAGTGAAGTCTAAATGGTATAGTGGATAGTGCTCTGGACTCTCACTCCAGCGACCCGAGTTCAAATCCCGGTGGGACCAAAGAAAATATGTCATCATGGAAAAGGTGTTGGTGGCGGAGCTGGAGCTGTAGGCGGAGCTGAAGTCAGAGGCGGAGCTGTAGTCAGAGGCAGATTTGGTGTGGTGCCGAAATTGAAGGCGGAGCTGAAGTCAGTGGCAGAGATGGTGTGGAGCTGGAGTTGGAGGAGAAGCTTTGGTCAGAGATGGAACTGAAGTTGTGGTCAGATGCAGAACTGGTGTGGAGCTGGAGTCAGAGGCGGAGCTGAAGTCAGAAACTGGTGTGGAGCTGGCGGCGGAGTTGGAGGCGGAAGTGGGGCTGAAGTCAGAGGCAGAGATGGTGAAGAGCTGGAGTCAGAGGCAGAAATGTAGTCAGAGGTAGAGCTGGTGTGGAGCTGAAGTCAGAGGTGGAGATGAAGTTGGAGTCAGATGCAAAGCTGGTGTGGGGCTGGAGTCAGAGGTGGAGCTGAAGTCAGAGACTGGTGTGGAGCTGGAGTCAGAGGTAGAGCTGAAGTCAGGGTTGGAGGTGGATCTGATGTCAGAGACTGGTGTGGAGCTGGAGGCGGAGCTGAAGGCAGAGGCAGAGCAGGTCTGGAGCTGGAGGCACAGTCAAAGGCGGAAGTGGGGCTGAAGTCAGAGGCAGAGCTGGAGGCGGAGCTGAAGTCAGAGGCAGAGCTGGAGGCGGTGCTGAAGTCAGAGGTGCAGCTCAAGTCAGAGGCAGAGCTGGTGGTGGAGTCAGAGAATGCTCCATTAAACCATATAGTGTACATTCCTTCCCTGCAACACTAGTGAAGTCTTCATGGTATAGTGGGTAGTGCTCTGGACTCTCACCCCAGCGACCCGAGTTCAAATCCCGGCTGAAGTCAGAGGCAGAGATGGTGTAGAGCTGGAGTCAGAGGCAGAAATGAAGTCAGAGGTAGAGCTGGTGTGGAGCTGAAGTCAGAGGCGGAGATGAAATTGGAGTCAGATGCAAAGCTGGTGTGGGGCTGGAGTCAGAGGTGGAGCTGAAGTGAGACTGGTGTGGAGCTGGAGTCAGAGGTAGAGCTGAAGTCAGGGTTGGAGGTGGAGCTGAAGTCGGACACTGTTGTGGAGCTGGAGGCGGAGCTGAAGGCAGAGGCAGAGCAGGTCTGGAGCTGGAGGCAGAGTCTCCATAGCTCCATAGCTCCATAGCACCAGAGCTCCATAGCTCCATAGCACCAGAGCTCCATACTTCCATAGCTCCAGGGCTCCATACCTCCAGAGCTCCATAGCTCCATACTTCCAGAGCTCCATAGCTCCATACTTCCATAGCTCCATACTTCCATACCTCCATAGCTCCATACTTCCATAGCACCAGAGCTCCATACTTCCATAGCACCAGAGCTCCATACCTCCAGAGCTCCAGAGCTCCAGCCTGGGTGGCTGGTGGCTCCATAGCTCCATACTTCCATAGCTCTAAGTCAGAGAGTTGGCGAAAATTGCACTAAGTGCGAAAGCCCATTCATTTACAACGGCGTGTCCACAAGGCGGCGACATTTCCCCGTTACCGGTGGCTGCGCGGCGGGTGAGTGACAGAGCTCCATAGCTCCATAGCACCAGAGCTCCATACTTCCAGAGCTCCATAGCTCCATAGCACCAGAGCTCCATAGCTCCATAGCACCAGAGCTCCATGGCTTCAGAGCTCCATAGCACCATAGCTCCATACCTCCAGAGCTCCAGGGCTCCATAGCTCCATACCTCCAGAGCTCCATACCTCCAGAGCTCCATACCTCCAGAGCTCCATAGCACCAGAGCTCCATAGCTCCATAGCACCAGAGCTCCATAGCACCAGAGCTCCATAGCACCAGAGCTCCATAGCTCCATAGCACCAGAGCTCCATAGCTCCATAGCACCAGAGCTCCATACTTCCAGAGCTCCATAGCTCCATAGCACCAGAGCTCCATAGCTCCATAGCACCAGAGCTCCATACTTCCATAGCTCCATAGCTCCATACCTCCAGAGCTCCATAGCTCCATAGCTCCATACCTCCAGAGCTCCATAGCTCCAGAGCTCCATAGCTCCATAGCTCCATAGCACCAGAGCTCCATAGCTCCATAGCACCAGAGCTCCATACTTCCATAGCTCCAGGGCTCCATACCTCCAGAGCTCCATAGCTCCATACTTCCAGAGCTCCATAGCTCCATACTTCCATAGCTCCATACTTCCATACCTCCATAGCTCCATACTTCCATAGCACCAGAGCTCCATACTTCCATAGCACCAGAGCTCCATACCTCCAGAGCTCCAGAGCTCCAGCCTGGGTGGCTGGTGGCTCCATAGCTCCATACTTCCATAGCTCTAAGTCAGAGAGTTGGCGAAAATTGCACTAAGTGCGAAAGCCCATTCATTTACAACGGCGTGTCCACAAGGCGGCGACATTTCCCCGTTACCGGTGGCTGCGCGGCGGGTGAGTGACAGAGCTTATCCGAGCGGCTGGAACTCTGCGCCGGCGTGGTCGAGCGTGAGGCCTCGGCCCTTTGGCTGCCTGGTACCTAAAACACTTCCATTGATCCAGCCACGGAGGGTGCTGGCTGGTGGCTCCATACCTCCATAGCTCCATAGCACCAGAGCTCCATAGCTCCATAGCACCAGAGCTCCATGGCGTCAGAGCTCCATAGCACCATAGCTCCATACCTCCAGAGCTCCAGGGCTCCATAGCTCCATACCTCCAGAGCTCCATACCTCCAGAGCTCCATACCTCCAGAGCTCCATAGCACCAGAGCTCCATGGCTTCAGAGCTCCATAGCACCATAGCTCCATACCTCCAGAGCTCCAGGGCTCCATAGCTCCATACCTCCAGAGCTCCATACCTCCAGAGCTCCATACCTCCAGAGCTCCAGAGCTCCATAGCACCAGAGCTCCATGGCTTCAGAGCTCCATAGCACCATAGCTCCATACCTCCAGAGCTCCAGGGCTCCATAGCTCCATACCTCCAGAGCTCCATACCTCCAGAGCTCCAGAGCTCCATAGCACCAGAGCTCCATGGCTTCAGAGCTCCATAGCACCATAGCTCCATACCTCCAGAGCTCCAGGGCTCCATAGCTCCATACCTCCATAGCTCCATAGCACCAGAGCTCCATAGCTCCATAGCACCAGAGCTCCATGGCTTCAGAGCTCCATAGCACCATAGCTCCATACCTCCAGAGCTCCAGGGCTCCAAAGCTCCATACCTCCAGAGCTCCATACCTCCAGAGCTCCATACCTCCAGAGCTCCATAGCTCCATAGCACCAGAGCTCCATAGCTCCATAGCACCAGAGCTCCATAGCACCATAGCTCCATAGCACCAGAGCTCCATAGCTCCATAGCACCAGAGCTCCATAGCTCCATAGCACCAGAGCTCCATAGCTCCATAGCACCAGAGCTCCATACTTCCAGAGCTCCATAGCTCCATAGCTCCATAGCACCAGAGCTCCATAGCTCCATAGCACCAGAGCTCCATAGCTCCATAGCACCAGAGCTCCATACTTCCATAGCTCCATAGCTCCATACCTCCAGAGCTCCATAGCTCCATACCTCCAGAGCTCCATAAATCCAGAGCTCCATAGCTCCATAGCACCAGAGCTCCATAGCTCCATAGCACCAGAGCTCCATACTTCCATAGCTCCAGGGCTCCATAGCTCCATACCTCCAGAGCTCCATAGCTCCATACCTCCAGAGCTCCATAGCTCCATACTTCCAGAGCTCCATAGCTCCATAGCACCAGAGCTCCATAGCTCCATAGCACCAGAGCTCCATAGCTCCATAGCACCAGAGCTCCATAGCTCCATAGCACCAGAGCTCCATAGCTCCATAGCTCCAGGGCTCCATAGCTCCATAGCTCCAGGGCTCCATAGCTCCATAGCTCCAGGGCTCCATAGCTCCAGGGCTCCAGGGCTCCATAGCTCCATACCTCCAGAGCTCCATAGCTCCATACTTCCAGAGCTCCATAGCTCCATAGCTCCATACTTCCATAGCTCCATAGCTCCATACTTCCATAGCACCAGAGCTCCATACCTCCAGAGCTCCATAGCTCCAGCCTGGGTGGCTGGTGGCTCCATAGCTCCATACTTCCATAGCTCCAGTCAGAGAGTTGGCGAAAATTGCACTAAGTGCGAAAGCCCATTCATTTACAACGGCGTGTCCACAAGGCGGCGACATTTCCCCGTTACCGGTGGCTGCGCGGCGGGTGAGTGACAGAGCTTATCCGAGCGGCTGGAACTCTGCGCCGGCGTGGTCGAGCGTGAGGCCTCGGCCCTTTGGCTGCCTGGTACCTAAAACACTTCCATTGATCCAGCCACGGAGGGTGCTGGCTGGTGGCTCCATACCTCCATAGCTCCATAGCACCAGAGCTCCATAGCTCCATAGCACCAGAGCTCCATGGCTTCAGAGCTCCATAGCACCATAGCTCCATACCTCCAGAGCTCCAGGGCTCCATAGCTCCATACCTCCAGAGCTCCATACCTCCAGAGCTCCATACCTCCAGAGCTCCATAGCACCAGAGCTCCATGGCTTCAGAGCTCCATAGCACCATAGCTCCATACCTCCAGAGCTCCAGGGCTCCATAGCTCCATACCTCCAGAGCTCCATACCTCCAGAGCTCCATACCTCCAGAGCTCCATAGCACCAGAGCTCCATGGCTTCAGAGCTCCATAGCACCATAGCTCCATACCTCCAGAGCTCCAGGGCTCCATAGCTCCATACCTCCAGAGCTCCATACCTCCAGAGCTCCATACCTCCAGAGCTCCAGAGCTCCATAGCACCAGAGCTCCATGGCTTCAGAGCTCCATAGCACCATAGCTCCATACCTCCAGAGCTCCAGGGCTCCATAGCTCCATACCTCCAGAGCTCCATACCTCCAGAGCTCCAGAGCTCCATAGCACCAGAGCTCCATGGCTTCAGAGCTCCATAGCACCATAGCTCCATACCTCCAGAGCTCCAGGGCTCCATAGCTCCATACCTCCAGAGCTCCATACCTCCAGAGCTCCATACCTCCAGAGCTCCATAGCTCCATAGCACCAGAGCTCCATAGCTCCATAGCACCAGAGCTCCATAGCACCAGAGCTCCATAGCACCAGAGCTCCATAGCTCCATAGCACCAGAGCTCCATAGCTCCATAGCACCAGAGCTCCATAGCTCCATAGCACCAGAGCTCCATACTTCCAGAGCTCCATAGCTCCATAGCTCCATAGCACCAGAGCTCCATAGCTCCATAGCACCAGAGCTCCATGGCTTCAGAGCTCCATAGCACCATAGCTCCATACCTCCAGAGCTCCAGGGCTCCATAGCTCCATACCTCCAGAGCTCCATACCTCCAGAGCTCCATACCTCCAGAGCTCCATAGCACCAGAGCTCCATAGCTCCATAGCACCAGAGCTCCATAGCACCAGAGCTCCATAGCACCAGAGCTCCATAGCTCCATAGCACCAGAGCTCCATAGCTCCATAGCACCAGAGCTCCATACTTCCAGAGCTCCATAGCTCCATAGCTCCATAGCACCAGAGCTCCATAGCTCCATAGCACCAGAGCTCCATAGCTCCATAGCACCAGAGCTCCATACTTCCATAGCTCCATAGCTCCATACCTCCAGAGCTCCATAGCTCCATAGCTCCATACCTCCAGAGCTCCATAGCTCCAGAGCTCCATAGCTCCATAGCTCCATAGCACCAGAGCTCCATAGCTCCATAGCACCAGAGCTCCATACTTCCATAGCTCCAGGGCTCCATACCTCCAGAGCTCCATAGCTCCATACTTCCAGAGCTCCATAGCTCCATACTTCCATAGCTCCATACTTCCATACCTCCATAGCTCCATACTTCCATAGCACCAGAGCTCCATACTTCCATAGCACCAGAGCTCCATACCTCCAGAGCTCCAGAGCTCCAGCCTGGGTGGCTGGTGGCTCCATAGCTCCATACTTCCATAGCTCTAAGTCAGAGAGTTGGCGAAAATTGCACTAAGTGCGAAAGCCCATTCATTTACAACGGCGTGTCCACAAGGCGGCGACATTTCCCCGTTACCGGTGGCTGCGCGGCGGGTGAGTGACAGAGCTTATCCGAGCGGCTGGAACTCTGCGCCGGCGTGGTCGAGCGTGAGGCCTCGGCCCTTTGGCTGCCTGGTACCTAAAACACTTCCATTGATCCAGCCACGGAGGGTGCTGGCTGGTGGCTCCATACCTCCATAGCTCCATAGCACCAGAGCTCCATAGCTCCATAGCACCAGAGCTCCATGGCTTCAGAGCTCCATAGCACCATAGCTCCATACCTCCAGAGCTCCAGGGCTCCATAGCTCCATACCTCCAGAGCTCCATACCTCCAGAGCTCCATACCTCCAGAGCTCCATAGCACCAGAGCTCCATGGCTTCAGAGCTCCATAGCACCATAGCTCCATACCTCCAGAGCTCCAGGGCTCCATAGCTCCATACCTCCAGAGCTCCATACCTCCAGAGCTCCATACCTCCAGAGCTCCAGAGCTCCATAGCACCAGAGCTCCATGGCTTCAGAGCTCCATAGCACCATAGCTCCATACCTCCAGAGCTCCAGGGCTCCATAGCTCCATACCTCCAGAGCTCCATACCTCCAGAGCTCCAGAGCTCCATAGCACCAGAGCTCCATGGCTTCAGAGCTCCATAGCACCATAGCTCCATACCTCCAGAGCTCCAGGGCTCCATAGCTCCATACCTCCAGAGCTCCATACCTCCAGAGCTCCAGAGCTCCATAGCACCAGAGCTCCATGGCTTCAGAGCTCCATAGCACCATAGCTCCATACCTCCAGAGCTCCAGGGCTCCAAAGCTCCATACCTCCAGAGCTCCATACCTCCAGAGCTCCATACCTCCAGAGCTCCATAGCTCCATAGCACCAGAGCTCCATAGCTCCATAGCACCAGAGCTCCATAGCACCAGAGCTCCATAGCACCAGAGCTCCATAGCTCCATAGCACCAGAGCTCCATAGCTCCATAGCACCAGAGCTCCATAGCTCCATAGCACCAGAGCTCCATACTTCCAGAGCTCCATAGCTCCATAGCTCCATAGCACCAGAGCTCCATAGCTCCATAGCACCAGAGCTCCATAGCTCCATAGCACCAGAGCTCCATACTTCCATAGCTCCATAGCTCCATACCTCCAGAGCTCCATAGCTCCATAGCTCCATACCTCCAGAGCTCCATAGCTCCAGAGCTCCATAGCTCCATAGCACCAGAGCTCCATAGCTCCATAGCACCAGAGCTCCATACTTCCATAGCTCCAGGGCTCCATAGCTCCAGGGCTCCATAGCTCCATACCTCCAGAGCTCCATAGCTCCATACTTCCAGAGCTCCATAGCTCCATAGCACCAGAGCTCCATAGCTCCATAGCACCAGAGCTCCATAGCTCCATAGCACCAGAGCTCCATAGCTCCATAGCACCAGAGCTCCATAGCTCCATAGCACCAGAGCTCCATAGCTCCATAGCACCAGAGCTCCATAGCTCCATAGCACCAGAGCTCCATAGCTCCATAGCTCCAGGGCTCCATAGCTCCATAGCTCCAGGGCTCCATAGCTCCATAGCTCCAGGGCTCCATAGCTCCAGGGCTCCAGGGCTCCATAGCTCCATACCTCCAGAGCTCCATAGCTCCATACTTCCAGAGCTCCATAGCTCCATAGCTCCATACTTCCATAGCTCCATAGCTCCATACTTCCATAGCACCAGAGCTCCATACCTCCAGAGCTCCATAGCTCCAGCCTGGGTGGCTGGTGGCTTCATAGCTCCATACTTCCATAGCTCCAGTCAGAGAGTTGGCGAAAATTGCACTAAGTGCGAAAGCCCATTCATTTACAACGGCGTGTCCACAAGGCGGCGACATTTCCCCGTTACCGGTGGCTGCGCGGCGGGTGAGTGACAGAGCTTATCCGAGCGGCTGGAACTCTGCGCCGGCGTGGTCGAGCGTGAGGCCTCGGCCCTTTGGCTGCCTGGTACCTAAAACACTTCCATTGATCCAGCCACGGAGGGTGCTGGCTGGTGGCTCCATACCTCCATAGCTCCATAGCACCAGAGCTCCATAGCTCCATAGCACCAGAGCTCCATGGCTTCAGAGCTCCATAGCACCATAGCTCCATACCTCCAGAGCTCCAGGGCTCCATAGCTCCATACCTCCAGAGCTCCATACCTCCAGAGCTCCATACCTCCAGAGCTCCATAGCACCAGAGCTCCATGGCTTCAGAGCTCCATAGCACCATAGCTCCATACCTCCAGAGCTCCAGGGCTCCATAGCTCCATACCTCCAGAGCTCCATACCTCCAGAGCTCCATACCTCCAGAGCTCCAGAGCTCCATAGCACCAGAGCTCCATGGCTTCAGAGCTCCATAGCACCATAGCTCCATACCTCCAGAGCTCCAGGGCTCCATAGCTCCATACCTCCAGAGCTCCATACCTCCAGAGCTCCATACCTCCAGAGCTCCAGAGCTCCATAGCACCAGAGCTCCATGGCTTCAGAGCTCCATAGCACCATAGCTCCATACCTCCAGAGCTCCAGGGCTCCATAGCTCCATACCTCCAGAGCTCCATACCTCCAGAGCTCCAGAGCTCCATAGCACCAGAGCTCCATGGCTTCAGAGCTCCATAGCACCATAGCTCCATACCTCCAGAGCTCCAGGGCTCCATAGCTCCATACCTCCAGAGCTCCATACCTCCAGAGCTCCATACCTCCAGAGCTCCATAGCTCCATAGCACCAGAGCTCCATAGCTCCATAGCACCAGAGCTCCATAGCACCAGAGCTCCATAGCACCAGAGCTCCATAGCTCCATAGCACCAGAGCTCCATAGCTCCATAGCACCAGAGCTCCATAGCTCCATAGCACCAGAGCTCCATACTTCCAGAGCTCCATAGCTCCATAGCTCCATAGCACCAGAGCTCCATAGCTCCATAGCACCAGAGCTCCATAGCTCCATAGCACCAGAGCTCCATACTTCCATAGCTCCATAGCTCCATACCTCCAGAGCTCCATAGCTCCATAGCTCCATACCTCCAGAGCTCCATAGCTCCAGAGCTCCATAGCTCCATAGCTCCATAGCACCAGAGCTCCATAGCTCCATAGCACCAGAGCTCCATACTTCAATAGCTCCAGGGCTCCATAGCTCCAGGGCTCCATACCTCCAGAGCTCCATAGCTCCATACTTCCAGAGCTCCATAGCTCCATACTTCCATAGCTCCATACTTCCATACCTCCATAGCTCCATACTTCCATAGCACCAGAGCTCCATACTTCCATAGCACCAGAGCTCCATACCTCCAGAGCTCCAGAGCTCCAGCCTGGGTGGCTGGTGGCTCCATAGCTCCATACTTCCATAGCTCTAAGTCAGAGAGTTGGCGAAAATTGCACTAAGTGCGAAAGCCCATTCATTTACAACGGCGTGTCCACAAGGCGGCGACATTTCCCCGTTACCGGTGGCTGCGCGGCGGGTGAGTGACAGAGCTTATCCGAGCGGCTGGAACTCTGCGCCGGCGTGGTCGAGCGTGAGGCCTCGGCCCTTTGGCTGCCTGGTACCTAAAACACTTCCATTGATCCAGCCACGGAGGGTGCTGGCTGGTGGCTCCATACCTCCATAGCTCCATAGCACCAGAGCTCCATAGCTCCATAGCACCAGAGCTCCATGGCTTCAGAGCTCCATAGCACCATAGCTCCATACCTCCAGAGCTCCAGGGCTCCATAGCTCCATACCTCCAGAGCTCCATACCTCCAGAGCTCCATACCTCCAGAGCTCCATAGCACCAGAGCTCCATGGCTTCAGAGCTCCATAGCACCATAGCTCCATACCTCCAGAGCTCCAGGGCTCCATAGCTCCATACCTCCAGAGCTCCATACCTCCAGAGCTCCATACCTCCAGAGCTCCAGAGCTCCATAGCACCAGAGCTCCATGGCTTCAGAGCTCCATAGCACCATAGCTCCATACCTCCAGAGCTCCAGGGCTCCATAGCTCCATACCTCCAGAGCTCCATACCTCCAGAGCTCCAGAGCTCCATAGCACCAGAGCTCCATGGCTTCAGAGCTCCATAGCACCATAGCTCCATACCTCCAGAGCTCCAGGGCTCCATAGCTCCATACCTCCAGAGCTCCATACCTCCAGAGCTCCAGAGCTCCATAGCACCAGAGCTCCATGGCTTCAGAGCTCCATAGCACCATAGCTCCATACCTCCAGAGCTCCAGGGCTCCAAAGCTCCATACCTCCAGAGCTCCATACCTCCAGAGCTCCATACCTCCAGAGCTCCATAGCTCCATAGCACCAGAGCTCCATAGCTCCATAGCACCAGAGCTCCATAGCACCAGAGCTCCATAGCACCAGAGCTCCATAGCTCCATAGCACCAGAGCTCCATAGCTCCATAGCACCAGAGCTCCATAGCTCCATAGCACCAGAGCTCCATACTTCCAGAGCTCCATAGCTCCATAGCTCCATAGCACCAGAGCTCCATAGCTCCATAGCACCAGAGCTCCATAGCTCCATAGCACCAGAGCTCCATACTTCCATAGCTCCATAGCTCCATACCTCCAGAGCTCCATAGCTCCATAGCTCCATACCTCCAGAGCTCCATAGCTCCAGAGCTCCATAGCTCCATAGCACCAGAGCTCCATAGCTCCATAGCACCAGAGCTCCATACTTCCATAGCTCCAGGGCTCCATAGCTCCAGGGCTCCATAGCTCCATACCTCCAGAGCTCCATAGCTCCATACTTCCAGAGCTCCATAGCTCCATAGCACCAGAGCTCCATAGCTCCATAGCACCAGAGCTCCATAGCTCCATAGCACCAGAGCTCCATAGCTCCATAGCACCAGAGCTCCATAGCTCCATAGCTCCAGGGCTCCATAGCTCCATAGCTCCAGGGCTCCATAGCTCCATAGCTCCAGGGCTCCATAGCTCCATAGCTCCATACCTCCAGAGCTCCATACCTCCAGAGCTCCATACCTCCATAGCACCAGAGCTCCATAGCTCCAGGGCTCCAGGGCTCCATAGCTCCATACCTCCAGAGCTCCATAGCTCCATACTTCCAGAGCTCCATAGCTCCATAGCTCCATACTTCCATAGCTCCATAGCTCCATACTTCCATAGCACCTGAGCTCCATACCTCCAGAGCTCCATAGCTCCAGCCTGGGTGGCTGGTGGCTCCATAGCTCCATACTTCCATAGCTCTAAGTCAGAGAGTTGGCGAAAATTGCACTAAGTGCGAAAGCCCATTCATTTACAACGGCGTGTCCGCCAGGCGGCGACATTTCCCCGTTACCGGTGGCTGCGCGGCGGGTGAGTGACAGAGCTTATCCGAGCGGCTGGAACTCTGCGCCGGCGTGGTCGAGCGTGAGGCCTCGGCCCTTTGGCTGCCTGGTACCTAAAACACTTCCATTGATCCAGCCACGGAGGGTGCTGGCTGGTGGCTCCATACCTCCATAGCTCCATAGCACCAGAGCTCCATAGCTCCATAGCACCAGAGCTCCATGGCTTCAGAGCTCCATAGCACCATAGCTCCATACCTCCAGAGCTCCAGGGCTCCATAGCTCCATACCTCCAGAGCTCCATACCTCCAGAGCTCCATACCTCCAGAGCTCCATAGCACCAGAGCTCCATGGCTTCAGAGCTCCATAGCACCATAGCTCCATACCTCCAGAGCTCCAGGGCTCCATAGCTCCATACCTCCAGAGCTCCATACCTCCAGAGCTCCATACCTCCAGAGCTCCATAGCACCAGAGCTCCATGGCTTCAGAGCTCCATAGCACCATAGCTCCATACCTCCAGAGCTCCAGGGCTCCATAGCTCCATACCTCCAGAGCTCCATACCTCCAGAGCTCCAGAGCTCCATAGCACCAGAGCTCCATGGCTTCAGAGCTCCATAGCTCCATACCTCCAGAGCTCCAGGGCTCCATAGCTCCATACCTCCAGAGCTCCATACCTCCAGAGCTCCAGAGCTCCATAGCACCAGAGCTCCATGGCTTCAGAGCTCCATAGCACCATAGCTACATACCTCCAGAGCTCCAGGGCTCCATAGCTCCATACCTCCAGAGCTCCATACCTCCAGAGCTCCATACCTCCAGAGCTCCATAGCTCCATAGCACCAGAGCTCCATAGCTCCATAGCTCCATAGCACCAGAGCTCCATAGCACCAGAGCTCCATAGCACCAGAGCTCCATAGCTCCATAGCACCAGAGCTCCATAGCTCCATAGCACCAGAGCTCCATACTTCCAGAGCTCCATAGCTCCATAGCTCCATAGCACCAGAGCTCCATAGCTCCATAGCACCAGAGCTCCATAGCTCCATAGCACCAGAGCTCCATACTTCCATAGCTCCATAGCTCCATACCTCCAGAGCTCCATAGCTCCATAGCTCCATACCTCCAGAGCTCCATAGCTCCAGAGCTCCATAGCTCCATAGCTCCATAGCACCAGAGCTCCATAGCTCCATAGCACCAGAGCTCCATACTTCCATAGCTCCAGGGCTCCATAGCTCCAGGGCTCCATACCTCCAGAGCTCCATAGCTCCATACTTCCAGAGCTCCATAGCTCCATACTTCCATAGCTCCATACTTCCATACCTCCATAGCTCCATACTTCCATAGCACCAGAGCTCCATACTTCCATAGCACCAGAGCTCCATACCTCCAGAGCTCCAGAGCTCCAGCCTGGGTGGCTGGTGGCTCCATAGCTCCATACTTCCATAGCTCTAAGTCAGAGAGTTGGCGAAAATTGCACTAAGTGCGAAAGCCCATTCATTTACAACGGCGTGTCCACAAGGCGGCGACATTTCCCCGTTACCGGTGGCTGCGCGGCGGGTGAGTGACAGAGCTTATCCGAGCGGCTGGAACTCTGCGCCGGCGTGGTCGAGCGTGAGGCCTCGGCCCTTTGGCTGCCTGGTACCTAAAACACTTCCATTGATCCAGCCACGGAGGGTGCTGGCTGGTGGCTCCATACCTCCATAGCTCCATAGCACCAGAGCTCCATAGCTCCATAGCACCAGAGCTCCATGGCTTCAGAGCTCCATAGCACCATAGCTCCATACCTCCAGAGCTCCAGGGCTCCATAGCTCCATACCTCCAGAGCTCCATACCTCCAGAGCTCCATACCTCCAGAGCTCCATAGCACCAGAGCTCCATGGCTTCAGAGCTCCATAGCACCATAGCTCCATACCTCCAGAGCTCCAGGGCTCCATAGCTCCATACCTCCAGAGCTCCATACCTCCAGAGCTCCATACCTCCAGAGCTCCATAGCACCAGAGCTCCATGGCTTCAGAGCTCCATAGCACCATAGCTCCATACCTCCAGAGCTCCAGGGCTCCATAGCTCCATACCTCCAGAGCTCCATACCTCCAGAGCTCCATACCTCCAGAGCTCCATAGCACCAGAGCTCCATGGCTTCAGAGCTCCATAGCACCATAGCTCCATACCTCCAGAGCTCCAGGGCTCCATAGCTCCATACCTCCAGAGCTCCATACCTCCAGAGCTCCATACCTCCAGAGCTCCAGAGCTCCATAGCACCAGAGCTCCATGGCTTCAGAGCTCCATAGCACCATAGCTCCATACCTCCAGAGCTCCAGGGCTCCATAGCTCCATACCTCCAGAGCTCCATACCTCCAGAGCTCCAGAGCTCCATAGCACCAGAGCTCCATGGCTTCAGAGCTCCATAGCAACCTAGCTCCATACCTCCAGAGCTCCAGGGCTCCATAGCTCCATACCTCCAGAGCTCCATACCTCCAGAGCTCCAGAGCTCCATAGCACCAGAGCTCCATGGCTTCAGAGCTCCATAGCACCATAGCTCCATACCTCCAGAGCTCCAGGGCTCCAAAGCTCCATACCTCCAGAGCTCCATACCTCCAGAGCTCCATACCTCCAGAGCTCCATAGCTCCATAGCACCAGAGCTCCATAGCTCCATAGCACCAGAGCTCCATAGCACCAGAGCTCCATAGCACCAGAGCTCCATAGCTCCATAGCACCAGAGCTCCATAGCTCCATAGCACCAGAGCTCCATAGCTCCATAGCACCAGAGCTCCATACTTCCAGAGCTCCATAGCTCCATAGCACCAGAGCTCCATAGCTCCATAGCACCAGAGCTCCATAGCTCCATAGCACCAGAGCTCCATACTTCCATAGCTCCATAGCTCCATACCTCCAGAGCTCCATAGCTCCATAGCTCCATAGCTCCATACCTCCAGAGCTCCATAGCTCCAGAGCTCCATAGCTCCATAGCACCAGAGCTCCATAGCTCCATAGCACCAGAGCTCCATACTTCCATAGCTCCAGGGCTCCATAGCTCCAGGGCTCCATAGCTCCATACCTCCAGAGCTCCATAGCTCCATACTTCCAGAGCTCCATAGCTCCATAGCACCAGAGCTCCATAGCTCCATAGCACCAGAGCTCCATAGCTCCATAGCACCAGAGCTCCATAGCTCCATAGCACCAGAGCTCCATAGCTCCATAGCTCCAGGGCTCCATAGCTCCATAGCTCCAGGGCTCCATAGCTCCATAGCTCCAGGGCTCCATAGCTCCATAGCTCCATACCTCCAGAGCTCCATACCTCCAGAGCTCCATACCTCCATAGCACCAGAGCTCCATAGCTCCAGGGCTCCAGGGCTCCATAGCTCCATACCTCCAGAGCTCCATAGCTCCATACTTCCAGAGCTCCATAGCTCCATAGCTCCATACTTCCATAGCTCCATAGCTCCATACTTCCATAGCACCTGAGCTCCATACCTCCAGAGCTCCATAGCTCCAGCCTGGGTGGCTGGTGGCTCCATAGCTCCATACTTCCATAGCTCTAAGTCAGAGAGTTGGCGAAAATTGCACTAAGTGCGAAAGCCCATTCATTTACAACGGCGTGTCCGCCAGGCGGCGACATTTCCCCGTTACCGGTGGCTGCGCGGCGGGTGAGTGACAGAGCTTATCCGAGCGGCTGGAACTCTGCGCCGGCGTGGTCGAGCGTGAGGCCTCGGCCCTTTGGCTGCCTGGTACCTAAAACACTTCCATTGATCCAGCCACGGAGGGTGCTGGCTGGTGGCTCCATACCTCCATAGCTCCATACCTCCAGAGCTCCATAGCTCCATAGCACCAGAGCTCCATAGCTCCATAGCACCAGAGCTCCATAGCACCAGAGCTCCATAGCACCAGAGCTCCATAGCTCCATAGCACCAGAGCTCCATAGCACCAGAGCTCCATACCTCCAGAGCTCCAGGGCTCCATAGCTCCATACCTCCAGAGCTCCATACCTCCAGAGCTCCATACCTCCAGAGCTCCATAGCACCAGAGCTCCATGGCTTCAGAGCTCCATAGCACCATAGCTCCATACCTCCAGAGCTCCAGGGCTCCATAGCTCCATACCTCCAGAGCTCCATACCTCCAGAGCTCCATACCTCCAGAGCTCCATAGCACCAGAGCTCCATGGCTTCAGAGCTCCATAGCACCATAGCTCCATACCTCCAGAGCTCCAGGGCTCCATAGCTCCATACCTCCAGAGCTCCATACCTCCAGAGCTCCATACCTCCAGAGCTCCAGAGCTCCATAGCACCAGAGCTCCATGGCTTCAGAGCTCCATAGCACCATAGCTCCATACCTCCAGAGCTCCAGGGCTCCATAGCTCCATACCTCCAGAGCTCCATACCTCCAGAGCTCCAGAGCTCCATAGCACCAGAGCTCCATGGCTTCAGAGCTCCATAGCACCATAGCTCCATACCTCCAGAGCTCCAGGGCTCCATAGCTCCATACCTCCAGAGCTCCATACCTCCAGAGCTCCATACCTCCAGAGCTCCATAGCTCCATAGCACCAGAGCTCCATAGCTCCATAGCACCAGAGCTCCATAGCACCAGAGCTCCATAGCACCAGAGCTCCATAGCTCCATAGCACCAGAGCTCCATAGCTCCATAGCACCAGAGCTCCATACTTCCAGAGCTCCATAGCTCCATAGCTCCATAGCACCAGAGCTCCATAGCTCCATAGCACCAGAGCTCCATAGCTCCATAGCACCAGAGCTCCATACTTCCATAGCTCCATAGCTCCATACCTCCAGAGCTCCATAGCTCCATAGCTCCATACCTCCAGAGCTCCATAGCTCCAGAGCTCCATAGCTCCATAGCTCCATAGCACCAGAGCTCCATAGCTCCATAGCACCAGAGCTCCATACTTCCATAGCTCCAGGGCTCCATAGCTCCAGGGCTCCATACCTCCAGAGCTCCATAGCTCCATACTTCCAGAGCTCCATAGCTCCATACTTCCATAGCTCCATACTTCCATACCTCCATAGCTCCATACTTCCATAGCACCAGAGCTCCATACTTCCATAGCACCAGAGCTCCATACCTCCAGAGCTCCAGAGCTCCAGCCTGGGTGGCTGGTGGCTCCATAGCTCCATACTTCCATAGCTCTAAGTCAGAGAGTTGGCGAAAATTGCACTAAGTGCGAAAGCCCATTCATTTACAACGGCGTGTCCACAAGGCGGCGACATTTCCCCGTTACCGGTGGCTGCGCGGCGGGTGAGTGACAGAGCTTATCCGAGCGGCTGGAACTCTGCGCCGGCGTGGTCGAGCGTGAGGCCTCGGCCCTTTGGCTGCCTGGTACCTAAAACACTTCCATTGATCCAGCCACGGAGGGTGCTGGCTGGTGGCTCCATACCTCCATAGCTCCATAGCACCAGAGCTCCATAGCTCCATAGCACCAGAGCTCCATGGCTTCAGAGCTCCATAGCACCATAGCTCCATACCTCCAGAGCTCCAGGGCTCCAAAGCTCCATACCTCCAGAGCTCCATACCTCCAGAGCTCCATACCTCCAGAGCTCCATAGCTCCATAGCACCAGAGCTCCATAGCACCATAGCTCCATAGCACCAGAGCTCCATAGCTCCATAGCACCAGAGCTCCATAGCTCCATAGCACCAGAGCTCCATAGCTCCATAGCACCAGAGCTCCATACTTCCAGAGCTCCATAGCTCCATAGCTCCATAGCACCAGAGCTCCATAGCTCCATAGCACCAGAGCTCCATAGCTCCATAGCACCAGAGCTCCATACTTCCATAGCTCCATAGCTCCATACCTCCAGAGCTCCATAGCTCCATACCTCCAGAGCTCCATAGCTCCAGAGCTCCATAGCTCCATAGCACCAGAGCTCCATAGCTCCATAGCACCAGAGCTCCATACTTCCATAGCTCCAGGGCTCCATAGCTCCAGGGCTCCATAGCTCCATACCTCCAGAGCTCCATAGCTCCATACCTCCAGAGCTCCATAGCTCCATACTTCCAGAGCTCCATAGCTCCATAGCACCAGAGCTCCATAGCTCCATAGCACCAGAGCTCCATAGCTCCATAGCACCAGAGCTCCATAGCTCCATAGCACCAGAGCTCCATAGCTCCATAGCTCCAGGGCTCCATAGCTCCATAGCTCCAGGGCTCCATAGCTCCATAGCTCCAGGGCTCCATAGCTCCAGGGCTCCAGGGCTCCATAGCTCCATACCTCCAGAGCTCCATAGCTCCATACTTCCAGAGCTCCATAGCTCCATAGCTCCATACTTCCATAGCTCCATAGCTCCATACTTCCATAGCACCAGAGCTCCATACCTCCAGAGCTCCATAGCTCCAGCCTGGGTGGCTGGTGGCTCCATAGCTCCATACTTCCATAGCTCCAGTCAGAGAGTTGGCGAAAATTGCACTAAGTGCGAAAGCCCATTCATTTACAACGGCGTGTCCACAAGGCGGCGACATTTCCCCGTTACCGGTGGCTGCGCGGCGGGTGAGTGACAGAGCTTATCCGAGCGGCTGGAACTCTGCGCCGGCGTGGTCGAGCGTGAGGCCTCGGCCCTTTGGCTGCCTGGTACCTAAAACACTTCCATTGATCCAGCCACGGAGGGTGCTGGCTGGTGGCTCCATACCTCCATAGCTCCATAGCACCAGAGCTCCATAGCTCCATAGCACCAGAGCTCCATGGCTTCAGAGCTCCATAGCACCATAGCTCCATACCTCCAGAGCTCCAGGGCTCCATAGCTCCATACCTCCAGAGCTCCATACCTCCAGAGCTCCATACCTCCAGAGCTCCATAGCACCAGAGCTCCATGGCTTCAGAGCTCCATAGCACCATAGCTCCATACCTCCAGAGCTCCAGGGCTCCATAGCTCCATACCTCCAGAGCTCCATACCTCCAGAGCTCCATACCTCCAGAGCTCCATAGCACCAGAGCTCCATGGCTTCAGAGCTCCATAGCACCATAGCTCCATACCTCCAGAGCTCCAGGGCTCCATAGCTCCATACCTCCAGAGCTCCATACCTCCAGAGCTCCATACCTCCAGAGCTCCAGAGCTCCATAGCACCAGAGCTCCATGGCTTCAGAGCTCCATAGCACCATAGCTCCATACCTCCAGAGCTCCAGGGCTCCATAGCTCCATACCTCCAGAGCTCCATACCTCCAGAGCTCCAGAGCTCCATAGCACCAGAGCTCCATGGCTTCAGAGCTCCATAGCACCATAGCTCCATACCTCCAGAGCTCCAGGGCTCCATAGCTCCATACCTCCAGAGCTCCATACCTCCAGAGCTCCATACCTCCAGAGCTCCATAGCTCCATAGCACCAGAGCTCCATAGCTCCATAGCACCAGAGCTCCATAGCACCAGAGCTCCATAGCACCAGAGCTCCATAGCTCCATAGCACCAGAGCTCCATAGCTCCATAGCACCAGAGCTCCATAGCTCCATAGCACCAGAGCTCCATACTTCCAGAGCTCCATAGCTCCATAGCTCCATAGCACCAGAGCTCCATAGCTCCATAGCACCAGAGCTCCATGGCTTCAGAGCTCCATAGCACCATAGCTCCATACCTCCAGAGCTCCAGGGCTCCATAGCTCCATACCTCCAGAGCTCCATACCTCCAGAGCTCCATACCTCCAGAGCTCCATAGCACCAGAGCTCCATAGCTCCATAGCACCAGAGCTCCATAGCACCAGAGCTCCATAGCACCAGAGCTCCATAGCTCCATAGCACCAGAGCTCCATAGCTCCATAGCACCAGAGCTCCATACTTCCAGAGCTCCATAGCTCCATAGCACCAGAGCTCCATAGCTCCATAGCACCAGAGCTCCATAGCTCCATAGCACCAGAGCTCCATACTTCCATAGCTCCATAGCTCCATACCTCCAGAGCTCCATAGCTCCATAGCTCCATACCTCCAGAGCTCCATAGCTCCAGAGCTCCATAGCTCCATAGCTCCATAGCACCAGAGCTCCATAGCTCCATAGCACCAGAGCTCCATACTTCCATAGCTCCAGGGCTCCATACCTCCAGAGCTCCATAGCTCCATACTTCCAGAGCTCCATAGCTCCATACTTCCATAGCTCCATACTTCCATACCTCCATAGCTCCATACTTCCATAGCACCAGAGCTCCATACTTCCATAGCACCAGAGCTCCATACCTCCAGAGCTCCAGAGCTCCAGCCTGGGTGGCTGGTGGCTCCATAGCTCCATACTTCCATAGCTCTAAGTCAGAGAGTTGGCGAAAATTGCACTAAGTGCGAAAGCCCATTCATTTACAACGGCGTGTCCACAAGGCGGCGACATTTCCCCGTTACCGGTGGCTGCGCGGCGGGTGAGTGACAGAGCTTATCCGAGCGGCTGGAACTCTGCGCCGGCGTGGTCGAGCGTGAGGCCTCGGCCCTTTGGCTGCCTGGTACCTAAAACACTTCCATTGATCCAGCCACGGAGGGTGCTGGCTGGTGGCTCCATACCTCCATAGCTCCATAGCACCAGAGCTCCATAGCTCCATAGCACCAGAGCTCCATGGCTTCAGAGCTCCATAGCACCATAGCTCCATACCTCCAGAGCTCCAGGGCTCCATAGCTCCATACCTCCAGAGCTCCATACCTCCAGAGCTCCATACCTCCAGAGCTCCATAGCACCAGAGCTCCATGGCTTCAGAGCTCCATAGCACCATAGCTCCATACCTCCAGAGCTCCAGGGCTCCATAGCTCCATACCTCCAGAGCTCCATACCTCCAGAGCTCCATACCTCCAGAGCTCCAGAGCTCCATAGCACCAGAGCTCCATGGCTTCAGAGCTCCATAGCACCATAGCTCCATACCTCCAGAGCTCCAGGGCTCCATAGCTCCATACCTCCAGAGCTCCATACCTCCAGAGCTCCAGAGCTCCATAGCACCAGAGCTCCATGGCTTCAGAGCTCCATAGCACCATAGCTCCATACCTCCAGAGCTCCAGGGCTCCATAGCTCCATACCTCCAGAGCTCCATACCTCCAGAGCTCCAGAGCTCCATAGCACCAGAGCTCCATGGCTTCAGAGCTCCATAGCACCATAGCTCCATACCTCCAGAGCTCCAGGGCTCCAAAGCTCCATACCTCCAGAGCTCCATACCTCCAGAGCTCCATACCTCCAGAGCTCCATAGCTCCATAGCACCAGAGCTCCATAGCTCCATAGCACCAGAGCTCCATAGCACCAGAGCTCCATAGCACCAGAGCTCCATAGCTCCATAGCACCAGAGCTCCATAGCTCCATAGCACCAGAGCTCCATACTTCCAGAGCTCCATAGCTCCATAGCTCCATAGCACCAGAGCTCCATAGCTCCATAGCACCAGAGCTCCATAGCTCCATAGCACCAGAGCTCCATACTTCCATAGCTCCATAGCTCCATACCTCCAGAGCTCCATAGCTCCATAGCTCCATACCTCCAGAGCTCCATAGCTCCAGAGCTCCATAGCTCCATAGCACCAGAGCTCCATAGCTCCATAGCACCAGAGCTCCATACTTCCATAGCTCCAGGGCTCCATAGCTCCAGGGCTCCATAGCTCCATACCTCCAGAGCTCCATAGCTCCATACTTCCAGAGCTCCATAGCTCCATAGCACCAGAGCTCCATAGCTCCATAGCACCAGAGCTCCATAGCTCCATAGCACCAGAGCTCCATAGCTCCATAGCACCAGAGCTCCATAGCTCCATAGCACCAGAGCTCCATAGCTCCATAGCACCAGAGCTCCATAGCTCCATAGCACCAGAGCTCCATAGCTCCATAGCTCCAGGGCTCCATAGCTCCATAGCTCCAGGGCTCCATAGCTCCATAGCTCCAGGGCTCCATAGCTCCAGGGCTCCAGGGCTCCATAGCTCCATACCTCCAGAGCTCCATAGCTCCATACTTCCAGAGCTCCATAGCTCCATAGCTCCATACTTCCATAGCTCCATAGCTCCATACTTCCATAGCACCAGAGCTCCATACGTCCAGAGCTCCATAGCTCCAGCCTGGGTGGCTGGTGGCTCCATAGCTCCATACTTCCATAGCTCCAGTCAGAGAGTTGGCGAAAATTGCACTAAGTGCGAAAGCCCATTCATTTACAACGGCGTGTCCACAAGGCGGCGACATTTCCCCGTTACCGGTGGCTGCGCGGCGGGTGAGTGACAGAGCTTATCCGAGCGGCTGGAACTCTGCGCCGGCGTGGTCGAGCGTGAGGCCTCGGCCCTTTGGCTGCCTGGTACCTAAAACACTTCCATTGATCCAGCCACGGAGGGTGCTGGCTGGTGGCTCCATACCTCCATAGCTCCATAGCACCAGAGCTCCATAGCTCCATAGCACCAGAGCTCCATGGCTTCAGAGCTCCATAGCACCATAGCTCCATACCTCCAGAGCTCCAGGGCTCCATAGCTCCATACCTCCAGAGCTCCATACCTCCAGAGCTCCATACCTCCAGAGCTCCATAGCACCAGAGCTCCATGGCTTCAGAGCTCCATAGCACCATAGCTCCATACCTCCAGAGCTCCAGGGCTCCATAGCTCCATACCTCCAGAGCTCCATACCTCCAGAGCTCCATACCTCCAGAGCTCCAGAGCTCCATAGCACCAGAGCTCCATGGCTTCAGAGCTCCATAGCACCATAGCTCCATACCTCCAGAGCTCCAGGGCTCCATAGCTCCATACCTCCAGAGCTCCATACCTCCAGAGCTCCATACCTCCAGAGCTCCAGAGCTCCATAGCACCAGAGCTCCATGGCTTCAGAGCTCCATAGGACCATAGCTCCATACCTCCAGAGCTCCAGGGCTCCATAGCTCCATACCTCCAGAGCTCCATACCTCCAGAGCTCCAGAGCTCCATAGCACCAGAGCTCCATGGCTTCAGAGCTCCATAGCACCATAGCTCCATACCTCCAGAGCTCCAGGGCTCCATAGCTCCATACCTCCAGAGCTCCATACCTCCAGAGCTCCATACCTCCAGAGCTCCATAGCTCCATAGCACCAGAGCTCCATAGCTCCATAGCACCAGAGCTCCATACCACCAGAGCTCCATAGCACCAGAGCTCCATAGCTCCATAGCACCAGAGCTCCATAGCTCCATAGCACCAGAGCTCCATAGCTCCATAGCACCAGAGCTCCATACTTCCAGAGCTCCATAGCTCCATAGCTCCATAGCACCAGAGCTCCATAGCTCCATAGCACCAGAGCTCCATGGCTTCAGAGCTCCATAGCACCATAGCTCCATACCTCCAGAGCTCCAGGGCTCCATAGCTCCATACCTCCAGAGCTCCATACCTCCAGAGCTCCATACCTCCAGAGCTCCATAGCACCAGAGCTCCATAGCTCCATAGCACCAGAGCTCCATAGCACCAGAGCTCCATAGCACCAGAGCTCCATAGCTCCATAGCACCAGAGCTCCATAGCTCCATAGCACCAGAGCTCCATACTTCCAGAGCTCCATAGCTCCATAGCTCCATAGCACCAGAGCTCCATAGCTCCATAGCACCAGAGCTCCATAGCTCCATAGCACCAGAGCTCCATAGCTCCATAGCACCAGAGCTCCATAGCTCCATAGCACCAGAGCTCCATAGCTCCATAGCTCCAGGGCTCCATAGCTCCATAGCTCCAGGGCTCCATAGCTCCATAGCTCCAGGGCTCCATAGCTCCAGGGCTCCAGGGCTCCATAGCTCCATACCTCCAGAGCTCCATAGCTCCATACTTCCAGAGCTCCATAGCTCCATAGCTCCATACTTCCATAGCTCCATAGCTCCATACTTCCATAGCACCAGAGCTCCATACGTCCAGAGCTCCATAGCTCCAGCCTGGGTGGCTGGTGGCTCCATAGCTCCATACTTCCATAGCTCCAGTCGGAGAGTTGGCGAAAATTGCACTAAGTGCGAAAGCCCATTCATTTACAACGGCGTGTCCACAAGGCGGCGACATTTCCCCGTTACCGGTGGCTGCGCGGCGGGTGAGTGACAGAGCTTATCCGAGCGGCTGGAACTCTGCGCCGGCGTGGTCGAGCGTGAGGCCTCGGCCCTTTGGCTGCCTGGTACCTAAAACACTTCCATTGATCCAGCCACGGAGGGTGCTGGCTGGTGGCTCCATACCTCCATAGCTCCATAGCACCAGAGCTCCATAGCTCCATAGCACCAGAGCTCCATGGCTTCAGAGCTCCATAGCACCATAGCTCCATACCTCCAGAGCTCCAGGGCTCCATAGCTCCATACCTCCAGAGCTCCATACCTCCAGAGCTCCATACCTCCAGAGCTCCATAGCACCAGAGCTCCATGGCTTCAGAGCTCCATAGCACCATAGCTCCATACCTCCAGAGCTCCAGGGCTCCATAGCTCCATACCTCCAGAGCTCCATACCTCCAGAGCTCCAGAGCTCCATAGCACCAGAGCTCCATGGCTTCAGAGCTCCATAGCACCATAGCTCCATACCTCCAGAGCTCCAGGGCTCCATAGCTCCATACCTCCAGAGCTCCATACCTCCAGAGCTCCATACCTCCAGAGCTCCAGAGCTCCATAGCACCAGAGCTCCATGGCTTCAGAGCTCCATAGGACCATAGCTCCATACCTCCAGAGCTCCAGGGCTCCATAGCTCCATACCTCCAGAGCTCCATACCTCCAGAGCTCCAGAGCTCCATAGCACCAGAGCTCCATGGCTTCAGAGCTCCATAGCACCATAGCTCCATACCTCCAGAGCTCCAGGGCTCCATAGCTCCATACCTCCAGAGCTCCATACCTCCAGAGCTCCATACCTCCAGAGCTCCATAGCTCCATAGCACCAGAGCTCCATAGCTCCATAGCACCAGAGCTCCATACCACCAGAGCTCCATAGCACCAGAGCTCCATAGCTCCATAGCACCAGAGCTCCATAGCTCCATAGCACCAGAGCTCCATAGCTCCATAGCACCAGAGCTCCATACTTCCAGAGCTCCATAGCTCCATAGCTCCATAGCACCAGAGCTCCATAGCTCCATAGCACCAGAGCTCCATGGCTTCAGAGCTCCATAGCACCATAGCTCCATACCTCCAGAGCTCCAGGGCTCCATAGCTCCATACCTCCAGAGCTCCATACCTCCAGAGCTCCATACCTCCAGAGCTCCATAGCACCAGAGCTCCATAGCTCCATAGCACCAGAGCTCCATAGCACCAGAGCTCCATAGCACCAGAGCTCCATAGCTCCATAGCACCAGAGCTCCATAGCTCCATAGCACCAGAGCTCCATACTTCCAGAGCTCCATAGCTCCATAGCTCCATAGCACCAGAGCTCCATAGCTCCATAGCACCAGAGCTCCATAGCTCCATAGCACCAGAGCTCCATACTTCCATAGCTCCATAGCTCCATACCTCCAGAGCTCCATAGCTCCATAGCTCCATACCTCCAGAGCTCCATAGCTCCAGAGCTCCATAGCTCCATAGCTCCATAGCACCAGAGCTCCATAGCTCCATAGCACCAGAGCTCCATACTTCCATAGCTCCAGGGCTCCATAGCTCCAGGGCTCCATACCTCCAGAGCTCCATAGCTCCATACTTCCAGAGCTCCATAGCTCCATACTTCCATAGCTCCATACTTCCATACCTCCATAGCTCCATACTTCCATAGCACCAGAGCTCCATACTTCCATAGCACCAGAGCTCCATACCTCCAGAGCTCCAGAGCTCCAGCCTGGGTGGCTGGTGGCTCCATAGCTCCATACTTCCATAGCTCTAAGTCAGAGAGTTGGCGAAAATTGCACTAAGTGCGAAAGCCCATTCATTTACAACGGCGTGTCCACAAGGCGGCGACATTTCCCCGTTACCGGTGGCTGCGCGGCGGGTGAGTGACAGAGCTTATCCGAGCGGCTGGAACTCTGCGCCGGCGTGGTCGAGCGTGAGGCCTCGGCCCTTTGGCTGCCTGGTACCTAAAACACTTCCATTGATCCAGCCACGGAGGGTGCTGGCTGGTGGCTCCATACCTCCATAGCTCCATAGCACCAGAGCTCCATAGCTCCATAGCACCAGAGCTCCATGGCTTCAGAGCTCCATAGCACCATAGCTCCATACCTCCAGAGCTCCAGGGCTCCATAGCTCCATACCTCCAGAGCTCCATACCTCCAGAGCTCCATACCTCCAGAGCTCCATAGCACCAGAGCTCCATGGCTTCAGAGCTCCATAGCACCATAGCTCCATACCTCCAGAGCTCCAGGGCTCCATAGCTCCATACCTCCAGAGCTCCATACCTCCAGAGCTCCATACCTCCAGAGCTCCAGAGCTCCATAGCACCAGAGCTCCATGGCTTCAGAGCTCCATAGCACCATAGCTCCATACCTCCAGAGCTCCAGGGCTCCATAGCTCCATACCTCCAGAGCTCCATACCTCCAGAGCTCCAGAGCTCCATAGCACCAGAGCTCCATGGCTTCAGAGCTCCATAGCACCATAGCTCCATACCTCCAGAGCTCCAGGGCTCCATAGCTCCATACCTCCAGAGCTCCATACCTCCAGAGCTCCAGAGCTCCATAGCACCAGAGCTCCATGGCTTCAGAGCTCCATAGCACCATAGCTCCATACCTCCAGAGCTCCAGGGCTCCAAAGCTCCATACCTCCAGAGCTCCATACCTCCAGAGCTCCATACCTCCAGAGCTCCATAGCTCCATAGCACCAGAGCTCCATAGCTCCATAGCACCAGAGCTCCATAGCACCAGAGCTCCATAGCACCAGAGCTCCATAGCTCCATAGCACCAGAGCTCCATAGCTCCATAGCACCAGAGCTCCATAGCTCCATAGCACCAGAGCTCCATACTTCCAGAGCTCCATAGCTCCATAGCTCCATAGCACCAGAGCTCCATAGCTCCATAGCACCAGAGCTCCATAGCTCCATAGCACCAGAGCTCCATACTTCCATAGCTCCATAGCTCCATACCTCCAGAGCTCCATAGCTCCATAGCTCCATACCTCCAGAGCTCCATAGCTCCAGAGCTCCATAGCTCCATAGCACCAGAGCTCCATAGCTCCATAGCACCAGAGCTCCATACTTCCATAGCACCAGAGCTCCATAGCTCCATAGCACCAGAGCTCCATACTTCCAGAGCTCCATAGCTCCATAGCTCCATAGCACCAGAGCTCCATAGCTCCATAGCACCAGAGCTCCATGGCTTCAGAGCTCCATAGCACCATAGCTCCATACCTCCAGAGCTCCAGGGCTCCATAGCCTCATACCTCCAGAGCTCCATACCTCCAGAGCTCCATACCTCCAGAGCTCCATAGCACCAGAGCTCCATAGCTCCATAGCACCAGAGCTCCATAGCACCAGAGCTCCATAGCACCAGAGCTCCATAGCTCCATAGCACCAGAGCTCCATAGCTCCATAGCACCAGAGCTCCATACTTCCAGAGCTCCATAGCTCCATAGCTCCATAGCACCAGAGCTCCATAGCTCCATAGCACCAGAGCTCCATAGCTCCATAGCACCAGAGCTCCATACTTCCATAGCTCCATAGCTCCATACCTCCAGAGCTCCATAGCTCCATAGCTCCATACCTCCAGAGCTCCATAGCTCCAGAGCTCCATAGCTCCATAGCTCCATAGCACCAGAGCTCCATAGCTCCATAGCACCAGAGCTCCATACTTCCATAGCTCCTGGGCTCCATAGCTCCAGGGCTCCATACCTCCAGAGCTCCATAGCTCCATACTTCCAGAGCTCCATAGCTCCATACTTCCATAGCTCCATACTTCCATACCTCCATAGCTCCATACTTCCATAGCACCAGAGCTCCATACTTCCATAGCACCAGAGCTCCATACCTCCAGAGCTCCAGAGCTCCAGCCTGGGTGGCTGGTGGCTCCATAGCTCCATACTTCCATAGCTCTAAGTCAGAGAGTTGGCGAAAATTGCACTAAGTGCGAAAGCCCATTCATTTACAACGGCGTGTCCACAAGGCGGCGACATTTCCCCGTTACCGGTGGCTGCGCGGCGGGTGAGTGACAGAGCTTATCCGAGCGGCTGGAACTCTGCGCCGGCGTGGTCGAGCGTGAGGCCTCGGCCCTTTGGCTGCCTGGTACCTAAAACACTTCCATTGATCCAGCCACGGAGGGTGCTGGCTGGTGGCTCCATACCTCCATAGCTCCATAGCACCAGAGCTCCATAGCTCCATAGCACCAGAGCTCCATGGCTTCAGAGCTCCATAGCACCATAGCTCCATACCTCCAGAGCTCCAGGGCTCCATAGCTCCATACCTCCAGAGCTCCATACCTCCAGAGCTCCATACCTCCAGAGCTCCATAGCACCAGAGCTCCATGGCTTCAGAGCTCCATAGCACCATAGCTCCATACCTCCAGAGCTCCAGGGCTCCATAGCTCCATACCTCCAGAGCTCCATACCTCCAGAGCTCCATACCTCCATACCTCCAGAGCTCCATACCTCCAGAGCTCCAGAGCTCCATAGCACCAGAGCTCCATGGCTTCAGAGCTCCATAGCTCCATACCTCCAGAGCTCCAGGGCTCCATAGCTCCATACCTCCAGAGCTCCATACCTCCAGAGCTCCATAGCTCCATAGCACCATAGCTCCATACCTCCAGAGCTCCAGGGCTCCATAGCTCCATACCTCCAGAGCTCCATACCTCCAGAGCTCCATACCTCCAGAGCTCCATAGCTCCATAGCACCAGAGCTCCATAGCTCCATAGCACCAGAGCTCCATAGCACCAGAGCTCCATAGCACCAGAGCTCCATAGCTCCATAGCACCAGAGCTCCATAGCTCCATAGCACCAGAGCTCCATAGCTCCATAGCACCAGAGCTCCATACTTCCAGAGCTCCATAGCTCCATAGCTCCATAGCACCAGAGCTCCATAGCTCCATAGCACCAGAGCTCCATGGCTTCAGAGCTCCATAGCACCATAGCTCCATACCTCCAGAGCTCCAGGGCTCCATAGCTCCATACCTCCAGAGCTCCATACCTCCAGAGCTCCATACCTCCAGAGCTCCATAGCACCAGAGCTCCATAGCTCCATAGCACCAGAGCTCCATAGCACCAGAACTCCATAGCACCAGAGCTCCATAGCTCCAAAGCACCAGAGCTCCATAGCTCCATAGCACCAGAGCTCCATACTTCCAGAGCTCCATAGCTCCATAGCTCCATAGCACCAGAGCTCCATAGCTCCATAGCACCAGAGCTCCATAGCTCCATAGCACCAGAGCTCCATACTTCCATAGCTCCATAGCTCCATACCTCCAGAGCTCCATAGCTCCATAGCTCCATACCTCCAGAGCTCCATAGCTCCAGAGCTCCATAGCTCCATAGCACCAGAGCTCCATAGCTCCATAGCACCAGAGCTCCATACTTCCATAGCTCCAGGGCTCCATAGCTCCAGGGCTCCATACCTCCAGAGCTCCATAGCTCCATACTTCCAGAGCTCCATAGCTCCATACTTCCATAGCTCCATACTTCCATACCTCCATAGCTCCATACTTCCATAGCACCAGAGCTCCATACTTCCATAGCACCAGAGCTCCATACCTCCAGAGCTCCAGAGCTCCAGCCTGGGTGGCTGGTGGCTCCATAGCTCCATACTTCCATAGCTCTAAGTCAGAGAGTTGGCGAAAATTGCATTAAGTGCGAAAGCCCATTCATTTACAACGGCGTGTCCACAAGGCGGCGACATTTCCCCGTTACCGGTGGCTGCGCGGCGGGTGAGTGACAGAGCTTATCCGAGCGGCTGGAACTCTGCGCCGGCGTGGTCGAGCGTGAGGCCTCGGCCCTTTGGCTGCCTGGTACCTAAAACACTTCCATTGATCCAGCCACGGAGGGTGCTGGCTGGTGGCTCCATACCTCCATAGCTCCATAGCACCAGAGCTCCATAGCTCCATAGCACCAGAGCTCCATGGCTTCAGAGCTCCATAGCACCATAGCTCCATACCTCCAGAGCTCCAGGGCTCCATAGCTCCATACCTCCAGAGCTCCATACCTCCAGAGCTCCATACCTCCAGAGCTCCATAGCACCAGAGCTCCATGGCTTCAGAGCTCCATAGCACCATAGCTCCATACCTCCAGAGCTCCAGGGCTCCATAGCTCCATACCTCCAGAGCTCCATACCTCCAGAGCTCCATACCTCCAGAGCTCCATAGCACCAGAGCTCCATGGCTTCAGAGCTCCATAGCACCATAGCTCCATACCTCCAGAGCTCCAGGGCTCCATAGCTCCATACCTCCAGAGCTCCATACCTCCAGAGCTCCATACCTCCAGAGCTCCATAGCACCAGAGCTCCATGGCTTCAGAGCTCCATAGCACCATAGCTCCATACCTCCAGAGCTCCAGGGCTCCATAGCTCCATACCTCCAGAGCTCCATACCTCCAGAGCTCCATACCTCCAGAGCTCCAGAGCTCCATAGCACCAGAGCTCCATGGCTTCAGAGCTCCATAGCACCATAGCTCCATACCTCCAGAGCTCCAGGGCTCCATAGCTCCATACCTCCAGAGCTCCATACCTCCAGAGCTCCAGAGCTCCATAGCACCAGAGCTCCATGGCTTCAGAGCTCCATAGCACCATAGCTCCAGGGCTCCATAGCTCCATACCTCCAGAGCTCCATACCTCCAGAGCTCCAGAGCTCCATAGCACCAGAGCTCCATGGCTTCAGAGCTCCATAGCACCATAGCTCCATACCTCCAGAGCTCCAGGGCTCCAAAGCTCCATACCTCCAGAGCTCCATACCTCCAGAGCTCCATACCTCCAGAGCTCCATAGCTCCATAGCACCAGAGCTCCATAGCTCCATAGCACCAGAGCTCCATAGCACCAGAGCTCCATAGCACCAGAGCTCCATAGCTCCATAGCACCAGAGCTCCATAGCTCCATAGCACCAGAGCTCCATAGCTCCATAGCACCAGAGCTCCATACTTCCAGAGCTCCATAGCTCCATAGCACCAGAGCTCCATAGCTCCATAGCACCAGAGCTCCATAGCTCCATAGCACCAGAGCTCCATACTTCCATAGCTCCATAGCTCCATACCTCCAGAGCTCCATAGCTCCATAGCTCCATACCTCCAGAGCTCCATAGCTCCAGAGCTCCATAGCTCCATAGCACCAGAGCTCCATAGCTCCATAGCACCAGAGCTCCATACTTCCATAGCTCCAGGGCTCCATAGCTCCAGGGCTCCATAGCTCCATACCTCCAGAGCTCCATAGCTCCATACTTCCAGAGCTCCATAGCTCCATAGCACCAGAGCTCCATAGCTCCATAGCACCAGAGCTCCATAGCTCCATAGCACCAGAGCTCCATAGCTCCATAGCACCAGAGCTCCATAGCTCCATAGCTCCAGGGCTCCATAGCTCCAGGGCTCCATAGCTCCAGGGCTCCATAGCTCCATACCTCCAGAGCTCCATACCTCCAGAGCTCCATACCTCCATAGCACCAGAGCTCCATAGCTCCAGGGCTCCATAGCTCCATACCTCCAGAGCTCCATAGCTCCATACTTCCAGAGCTCCATAGCTCCATAGCTCCATACTTCCATAGCTCCATAGCTCCATACTTCCATAGCACCTGAGCTCCATACCTCCAGAGCTCCATAGCTCCAGCCTGGGTGGCTGGTGGCTCCATAGCTCCATACTTCCATAGCTCTAAGTCAGAGAGTTGGCGAAAATTGCACTAAGTGCGAAAGCCCATTCATTTACAACGGCGTGTCCGCCAGGCGGCGACATTTCCCCGTTACCGGTGGCTGCGCGGCGGGTGAGTGACAGAGCTTATCCGAGCGGCTGGAACTCTGCGCCGGCGTGGTCGAGCGTGAGGCCTCGGCCCTTTGGCTGCCTGGTACCTAAAACACTTCCATTGATCCAGCCACGGAGGGTGCTGGCTGGTGGCTCCATACCTCCATAGCTCCATAGCACCAGAGCTCCATAGCTCCATAGCACCAGAGCTCCATGGCTTCAGAGCTCCATAGCACCATAGCTCCATACCTCCAGAGCTCCAGGGCTCCATAGCTCCATACCTCCAGAGCTCCATACCTCCAGAGCTCCATACCTCCAGAGCTCCATAGCACCAGAGCTCCATGGCTTCAGAGCTCCATAGCACCATAGCTCCATACCTCCAGAGCTCCAGGGCTCCATAGCTCCATACCTCCAGAGCTCCATACCTCCAGAGCTCCATACCTCCAGAGCTCCATAGCACCAGAGCTCCATGGCTTCAGAGCTCCATAGCACCATAGCTCCATACCTCCAGAGCTCCAGGGCTCCATAGCTCCATACCTCCAGAGCTCCATACCTCCAGAGCTCCATACCTCCAGAGCTCCAGAGCTCCATAGCACCAGAGCTCCATGGCTTCAGAGCTCCATAGCACCAGAGCTCCATACCTCCAGAGCTCCAGGGCTCCATAGCTCCATACCTCCAGAGCTCCATACCTCCAGAGCTCCAGAGCTCCATAGCACCAGAGCTCCATGGCTTCAGAGCTCCATAGCACCATAGCTCCATACCTCCAGAGCTCCAGGGCTCCATAGCTCCATACCTCCAGAGCTCCATACCTCCAGAGCTCCATACCTCCAGAGCTCCATAGCTCCATAGCACCAGAGCTCCATAGCTCCATAGCACCAGAGCTCCATAGCACCAGAGCTCCATAGCACCAGAGCTCCATAGCTCCATAGCACCAGAGCTCCATAGCTCCATAGCACCAGAGCTCCATAGCTCCATAGCACCAGAGCTCCATACTTCCAGAGCTCCATAGCTCCATAGCTCCATAGCACCAGAGCTCCATAGCTCCATAGCACCAGAGCTCCATGGCTTCAGAGCTCCATAGCACCATAGCTCCATACCTCCAGAGCTCCAGGGCTCCATAGCTCCATACCTCCAGAGCTCCATACCTCCAGAGCTCCATACCTCCAGAGCTCCATAGCACCAGAGCTCCATAGCTCCATAGCACCAGAGCTCCATAGCACCAGAGCTCCATAGCACCAGAGCTCCATAGCTCCATAGCACCAGAGCTCCATAGCTCCATAGCACCAGAGCTCCATACTTCCAGAGCTCCATAGCTCCATAGCACCAGAGCTCCATACCTCCAGAGCTCCATAGCACCAGAGCTCCATAGCTCCATAGCACCAGAGCTCCATAGCACCAGAGCTCCATAGCACCAGAGCTCCATAGCTCCATAGCACCAGAGCTCCATAGCTCCATAGCACCAGAGCTCCATACTTCCAGAGCTCCATAGCTCCATAGCACCAGAGCTCCATAGCTCCATAGCACCAGAGCTCCATAGCTCCATAGCACCAGAGCTCCATACTTCCATAGCTCCATAGCTCCATACCTCCAGAGCTCCATAGCTCCATAGCTCCATACCTCCAGAGCTCCATAGCTCCAGAGCTCCATAGCTCCATAGCTCCATAGCACCAGAGCTCCATAGCTCCATAGCACCAGAGCTCCATACTTCCATAGCTCCAGGGCTCCATAGCTCCAGGGCTCCATACCTCCAGAGCTCCATAGCTCCATACTTCCAGAGCTCCATAGCTCCATACTTCCATAGCTCCATACTTCCATAGCTCCATAGCTCCATACTTCCATAGCACCAGAGCTCCATACTTCCATAGCACCAGAGCTCCATACCTCCAGAGCTCCAGAGCTCCAGCCTGGGTGGCTGGTGGCTCCATAGCTCCATACTTCCATAGCTCTAAGTCAGAGAGTTGGCGAAAATTGCACTAAGTGCGAAAGCCCATTCATTTACAACGGCGTGTCCACAAGGCGGCGACATTTCCCCGTTACCGGTGGCTGCGCGGCGGGTGAGTGACAGAGCTTATCCGAGCGGCTGGAACTCTGCGCCGGCGTGGTCGAGCGTGAGGCCTCGGCCCTTTGGCTGCCTGGTACCTAAAACACTTCCATTGATCCAGCCACGGAGGGTGCTGGCTGGTGGCTCCATACCTCCATAGCTCCATAGCACCAGAGCTCCATAGCTCCATAGCACCAGAGCTCCATGGCTTCAGAGCTCCATAGCACCATAGCTCCATACCTCCAGAGCTCCAGGGCTCCATAGCTCCATACCTCCAGAGCTCCATACCTCCAGAGCTCCATACCTCCAGAGCTCCATAGCACCAGAGCTCCATGGCTTCAGAGCTCCATAGCACCATAGCTCCATAGCTCCATAGCACCAGAGCTCCATAGCTCCATAGCACCAGAGCTCCATACTTCCAGAGCTCCATAGCTCCATAGCACCAGAGCTCCATAGCTCCATAGCACCAGAGCTCCATAGCACCAGAGCTCCATAGCACCAGAGCTCCATAGCTCCATAGCACCAGAGCTCCATAGCTCCATAGCACCAGAGCTCCATACTTCCAGAGCTCCATAGCTCCATAGCACCAGAGCTCCATAGCTCCATAGCACCAGAGCTCCATAGCTCCATAGCACCAGAGCTCCATACTTCCATAGCTCCATAGCTCCATACCTCCAGAGCTCCATAGCTCCATAGCTCCATACCTCCAGAGCTCCATAGCTCCAGAGCTCCATAGCTCCATAGCTCCATAGCACCAGAGCTCCATAGCTCCATAGCACCAGAGCTCCATACTTCCATAGCTCCAGGGCTCCATAGCTCCAGGGCTCCATACCTCCAGAGCTCCATAGCTCCATACTTCCAGAGCTCCATAGCTCCATACTTCCATAGCTCCATACTTCCATAGCTCCATAGCTCCATACTTCCATAGCACCAGAGCTCCATAGCTCCATAGCACCAGAGCTCCATAGCTCCATAGCACCAGAGCTCCATACTTCCAGAGCTCCATAGCTCCATAGCTCCATAGCACCAGAGCTCCATAGCTCCATAGCACCAGAGCTCCATAGCTCCATAGCACCATAGCTCCATAGCACCAGAGCTCCATAGCACCAGAGCTCCATAGCACCAGAGCTCCATAGCTCCATAGCACCAGAGCTCCATAGCTCCATAGCACCAGAGCTCCATAGCTCCATAGCACCAGAGCTCCATACTTCCAGAGCTCCATAGCTCCATAGCTCCATAGCACCAGAGCTCCATAGCTCCATAGCACCAGAGCTCCATGGCTTCAGAGCTCCATAGCACCATAGCTCCATACCTCCAGAGCTCCAGGGCTCCATAGCTCCATACCTCCAGAGCTCCATACCTCCAGAGCTCCATACCTCCAGAGCTCCATAGCACCAGAGCTCCATAGCTCCATAGCACCAGAGCTCCATAGCACCAGAACTCCATAGCACCAGAGCTCCATAGCTCCAAAGCACCAGAGCTCCATAGCTCCATAGCACCAGAGCTCCATACTTCCAGAGCTCCATAGCTCCATAGCTCCATAGCACCAGAGCTCCATAGCTCCATAGCACCAGAGCTCCATAGCTCCATAGCACCAGAGCTCCATACTTCCATAGCTCCATAGCTCCATACCTCCAGAGCTCCATAGCTCCATAGCTCCATACCTCCAGAGCTCCATAGCTCCATACTTCCAGAGCTCCATAGCTCCATACTTCCATAGCTCCATACTTCCATACCTCCATAGCTCCATACTTCCATAGCACCAGAGCTCCATACTTCCATAGCACCAGAGCTCCATACCTCCAGAGCTCCAGAGCTCCAGCCTGGGTGGCTGGTGGCTCCATAGCTCCATACTTCCATAGCTCTAAGTCAGAGAGTTGGCGAAAATTGCATTAAGTGCGAAAGCCCATTCATTTACAACGGCGTGTCCACAAGGCGGCGACATTTCCCCGTTACCGGTGGCTGCGCGGCGGGTGAGTGACAGAGCTTATCCGAGCGGCTGGAACTCTGCGCCGGCGTGGTCGAGCGTGAGGCCTCGGCCCTTTGGCTGCCTGGTACCTAAAACACTTCCATTGATCCAGCCACGGAGGGTGCTGGCTGGTGGCTCCATACCTCCATAGCTCCATAGCACCAGAGCTCCATAGCTCCATAGCACCAGAGCTCCATGGCTTCAGAGCTCCATAGCACCATAGCTCCATACCTCCAGAGCTCCAGGGCTCCATAGCTCCATACCTCCAGAGCTCCATACCTCCAGAGCTCCATACCTCCAGAGCTCCATAGCACCAGAGCTCCATGGCTTCAGAGCTCCATAGCACCATAGCTCCATACCTCCAGAGCTCCAGGGCTCCATAGCTCCATACCTCCAGAGCTCCATACCTCCAGAGCTCCATACCTCCAGGGCTCCATAGCACCAGAGCTCCATGGCTTCAGAGCTCCATAGCACCATAGCTCCATACCTCCAGAGCTCCAGGGCTCCATAGCTCCATACCTCCAGAGCTCCATACCTCCAGAGCTCCAGAGCTCCATAGCACCAGAGCTCCATGGCTTCAGAGCTCCATAGCTCCATACCTCCAGAGCTCCAGGGCTCCATAGCTCCATACCTCCAGAGCTCCATACCTCCAGAGCTCCAGAGCTCCATAGCACCAGAGCTCCATGGCTTCAGAGCTCCATACTTCCAGAGCTCCATAGCTCCATAGCTCCATAGCACCAGAGCTCCATAGCTCCATAGCACCAGAGCTCCATAGCTCCATAGCACCAGAGCTCCATACTTCCATAGCTCCATAGCTCCATACCTCCAGAGCTCCATAGCTCCATAGCTCCATACCTCCAGAGCTCCATAGCTCCAGAGCTCCATAGCTCCATAGCACCAGAGCTCCATAGCTCCATAGCACCAGAGCTCCATACTTCCATAGCTCCAGGGCTCCATAGCTCCAGGGCTCCATAGCTCCATACCTCCAGAGCTCCATAGCTCCATACTTCCAGAGCTCCATAGCTCCATAGCACCAGAGCTCCATAGCTCCATAGCACCAGAGCTCCATAGCTCCATAGCACCAGAGCTCCATAGCTCCATAGCACCAGAGCTCCATAGCTCCATAGCTCCAGGGCTCCATAGCTCCATAGCTCCAGGGCTCCATAGCTCCATAGCTCCAGGACTCCATAGCTCCATAGCTCCATACCTCCAGAGCTCCATACCTCCAGAGCTCCATACCTCCATAGCACCAGAGCTCCATAGCTCCAGGGCTCCAGGGCTCCATAGCTCCATACCTCCAGAGCTCCATAGCTCCATACTTCCAGAGCTCCATAGCTCCATAGCTCCATACTTCCATAGCTCCATAGCTCCATACTTCCATAGCACCTGAGCTCCATACCTCCAGAGCTCCATAGCTCCAGCCTGGGTGGCTGGTGGCTCCATAGCTCCATACTTCCATAGCTCTAAGTCAGAGAGTTGGCGAAAATTGCACTAAGTGCGAAAGCCCATTCATTTACAACGGCGTGTCCGCCAGGCGGCGACATTTCCCCGTTACCGGTGGCTGCGCGGCGGGTGAGTGACAGAGCTTATCCGAGCGGCTGGAACTCTGCGCCGGCGTGGTCGAGCGTGAGGCCTCGGCCCTTTGGCTGCCTGGTACCTAAAACACTTCCATTGATCCAGCCACGGAGGGTGCTGGCTGGTGGCTCCATACCTCCATAGCTCCATAGCACCAGAGCTCCATAGCTCCATAGCACCAGAGCTCCATGGCTTCAGAGCTCCATAGCACCATAGCTCCATACCTCCAGAGCTCCAGGGCTCCATAGCTCCATACCTCCAGAGCTCCATACCTCCAGAGCTCCATACCTCCAGAGCTCCATAGCACCAGAGCTCCATGGCTTCAGAGCTCCATAGCACCATAGCTCCATACCTCCAGAGCTCCAGGGCTCCATAGCTCCATACCTCCAGAGCTCCATACCTCCAGAGCTCCATACCTCCAGAGCTCCATAGCACCAGAGCTCCATGGCTTCAGAGCTCCATAGCACCATAGCTCCATACCTCCAGAGCTCCAGGGCTCCATAGCTCCATACCTCTAGAGCTCCATACCTCCAGAGCTCCATACCTCCAGAGCTCCAGAGCTCCATAGCACCAGAGCTCCATGGCTTCAGAGCTCCATAGCACCATAGCTCCATACCTCCAGAGCTCCAGGGCTCCATAGCTCCATACCTCCAGAGCTCCATACCTCCAGAGCTCCAGAGCTCACTAGCACCAGAGCTCCGTGGCTTCAGAGCTCCATAGCACCATAGCTCCATACCTCCAGAGCTCCAGGGCTCCATAGCTCCATACCTCCAGAGCTCCATACCTCCAGAGCTCCATACCTCCAGAGCTCCATAGCTCCATAGCACCAGAGCTCCATAGCTCCATAGCACCAGAGCTCCATAGCACCAGAGCTCCATAGCACCAGAGCTCCATAGCTCCATAGCACCAGAGCTCCATAGCTCCATAGCACCAGAGCTCCATAGCTCCATAGCACCAGAGCTCCATACTTCCAGAGCTCCATAGCTCCATAGCTCCATAGCACCAGAGCTCCATAGCTCCATAGCACCAGAGCTCCATGGCTTCAGAGCTCCATAGCACCATAGCTCCATACCTCCAGAGCTCCAGGGCTCCATAGCCTCATACCTCCAGAGCTCCATACCTCCAGAGCTCCATACCTCCAGAGCTCCATAGCACCAGAGCTCCATAGCTCCATAGCACCAGAGCTCCATAGCACCAGAGCTCCATAGCACCAGAGCTCCATAGCTCCATAGCACCAGAGCTCCATAGCTCCATAGCACCAGAGCTCCATACTTCCAGAGCTCCATAGCTCCATAGCTCCATAGCACCAGAGCTCCATAGCTCCATAGCACCAGAGCTCCATAGCTCCATAGCACCAGAGCTCCATACTTCCATAGCTCCATAGCTCCATACCTCCAGAGCTCCATAGCTCCATAGCTCCATACCTCCAGAGCTCCATAGCTCCAGAGCTCCATAGCTCCATAGCTCCATAGCACCAGAGCTCCATAGCTCCATAGCACCAGAGCTCCATACTTCCATAGCTCCTGGGCTCCATAGCTCCAGGGCTCCATACCTCCAGAGCTCCATAGCTCCATACTTCCAGAGCTCCATAGCTCCATACTTCCATAGCTCCATACTTCCATACCTCCATAGCTCCATACTTCCATAGCACCAGAGCTCCATACTTCCATAGCACCAGAGCTCCATACCTCCAGAGCTCCAGAGCTCCAGCCTGGGTGGCTGGTGGCTCCATAGCTCCATACTTCCATAGCTCTAAGTCAGAGAGTTGGCGAAAATTGCACTAAGTGCGAAAGCCCATTCATTTACAACGGCGTGTCCACAAGGCGGCGACATTTCCCCGTTACCGGTGGCTGCGCGGCGGGTGAGTGACAGAGCTTATCCGAGCGGCTGGAACTCTGCGCCGGCGTGGTCGAGCGTGAGGCCTCGGCCCTTTGGCTGCCTGGTACCTAAAACACTTCCATTGATCCAGCCACGGAGGGTGCTGGCTGGTGGCTCCATACCTCCATAGCTCCATAGCACCAGAGCTCCATAGCTCCATAGCACCAGAGCTCCATGGCTTCAGAGCTCCATAGCACCATAGCTCCATACCTCCAGAGCTCCAGGGCTCCATAGCTCCATACCTCCAGAGCTCCATACCTCCAGAGCTCCATACCTCCAGAGCTCCATAGCACCAGAGCTCCATGGCTTCAGAGCTCCATAGCACCATAGCTCCATACCTCCAGAGCTCCAGGGCTCCATAGCTCCATACCTCCAGAGCTCCATACCTCCAGAGCTCCATACCTCCAGGGCTCCATAGCACCAGAGCTCCATGGCTTCAGAGCTCCATAGCACCATAGCTCCATACCTCCAGAGCTCCAGGGCTCCATAGCTCCATACCTCCAGAGCTCCATACCTCCAGAGCTCCATACCTCCAGAGCTCCAGAGCTCCATAGCACCAGAGCTCCATGGCTTCAGAGCTCCATAGCTCCATACCTCCAGAGCTCCAGGGCTCCATAGCTCCATACCTCCAGAGCTCCATACCTCCAGAGCTCCAGAGCTCCATAGCACCAGAGCTCCATGGCTTCAGAGCTCCATAGCACCATAGCTCCATACCTCCAGAGCTCCAGGGCTCCATAGCTCCATACCTCCAGAGCTCCATACCTCCAGAGCTCCATACCTCCAGAGCTCCATAGCTCCATAGCACCATAGCTCCATACCTCCAGAGCTCCAGGGCTCCATAGCTCCATACCTCCAGAGCTCCATACCTCCAGAGCTCCATACCTCCAGAGCTCCATAGCTCCATAGCACCAGAGCTCCATAGCTCCATAGCACCAGAGCTCCATAGCACCAGAGCTCCATAGCACCAGAGCTCCATAGCTCCATAGCACCAGAGCTCCATAGCTCCATAGCACCAGAGCTCCATAGCTCCATAGCACCAGAGCTCCATACTTCCAGAGCTCCATAGCTCCATAGCTCCATAGCACCAGAGCTCCATAGCTCCATAGCACCAGAGCTCCATGGCTTCAGAGCTCCATAGCACCATAGCTCCATACCTCCAGAGCTCCAGGGCTCCATAGCTCCATAGCTCCAGAGCTCCATACCTCCAGAGCTCCATACCTCCAGAGCTCCATAGCACCAGAGCTCCATAGCTCCATAGCACCAGAGCTCCATAGCACCAGAACTCCATAGCACCAGAGCTCCATAGCTCCAAAGCACCAGAGCTCCATAGCTCCATAGCACCAGAGCTCCATACTTCCAGAGCTCCATAGCTCCATAGCTCCATAGCACCAGAGCTCCATAGCTCCATAGCACCAGAGCTCCATAGCTCCATAGCACCAGAGCTCCATACTTCCATAGCTCCATAGCTCCATACCTCCAGAGCTCCATAGCTCCATAGCTCCATACCTCCAGAGCTCCATAGCTCCATACTTCCAGAGCTCCATAGCTCCATACTTCCATAGCTCCATACTTCCATACCTCCATAGCTCCATACTTCCATAGCACCAGAGCTCCATACTTCCATAGCACCAGAGCTCCATACCTCCAGAGCTCCAGAGCTCCAGCCTGGGTGGCTGGTGGCTCCATAGCTCCATACTTCCATAGCTCTAAGTCAGAGAGTTGGCGAAAATTGCATTAAGTGCGAAAGCCCATTCATTTACAACGGCGTGTCCACAAGGCGGCGACATTTCCCCGTTACCGGTGGCTGCGCGGCGGGTGAGTGACAGAGCTTATCCGAGCGGCTGGAACTCTGCGCCGGCGTGGTCGAGCGTGAGGCCTCGGCCCTTTGGCTGCCTGGTACCTAAAACACTTCCATTGATCCAGCCACGGAGGGTGCTGGCTGGTGGCTCCATACCTCCATAGCTCCATAGCACCAGAGCTCCATAGCTCCATAGCACCAGAGCTCCATGGCTTCAGAGCTCCATAGCACCATAGCTCCATACCTCCAGAGCTCCATAGCACCAGAGCTCCATGGCTTCAGAGCTCCATAGCACCATAGCTCCATACCTCCAGAGCTCCAGGGCTCCATAGCTCCATACCTCCAGAGCTCCATACCTCCAGAGCTCCATACCTCCAGAGCTCCATAGCACCAGAGCTCCATGGCTTCAGAGCTCCATAGCACCATAGCTCCATACCTCCAGAGCTCCAGGGCTCCATAGCTCCATACCTCCAGAGCTCCATACCTCCAGAGCTCCATAGCACCAGAGCTCCATGGCTTCAGAGCTCCATAGCACCATAGCTCCATACCTCCAGAGCTCCCCATAGCTCCATACCTCCAGAGCTCCATACCTCCAGAGCTCCATACCTCCAGAGCTCCAGAGCTCCATAGCACCAGAGCTCCATGGCTTCAGAGCTCCATAGCACCATAGCTCCATACCTCCAGAGCTCCAGGGCTCCATAGCTCCATACCTCCAGAGCTCCATACCTCCAGAGCTCCAGAGCTCCATAGCACCAGAGCTCCATGGCTTCAGAGCTCCATAGCACCATAGCTCCAGGGCTCCATAGCTCCATACCTCCAGAGCTCCATACCTCCAGAGCTCCAGAGCTCCATAGCACCAGAGCTCCATGGCTTCAGAGCTCCATAGCACCATAGCTCCATACCTCCAGAGCTCCAGGGCTCCAAAGCTCCATACCTCCAGAGCTCCATACCTCCAGAGCTCCATACCTCCAGAGCTCCATAGCTCCATAGCACCAGAGCTCCATAGCTCCATAGCACCAGAGCTCCATAGCACCAGAGCTCCATAGCACCAGAGCTCCATAGCTCCATAGCACCAGAGCTCCATAGCTCCATAGCACCAGAGCTCCATAGCTCCATAGCACCAGAGCTCCATACTTCCAGAGCTCCATAGCTCCATAGCACCAGAGCTCCATAGCTCCATAGCACCAGAGCTCCATAGCTCCATAGCACCAGAGCTCCATACTTCCATAGCTCCATAGCTCCATACCTCCAGAGCTCCATAGCTCCATAGCTCCATACCTCCAGAGCTCCATAGCTCCAGAGCTCCATAGCTCCATAGCACCAGAGCTCCATAGCTCCATAGCACCAGAGCTCCATACTTCCATAGCTCCAGGGCTCCATAGCTCCAGGGCTCCATAGCTCCATACCTCCAGAGCTCCATAGCTCCATACTTCCAGAGCTCCATAGCTCCATAGCACCAGAGCTCCATAGCTCCATAGCACCAGAGCTCCATAGCTCCATAGCACCAGAGCTCCATAGCTCCATAGCACCAGAGCTCCATAGCTCCATAGCTCCAGGGCTCCATAGCTCCAGGGCTCCATAGCTCCATAGCTCCAGGGCTCCATAGCTCCATACCTCCAGAGCTCCATACCTCCAGAGCTCCATACCTCCATAGCACCAGAGCTCCATAGCTCCAGGGCTCCATAGCTCCATACCTCCAGAGCTCCATAGCTCCATACTTCCAGAGCTCCATAGCTCCATAGCTCCATACTTCCATAGCTCCATAGCTCCATACTTCCATAGCACCTGAGCTCCATACCTCCAGAGCTCCATAGCTCCAGCCTGGGTGGCTGGTGGCTCCATAGCTCCATACTTCCATAGCTCTAAGTCAGAGAGTTGGCGAAAATTGCACTAAGTGCGAAAGCCCATTCATTTACAACGGCGTGTCCGCCAGGCGGCGACATTTCCCCGTTACCGGTGGCTGCGCGGCGGGTGAGTGACAGAGCTTATCCGAGCGGCTGGAACTCTGCGCCGGCGTGGTCGAGCGTGAGGCCTCGGCCCTTTGGCTGCCTGGTACCTAAAACACTTCCATTGATCCAGCCACGGAGGGTGCTGGCTGGTGGCTCCATACCTCCATAGCTCCATAGCACCAGAGCTCCATAGCTCCATAGCACCAGAGCTCCATGGCTTCAGAGCTCCATAGCACCATAGCTCCATACCTCCAGAGCTCCAGGGCTCCATAGCTCCATACCTCCAGAGCTCCATACCTCCAGAGCTCCATACCTCCAGAGCTCCATAGCACCAGAGCTCCATGGCTTCAGAGCTCCATAGCACCATAGCTCCATACCTCCAGAGCTCCAGGGCTCCATAGCTCCATACCTCCAGAGCTCCATACCTCCAGAGCTCCATACCTCCAGAGCTCCATAGCACCAGAGCTCCATGGCTTCAGAGCTCCATAGCACCATAGCTCCATACCTCCAGAGCTCCAGGGCTCCATAGCTCCATACCTCCAGAGCTCCATACCTCCAGAGCTCCATACCTCCAGAGCTCCAGAGCTCCATAGCACCAGAGCTCCATGGCTTCAGAGCTCCATAGCACCAGAGCTCCATACCTCCAGAGCTCCAGGGCTCCATAGCTCCATACCTCCAGAGCTCCATACCTCCAGAGCTCCAGAGCTCCATAGCACCAGAGCTCCATGGCTTCAGAGCTCCATAGCACCATAGCTCCATACCTCCAGAGCTCCAGGGCTCCATAGCTCCATACCTCCAGAGCTCCATACCTCCAGAGCTCCATACCTCCAGAGCTCCATAGCTCCATAGCACCAGAGCTCCATAGCTCCATAGCACCAGAGCTCCATAGCACCAGAGCTCCATAGCACCAGAGCTCCATAGCTCCATAGCACCAGAGCTCCATAGCTCCATAGCACCAGAGCTCCATAGCTCCATAGCACCAGAGCTCCATACTTCCAGAGCTCCATAGCTCCATAGCTCCATAGCACCAGAGCTCCATAGCTCCATAGCACCAGAGCTCCATGGCTTCAGAGCTCCATAGCACCATAGCTCCATACCTCCAGAGCTCCAGGGCTCCATAGCTCCATACCTCCAGAGCTCCATACCTCCAGAGCTCCATACCTCCAGAGCTCCATAGCACCAGAGCTCCATAGCTCCATAGCACCAGAGCTCCATAGCACCAGAGCTCCATAGCACCAGAGCTCCATAGCTCCATAGCACCAGAGCTCCATAGCTCCATAGCACCAGAGCTCCATACTTCCAGAGCTCCATAGCTCCATAGCACCAGAGCTCCATACCTCCAGAGCTCCATAGCACCAGAGCTCCATAGCTCCATAGCACCAGAGCTCCATAGCACCAGAGCTCCATAGCACCAGAGCTCCATAGCTCCATAGCACCAGAGCTCCATAGCTCCATAGCACCAGAGCTCCATACTTCCAGAGCTCCATAGCTCCATAGCACCAGAGCTCCATAGCTCCATAGCACCAGAGCTCCATAGCTCCATAGCACCAGAGCTCCATACTTCCATAGCTCCATAGCTCCATACCTCCAGAGCTCCATAGCTCCATAGCTCCATACCTCCAGAGCTCCATAGCTCCAGAGCTCCATAGCTCCATAGCTCCATAGCACCAGAGCTCCATAGCTCCATAGCACCAGAGCTCCATACTTCCATAGCTCCAGGGCTCCATAGCTCCAGGGCTCCATACCTCCAGAGCTCCATAGCTCCATACTTCCAGAGCTCCATAGCTCCATACTTCCATAGCTCCATACTTCCATAGCTCCATAGCTCCATACTTCCATAGCACCAGAGCTCCATACTTCCATAGCACCAGAGCTCCATACCTCCAGAGCTCCAGAGCTCCAGCCTGGGTGGCTGGTGGCTCCATAGCTCCATACTTCCATAGCTCTAAGTCAGAGAGTTGGCGAAAATTGCACTAAGTGCGAAAGCCCATTCATTTACAACGGCGTGTCCACAAGGCGGCGACATTTCCCCGTTACCGGTGGCTGCGCGGCGGGTGAGTGACAGAGCTTATCCGAGCGGCTGGAACTCTGCGCCGGCGTGGTCGAGCGTGAGGCCTCGGCCCTTTGGCTGCCTGGTACCTAAAACACTTCCATTGATCCAGCCACGGAGGGTGCTGGCTGGTGGCTCCATACCTCCATAGCTCCATAGCACCAGAGCTCCATAGCTCCATAGCACCAGAGCTCCATGGCTTCAGAGCTCCATAGCACCATAGCTCCATACCTCCAGAGCTCCAGGGCTCCATAGCTCCATACCTCCAGAGCTCCATACCTCCAGAGCTCCATACCTCCAGAGCTCCATAGCACCAGAGCTCCATGGCTTCAGAGCTCCATAGCACCATAGCTCCATACCTCCAGAGCTCCAGGGCTCCATAGCTCCATACCTCCAGAGCTCCATACCTCCAGAGCTCCATACCTCCAGAGCTCCATAGCACCAGAGCTCCATGGCTTCAGAGCTCCATAGCACCATAGCTCCATACCTCCAGAGCTCCAGGGCTCCATAGCTCCATACCTCCAGAGCTCCATACCTCCAGAGCTCCATACCTCCAGAGCTCCATAGCACCAGAGCTCCATGGCTTCAGAGCTCCAAAGCACCATAGCTCCATACCTCCAGAGCTCCAGGGCTCCATAGCTCCATACCTCCAGAGCTCCATACCTCCAGAGCTCCATACCTCCAGAGCTCCATAGCACCAGAGCTCCATGGCTTCAGAGCTCCATAGCACCATAGCTCCATACCTCCAGAGCTCCAGGGCTCCATAGCTCCATACCTCCAGAGCTCCATACCTCCAGAGCTCCATACCTCCAGAGCTCCAGAGCTCCATAGCACCAGAGCTCCATGGCTTCAGAGCTCCATAGCACCATAGCTCCATACCTCCAGAGCTCCAGGGCTCCATAGCTCCATACCTCCAGAGCTCCATACCTCCAGAGCTCCATACCTCCAGAGCTCCAGAGCTCCATAGCACCAGAGCTCCATGGCTTCAGAGCTCCATAGCACCATAGCTCCATACCTCCAGAGCTCCAGGGCTCCATAGCTCCATACCTCCAGAGCTCCATACCTCCAGAGCTCCAGAGCTCCATAGCACCAGAGCTCCATGGCTTCAGAGCTCCATAGCACCATAGCTCCATACCTCCAGAGCTCCAGGGCTCCATAGCTCCATACCTCCAGAGCTCCATACCTCCAGAGCTCCAGAGCTCCATAGCACCAGAGCTCCATGGCTTCAGAGCTCCATAGCACCATAGCTCCATACCTCCAGAGCTCCAGGGCTCCAAAGCTCCATACCTCCAGAGCTCCATACCTCCAGAGCTCCATACCTCCAGAGCTCCATAGCTCCATAGCACCAGAGCTCCATAGCTCCATAGCACCAGAGCTCCATAGCACCAGAGCTCCATAGCACCAGAGCTCCATAGCTCCATAGCACCAGAGCTCCATAGCTCCATAGCACCAGAGCTCCATAGCTCCATAGCACCAGAGCTCCATACTTCCAGAGCTCCATAGCTCCATAGCTCCATAGCACCAGAGCTCCATAGCTCCATAGCACCAGAGCTCCATAGCTCCATAGCACCAGAGCTCCATACTTCCATAGCTCCATAGCTCCATACCTCCAGAGCTCCATAGCTCCATAGCTCCATACCTCCAGAGCTCCATAGCTCAAGAGCTCCATAGCTCCATAGCACCAGAGCTCCATAGCTCCATAGCACCAGAGCTCCAGCCTGGGTGGCTGGTGGCTCCATAGCTCCATACTTCCATAGCTCTAAGTCAGAGACTTGGCGAAAATTGCACTAAGTGCGAAAGCCCATTCATTTACAACGGCGTGTCCACAAGGCGGCGACATTTCCCCGTTACCGGTGGCTGCGCGGCGGGTGAGTGACAGAGCTTATCCGAGCGGCTGGAACTCTGCGCCGGCGTGGTCGAGCGTGAGGCCTCGGCCCTTTGGCTGCCTGGTACCTAAAACACTTCCATTGATCCAGCCACGGAGGGTGCTGGCTGGTGGCTCCATACCTCCATAGCTCCATAGCACCAGAGCTCCATAGCTCCATAGCACCAGAGCTCCATGGCTTCAGAGCTCCATAGCACCATAGCTCCATACCTCCAGAGCTCCAGGGCTCCATAGCTCCATACCTCCAGAGCTCCATACCTCCAGAGCTCCATACCTCCAGAGCTCCATAGCACCAGAGCTCCATGGCTTCAGAGCTCCATAGCACCATAGCTCCATACCTCCAGAGCTCCAGGGCTCCATAGCTCCATACCTCCAGAGCTCCATACCTCCAGAGCTCCATACCTCCAGAGCTCCAGAGCTCCATAGCACCAGAGCTCCATGGCTTCAGAGCTCCATAGCACCATAGCTCCATACCTCCAGAGCTCCAGGGCTCCATAGCTCCATACCTCCAGAGCTCCATACCTCCAGAGCTCCAGAGCTCCATAGCACCAGAGCTCCATGGCTTCAGAGCTCCATAGCACCATAGCTCCATACCTCCAGAGCTCCAGGGCTCCATAGCTCCATACCTCCAGAGCTCCATACCTCCAGAGCTCCAGAGCTCCATAGCACCAGAGCTCCATGGCTTCAGAGCTCCATAGCACCATAGCTCCATACCTCCAGAGCTCCAGGGCTCCAAAGCTCCATACCTCCAGAGCTCCATACCTCCAGAGCTCCATACCTCCAGAGCTCCATAGCTCCATAGCACCAGAGCTCCATAGCTCCATAGCACCAGAGCTCCATAGCACCAGAGCTCCATAGCACCAGAGCTCCATAGCTCCATAGCACCAGAGCTCCAAAGCTCCATAGCACCAGAGCTCCATAGCTCCATAGCACCAGAGCTCCATACTTCCAGAGCTCCATAGCTCCATAGCTCCATAGCACCAGAGCTCCATAGCTCCATAGCACCAGAGCTCCATAGCTCCATAGCACCAGAGCTCCATACTTCCATAGCTCCATAGCTCCATACCTCCAGAGCTCCATAGCTCCATAGCTCCATACCTCCAGAGCTCCATAGCTCCAGAGCTCCATAGCTCCATAGCACCAGAGCTCCATAGCTCCATAGCACCAGAGCTCCATACTTCCATAGCTCCAGGGCTCCATAGCTCCAGGGCTCCATAGCTCCATACCTCCAGAGCTCCATAGCTCCATACTTCCAGAGCTCCATAGCTCCATAGCACCAGAGCTCCATAGCTCCATAGCACCAGAGCTCCATAGCTCCATAGCACCAGAGCTCCATAGCTCCATAGCACCAGAGCTCCATAGCTCCATAGCTCCAGGGCTCCATAGCTCCATAGCTCCAGGGCTCCATAGCTCCATAGCTCCAGGGCTCCATAGCTCCATAGCTCCATACCTCCAGAGCTCCATACCTCCAGAGCTCCATACCTCCATAGCACCAGAGCTCCTTAGCTCCAGGGCTCCAGGGCTCCATAGCTCCATACCTCCAGAGCTCCATAGCTCCATACTTCCAGAGCTCCATAGCTCCATAGCTCCATACTTCCATAGCTCCATAGCTCCATACTTCCATAGCACCTGAGCTCCATACCTCCAGAGCTCCATAGCTCCAGCCTGGGTGGCTGGTGGCTCCATAGCTCCATACTTCCATAGCTCTAAGTCAGAGAGTTGGCAAAAATTGCACTAAGTGCGAAAGCCCATTCATTTACAACGGCGTGTCCGCCAGGCGGCGACATTTCCCCGTTACCGGTGGCTGCGCGGCGGGTGAGTGACAGAGCTTATCCGAGCGGCTGGAACTCTGCGCCGGCGTGGTCGAGCGTGAGGCCTCGGCCCTTTGGCTGCCTGGTACCTAAAACACTTCCATTGATCCAGCCACGGAGGGTGCTGGCTGGTGGCTCCATACCTCCATAGCTCCATAGCACCAAAGCTCCATAGCTCCATAGCACCAGAGCTCCATGGCTTCAGAGCTCCATAGCACCATAGCTCCATACCTCCAGAGCTCCAGGGCTCCATAGCTCCATACCTCCAGAACTCCATACCTCCAGAGCTCCATACCTCCAGAGCTCCATAGCACCAGAGCTCCATGGCTTCAGAGCTCCATAGCACCATAGCTCCATACCTCCAGAGCTCCAGGGCTCCATAGCTCCATACCTCCAGAGCTCCATACCTCCAGAGCTCCATACCTCCAGAGCTCCATAGCACCAGAGCTCCATGGCTTCAGAGCTCCATAGCACCATAGCTCCAGGGCTCCATAGCTCCATACCTCCAGAGCTCCATACCTCCAGAGCTCCATACCTCCAGAGCTCCATACCTCCAGAGCTCCAGAGCTCCATAGCACCAGAGCTCCATGGCTTCAGAGCTCCATAGCTCCATACCTCCAGAGCTCCAGGGCTCCATAGCTCCATACCTCCAGAGCTCCATACCTCCAGAGCTCCAGAGCTCCATAGCACCAGAGCTCCATGGCTTCAGAGCTCCATAGCACCATAGCTCCATACCTCCAGAGCTCCAGGGCTCCATAGCTCCATACCTCCAGAGCTCCATACCTCCAGAGCTCCATACCTCCAGAGCTCCATAGCTCCATAGCACCAGAGCTCCATAGCTCCATAGCACCAGAGCTCCATAGCACCAGAGCTCCATAGCACCAGAGCTCCATAGCTCCATAGCACCAGAGCTCCATAGCTCCATAGCACCAGAGCTCCATAGCTCCATAGCACCAGAGCTCCATACTTCCAGAGCTCCATAGCTCCATAGCTCCATAGCACCAGAGCTCCATAGCTCCATAGCACCAGAGCTCCATAGCTCCATAGCACCAGAGCTCCATACTTCCATAGCTCCATAGCTCCATACCTCCAGAGCTCCATAGCTCCATAGCTGCATACCTCCAGAGCTCCATAGCTCCAGAGCTCCATAGCTCCATAGCTCCATAGCACCAGAGCTCCATAGCTCCATAGCACCAGAGCTCCATACTTCCATAGCTCCAGGGCTCCATAGCTCCAGGGCTCCATACCTCCAGAGCTCCATAGCTCCATACTTCCAGAGCTCCATAGCTCCATACTTCCATAGCTCCATAGCTCCATACTTCCATAGCACCAGAGCTCCATACTTCCATAGCACCAGAGCTCCATACCTCCAGAGCTCCAGAGCTCCAGCCTGGGTGGCTGGTGGCTCCATAGCTCCATACTTCCATAGCTCTAAGTCAGAGAGTTGGCGAAAATTGCACTAAGTGCGAAAGCCCATTCATTTACAACGGCGTGTCCACAAGGCGGCGACATTTCCCCGTTACCGGTGGCTGCGCGGCGGGTGAGTGACAGAGCTTATCCGAGCGGCTGGAACTCTGCGCCGGCGTGGTCGAGCGTGAGGCCTCGGCCCTTTGGCTGCCTGGTACCTAAAACACTTCCATTGATCCAGCCACGGAGGGTGCTGGCTGGTGGCTCCATACCTCCATAGCTCCATAGCACCAGAGCTCCATAGCTCCATAGCACCAGAGCTCCATGGCTTCAGAGCTCCATAGCACCATAGCTCCATACCTCCAGAGCTCCAGGGCTCCATAGCTCCATACCTCCAGAGCTCCATACCTCCAGAGCTCCATACCTCCAGAGCTCCATAGCACCAGAGCTCCATGGCTTCAGAGCTCCATAGCACCATAGCTCCATACCTCCAGAGCTCCAGGGCTCCATAGCTCCATACCTCCAGAGCTCCATACCTCCAGAGCTCCATACCTCCAGAGCTCCATAGCACCAGAGCTCCATGGCTTCAGAGCTCCATAGCACCATAGCTCCATACCTCCAGAGCTCCAGGGCTCCATAGCTCCATACCTCCAGAGCTCCATACCTCCAGAGCTCCATACCTCCAGAGCTCCATAGCACCAGAGCTCCATGGCTTCAGAGCTCCATAGCACCATAGCTCCATACCTCCAGAGCTCCAGGGCTCCATAGCTCCATACCTCCAGAGCTCCATACCTCCAGAGCTCCATACCTCCAGAGCTCCAGAGCTCCATAGCACCAGAGCTCCATGGCTTCAGAGCTCCATAGCACCATAGCTCCATACCTCCAGAGCTCCAGGGCTCCATAGCTCCATACCTCCAGAGCTACATACCTCCAGAGCTCCAGAACTCCATAGCACCAGAGCTCCATGGCTTCAGAGCTCCATAGCACCATAGCTCCATACCTCCAGAGCTCCAGGGCTCCATAGCTCCATACCTCCAGAGCTCCATACCTCCAGAGCTCCAGAGCTCCATAGCACCAGAGCTCCATGGCTTCAGAGCTCCATAGCACCATAGCTCCATACCTCCAGAGCTCCAGGGCTCCAAAGCTCCATACCTCCAGAGCTCCATACCTCCAGAGCTCCATACCTCCAGAGCTCCATAGCTCCATAGCACCAGAGCTCCATAGCTCCATAGCACCAGAGCTCCATAGCACCAGAGCTCCATAGCACCAGAGCTCCATAGCTCCATAGCACCAGAGCTCCATAGCTCCATAGCACCAGAGCTCCATAGCTCCATAGCACCAGAGCTCCATACTTCCAGAGCTCCATAGCTCCATAGCACCAGAGCTCCATAGCTCCATAGCACCAGAGCTCCATAGCTCCATAGCACCAGAGCTCCATACTTCCATAGCTCCATAGCTCCATACCTCCAGAGCTCCATAGCTCCATAGCTCCATACCTCCAGAGCTCCATAGCTCCAGAGCTCCATAGCTCCATAGCACCAGAGCTCCATAGCTCCATAGCACCAGAGCTCCATACTTCCATAGCTCCAGGGCTCCATAGCTCCAGGGCTCCATAGCTCCATACCTCCAGAGCTCCATAGCTCCATACTTCCAGAGCTCCATAGCTCCATAGCACCAGAGCTCCATAGCTCCATAGCACCAGAGCTCCATAGCTCCATAGCACCAGAGCTCCATAGCTCCATAGCACCAGAGCTCCATAGCTCCATAGCTCCAGGGCTCCATAGCTCCAGGGCTCCATAGCTCCATAGCTCCAGGGCTCCATAGCTCCATACCTCCAGAGCTCCATACCTCCAGAGCTCCATACCTCCATAGCACCAGAGCTCCATAGCTCCAGGGCTCCATAGCTCCATACCTCCAGAGCTCCATAGCTCCATACTTCCAGAGCTCCATAGCTCCATAGCTCCATACTTCCATAGCTCCATAGCTCCATACTTCCATAGCACCTGAGCTCCATACCTCCAGAGCTCCATAGCTCCAGCCTGGGTGGCTGGTGGCTCCATAGCTCCATACTTCCATAGCTCTAAGTCAGAGAGTTGGCGAAAATTGCACTAAGTGCGAAAGCCCATTCATTTACAACGGCGTGTCCGCCAGGCGGCGACATTTCCCCGTTACCGGTGGCTGCGCGGCGGGTGAGTGACAGAGCTTATCCGAGCGGCTGGAACTCTGCGCCGGCGTGGTCGAGCGTGAGGCCTCGGCCCTTTGGCTGCCTGGTACCTAAAACACTTCCATTGATCCAGCCACGGAGGGTGCTGGCTGGTGGCTCCATACCTCCATAGCTCCATAGCACCAGAGCTCCATAGCTCCATAGCACCAGAGCTCCATGGCTTCAGAGCTCCATAGCACCATAGCTCCATACCTCCAGAGCTCCAGGGCTCCATAGCTCCATACCTCCAGAGCTCCATACCTCCAGAGCTCCATACCTCCAGAGCTCCATAGCACCAGAGCTCCATGGCTTCAGAGCTCCATAGCACCATAGCTCCATACCTCCAGAGCTCCAGGGCTCCATAGCTCCATACCTCCAGAGCTCCATACCTCCAGAGCTCCATACCTCCAGAGCTCCATAGCACCAGAGCTCCATGGCTTCAGAGCTCCATAGCACCATAGCTCCATACCTCCAGAGCTCCAGGGCTCCATAGCTCCATACCTCTAGAGCTCCATACCTCCAGAGCTCCATACCTCCAGAGCTCCAGAGCTCCATAGCACCAGAGCTCCATGGCTTCAGAGCTCCATAGCACCATAGCTCCATACCTCCAGAGCTCCAGGGCTCCATAGCTCCATACCTCCAGAGCTCCATACCTCCAGAGCTCCAGAGCTCACTAGCACCAGAGCTCCGTGGCTTCAGAGCTCCATAGCACCATAGCTCCATACCTCCAGAGCTCCAGGGCTCCATAGCTCCATACCTCCAGAGCTCCATACCTCCAGAGCTCCATACCTCCAGAGCTCCATAGCTCCATAGCACCAGAGCTCCATAGCTCCATAGCACCAGAGCTCCATAGCACCAGAGCTCCATAGCACCAGAGCTCCATAGCTCCATAGCACCAGAGCTCCATAGCTCCATAGCACCAGAGCTCCATAGCTCCATAGCACCAGAGCTCCATACTTCCAGAGCTCCATAGCTCCATAGCTCCATAGCACCAGAGCTCCATAGCTCCATAGCACCAGAGCTCCATGGCTTCAGAGCTCCATAGCACCATAGCTCCATACCTCCAGAGCTCCAGGGCTCCATAGCCTCATACCTCCAGAGCTCCATACCTCCAGAGCTCCATACCTCCAGAGCTCCATAGCACCAGAGCTCCATAGCTCCATAGCACCAGAGCTCCATAGCACCAGAGCTCCATAGCACCAGAGCTCCATAGCTCCATAGCACCAGAGCTCCATAGCTCCATAGCACCAGAGCTCCATACTTCCAGAGCTCCATAGCTCCATAGCTCCATAGCACCAGAGCTCCATAGCTCCATAGCACCAGAGCTCCATAGCTCCATAGCACCAGAGCTCCATACTTCCATAGCTCCATAGCTCCATACCTCCAGAGCTCCATAGCTCCATAGCTCCATACCTCCAGAGCTCCATAGCTCCAGAGCTCCATAGCTCCATAGCTCCATAGCACCAGAGCTCCATAGCTCCATAGCACCAGAGCTCCATACTTCCATAGCTCCTGGGCTCCATAGCTCCAGGGCTCCATACCTCCAGAGCTCCATAGCTCCATACTTCCAGAGCTCCATAGCTCCATACTTCCATAGCTCCATACTTCCATACCTCCATAGCTCCATACTTCCATAGCACCAGAGCTCCATACTTCCATAGCACCAGAGCTCCATACCTCCAGAGCTCCAGAGCTCCAGCCTGGGTGGCTGGTGGCTCCATAGCTCCATACTTCCATAGCTCTAAGTCAGAGAGTTGGCGAAAATTGCACTAAGTGCGAAAGCCCATTCATTTACAACGGCGTGTCCACAAGGCGGCGACATTTCCCCGTTACCGGTGGCTGCGCGGCGGGTGAGTGACAGAGCTTATCCGAGCGGCTGGAACTCTGCGCCGGCGTGGTCGAGCGTGAGGCCTCGGCCCTTTGGCTGCCTGGTACCTAAAACACTTCCATTGATCCAGCCACGGAGGGTGCTGGCTGGTGGCTCCATACCTCCATAGCTCCATAGCACCAGAGCTCCATAGCTCCATAGCACCAGAGCTCCATGGCTTCAGAGCTCCATAGCACCATAGCTCCATACCTCCAGAGCTCCAGGGCTCCATAGCTCCATACCTCCAGAGCTCCATACCTCCAGAGCTCCATACCTCCAGAGCTCCATAGCACCAGAGCTCCATGGCTTCAGAGCTCCATAGCACCATAGCTCCATACCTCCAGAGCTCCAGGGCTCCATAGCTCCATACCTCCAGAGCTCCATACCTCCAGAGCTCCATACCTCCAGGGCTCCATAGCACCAGAGCTCCATGGCTTCAGAGCTCCATAGCACCATAGCTCCATACCTCCAGAGCTCCAGGGCTCCATAGCTCCATACCTCCAGAGCTCCATACCTCCAGAGCTCCATACCTCCAGAGCTCCAGAGCTCCATAGCACCAGAGCTCCATGGCTTCAGAGCTCCATAGCTCCATACCTCCAGAGCTCCAGGGCTCCATAGCTCCATACCTCCAGAGCTCCATACCTCCAGAGCTCCAGAGCTCCATAGCACCAGAGCTCCATGGCTTCAGAGCTCCATAGCACCATAGCTCCATACCTCCAGAGCTCCAGGGCTCCATAGCTCCATACCTCCAGAGCTCCATACCTCCAGAGCTCCATACCTCCAGAGCTCCATAGCTCCATAGCACCATAGCTCCATACCTCCAGAGCTCCAGGGCTCCATAGCTCCATACCTCCAGAGCTCCATACCTCCAGAGCTCCATACCTCCAGAGCTCCATAGCTCCATAGCACCAGAGCTCCATAGCTCCATAGCACCAGAGCTCCATAGCACCAGAGCTCCATAGCACCAGAGCTCCATAGCTCCATAGCACCAGAGCTCCATAGCTCCATAGCACCAGAGCTCCATAGCTCCATAGCACCAGAGCTCCATACTTCCAGAGCTCCATAGCTCCATAGCTCCATAGCACCAGAGCTCCATAGCTCCATAGCACCAGAGCTCCATGGCTTCAGAGCTCCATAGCACCATAGCTCCATACCTCCAGAGCTCCAGGGCTCCATAGCTCCATACCTCCAGAGCTCCATACCTCCAGAGCTCCATACCTCCAGAGCTCCATAGCACCAGAGCTCCATAGCTCCATAGCACCAGAGCTCCATAGCACCAGAACTCCATAGCACCAGAGCTCCATAGCTCCAAAGCACCAGAGCTCCATAGCTCCATAGCACCAGAGCTCCATACTTCCAGAGCTCCATAGCTCCATAGCTCCATAGCACCAGAGCTCCATAGCTCCATAGCACCAGAGCTCCATAGCTCCATAGCACCAGAGCTCCATACTTCCATAGCTCCATAGCTCCATACCTCCAGAGCTCCATAGCTCCATAGCTCCATACCTCCAGAGCTCCATAGCTCCATACTTCCAGAGCTCCATAGCTCCATACTTCCATAGCTCCATACTTCCATACCTCCATAGCTCCATACTTCCATAGCACCAGAGCTCCATACTTCCATAGCACCAGAGCTCCATACCTCCAGAGCTCCAGAGCTCCAGCCTGGGTGGCTGGTGGCTCCATAGCTCCATACTTCCATAGCTCTAAGTCAGAGAGTTGGCGAAAATTGCATTAAGTGCGAAAGCCCATTCATTTACAACGGCGTGTCCACAAGGCGGCGACATTTCCCCGTTACCGGTGGCTGCGCGGCGGGTGAGTGACAGAGCTTATCCGAGCGGCTGGAACTCTGCGCCGGCGTGGTCGAGCGTGAGGCCTCGGCCCTTTGGCTGCCTGGTACCTAAAACACTTCCATTGATCCAGCCACGGAGGGTGCTGGCTGGTGGCTCCATACCTCCATAGCTCCATAGCACCAGAGCTCCATAGCTCCATAGCACCAGAGCTCCATGGCTTCAGAGCTCCATAGCACCATAGCTCCATACCTCCAGAGCTCCATAGCACCAGAGCTCCATGGCTTCAGAGCTCCATAGCACCATAGCTCCATACCTCCAGAGCTCCAGGGCTCCATAGCTCCATACCTCCAGAGCTCCATACCTCCAGAGCTCCATACCTCCAGAGCTCCATAGCACCAGAGCTCCATGGCTTCAGAGCTCCATAGCACCATAGCTCCATACCTCCAGAGCTCCAGGGCTCCATAGCTCCATACCTCCAGAGCTCCATACCTCCAGAGCTCCATACCTCCAGAGCTCCATAGCACCAGAGCTCCATGGCTTCAGAGCTCCATAGCACCATAGCTCCATACCTCCAGAGCTCCAGGGCTCCATAGCTCCATACCTCCAGAGCTCCATACCTCCAGAGCTCCATACCTCCAGAGCTCCAGAGCTCCATAGCACCAGAGCTCCATGGCTTCAGAGCTCCATAGCACCATAGCTCCATACCTCCAGAGCTCCAGGGCTCCATAGCTCCATACCTCCAGAGCTCCATACCTCCAGAGCTCCAGAGCTCCATAGCACCAGAGCTCCATGGCTTCAGAGCTCCATAGCACCATAGCTCCAGGGCTCCATAGCTCCATACCTCCAGAGCTCCATACCTCCAGAGCTCCAGAGCTCCATAGCACCAGAGCTCCATGGCTTCAGAGCTCCATAGCACCATAGCTCCATACCTCCAGAGCTCCAGGGCTCCAAAGCTCCATACCTCCAGAGCTCCATACCTCCAGAGCTCCATACCTCCAGAGCTCCATAGCTCCATAGCACCAGAGCTCCATAGCTCCATAGCACCAGAGCTCCATAGCACCAGAGCTCCATAGCACCAGAGCTCCATAGCTCCATAGCACCAGAGCTCCATAGCTCCATAGCACCAGAGCTCCATAGCTCCATAGCACCAGAGCTCCATACTTCCAGAGCTCCATAGCTCCATAGCACCAGAGCTCCATAGCTCCATAGCACCAGAGCTCCATAGCTCCATAGCACCAGAGCTCCATACTTCCATAGCTCCATAGCTCCATACCTCCAGAGCTCCATAGCTCCATAGCTCCATACCTCCAGAGCTCCATAGCTCCAGAGCTCCATAGCTCCATAGCACCAGAGCTCCATAGCTCCATAGCACCAGAGCTCCATACTTCCATAGCTCCAGGGCTCCATAGCTCCAGGGCTCCATAGCTCCATACCTCCAGAGCTCCATAGCTCCATACTTCCAGAGCTCCATAGCTCCATAGCACCAGAGCTCCATAGCTCCATAGCACCAGAGCTCCATAGCTCCATAGCACCAGAGCTCCATAGCTCCATAGCACCAGAGCTCCATAGCTCCATAGCTCCAGGGCTCCATAGCTCCAGGGCTCCATAGCTCCATAGCTCCAGGGCTCCATAGCTCCATACCTCCAGAGCTCCATACCTCCAGAGCTCCATACCTCCATAGCACCAGAGCTCCATAGCTCCAGGGCTCCATAGCTCCATACCTCCAGAGCTCCATAGCTCCATACTTCCAGAGCTCCATAGCTCCATAGCTCCATACTTCCATAGCTCCATAGCTCCATACTTCCATAGCACCTGAGCTCCATACCTCCAGAGCTCCATAGCTCCAGCCTGGGTGGCTGGTGGCTCCATAGCTCCATACTTCCATAGCTCTAAGTCAGAGAGTTGGCGAAAATTGCACTAAGTGCGAAAGCCCATTCATTTACAACGGCGTGTCCGCCAGGCGGCGACATTTCCCCGTTACCGGTGGCTGCGCGGCGGGTGAGTGACAGAGCTTATCCGAGCGGCTGGAACTCTGCGCCGGCGTGGTCGAGCGTGAGGCCTCGGCCCTTTGGCTGCCTGGTACCTAAAACACTTCCATTGATCCAGCCACGGAGGGTGCTGGCTGGTGGCTCCATACCTCCATAGCTCCATAGCACCAGAGCTCCATAGCTCCATAGCACCAGAGCTCCATGGCTTCAGAGCTCCATAGCACCATAGCTCCATACCTCCAGAGCTCCAGGGCTCCATAGCTCCATACCTCCAGAGCTCCATACCTCCAGAGCTCCATACCTCCAGAGCTCCATAGCACCAGAGCTCCATGGCTTCAGAGCTCCATAGCACCATAGCTCCATACCTCCAGAGCTCCAGGGCTCCATAGCTCCATACCTCCAGAGCTCCATACCTCCAGAGCTCCATACCTCCAGAGCTCCATAGCACCAGAGCTCCATGGCTTCAGAGCTCCATAGCACCATAGCTCCATACCTCCAGAGCTCCAGGGCTCCATAGCTCCATACCTCCAGAGCTCCATACCTCCAGAGCTCCATACCTCCAGAGCTCCAGAGCTCCATAGCACCAGAGCTCCATGGCTTCAGAGCTCCATAGCACCAGAGCTCCATACCTCCAGAGCTCCAGGGCTCCATAGCTCCATACCTCCAGAGCTCCATACCTCCAGAGCTCCAGAGCTCCATAGCACCAGAGCTCCATGGCTTCAGAGCTCCATAGCACCATAGCTCCATACCTCCAGAGCTCCAGGGCTCCATAGCTCCATACCTCCAGAGCTCCATACCTCCAGAGCTCCATACCTCCAGAGCTCCATAGCTCCATAGCACCAGAGCTCCATAGCTCCATAGCACCAGAGCTCCATAGCACCAGAGCTCCATAGCACCAGAGCTCCATAGCTCCATAGCACCAGAGCTCCATAGCTCCATAGCACCAGAGCTCCATAGCTCCATAGCACCAGAGCTCCATACTTCCAGAGCTCCATAGCTCCATAGCTCCATAGCACCAGAGCTCCATAGCTCCATAGCACCAGAGCTCCATGGCTTCAGAGCTCCATAGCACCATAGCTCCATACCTCCAGAGCTCCAGGGCTCCATAGCTCCATACCTCCAGAGCTCCATACCTCCAGAGCTCCATACCTCCAGAGCTCCATAGCACCAGAGCTCCATAGCTCCATAGCACCAGAGCTCCATAGCACCAGAGCTCCATAGCACCAGAGCTCCATAGCTCCATAGCACCAGAGCTCCATAGCTCCATAGCACCAGAGCTCCATACTTCCAGAGCTCCATAGCTCCATAGCACCAGAGCTCCATACCTCCAGAGCTCCATAGCACCAGAGCTCCATAGCTCCATAGCACCAGAGCTCCATAGCACCAGAGCTCCATAGCACCAGAGCTCCATAGCTCCATAGCACCAGAGCTCCATAGCTCCATAGCACCAGAGCTCCATACTTCCAGAGCTCCATAGCTCCATAGCACCAGAGCTCCATAGCTCCATAGCACCAGAGCTCCATAGCTCCATAGCACCAGAGCTCCATACTTCCATAGCTCCATAGCTCCATACCTCCAGAGCTCCATAGCTCCATAGCTCCATACCTCCAGAGCTCCATAGCTCCAGAGCTCCATAGCTCCATAGCTCCATAGCACCAGAGCTCCATAGCTCCATAGCACCAGAGCTCCATACTTCCATAGCTCCAGGGCTCCATAGCTCCAGGGCTCCATACCTCCAGAGCTCCATAGCTCCATACTTCCAGAGCTCCATAGCTCCATACTTCCATAGCTCCATACTTCCATAGCTCCATAGCTCCATACTTCCATAGCACCAGAGCTCCATACTTCCATAGCACCAGAGCTCCATACCTCCAGAGCTCCAGAGCTCCAGCCTGGGTGGCTGGTGGCTCCATAGCTCCATACTTCCATAGCTCTAAGTCAGAGAGTTGGCGAAAATTGCACTAAGTGCGAAAGCCCATTCATTTACAACGGCGTGTCCACAAGGCGGCGACATTTCCCCGTTACCGGTGGCTGCGCGGCGGGTGAGTGACAGAGCTTATCCGAGCGGCTGGAACTCTGCGCCGGCGTGGTCGAGCGTGAGGCCTCGGCCCTTTGGCTGCCTGGTACCTAAAACACTTCCATTGATCCAGCCACGGAGGGTGCTGGCTGGTGGCTCCATACCTCCATAGCTCCATAGCACCAGAGCTCCATAGCTCCATAGCACCAGAGCTCCATGGCTTCAGAGCTCCATAGCACCATAGCTCCATACCTCCAGAGCTCCAGGGCTCCATAGCTCCATACCTCCAGAGCTCCATACCTCCAGAGCTCCATACCTCCAGAGCTCCATAGCACCAGAGCTCCATGGCTTCAGAGCTCCATAGCACCATAGCTCCATACCTCCAGAGCTCCAGGGCTCCATAGCTCCATACCTCCAGAGCTCCATACCTCCAGAGCTCCATACCTCCAGAGCTCCATAGCACCAGAGCTCCATGGCTTCAGAGCTCCATAGCACCATAGCTCCATACCTCCAGAGCTCCAGGGCTCCATAGCTCCATACCTCCAGAGCTCCATACCTCCAGAGCTCCAGAGCTCCATAGCACCAGAGCTCCATGGCTTCAGAGCTCCATAGCACCATAGCTCCATACCTCCAGAGCTCCAGGGCTCCATAGCTCCATACCTCCAGAGCTCCATACCTCCAGAGCTCCAGAGCTCCATAGCACCAGAGCTCCATGGCTTCAGAGCTCCATAGCACCATAGCTCCATACCTCCAGAGCTCCAGGGCTCCAAAGCTCCATACCTCCAGAGCTCCATACCTCCAGAGCTCCATACCTCCAGAGCTCCATAGCTCCATAGCACCAGAGCTCCATAGCTCCATAGCACCAGAGCTCCATAGCACCAGAGCTCCATAGCACCAGAGCTCCATAGCTCCATAGCACCAGAGCTCCATAGCTCCATAGCACCAGAGCTCCATAGCTCCATAGCACCAGAGCTCCATACTTCCAGAGCTCCATAGCTCCATAGCTCCATAGCACCAGAGCTCCATAGCTCCATAGCACCAGAGCTCCATAGCTCCATAGCACCAGAGCTCCATACTTCCATAGCTCCATAGCTCCATACCTCCAGAGCTCCATAGCTCCATAGCTCCATACCTCCAGAGCTCCATAGCTCCAGAGCTCCATAGCTCCATAGCACCAGAGCTCCATAGCTCCATAGCACCAGAGCTCCAGCCTGGGTGGCTGGTGGCTCCATAGCTCCATACTTCCATAGCTCTAAGTCAGAGACTTGGCGAAAATTGCACTAAGTGCGAAAGCCCATTCATTTACAACGGCGTGTCCACAAGGCGGCGACATTTCCCCGTTACCGGTGGCTGCGCGGCGGGTGAGTGACAGAGCTTATCCGAGCGGCTGGAACTCTGCGCCGGCGTGGTCGAGCGTGAGGCCTCGGCCCTTTGGCTGCCTGGTACCTAAAACACTTCCATTGATCCAGCCACGGAGGGTGCTGGCTGGTGGCTCCATACCTCCATAGCTCCATAGCACCAGAGCTCCATAGCTCCATAGCACCAGAGCTCCATGGCTTCAGAGCTCCATAGCACCATAGCTCCATACCTCCAGAGCTCCAGGGCTCCATAGCTCCATACCTCCAGAGCTCCATACCTCCAGAGCTCCATACCTCCAGAGCTCCATAGCACCAGAGCTCCATGGCTTCAGAGCTCCATAGCACCATAGCTCCATACCTCCAGAGCTCCAGGGCTCCATAGCTCCATACCTCCAGAGCTCCATACCTCCAGAGCTCCATACCTCCAGAGCTCCAGAGCTCCATAGCACCAGAGCTCCATGGCTTCAGAGCTCCATAGCACCATAGCTCCATACCTCCAGAGCTCCAGGGCTCCATAGCTCCATACCTCCAGAGCTCCATACCTCCAGAGCTCCAGAGCTCCATAGCACCAGAGCTCCATGGCTTCAGAGCTCCATAGCACCATAGCTCCATACCTCCAGAGCTCCAGGGCTCCATAGCTCCATACCTCCAGAGCTCCATACCTCCAGAGCTCCAGAGCTCCATAGCACCAGAGCTCCATGGCTTCAGAGCTCCATAGCACCATAGCTCCATACCTCCAGAGCTCCAGGGCTCCAAAGCTCCATACCTCCAGAGCTCCATACCTCCAGAGCTCCATACCTCCAGAGCTCCATAGCTCCATAGCACCAGAGCTCCATAGCTCCATAGCACCAGAGCTCCATAGCACCAGAGCTCCATAGCACCAGAGCTCCATAGCTCCATAGCACCAGAGCTCCAAAGCTCCATAGCACCAGAGCTCCATAGCTCCATAGCACCAGAGCTCCATACTTCCAGAGCTCCATAGCTCCATAGCTCCATAGCACCAGAGCTCCATAGCTCCATAGCACCAGAGCTCCATAGCTCCATAGCACCAGAGCTCCATACTTCCATAGCTCCATAGCTCCATACCTCCAGAGCTCCATAGCTCCATAGCTCCATACCTCCAGAGCTCCATAGCTCCAGAGCTCCATAGCTCCATAGCACCAGAGCTCCATAGCTCCATAGCACCAGAGCTCCATACTTCCATAGCTCCAGGGCTCCATAGCTCCAGGGCTCCATAGCTCCATACCTCCAGAGCTCCATAGCTCCATACTTCCAGAGCTCCATAGCTCCATAGCACCAGAGCTCCATAGCTCCATAGCACCAGAGCTCCATAGCTCCATAGCACCAGAGCTCCATAGCTCCATAGCACCAGAGCTCCATAGCTCCATAGCTCCAGGGCTCCATAGCTCCATAGCTCCAGGGCTCCATAGCTCCATAGCTCCAGGGCTCCATAGCTCCATAGCTCCATACCTCCAGAGCTCCATACCTCCAGAGCTCCATACCTCCATAGCACCAGAGCTCCTTAGCTCCAGGGCTCCAGGGCTCCATAGCTCCATACCTCCAGAGCTCCATAGCTCCATACTTCCAGAGCTCCATAGCTCCATAGCTCCATACTTCCATAGCTCCATAGCTCCATACTTCCATAGCACCTGAGCTCCATACCTCCAGAGCTCCATAGCTCCAGCCTGGGTGGCTGGTGGCTCCATAGCTCCATACTTCCATAGCTCTAAGTCAGAGAGTTGGCAAAAATTGCACTAAGTGCGAAAGCCCATTCATTTACAACGGCGTGTCCGCCAGGCGGCGACATTTCCCCGTTACCGGTGGCTGCGCGGCGGGTGAGTGACAGAGCTTATCCGAGCGGCTGGAACTCTGCGCCGGCGTGGTCGAGCGTGAGGCCTCGGCCCTTTGGCTGCCTGGTACCTAAAACACTTCCATTGATCCAGCCACGGAGGGTGCTGGCTGGTGGCTCCATACCTCCATAGCTCCATAGCACCAAAGCTCCATAGCTCCATAGCACCAGAGCTCCATGGCTTCAGAGCTCCATAGCACCATAGCTCCATACCTCCAGAGCTCCAGGGCTCCATAGCTCCATACCTCCAGAACTCCATACCTCCAGAGCTCCATACCTCCAGAGCTCCATAGCACCAGAGCTCCATGGCTTCAGAGCTCCATAGCACCATAGCTCCATACCTCCAGAGCTCCAGGGCTCCATAGCTCCATACCTCCAGAGCTCCATACCTCCAGAGCTCCATACCTCCAGAGCTCCATAGCACCAGAGCTCCATGGCTTCAGAGCTCCATAGCACCATAGCTCCAGGGCTCCATAGCTCCATACCTCCAGAGCTCCATACCTCCAGAGCTCCATACCTCCAGAGCTCCATACCTCCAGAGCTCCAGAGCTCCATAGCACCAGAGCTCCATGGCTTCAGAGCTCCATAGCTCCATACCTCCAGAGCTCCAGGGCTCCATAGCTCCATACCTCCAGAGCTCCATACCTCCAGAGCTCCAGAGCTCCATAGCACCAGAGCTCCATGGCTTCAGAGCTCCATAGCACCATAGCTCCATACCTCCAGAGCTCCAGGGCTCCATAGCTCCATACCTCCAGAGCTCCATACCTCCAGAGCTCCATACCTCCAGAGCTCCATAGCTCCATAGCACCAGAGCTCCATAGCTCCATAGCACCAGAGCTCCATAGCACCAGAGCTCCATAGCACCAGAGCTCCATAGCTCCATAGCACCAGAGCTCCATAGCTCCATAGCACCAGAGCTCCATAGCTCCATAGCACCAGAGCTCCATACTTCCAGAGCTCCATAGCTCCATAGCTCCATAGCACCAGAGCTCCATAGCTCCATAGCACCAGAGCTCCATAGCTCCATAGCACCAGAGCTCCATACTTCCATAGCTCCATAGCTCCATACCTCCATAGCTCCATAGCTCCATAGCTGCATACCTCCAGAGCTCCATAGCTCCAGAGCTCCATAGCTCCATAGCTCCATAGCACCAGAGCTCCATAGCTCCATAGCACCAGAGCTCCATACTTCCATAGCTCCAGGGCTCCATAGCTCCAGGGCTCCATACCTCCAGAGCTCCATAGCTCCATACTTCCAGAGCTCCATAGCTCCATACTTCCATAGCTCCATACTTCCATACCTCCATAGCTCCATACTTCCATAGCACCAGAGCTCCATACTTCCATAGCACCAGAGCTCCATACCTCCAGAGCTCCAGAGCTCCAGCCTGGGTGGCTGGTGGCTCCATAGCTCCATACTTCCATAGCTCTAAGTCAGAGAGTTGGCGAAAATTGCACTAAGTGCGAAAGCCCATTCATTTACAACGGCGTGTCCACAAGGCGGCGACATTTCCCCGTTACCGGTGGCTGCGCGGCGGGTGAGTGACAGAGCTTATCCGAGCGGCTGGAACTCTGCGCCGGCGTGGTCGAGCGTGAGGCCTCGGCCCTTTGGCTGCCTGGTACCTAAAACACTTCCATTGATCCAGCCACGGAGGGTGCTGGCTGGTGGCTCCATACCTCCATAGCTCCATAGCACCAGAGCTCCATAGCTCCATAGCACCAGAGCTCCATGGCTTCAGAGCTCCATAGCACCATAGCTCCATACCTCCAGAGCTCCAGGGCTCCATAGCTCCATACCTCCAGAGCTCCATACCTCCAGAGCTCCATACCTCCAGAGCTCCATAGCACCAGAGCTCCATGGCTTCAGAGCTCCATAGCACCATAGCTCCATACCTCCAGAGCTCCAGGGCTCCATAGCTCCATACCTCCAGAGCTCCATACCTCCAGAGCTCCATACCTCCAGAGCTCCATAGCACCAGAGCTCCATGGCTTCAGAGCTCCATAGCACCATAGCTCCATACCTCCAGAGCTCCAGGGCTCCATAGCTCCATACCTCCAGAGCTCCATACCTCCAGAGCTCCATACCTCCAGAGCTCCATAGCACCAGAGCTCCATGGCTTCAGAGCTCCATAGCACCATAGCTCCATACCTCCAGAGCTCCAGGGCTCCATAGCTCCATACCTCCAGAGCTCCATACCTCCAGAGCTCCATACCTCCAGAGCTCCAGAGCTCCATAGCACCAGAGCTCCATGGCTTCAGAGCTCCATAGCACCATAGCTCCATACCTCCAGAGCTCCAGGGCTCCATAGCTCCATACCTCCAGAGCTCCATACCTCCAGAGCTCCAGAACTCCATAGCACCAGAGCTCCATGGCTTCAGAGCTCCATAGCACCATAGCTCCATACCTCCAGAGCTCCAGGGCTCCATAGCTCCATACCTCCAGAGCTCCATACCTCCAGAGCTCCAGAGCTCCATAGCACCAGAGCTCCATGGCTTCAGAGCTCCATAGCACCATAGCTCCATACCTCCAGAGCTCCAGGGCTCCAAAGCTCCATACCTCCAGAGCTCCATACCTCCAGAGCTCCATACCTCCAGAGCTCCATAGCTCCATAGCACCAGAGCTCCATAGCTCCATAGCACCAGAGCTCCATAGCACCAGAGCTCCATAGCTCCATAGCACCAGAGCTCCATAGCTCCATAGCAACAGAGCTCCATAGCTCCATAGCACCAGAGCTCCATACTTCCATAGCTCCATAGCTCCATAGCTCCATAGCACCAGAGCTCCATAGCTCCATAGCACCAGAGCTCCATAGCTCCATAGCACCAGAGCTCCATACTTCCATAGCTCCATAGCTCCATACCTCCAGAGCTCCATAGCTCCATAGCTCCATACCTCCAGAGCTCCATAGCTCCAGAGCTCCATAGCTCCATAGCACCAGAGCTCCATAGCTCCATAGCACCAGAGCTCCATAGCTCCATAGCACCAGAGCTCCATAGCTCCATAGCACCAGAGCTCCATAGCTCCATAGCTCCAGGGCTCCATAGCTCCATAGCTCCAGGGCTCCATAGCTCCATAGCTCCAGGGCTCCATAGCTCCATAGCTCCATACCTCCAGAGCTCCATACCTCCAGAGCTCCATACCTCCATAGCACCAGAGCTCCATAGCTCCAGGGCTCCAGGGCTCCATAGCTCCATACCTCCAGAGCTCCATAGCTCCATACTTCCAGAGCTCCATAGCTCCATAGCTCCATACTTCCATAGCTCCATAGCTCCATACTTCCATAGCACCTGAGCTCCATACCTCCAGAGCTCCATAGCTCCAGCCTGGGTGGCTGGTGGCTCCATAGCTCCATACTTCCATAGCTCTAAGTCAGAGAGTTGGCGAAAATTGCACTAAGTGCGAAAGCCCATTCATTTACAACGGCGTGTCCGCCAGGCGGCGACATTTCCCCGTTACCGGTGGCTGCGCGGCGGGTGAGTGACAGAGCTTATCCGAGCGGCTGGAACTCTGCGCCGGCGTGGTCGAGCGTGAGGCCTCGGCCCTTTGGCTGCCTGGTACCTAAAACACTTCCATTGATCCAGCCACGGAGGGTGCTGGCTGGTGGCTCCATACCTCCATAGCTCCATAGCACCAGAGCTCCATAGCTCCATAGCACCAGAGCTCCATGGCTTCAGAGCTCCATAGCACCATAGCTCCATACCTCCAGAGCTCCAGGGCTCCATAGCTCCATACCTCCAGAGCTCCATACCTCCAGAGCTCCATACCTCCAGAGCTCCATAGCACCAGAGCTCCATGGCTTCAGAGCTCCATAGCACCATAGCTCCATACCTCCAGAGCTCCAGGGCTCCATAGCTCCATACCTCCAGAGCTCCATACCTCCAGAGCTCCATACCTCCAGAGCTCCATAGCACCAGAGCTCCATGGCTTCAGAGCTCCATAGCACCATAGCTCCATACCTCCAGAGCTCCAGGGCTCCATAGCTCCATACCTCCAGAGCTCCATACCTCCAGAGCTCCATACCTCCAGAGCTCCAGAGCTCCATAGCACCAGAGCTCCATGGCTTCAGAGCTCCATAGCTCCATACCTCCAGAGCTCCAGGGCTCCATAGCTCCATACCTCCAGAGCTCCATACCTCCAGAGCTCCAGAGCTCCATAGCACCAGAGCTCCATGGCTTCAGAGCTCCATAGCACCATAGCTCCATACCTCCAGAGCTCCAGGGCTCCATAGCTCCATACCTCCAGAGCTCCATACCTCCAGAGCTCCATACCTCCAGAGCTCCATAGCACCAGAGCTCCATGGCTTCAGAGCTCCATAGCACCATAGCTCCATACCTCCAGAGCTCCAGGGCTCCATAGCTCCATACCTCCAGAGCTCCATACCTCCAGAGCTCCATACCTCCAGAGCTCCAGAGCTCCATAGCACCAGAGCTCCATGGCTTCAGAGCTCCATAGCACCATAGCTCCATACCTCCAGAGCTCCAGGGCTCCATAGCTCCATACCTCCAGAGCTCCATACCTCCAGAGCTCCAGAGCTCCATAGCACCAGAGCTCCATGGCTTCAGAGCTCCATAGCACCATAGCTCCATACCTCCAGAGCTCCAGGGCTCCATAGCTCCATACCTCCAGAGCTCCATACCTCCAGAGCTCCAGAGCTCCATACCTCCATAGCTCCATAGCTCCATACTTCCATAGCTCCATAGCTCCAGAGCTCCATAGCTCCATACTTCCATAGCTCCATAGCTCCATAGCACCAGAGCTCCATACTTCCAGAGCTCCATAGCTCCATAGCTCCATAGCACCAGAGCTCCATAGCTCCATAGCACCAGAGCTCCATGGCTTCAGAGCTCCATAGCACCATAGCTCCATACCTCCAGAGCTCCAGGGCTCCATAGCTCCATACCTCCAGAGCTCCATACCTCCAGAGCTCCATACCTCCAGAGCTCCATAGCACCAGAGCTCCATAGCTCCATAGCACCAGAGCTCCATAGCACCAGAACTCCATAGCACCAGAGCTCCATAGCTCCAAAGCACCAGAGCTCCATAGCTCCATAGCACCAGAGCTCCATACTTCCAGAGCTCCATAGCTCCATAGCTCCATAGCACCAGAGCTCCATAGCTCCATAGCACCAGAGCTCCATAGCTCCATAGCACCAGAGCTCCATACTTCCATAGCTCCATAGCTCCATACCTCCAGAGCTCCATAGCTCCATAGCTCCATACCTCCAGAGCTCCATAGCTCCAGAGCTCCAGAGCTCCATAGCTCCATAGCACCAGAGCTCCATAGCTCCATAGCACCAAAGCTCCATACTTACATAGCTCCAGGGCTCCATAGCTCCAGGGCTCCATACCTCCAGAGCTCCATAGCTCCATACTTCCAGAGCTCCATAGCTCCATACTTCCATAGCTCCATACTTCCATACCTCCATAGCTCCATACTTCCATAGCACCAGAGCTCCATACTTCCATAGCACCAGAGCTCCATACCTCCAGAGCTCCAGAGCTCCAGCCTGGGTGGCTGGTGGCTCCATAGCTCCATACTTCCATAGCTCTAAGTCAGAGAGTTGGCGAAAATTGCATTAAGTGCGAAAGCCCATTCATTTACAACGGCGTGTCCACAAGGCGGCGACATTTCCCCGTTACCGGTGGCTGCGCGGCGGGTGAGTGACAGAGCTTATCCGAGCGGCTGGAACTCTGCGCCGGCGTGGTCGAGCGTGAGGCCTCGGCCCTTTGGCTGCCTGGTACCTAAAACACTTCCATTGATCCAGCCACGGAGGGTGCTGGCTGGTGGCTCCATACCTCCATAGCTCCATAGCACCAGAGCTCCATAGCTCCATAGCACCAGAGCTCCATGGCTTCAGAGCTCCATAGCACCATAGCTCCATACCTCCAGAGCTCCAGGGCTCCATAGCTCCATACCTCCAGAGCTCCATACCTCCAGAGCTCCATACCTCCAGAGCTCCATAGCACCAGAGCTCCATGGCTTCAGAGCTCCATAGCACCATAGCTCCATACCTCCAGAGCTCCAGGGCTCCATAGCTCCATACCTCCAGAGCTCCATACCTCCAGAGCTCCATACCTCCAGAGCTCCATAGCACCAGAGCTCCATGGCTTCAGAGCTCCATAGCACCATAGCTCCATACCTCCAGAGCTCCAGGGCTCCATAGCTCCATACCTCCAGAGCTCCATACCTCCAGAGCTCCATACCTCCAGAGCTCCATAGCACCAGAGCTCCATGGCTTCAGAGCTCCATAGCACCATAGCTCCATACCTCCAGAGCTCCAGGGCTCCATAGCTCCATACCTCCAGAGCTCCATACCTCCAGAGCTCCATACCTCCAGAGCTCCAGAGCTCCATAGCACCAGAGCTCCATGGCTTCAGAGCTCCATAGCACCATAGCTCCATACCTCCAGAGCTCCAGGGCTCCATAGCTCCATACCTCCAGAGCTCCATACCTCCAGAGCTCCAGAGCTCCATAGCACCAGAGCTCCATGGCTTCAGAGCTCCATAGCACCATAGCTCCATACCTCCAGAGCTCCAGGGCTCCATAGCTCCATACCTCCAGAGCTCCATACCTCCAGAGCTCCAGAGCTCCATAGCACCAGAGCTCCATGGCTTCAGAGCTCCATAGCACCATAGCTCCATACCTCCAGAGCTCCAGGGCTCCAAAGCTCCATACCTCCAGAGCTCCATACCTCCAGAGCTCCATACCTCCAGAGCTCCATAGCTCCATAGCACCAGAGCTCCATAGCTCCATAGCACCAGAGCTCCATAGCACCAGAGCTCCATAGCACCAGAGCTCCATAGCTCCATAGCACCAGAGCTCCATAGCTCCATAGCACCAGAGCTCCATAGCTCCATAGCACCAGAGCTCCATACTTCCAGAGCTCCATAGCTCCATAGCACCAGAGCTCCATAGCTCCATAGCACCAGAGCTCCATAGCTCCATAGCACCAGAGCTCCATACTTCCATAGCTCCATAGCTCCATACCTCCAGAGCTCCATAGCTCCATAGCTCCATACCTCCAGAGCTCCATAGCTCCAGAGCTCCATAGCTCCATAGCACCAGAGCTCCATAGCTCCATAGCACCAGAGCTCCATACTTCCATAGCTCCAGGGCTCCATAGCTCCAGGGCTCCATAGCTCCATACCTCCAGAGCTCCATAGCTCCATACTTCCAGAGCTCCATAGCTCCATAGCACCAGAGCTCCATAGCTCCATAGCACCAGAGCTCCATAGCTCCATAGCACCAGAGCTCCATAGCTCCATAGCACCAGAGCTCCATAGCTCCATAGCTCCAGGGCTCCATAGCTCCAGGGCTCCATAGCTCCATAGCTCCAGGGCTCCATAGCTCCATACCTCCAGAGCTCCATACCTCCAGAGCTCCATACCTCCATAGCACCAGAGCTCCATAGCTCCAGGGCTCCATAGCTCCATACCTCCAGAGCTCCATAGCTCCATACTTCCAGAGCTCCATAGCTCCATAGCTCCATACTTCCATAGCTCCATAGCTCCATACTTTCATAGCACCTGAGCTCCATACCTCCAGAGCTCCATAGCTCCAGCCTGGGTGGCTGGTGGCTCCATAGCTCCATACTTCCATAGCTCTAAGTCAGAGAGTTGGCGAAAATTGCACTAAGTGCGAAAGCCCATTCATTTACAACGGCGTGTCCGCCAGGCGGCGACATTTCCCCGTTACCGGTGGCTGCGCGGCGGGTGAGTGACAGAGCTTATCCGAGCGGCTGGAACTCTGCGCCGGCGTGGTCGAGCGTGAGGCCTCGGCCCTTTGGCTGCCTGGTACCTAAAACACTTCCATTGATCCAGCCACGGAGGGTGCTGGCTGGTGGCTCCATACCTCCATAGCTCCATAGCACCAGAGCTCCATAGCTCCATAGCACCAGAGCTCCATGGCTTCAGAGCTCCATAGCACCATAGCTCCATACCTCCAGAGCTCCAGGGCTCCATAGCTCCATACCTCCAGAGCTCCATACCTCCAGAGCTCCATACCTCCAGAGCTCCATAGCACCAGAGCTCCATGGCTTCAGAGCTCCATAGCACCATAGCTCCATACCTCCAAAGCTCCAGGGCTCCATAGCTCCATACCTCCAGAGCTCCATACCTCCAGAGCTCCATACCTCCAGAGCTCCATAGCACCAGAGCTCCATGGCTTCAGAGCTCCATAGCACCATAGCTCCATACCTCCAGAGCTCCAGGGCTCCATAGCTCCATACCTCCAGAGCTCCATACCTCCAGAGCTCCATACCTCCAGAGCTCCAGAGCTCCATAGCACCAGAGCTCCATGGCTTCAGAGCTCCATAGCACCATAGCTCCATACCTCCAGAGCTCCAGGGCTCCATAGCTCCATACCTCCAGAGCTCCATACCTCCAGAGCTCCAGAGCTCACTAGCACCAGAGCTCCGTGGCTTCAGAGCTCCATAGCACCATAGCTCCATACCTCCAGAGCTCCAGGGCTCCATAGCTCCATACCTCCAGAGCTCCATACCTCCAGAGCTCCATACCTCCAGAGCTCCATAGCTCCATAGCACCAGAGCTCCATAGCTCCATAGCACCAGAGCTCCATAGCACCAGAGCTCCATAGCACCAGAGCTCCATAGCTCCATAGCACCAGAGCTCCATAGCTCCATAGCACCAGAGCTCCATAGCTCCATAGCACCAGAGCTCCATACTTCCAGAGCTCCATAGCTCCATAGCTCCATAGCACCAGAGCTCCATAGCTCCATAGCACCAGAGCTCCATGGCTTCAGAGCTCCATAGCACCATAGCTCCATACCTCCAGAGCTCCAGGGCTCCATAGCCTCATACCTCCAGAGCTCCATACCTCCAGAGCTCCATACCTCCAGAGCTCCATAGCACCAGAGCTCCATAGCTCCATAGCACCAGAGCTCCATAGCACCAGAGCTCCATAGCACCAGAGCTCCATAGCTCCATAGCACCAGAGCTCCATAGCTCCATAGCACCAGAGCTCCATACTTCCAGAGCTCCATAGCTCCATAGCTCCATAGCACCAGAGCTCCATAGCTCCATAGCACCAGAGCTCCATAGCTCCATAGCACCAGAGCTCCATACTTCCATAGCTCCATAGCTCCATACCTCCAGAGCTCCATAGCTCCATACCTCCAGAGCTCCATAGCTCCAGAGCTCCATAGCTCCATAGCTCCATAGCACCAGAGCTCCATAGCTCCATAGCACCAGAGCTCCATACTTCCATAGCTCCTGGGCTCCATAGCTCCAGGGCTCCATACCTCCAGAGCTCCATAGCTCCATACTTCCAGAGCTCCATAGCTCCATACTTCCATAGCTCCATACTTCCATACCTCCATAGCTCCATACTTCCATAGCACCAGAGCTCCATACTTCCATAGCACCAGAGCTCCATACCTCCAGAGCTCCAGAGCTCCAGCCTGGGTGGCTGGTGGCTCCATAGCTCCATACTTCCATAGCTCTAAGTCAGAGAGTTGGCGAAAATTGCACTAAGTGCGAAAGCCCATTCATTTACAACGGCGTGTCCACAAGGCGGCGACATTTCCCCGTTACCGGTGGCTGCGCGGCGGGTGAGTGACAGAGCTTATCCGAGCGGCTGGAACTCTGCGCCGGCGTGGTCGAGCGTGAGGCCTCGGCCCTTTGGCTGCCTGGTACCTAAAACACTTCCATTGATCCAGCCACGGAGGGTGCTGGCTGGTGGCTCCATACCTCCATAGCTCCATAGCACCAGAGCTCCATAGCTCCATAGCACCAGAGCTCCATGGCTTCAGAGCTCCATAGCACCATAGCTCCATACCTCCAGAGCTCCAGGGCTCCATAGCTCCATACCTCCATAGCACCAGAGCTCCATAGCTCCAAAGCACCAGAGCTCCATAGCTCCATAGCACCAGAGCTCCATACTTCCAGAGCTCCATAGCTCCATAGCTCCATAGCACCAGAGCTCCATAGCTCCATAGCACCAGAGCTCCATAGCTCCATAGCACCAGAGCTCCATACTTCCATAGCTCCATAGCTCCATACCTCCAGAGCTCCATAGCTCCATAGCTCCATACCTCCAGAGCTCCATAGCTCCAGAGCTCCATAGCTCCATAGCACCAGAGCTCCATAGCTCCATAGCACCAGAGCTCCATACTTCCATAGCTCCAGGGCTCCATAGCTCCAGGGCTCCATACCTCCAGAGCTCCATAGCTCCATACTTCCAGAGCTCCATACCTCCATACTTCCATAGCTCCATACTTCCATACCTCCATAGCTCCATACTTCCATAGCACCAGAGCTCCATACTTCCATAGCACCAGAGCTCCATACCTCCAGAGCTCCAGAGCTCCAGCCTGGGTGGCTGGTGGCTCCATAGCTCCATACTTCCATAGCTCTAAGTCAGAGAGTTGGCGAAAATTGCATTAAGTGCGAAAGCCCATTCATTTACAACGGCGTGTCCACAAGGCGGCGACATTTCCCCGTTACCGGTGGCTGCGCGGCGGGTGAGTGACAGAGCTTATCCGAGCGGCTGGAACTCTGCGCCGGCGTGGTCGAGCGTGAGGCCTCGGCCCTTTGGCTGCCTGGTACCTAAAACACTTCCATTGATCCAGCCACGGAGGGTGCTGGCTGGTGGCTCCATACCTCCATAGCTCCATAGCACCAGAGCTCCATAGCTCCATAGCACCAGAGCTCCATGGCTTCAGAGCTCCATAGCACCATAGCTCCATACCTCCAGAGCTCCAGGGCTCCATAGCTCCATACCTCCAGAGCTCCATACCTCCAGAGCTCCATACCTCCAGAGCTCCATAGCACCAGAGCTCCATGGCTTCAGAGCTCCATAGCACCATAGCTCCATACCTCCAGAGCTCCAGGGCTCCATAGCTCCATACCTCCAGAGCTCCATACCTCCAGAGCTCCATACCTCCAGAGCTCCATAGCACCAGAGCTCCATGGCTTCAGAGCTCCATAGCACCATAGCTCCATACCTCCAGAGCTCCAGGGCTCCATAGCTCCATACCTCCAGAGCTCCATACCTCCAGAGCTCCATACCTCCAGAGCTCCATAGCACCAGAGCTCCATGGCTTCAGAGCTCCATAGCACCATAGCTCCATACCTCCAGAGCTCCAGGGCTCCATAGCTCCATACCTCCAGAGCTCCATACCTCCAGAGCTCCATACCTCCAGAGCTCCAGAGCTCCATAGCACCAGAGCTCCATGGCTTCAGAGCTCCATAGCACCATAGCTCCATACCTCCAGAGCTCCAGGGCTCCATAGCTCCATACCTCCAGAGCTCCATACCTCCAGAGCTCCAGAACTCCATAGCACCAGAGCTCCATGGCTTCAGAGCTCCATAGCACCATAGCTCCATACCTCCAGAGCTCCAGGGCTCCATAGCTCCATACCTCCAGAGCTCCATACCTCCAGAGCTCCAGAGCTCCATAGCACCAGAGCTCCATGGCTTCAGAGCTCCATAGCACCATAGCTCCATACCTCCAGAGCTCCAGGGCTCCAAAGCTCCATACCTCCAGAGCTCCATACCTCCAGAGCTCCATACCTCCAGAGCTCCATAGCTCCATAGCACCAGAGCTCCATAGCTCCATAGCACCAGAGCTCCATAGCACCAGAGCTCCATAGCTCCATAGCACCAGAGCTCCATAGCTCCATAGCACCAGAGCTCCATAGCTCCATAGCACCAGAGCTCCATACTTCCATAGCTCCATAGCTCCATAGCTCCATAGCACCAGAGCTCCATAGCTCCATAGCACCAGAGCTCCATAGCTCCATAGCACCAGAGCTCCATACTTCCATAGCTCCATAGCTCCATACCTCCAGAGCTCCATAGCTCCATAGCTCCATACCTCCAGAGCTCCATAGCTCCAGAGCTCCATAGCTCCATAGCACCAGAGCTCCATAGCTCCATAGCACCAGAGCTCCATAGCTCCATAGCACCAGAGCTCCATAGCTCCATAGCACCAGAGCTCCATAGCTCCATAGCTCCAGGGCTCCATAGCTCCATAGCTCCAGGGCTCCATAGCTCCATAGCTCCAGGGCTCCATAGCTCCATAGCTCCATACCTCCAGAGCTCCATACCTCCAGAGCTCCATACCTCCATAGCACCAGAGCTCCATAGCTCCAGGGCTCCAGGGCTCCATAGCTCCATACCTCCAGAGCTCCATAGCTCCATACTTCCAGAGCTCCATAGCTCCATAGCTCCATACTTCCATAGCTCCATAGCTCCATACTTCCATAGCACCTGAGCTCCATACCTCCAGAGCTCCATAGCTCCAGCCTGGGTGGCTGGTGGCTCCATAGCTCCATACTTCCATAGCTCTAAGTCAGAGAGTTGGCGAAAATTGCACTAAGTGCGAAAGCCCATTCATTTACAACGGCGTGTCCGCCAGGCGGCGACATTTCCCCGTTACCGGTGGCTGCGCGGCGGGTGAGTGACAGAGCTTATCCGAGCGGCTGGAACTCTGCGCCGGCGTGGTCGAGCGTGAGGCCTCGGCCCTTTGGCTGCCTGGTACCTAAAACACTTCCATTGATCCAGCCACGGAGGGTGCTGGCTGGTGGCTCCATACCTCCATAGCTCCATAGCACCAGAGCTCCATAGCTCCATAGCACCAGAGCTCCATGGCTTCAGAGCTCCATAGCACCATAGCTCCATACCTCCAGAGCTCCAGGGCTCCATAGCTCCATACCTCCAGAGCTCCATACCTCCAGAGCTCCATACCTCCAGAGCTCCATAGCACCAGAGCTCCATGGCTTCAGAGCTCCATAGCACCATAGCTCCATACCTCCAGAGCTCCAGGGCTCCATAGCTCCATACCTCCAGAGCTCCATACCTCCAGAGCTCCATACCTCCAGAGCTCCATAGCACCAGAGCTCCATGGCTTCAGAGCTCCATAGCACCATAGCTCCATACCTCCAGAGCTCCAGGGCTCCATAGCTCCATACCTCCAGAGCTCCATACCTCCAGAGCTCCATACCTCCAGAGCTCCAGAGCTCCATAGCACCAGAGCTCCATGGCTTCAGAGCTCCATAGCTCCATACCTCCAGAGCTCCAGGGCTCCATAGCTCCATACCTCCAGAGCTCCATACCTCCAGAGCTCCAGAGCTCCATAGCACCAGAGCTCCATGGCTTCAGAGCTCCATAGCACCATAGCTCCATACCTCCAGAGCTCCAGGGCTCCATAGCTCCATACCTCCAGAGCTCCATACCTCCAGAGCTCCATACCTCCAGAGCTCCATAGCACCAGAGCTCCATGGCTTCAGAGCTCCATAGCACCATAGCTCCATACCTCCAGAGCTCCAGGGCTCCATAGCTCCATACCTCCAGAGCTCCATACCTCCAGAGCTCCATACCTCCAGAGCTCCAGAGCTCCATAGCACCAGAGCTCCATGGCTTCAGAGCTCCATAGCACCATAGCTCCATACCTCCAGAGCTCCAGGGCTCCATAGCTCCATACCTCCAGAGCTCCATACCTCCAGAGCTCCAGAGCTCCATAGCACCAGAGCTCCATGGCTTCAGAGCTCCATAGCACCATAGCTCCATACCTCCAGAGCTCCAGGGCTCCATAGCTCCATACCTCCAGAGCTCCATACCTCCAGAGCTCCAGAGCTCCATACCTCCATAGCTCCATAGCTCCATACTTCCATAGCTCCATAGCTCCAGAGCTCCATAGCTCCATACTTCCATAGCTCCATAGCTCCATAGCACCAGAGCTCCATACTTCCAGAGCTCCATAGCTCCATAGCTCCATAGCACCAGAGCTCCATAGCTCCATAGCACCAGAGCTCCATGGCTTCAGAGCTCCATAGCACCATAGCTCCATACCTCCAGAGCTCCAGGGCTCCATAGCTCCATACCTCCAGAGCTCCATACCTCCAGAGCTCCATACCTCCAGAGCTCCATAGCACCAGAGCTCCATAGCTCCATAGCACCAGAGCTCCATAGCACCAGAACTCCATAGCACCAGAGCTCCATAGCTCCAAAGCACCAGAGCTCCATAGCTCCATAGCACCAGAGCTCCATACTTCCAGAGCTCCATAGCTCCATAGCTCCATAGCACCAGAGCTCCATAGCTCCATAGCACCAGAGCTCCATAGCTCCATAGCACCAGAGCTCCATACTTCCATAGCTCCATAGCTCCATACCTCCAGAGCTCCATAGCTCCATAGCTCCATACCTCCAGAGCTCCATAGCTCCAGAGCTCCATAGCTCCATAGCACCAGAGCTCCATAGCTCCATAGCACCAAAGCTCCATACTTCCATAGCTCCAGGGCTCCATAGCTCCAGGGCTCCATACCTCCAGAGCTCCATAGCTCCATACTTCCAGAGCTCCATAGCTCCATACTTCCATAGCTCCATACTTCCATACCTCCATAGCTCCATACTTCCATAGCACCAGAGCTCCATACTTCCATAGCACCAGAGCTCCATACCTCCAGAGCTCCAGAGCTCCAGCCTGGGTGGCTGGTGGCTCCATAGCTCCATACTTCCATAGCTCTAAGTCAGAGAGTTGGCGAAAATTGCATTAAGTGCGAAAGCCCATTCATTTACAACGGCGTGTCCACAAGGCGGCGACATTTCCCCGTTACCGGTGGCTGCGCGGCGGGTGAGTGACAGAGCTTATCCGAGCGGCTGGAACTCTGCGCCGGCGTGGTCGAGCGTGAGGCCTCGGCCCTTTGGCTGCCTGGTACCTAAAACACTTCCATTGATCCAGCCACGGAGGGTGCTGGCTGGTGGCTCCATACCTCCATAGCTCCATAGCACCAGAGCTCCATAGCTCCATAGCACCAGAGCTCCATGGCTTCAGAGCTCCATAGCACCATAGCTCCATACCTCCAGAGCTCCAGGGCTCCATAGCTCCATACCTCCAGAGCTCCATACCTCCAGAGCTCCATACCTCCAGAGCTCCATAGCACCAGAGCTCCATGGCTTCAGAGCTCCATAGCACCATAGCTCCATACCTCCAGAGCTCCAGGGCTCCATAGCTCCATACCTCCAGAGCTCCATACCTCCAGAGCTCCATACCTCCAGAGCTCCATAGCACCAGAGCTCCATGGCTTCAGAGCTCCATAGCACCATAGCTCCATACCTCCAGAGCTCCAGGGCTCCATAGCTCCATACCTCCAGAGCTCCATACCTCCAGAGCTCCATACCTCCAGAGCTCCATAGCACCAGAGCTCCATGGCTTCAGAGCTCCATAGCACCATAGCTCCATACCTCCAGAGCTCCAGGGCTCCATAGCTCCATACCTCCAGAGCTCCATACCTCCAGAGCTCCATACCTCCAGAGCTCCAGAGCTCCATAGCACCAGAGCTCCATGGCTTCAGAGCTCCATAGCACCATAGCTCCATACCTCCAGAGCTCCAGGGCTCCATAGCTCCATACCTCCAGAGCTCCATACCTCCAGAGCTCCAGAGCTCCATAGCACCAGAGCTCCATGGCTTCAGAGCTCCATAGCACCATAGCTCCATACCTCCAGAGCTCCAGGGCTCCATAGCTCCATACCTCCAGAGCTCCATACCTCCAGAGCTCCAGAGCTCCATAGCACCAGAGCTCCATGGCTTCAGAGCTCCATAGCACCATAGCTCCATACCTCCAGAGCTCCAGGGCTCCAAAGCTCCATACCTCCAGAGCTCCATACCTCCAGAGCTCCATACCTCCAGAGCTCCATAGCTCCATAGCACCAGAGCTCCATAGCTCCATAGCACCAGAGCTCCATAGCACCAGAGCTCCATAGCACCAGAGCTCCATAGCTCCATAGCACCAGAGCTCCATAGCTCCATAGCACCAGAGCTCCATAGCTCCATAGCACCAGAGCTCCATACTTCCAGAGCTCCATAGCTCCATAGCACCAGAGCTCCATAGCTCCATAGCACCAGAGCTCCATAGCTCCATAGCACCAGAGCTCCATACTTCCATAGCTCCATAGCTCCATACCTCCAGAGCTCCATAGCTCCATAGCTCCATACCTCCAGAGCTCCATAGCTCCAGAGCTCCATAGCTCCATAGCACCAGAGCTCCATAGCTCCATAGCACCAGAGCTCCATACTTCCATAGCTCCAGGGCTCCATAGCTCCAGGGCTCCATAGCTCCATACCTCCAGAGCTCCATAGCTCCATACTTCCAGAGCTCCATAGCTCCATAGCACCAGAGCTCCATAGCTCCATAGCACCAGAGCTCCATAGCTCCATAGCACCAGAGCTCCATAGCTCCATAGCACCAGAGCTCCATAGCTCCATAGCTCCAGGGCTCCATAGCTCCAGGGCTCCATAGCTCCATAGCTCCAGGGCTCCATAGCTCCATACCTCCAGAGCTCCATACCTCCAGAGCTCCATACCTCCATAGCACCAGAGCTCCATAGCTCCAGGGCTCCATAGCTCCATACCTCCAGAGCTCCATAGCTCCATACTTCCAGAGCTCCATAGCTCCATAGCTCCATACTTCCATAGCTCCATAGCTCCATACTTTCATAGCACCTGAGCTCCATACCTCCAGAGCTCCATAGCTCCAGCCTGGGTGGCTGGTGGCTCCATAGCTCCATACTTCCATAGCTCTAAGTCAGAGAGTTGGCGAAAATTGCACTAAGTGCGAAAGCCCATTCATTTACAACGGCGTGTCCGCCAGGCGGCGACATTTCCCCGTTACCGGTGGCTGCGCGGCGGGTGAGTGACAGAGCTTATCCGAGCGGCTGGAACTCTGCGCCGGCGTGGTCGAGCGTGAGGCCTCGGCCCTTTGGCTGCCTGGTACCTAAAACACTTCCATTGATCCAGCCACGGAGGGTGCTGGCTGGTGGCTCCATACCTCCATAGCTCCATAGCACCAGAGCTCCATAGCTCCATAGCACCAGAGCTCCATGGCTTCAGAGCTCCATAGCACCATAGCTCCATACCTCCAGAGCTCCAGGGCTCCATAGCTCCATACCTCCAGAGCTCCATACCTCCAGAGCTCCATACCTCCAGAGCTCCATAGCACCAGAGCTCCATGGCTTCAGAGCTCCATAGCACCATAGCTCCATACCTCCAGAGCTCCAGGGCTCCATAGCTCCATACCTCCAGAGCTCCATACCTCCAGAGCTCCATACCTCCAGAGCTCCATAGCACCAGAGCTCCATGGCTTCAGAGCTCCATAGCACCATAGCTCCATACCTCCAGAGCTCCAGGGCTCCATAGCTCCATACCTCCAGAGCTCCATACCTCCAGAGCTCCATACCTCCAGAGCTCCAGAGCTCCATAGCACCAGAGCTCCATGGCTTCAGAGCTCCATAGCACCATAGCTCCATACCTCCAGAGCTCCAGGGCTCCATAGCTCCATACCTCCAGAGCTCCATACCTCCAGAGCTCCAGAGCTCACTAGCACCAGAGCTCCGTGGCTTCAGAGCTCCATAGCACCATAGCTCCATACCTCCAGAGCTCCAGGGCTCCATAGCTCCATACCTCCAGAGCTCCATACCTCCAGAGCTCCATACCTCCAGAGCTCCATAGCTCCATAGCACCAGAGCTCCATAGCTCCATAGCACCAGAGCTCCATAGCACCAGAGCTCCATAGCACCAGAGCTCCATAGCTCCATAGCACCAGAGCTCCATAGCTCCATAGCACCAGAGCTCCATAGCTCCATAGCACCAGAGCTCCATACTTCCAGAGCTCCATAGCTCCATAGCTCCATAGCACCAGAGCTCCATAGCTCCATAGCACCAGAGCTCCATGGCTTCAGAGCTCCATAGCACCATAGCTCCATACCTCCAGAGCTCCAGGGCTCCATAGCCTCATACCTCCAGAGCTCCATACCTCCAGAGCTCCATACCTCCAGAGCTCCATAGCACCAGAGCTCCATAGCTCCATAGCACCAGAGCTCCATAGCACCAGAGCTCCATAGCACCAGAGCTCCATAGCTCCATAGCACCAGAGCTCCATAGCTCCATAGCACCAGAGCTCCATACTTCCAGAGCTCCATAGCTCCATAGCTCCATAGCACCAGAGCTCCATAGCTCCATAGCACCAGAGCTCCATAGCTCCATAGCACCAGAGCTCCATACTTCCATAGCTCCATAGCTCCATACCTCCAGAGCTCCATAGCTCCATAGCTCCATACCTCCAGAGCTCCATAGCTCCAGAGCTCCATAGCTCCATAGCTCCATAGCACCAGAGCTCCATAGCTCCATAGCACCAGAGCTCCATACTTCCATAGCTCCTGGGCTCCATAGCTCCAGGGCTCCATACCTCCAGAGCTCCATAGCTCCATACTTCCAGAGCTCCATAGCTCCATACTTCCATAGCTCCATACTTCCATACCTCCATAGCTCCATACTTCCATAGCACCAGAGCTCCATACTTCCATAGCACCAGAGCTCCATACCTCCAGAGCTCCAGAGCTCCAGCCTGGGTGGCTGGTGGCTCCATAGCTCCATACTTCCATAGCTCTAAGTCAGAGAGTTGGCGAAAATTGCACTAAGTGCGAAAGCCCATTCATTTACAACGGCGTGTCCACAAGGCGGCGACATTTCCCCGTTACCGGTGGCTGCGCGGCGGGTGAGTGACAGAGCTTATCCGAGCGGCTGGAACTCTGCGCCGGCGTGGTCGAGCGTGAGGCCTCGGCCCTTTGGCTGCCTGGTACCTAAAACACTTCCATTGATCCAGCCACGGAGGGTGCTGGCTGGTGGCTCCATACCTCCATAGCTCCATAGCACCAGAGCTCCATAGCTCCATAGCACCAGAGCTCCATGGCTTCAGAGCTCCATAGCACCATAGCTCCATACCTCCAGAGCTCCAGGGCTCCATAGCTCCATACCTCCATAGCACCAGAGCTCCATAGCTCCAAAGCACCAGAGCTCCATAGCTCCATAGCACCAGAGCTCCATACTTCCAGAGCTCCATAGCTCCATAGCTCCATAGCACCAGAGCTCCATAGCTCCATAGCACCAGAGCTCCATAGCTCCATAGCACCAGAGCTCCATACTTCCATAGCTCCATAGCTCCATACCTCCAGAGCTCCATAGCTCCATAGCTCCATACCTCCAGAGCTCCATAGCTCCAGAGCTCCATAGCTCCATAGCACCAGAGCTCCATAGCTCCATAGCACCAGAGCTCCATACTTCCATAGCTCCAGGGCTCCATAGCTCCAGGGCTCCATACCTCCAGAGCTCCATAGCTCCATACTTCCAGAGCTCCATAGCTCCATACTTCCATAGCTCCATACTTCCATACCTCCATAGCTCCATACTTCCATAGCACCAGAGCTCCATACTTCCATAGCACCAGAGCTCCATACCTCCAGAGCTCCAGAGCTCCAGCCTGGGTGGCTGGTGGCTCCATAGCTCCATACTTCCATAGCTCTAAGTCAGAGAGTTGGCGAAAATTGCATTAAGTGCGAAAGCCCATTCATTTACAACGGCGTGTCCACAAGGCGGCGACATTTCCCCGTTACCGGTGGCTGCGCGGCGGGTGAGTGACAGAGCTTATCCGAGCGGCTGGAACTCTGCGCCGGCGTGGTCGAGCGTGAGGCCTCGGCCCTTTGGCTGCCTGGTACCTAAAACACTTCCATTGATCCAGCCACGGAGGGTGCTGGCTGGTGGCTCCATACCTCCATAGCTCCATAGCACCAGAGCTCCATAGCTCCATAGCACCAGAGCTCCATGGCTTCAGAGCTCCATAGCACCATAGCTCCATACCTCCAGAGCTCCAGGGCTCCATAGCTCCATACCTCCAGAGCTCCATACCTCCAGAGCTCCATACCTCCAGAGCTCCATAGCACCAGAGCTCCATGGCTTCAGAGCTCCATAGCACCATAGCTCCATACCTCCAGAGCTCCAGGGCTCCATAGCTCCATACCTCCAGAGCTCCATACCTCCAGAGCTCCATACCTCCAGAGCTCCATAGCACCAGAGCTCCATGGCTTCAGAGCTCCATAGCACCATAGCTCCATACCTCCAGAGCTCCAGGGCTCCATAGCTCCATACCTCCAGAGCTCCATACCTCCAGAGCTCCATACCTCCAGAGCTCCATAGCACCAGAGCTCCATGGCTTCAGAGCTCCATAGCACCATAGCTCCATACCTCCAGAGCTCCAGGGCTCCATAGCTCCATACCTCCAGAGCTCCATACCTCCAGAGCTCCATACCTCCAGAGCTCCAGAGCTCCATAGCACCAGAGCTCCATGGCTTCAGAGCTCCATAGCACCATAGCTCCATACCTCCAGAGCTCCAGGGCTCCATAGCTCCATACCTCCAGAGCTCCATACCTCCAGAGCTCCAGAGCTCCATAGCACCAGAGCTCCATGGCTTCAGAGCTCCATAGCACCATAGCTCCAGGGCTCCATAGCTCCATACCTCCAGAGCTCCATACCTCCAGAGCTCCAGAGCTCCATAGCACCAGAGCTCCATGGCTTCAGAGCTCCATAGCACCATAGCTCCATACCTCCAGAGCTCCAGGGCTCCAAAGCTCCATACCTCCAGAGCTCCATACCTCCAGAGCTCCATACCTCCAGAGCTCCATAGCTCCATAGCACCAGAGCTCCATAGCTCCATAGCACCAGAGCTCCATAGCACCAGAGCTCCATAGCACCAGAGCTCCATAGCTCCATAGCACCAGAGCTCCATAGCTCCATAGCACCAGAGCTCCATAGCTCCATAGCACCAGAGCTCCATAGCTCCATAGCACCAGAGCTCCATACTTCCAGAGCTCCATAGCTCCATAGCACCAGAGCTCCATAGCTCCATAGCACCAGAGCTCCATAGCTCCATAGCACCAGAGCTCCATACTTCCATAGCTCCATAGCTCCATACCTCCAGGGCTCCATAGCTCCATAGCTCCATACCTCCAGAGCTCCATAGCTCCAGAGCTCCATAGCTCCATAGCACCAGAGCTCCATAGCTCCATAGCACCAGAGCTCCATACTTTCATAGCTCCAGGGCTCCATAGCTCCAGGGCTCCATAGCTCCATACCTCCAGAGCTCCATAGCTCCATACTTCCAGAGCTCCATAGCTCCATAGCACCAGAGCTCCATAGCTCCATAGCACCAGAGCTCCATAGCTCCATAGCACCAGAGCTCCATAGCTCCATAGCACCAGAGCTCCATAGCTCCATAGCTCCAGGGCTCCATAGCTCCAGGGCTCCATAGCTCCATAGCTCCAGGGCTCCATAGCTCCATACCTCCAGAGCTCCATACCTCCAGAGCTCCATACCTCCATAGCACCAGAGCTCCATAGCTCCAGGGCTCCATAGCTCCATACCTCCAGAGCTCCATAGCTCCATACTTCCAGAGCTCCATAGCTCCATAGCTCCATACTTCCATAGCTCCATAGCTCCATACTTCCATAGCACCTGAGCTCCATACCTCCAGAGCTCCATAGCTCCAGCCTGGGTGGCTGGTGGCTCCATAGCTCCATACTTCCATAGCTCTAAGTCAGAGAGTTGGCGAAAATTGCACTAAGTGCGAAAGCCCATTCATTTACAACGGCGTGTCCGCCAGGCGGCGACATTTCCCCGTTACCGGTGGCTGCGCGGCGGGTGAGTGACAGAGCTTATCCGAGCGGCTGGAACTCTGCGCCGGCGTGGTCGAGCGTGAGGCCTCGGCCCTTTGGCTGCCTGGTACCTAAAACACTTCCATTGATCCAGCCACGGAGGGTGCTGGCTGGTGGCTCCATACCTCCATAGCTCCATAGCACCAGAGCTCCATAGCTCCATAGCACCAGAGCTCCATGGCTTCAGAGCTCCATAGCACCATAGCTCCATACCTCCAGAGCTCCAGGGCTCCATAGCTCCATACCTCCAGAGCTCCATACCTCCAGAGCTCCATACCTCCAGAGCTCCATAGCACCAGAGCTCCATGGCTTCAGAGCTCCATAGCACCATAGCTCCATACCTCCAGAGCTCCAGGGCTCCATAGCTCCATACCTCCAGAGCTCCATACCTCCAGAGCTCCATACCTCCAGAGCTCCATAGCACCAGAGCTCCATGGCTTCAGAGCTCCATAGCACCATAGCTCCATACCTCCAGAGCTCCAGGGCTCCATAGCTCCATACCTCCAGAGCTCCATACCTCCAGAGCTCCATACCTCCAGAGCTCCATAGCACCAGAGCTCCATGGCTTCAGAGCTCCAAAGCACCATAGCTCCATACCTCCAGAGCTCCAGGGCTCCATAGCTCCATACCTCCAGAGCTCCATACCTCCAGAGCTCCATACCTCCAGAGCTCCAGAGCTCCATAGCACCAGAGCTCCATGGCTTCAGAGCTCCATAGCACCATAGCTCCATACCTCCAGAGCTCCAGGGCTCCATAGCTCCATACCTCCAGAGCTCCATACCTCCAGAGCTCCAGAGCTCCATAGCACCAGAGCTCCATGGCTTCAGAGCTCCATAGCACCATAGCTCCATACCTCCAGAGCTCCAGGGCTCCATAGCTCCATACCTCCAGAGCTCCATACCTCCAGAGCTCCAGAGCTCCATAGCACCAGAGCTCCATGGCTTCAGAGCTCCATAGCACCATAGCTCCATACCTCCAGAGCTCCAGGGCTCCAAAGCTCCATACCTCCAGAGCTCCATACCTCCAGAGCTCCATAGCTCCATAGCACCAGAGCTCCATAGCTCCATAGCACCAGAGCTCCATAGCACCAGAGCTCCATAGCACCAGAGCTCCATAGCTCCATAGCACCAGAGCTCCATAGCTCCATAGCACCAGAGCTCCATAGCTCCATAGCACCAGAGCTCCATACTTCCAGAGCTCCATAGCTCCATAGCTCCATAGCACCAGAGCTCCATAGCTCCATAGCACCAGAGCTCCATAGCTCCATAGCACCAGAGCTCCATACTTCCATAGCTCCATAGCTCCATACCTCCAGAGCTCCATAGCTCCATAGCTCCATACCTCCAGAGCTCCATAGCTCCAGAGCTCCATAGCTCCATAGCACCAGAGCTCCATAGCTCCATAGCACCAGAGCTCCATACTTCCATAGCTCCAGGGCTCCATAGCTCCAGGGCTCCATAGCTCCATACCTCCAGAGCTCCATAGCTCCATACTTCCAGAGCTCCATAGCTCCATAGCACCAGAGCTCCATAGCTCCATAGCACCAGAGCTCCATAGCTCCATAGCACCAGAGCTCCATAGCTCCATAGCACCAGAGCTCCATAGCTCCATAGCTCCAGGGCTCCATAGCTCCATAGCTCCAGGGCTCCATAGCTCCATAGCTCCAGGACTCCATAGCTCCATAGCTCCATACCTCCAGAGCTCCATACCTCCAGAGCTCCATACCTCCATAGCACCAGAGCTCCATAGCTCCAGGGCTCCAGGGCTCCATAGCTCCATACCTCCAGAGCTCCATAGCTCCATACTTCCAGAGCTCCATAGCTCCATAGCTCCATACTTCCATAGCTCCATAGCTCCATACTTCCATAGCACCTGAGCTCCATACCTCCAGAGCTCCATAGCTCCAGCCTGGGTGGCTGGTGGCTCCATAGCTCCATACTTCCATAGCTCTAAGTCAGAGAGTTGGCGAAAATTGCACTAAGTGCGAAAGCCCATTCATTTACAACGGCGTGTCCGCCAGGCGGCGACATTTCCCCGTTACCGGTGGCTGCGCGGCGGGTGAGTGACAGAGCTTATCCGAGCGGCTGGAACTCTGCGCCGGCGTGGTCGAGCGTGAGGCCTCGGCCCTTTGGCTGCCTGGTACCTAAAACACTTCCATTGATCCAGCCACGGAGGGTGCTGGCTGGTGGCTCCATACCTCCATAGCTCCATAGCACCAGAGCTCCATAGCTCCATAGCACCAGAGCTCCATGGCTTCAGAGCTCCATAGCACCATAGCTCCATACCTCCAGAGCTCCAGGGCTCCATAGCTCCATACCTCCAGAGCTCCATACCTCCAGAGCTCCATACCTCCAGAGCTCCATAGCACCAGAGCTCCATGGCTTCAGAGCTCCATAGCACCATAGCTCCATACCTCCAGAGCTCCAGGGCTCCATAGCTCCATACCTCCAGAGCTCCATACCTCCAGAGCTCCATACCTCCAGAGCTCCATAGCACCAGAGCTCCATGGCTTCAGAGCTCCATAGCACCATAGCTCCATACCTCCAGAGCTCCAGGGCTCCATAGCTCCATACCTCCAGAGCTCCATACCTCCAGAGCTCCATACCTCCAGAGCTCCATAGCACCAGAGCTCCATGGCTTCAGAGCTCCATAGCACCATAGCTCCATACCTCCAGAGCTCCAGGGCTCCATAGCTCCATACCTCCAGAGCTCCATACCTCCAGAGCTCCATACCTCCAGAGCTCCATAGCACCAGAGCTCCATGGCTTCAGAGCTCCATAGCACCATAGCTCCATACCTCCAGAGCTCCAGGGCTCCATAGCTCCATACCTCCAGAGCTCCATACCTCCAGAGCTCCATACCTCCAGAGCTCCAGAGCTCCATAGCACCAGAGCTCCATGGCTTCAGAGCTCCATAGCACCATAGCTCCATACCTCCAGAGCTCCAGGGCTCCATAGCTCCATACCTCCAGAGCTCCATACCTCCAGAGCTCCATACCTCCAGAGCTCCAGAGCTCCATAGCACCAGAGCTCCATGGCTTCAGAGCTCCATAGCACCATAGCTCCATACCTCCAGAGCTCCAGGGCTCCATAGCTCCATACCTCCAGAGCTCCATACCTCCAGAGCTCCAGAGCTCCATAGCACCAGAGCTCCATGGCTTCAGAGCTCCATAGCACCATAGCTCCATACCTCCAGAGCTCCAGGGCTCCATAGCTCCATACCTCCAGAGCTCCATACCTCCAGAGCTCCAGAGCTCCATAGCACCAGAGCTCCATGGCTTCAGAGCTCCATAGCACCATAGCTCCATACCTCCAGAGCTCCAGGGCTCCAAAGCTCCATACCTCCAGAGCTCCATACCTCCAGAGCTCCATACCTCCAGAGCTCCATAGCTCCATAGCACCAGAGCTCCATAGCTCCATAGCACCAGAGCTCCATAGCACCAGAGCTCCATAGCACCAGAGCTCCATAGCTCCATAGCACCAGAGCTCCATAGCTCCATAGCACCAGAGCTCCATAGCTCCATAGCACCAGAGCTCCATACTTCCAGAGCTCCATAGCTCCATAGCTCCATAGCACCAGAGCTCCATAGCTCCATAGCACCAGAGCTCCATAGCTCCATAGCACCAGAGCTCCATACTTCCATAGCTCCATAGCTCCATACCTCCAGAGCTCCATAGCTCCATAGCTCCATACCTCCAGAGCTCCATAGCTCCAGAGCTCCATAGCTCCATAGCACCAGAGCTCCATAGCTCCATAGCACCAGAGCTCCAGCCTGGGTGGCTGGTGGCTCCATAGCTCCATACTTCCATAGCTCTAAGTCAGAGACTTGGCGAAAATTGCACTAAGTGCGAAAGCCCATTCATTTACAACGGCGTGTCCACAAGGCGGCGACATTTCCCCGTTACCGGTGGCTGCGCGGCGGGTGAGTGACAGAGCTTATCCGAGCGGCTGGAACTCTGCGCCGGCGTGGTCGAGCGTGAGGCCTCGGCCCTTTGGCTGCCTGGTACCTAAAACACTTCCATTGATCCAGCCACGGAGGGTGCTGGCTGGTGGCTCCATACCTCCATAGCTCCATAGCACCAGAGCTCCATAGCTCCATAGCACCAGAGCTCCATGGCTTCAGAGCTCCATAGCACCATAGCTCCATACCTCCAGAGCTCCAGGGCTCCATAGCTCCATACCTCCAGAGCTCCATACCTCCAGAGCTCCATACCTCCAGAGCTCCATACCTCCAGAGCTCCAGAGCTCCAGCCTGGGTGGCTGGTGGCTCCATAGCTCCATAGCACCAGAGCTCCATAGCTCCATAGCACCAGAGCTCCATAGCTCCATAGCACCAGAGCTCCATACTTCCATAGCTCCATAGCTCCATACCTCCAGAGCTCCATAGCTCCATAGCTCCATACCTCCAGAGCTCCATAGCTCCAGAGCTCCATAGCTCCATAGCACCAGAGCTCCATAGCTCCATAGCACCAGAGCTCCATACTTCCATAGCTCCAGGGCTCCATAGCTCCAGGGCTCCATACCTCCAGAGCTCCATAGCTCCATACTTCCAGAGCTCCATAGCTCCATACTTCCATAGCTCCATACTTCCATACCTCCATAGCTCCATACTTCCATAGCACCAGAGCTCCATACTTCCATAGCACCAGAGCTCCATACCTCCAGAGCTCCAGAGCTCCAGCCTGGGTGGCTGGTGGCTCCATAGCTCCATACTTCCATAGCTCTAAGTCAGAGAGTTGGCGAAAATTGCATTAAGTGCGAAAGCCCATTCATTTACAACGGCGTGTCCACAAGGCGGCGACATTTCCCCGTTACCGGTGGCTGCGCGGCGGGTGAGTGACAGAGCTTATCCGAGCGGCTGGAACTCTGCGCCGGCGTGGTCGAGCGTGAGGCCTCGGCCCTTTGGCTGCCTGGTACCTAAAACACTTCCATTGATCCAGCCACGGAGGGTGCTGGCTGGTGGCTCCATACCTCCATAGCTCCATAGCACCAGAGCTCCATAGCTCCATAGCACCAGAGCTCCATGGCTTCAGAGCTCCATAGCACCATAGCTCCATACCTCCAGAGCTCCAGGGCTCCATAGCTCCATACCTCCAGAGCTCCATACCTCCAGAGCTCCATACCTCCAGAGCTCCATAGCACCAGAGCTCCATGGCTTCAGAGCTCCATAGCACCATAGCTCCATACCTCCAGAGCTCCAGGGCTCCATAGCTCCATACCTCCAGAGCTCCATACCTCCAGAGCTCCATACCTCCAGAGCTCCATAGCACCAGAGCTCCATGGCTTCAGAGCTCCATAGCACCATAGCTCCATACCTCCAGAGCTCCAGGGCTCCATAGCTCCATACCTCCAGAGCTCCATACCTCCAGAGCTCCATACCTCCAGAGCTCCATAGCACCAGAGCTCCATGGCTTCAGAGCTCCATAGCACCATAGCTCCATACCTCCAGAGCTCCAGGGCTCCATAGCTCCATACCTCCAGAGCTCCATACCTCCAGAGCTCCATACCTCCAGAGCTCCAGAGCTCCATAGCACCAGAGCTCCATGGCTTCAGAGCTCCATAGCACCATAGCTCCATACCTCCAGAGCTCCAGGGCTCCATAGCTCCATACCTCCAGAGCTCCATACCTCCAGAGCTCCAGAGCTCCATAGCACCAGAGCTCCATGGCTTCAGAGCTCCATAGCACCATAGCTCCAGGGCTCCATAGCTCCATACCTCCAGAGCTCCATACCTCCAGAGCTCCAGAGCTCCATAGCACCAGAGCTCCATGGCTTCAGAGCTCCATAGCACCATAGCTCCATACCTCCAGAGCTCCAGGGCTCCAAAGCTCCATACCTCCAGAGCTCCATACCTCCAGAGCTCCATACCTCCAGAGCTCCATAGCTCCATAGCACCAGAGCTCCATAGCTCCATAGCACCAGAGCTCCATAGCACCAGAGCTCCATAGCACCAGAGCTCCATAGCTCCATAGCACCAGAGCTCCATAGCTCCATAGCACCAGAGCTCCATAGCTCCATAGCACCAGAGCTCCATAGCTCCATAGCACCAGAGCTCCATACTTCCAGAGCTCCATAGCTCCATAGCACCAGAGCTCCATTGCTCCATAGCACCAGAGCTCCATAGCTCCATAGCACCAGAGCTCCATACTTCCATAGCTCCATAGCTCCATACCTCCAGAGCTCCATAGCTCCATAGCTCCATACCTCCAGAGCTCCATAGCTCCAGAGCTCCATAGCTCCATAGCACCAGAGCTCCATAGCTCCATAGCACCAGAGCTCCATACTTCCATAGCTCCATAGCTCCATACCTCCAGAGCTCCATAGCTCCATAGCTCCATACCTCCAGAGCTCCATAGCTCCAGAGCTCCATAGCTCCATAGCACCAGAGCTCCATAGCTCCATAGCACCAGAGCTCCATACTTCCATAGCTCCAGGGCTCCATAGCTCCAGGGCTCCATAGCTCCATACCTCCAGAGCTCCATAGCTCCATACTTCCAGAGCTCCATAGCTCCATAGCACCAGAGCTCCATAGCTCCATAGCACCAGAGCTCCATAGCTCCATAGCACCAGAGCTCCATAGCTCCATAGCACCAGAGCTCCATAGCTCCATAGCTCCAGGGCTCCATAGCTCCAGGGCTCCATAGCTCCATAGCTCCAGGGCTCCATAGCTCCATACCTCCAGAGCTCCATACCTCCAGAGCTCCATACCTCCATAGCACCAGAGCTCCATAGCTCCAGGGCTCCATAGCTCCATACCTCCAGAGCTCCATAGCTCCATACTTCCAGAGCTCCATAGCTCCATAGCTCCATACTTCCATAGCTCCATAGCTCCATACTTTCATAGCACCTGAGCTCCATACCTCCAGAGCTCCATAGCTCCAGCCTGGGTGGCTGGTGGCTCCATAGCTCCATACTTCCATAGCTCTAAGTCAGAGAGTTGGCGAAAATTGCACTAAGTGCGAAAGCCCATTCATTTACAACGGCGTGTCCGCCAGGCGGCGACATTTCCCCGTTACCGGTGGCTGCGCGGCGGGTGAGTGACAGAGCTTATCCGAGCGGCTGGAACTCTGCGCCGGCGTGGTCGAGCGTGAGGCCTCGGCCCTTTGGCTGCCTGGTACCTAAAACACTTCCATTGATCCAGCCACGGAGGGTGCTGGCTGGTGGCTCCATACCTCCATAGCTCCATAGCACCAGAGCTCCATAGCTCCATAGCACCAGAGCTCCATGGCTTCAGAGCTCCATAGCACCATAGCTCCATACCTCCAGAGCTCCAGGGCTCCATAGCTCCATACCTCCAGAGCTCCATACCTCCAGAGCTCCATACCTCCAGAGCTCCATAGCACCAGAGCTCCATGGCTTCAGAGCTCCATAGCACCATAGCTCCATACCTCCAGAGCTCCAGGGCTCCATAGCTCCATACCTCCAGAGCTCCATACCTCCAGAGCTCCATACCTCCAGAGCTCCATAGCACCAGAGCTCCATGGCTTCAGAGCTCCATAGCACCATAGCTCCATACCTCCAGAGCTCCAGGGCTCCATAGCTCCATACCTCCAGAGCTCCATACCTCCAGAGCTCCATACCTCCAGAGCTCCAGAGCTCCATAGCACCAGAGCTCCATGGCTTCAGAGCTCCATAGCACCATAGCTCCATACCTCCAGAGCTCCAGGGCTCCATAGCTCCATACCTCCAGAGCTCCATACCTCCAGAGCTCCAGAGCTCACTAGCACCAGAGCTCCGTGGCTTCAGAGCTCCATAGCACCATAGCTCCATACCTCCAGAGCTCCAGGGCTCCATAGCTCCATACCTCCAGAGCTCCATACCTCCAGAGCTCCATACCTCCAGAGCTCCATAGCTCCATAGCACCAGAGCTCCATAGCTCCATAGCACCAGAGCTCCATAGCACCAGAGCTCCATAGCACCAGAGCTCCATAGCTCCATAGCACCAGAGCTCCATAGCTCCATAGCACCAGAGCTCCATAGCTCCATAGCACCAGAGCTCCATACTTCCAGAGCTCCATAGCTCCATAGCTCCATAGCACCAGAGCTCCATAGCTCCATAGCACCAGAGCTCCATGGCTTCAGAGCTCCATAGCACCATAGCTCCATACCTCCAGAGCTCCAGGGCTCCATAGCCTCATACCTCCAGAGCTCCATACCTCCAGAGCTCCATACCTCCAGAGCTCCATAGCACCAGAGCTCCATAGCTCCATAGCACCAGAGCTCCATAGCACCAGAGCTCCATAGCACCAGAGCTCCATAGCTCCATAGCACCAGAGCTCCATAGCTCCATAGCACCAGAGCTCCATACTTCCAGAGCTCCATAGCTCCATAGCTCCATAGCACCAGAGCTCCATAGCTCCATAGCACCAGAGCTCCATAGCTCCATAGCACCAGAGCTCCATACTTCCATAGCTCCATAGCTCCATACCTCCAGAGCTCCATAGCTCCATAGCTCCATACCTCCAGAGCTCCATAGCTCCAGAGCTCCATAGCTCCATAGCTCCATAGCACCAGAGCTCCATAGCTCCATAGCACCAGAGCTCCATACTTCCATAGCTCCTGGGCTCCATAGCTCCAGGGCTCCATACCTCCAGAGCTCCATAGCTCCATACTTCCAGAGCTCCATAGCTCCATACTTCCATAGCTCCATACTTCCATACCTCCATAGCTCCATACTTCCATAGCACCAGAGCTCCATACTTCCATAGCACCAGAGCTCCATACCTCCAGAGCTCCAGAGCTCCAGCCTGGGTGGCTGGTGGCTCCATAGCTCCATACTTCCATAGCTCTAAGTCAGAGAGTTGGCGAAAATTGCACTAAGTGCGAAAGCCCATTCATTTACAACGGCGTGTCCACAAGGCGGCGACATTTCCCCGTTACCGGTGGCTGCGCGGCGGGTGAGTGACAGAGCTTATCCGAGCGGCTGGAACTCTGCGCCGGCGTGGTCGAGCGTGAGGCCTCGGCCCTTTGGCTGCCTGGTACCTAAAACACTTCCATTGATCCAGCCACGGAGGGTGCTGGCTGGTGGCTCCATACCTCCATAGCTCCATAGCACCAGAGCTCCATAGCTCCATAGCACCAGAGCTCCATGGCTTCAGAGCTCCATAGCACCATAGCTCCATACCTCCAGAGCTCCAGGGCTCCATAGCTCCATACCTCCATAGCACCAGAGCTCCATAGCTCCAAAGCACCAGAGCTCCATAGCTCCATAGCACCAGAGCTCCATACTTCCAGAGCTCCATAGCTCCATAGCTCCATAGCACCAGAGCTCCATAGCTCCATAGCACCAGAGCTCCATAGCTCCATAGCACCAGAGCTCCATACTTCCATAGCTCCATAGCTCCATACCTCCAGAGCTCCATAGCTCCATAGCTCCATACCTCCAGAGCTCCATAGCTCCAGAGCTCCATAGCTCCATAGCACCAGAGCTCCATAGCTCCATAGCACCAGAGCTCCATACTTCCATAGCTCCAGGGCTCCATAGCTCCAGGGCTCCATACCTCCAGAGCTCCATAGCTCCATACTTCCAGAGCTCCATAGCTCCATACTTCCATAGCTCCATACTTCCATACCTCCATAGCTCCATACTTCCATAGCACCAGAGCTCCATACTTCCATAGCACCAGAGCTCCATACCTCCAGAGCTCCAGAGCTCCAGCCTGGGTGGCTGGTGGCTCCATAGCTCCATACTTCCATAGCTCTAAGTCAGAGAGTTGGCGAAAATTGCATTAAGTGCGAAAGCCCATTCATTTACAACGGCGTGTCCACAAGGCGGCGACATTTCCCCGTTACCGGTGGCTGCGCGGCGGGTGAGTGACAGAGCTTATCCGAGCGGCTGGAACTCTGCGCCGGCGTGGTCGAGCGTGAGGCCTCGGCCCTTTGGCTGCCTGGTACCTAAAACACTTCCATTGATCCAGCCACGGAGGGTGCTGGCTGGTGGCTCCATACCTCCATAGCTCCATAGCACCAGAGCTCCATAGCTCCATAGCACCAGAGCTCCATGGCTTCAGAGCTCCATAGCACCATAGCTCCATACCTCCAGAGCTCCAGGGCTCCATAGCTCCATACCTCCAGAGCTCCATACCTCCAGAGCTCCATACCTCCAGAGCTCCATAGCACCAGAGCTCCATGGCTTCAGAGCTCCATAGCACCATAGCTCCATACCTCCAGAGCTCCAGGGCTCCATAGCTCCATACCTCCAGAGCTCCATACCTCCAGAGCTCCATACCTCCAGAGCTCCATAGCACCAGAGCTCCATGGCTTCAGAGCTCCATAGCACCATAGCTCCATACCTCCAGAGCTCCAGGGCTCCATAGCTCCATACCTCCAGAGCTCCATACCTCCAGAGCTCCATACCTCCAGAGCTCCATAGCACCAGAGCTCCATGGCTTCAGAGCTCCATAGCACCATAGCTCCATACCTCCAGAGCTCCAGGGCTCCATAGCTCCATACCTCCAGAGCTCCATACCTCCAGAGCTCCATACCTCCAGAGCTCCAGAGCTCCATAGCACCAGAGCTCCATGGCTTCAGAGCTCCATAGCACCATAGCTCCATACCTCCAGAGCTCCAGGGCTCCATAGCTCCATACCTCCAGAGCTCCATACCTCCAGAGCTCCAGAGCTCCATAGCACCAGAGCTCCATGGCTTCAGAGCTCCATAGCACCATAGCTCCAGGGCTCCATAGCTCCATACCTCCAGAGCTCCATACCTCCAGAGCTCCAGAGCTCCATAGCACCAGAGCTCCATGGCTTCAGAGCTCCATAGCACCATAGCTCCATACCTCCAGAGCTCCAGGGCTCCAAAGCTCCATACCTCCAGAGCTCCATACCTCCAGAGCTCCATACCTCCAGAGCTCCATAGCTCCATAGCACCAGAGCTCCATAGCTCCATAGCACCAGAGCTCCATAGCACCAGAGCTCCATAGCACCAGAGCTCCATAGCTCCATAGCACCAGAGCTCCATAGCTCCATAGCACCAGAGCTCCATAGCTCCATAGCACCAGAGCTCCATAGCTCCATAGCACCAGAGCTCCATACTTCCAGAGCTCCATAGCTCCATAGCACCAGAGCTCCATAGCTCCATAGCACCAGAGCTCCATAGCTCCATAGCACCAGAGCTCCATACTTCCATAGCTCCATAGCTCCATACCTCCAGAGCTCCATAGCTCCATAGCTCCATACCTCCAGAGCTCCATAGCTCCAGAGCTCCATAGCTCCATAGCACCAGAGCTCCATAGCTCCATAGCACCAGAGCTCCATACTTTCATAGCTCCAGGGCTCCATAGCTCCAGGGCTCCATAGCTCCATACCTCCAGAGCTCCATAGCTCCATACTTCCAGAGCTCCATAGCTCCATAGCACCAGAGCTCCATAGCTCCATAGCACCAGAGCTCCATAGCTCCATAGCACCAGAGCTCCATAGCTCCATAGCACCAGAGCTCCATAGCTCCATAGCTCCAGGGCTCCATAGCTCCAGGGCTCCATAGCTCCATAGCTCCAGGGCTCCATAGCTCCATACCTCCAGAGCTCCATACCTCCAGAGCTCCATACCTCCATAGCACCAGAGCTCCATAGCTCCAGGGCTCCATAGCTCCATACCTCCAGAGCTCCATAGCTCCATACTTCCAGAGCTCCATAGCTCCATAGCTCCATACTTCCATAGCTCCATAGCTCCATACTTCCATAGCACCTGAGCTCCATACCTCCAGAGCTCCATAGCTCCAGCCTGGGTGGCTGGTGGCTCCATAGCTCCATACTTCCATAGCTCTAAGTCAGAGAGTTGGCGAAAATTGCACTAAGTGCGAAAGCCCATTCATTTACAACGGCGTGTCCGCCAGGCGGCGACATTTCCCCGTTACCGGTGGCTGCGCGGCGGGTGAGTGACAGAGCTTATCCGAGCGGCTGGAACTCTGCGCCGGCGTGGTCGAGCGTGAGGCCTCGGCCCTTTGGCTGCCTGGTACCTAAAACACTTCCATTGATCCAGCCACGGAGGGTGCTGGCTGGTGGCTCCATACCTCCATAGCTCCATAGCACCAGAGCTCCATAGCTCCATAGCACCAGAGCTCCATGGCTTCAGAGCTCCATAGCACCATAGCTCCATACCTCCAGAGCTCCAGGGCTCCATAGCTCCATACCTCCAGAGCTCCATACCTCCAGAGCTCCATAGCACCAGAGCTCCATGGCTTCAGAGCTCCATAGCACCATAGCTCCATACCTCCAGAGCTCCAGGGCTCCATAGCTCCATACCTCCAGAGCTCCATACCTCCAGAGCTCCATACCTCCAGAGCTCCATAGCACCAGAGCTCCATGGCTTCAGAGCTCCATAGCACCATAGCTCCATACCTCCAGAGCTCCAGGGCTCCATAGCTCCATACCTCCAGAGCTCCATACCTCCAGAGCTCCATACCTCCAGAGCTCCATAGCACCAGAGCTCCATGGCTTCAGAGCTCCAAAGCACCATAGCTCCATACCTCCAGAGCTCCAGGGCTCCATAGCTCCATACCTCCAGAGCTCCATACCTCCAGAGCTCCATACCTCCAGAGCTCCAGAGCTCCATAGCACCAGAGCTCCATGGCTTCAGAGCTCCATAGCACCATAGCTCCATACCTCCAGAGCTCCAGGGCTCCATAGCTCCATACCTCCAGAGCTCCATACCTCCAGAGCTCCAGAGCTCCATAGCACCAGAGCTCCATGGCTTCAGAGCTCCATAGCACCATAGCTCCATACCTCCAGAGCTCCAGGGCTCCATAGCTCCATACCTCCAGAGCTCCATACCTCCAGAGCTCCAGAGCTCCATAGCACCAGAGCTCCATGGCTTCAGAGCTCCATAGCACCATAGCTCCATACCTCCAGAGCTCCAGGGCTCCAAAGCTCCATACCTCCAGAGCTCCATACCTCCAGAGCTCCATAGCTCCATAGCACCAGAGCTCCATAGCTCCATAGCACCAGAGCTCCATAGCACCAGAGCTCCATAGCACCAGAGCTCCATAGCTCCATAGCACCAGAGCTCCATAGCTCCATAGCACCAGAGCTCCATAGCTCCATAGCACCAGAGCTCCATACTTCCAGAGCTCCATAGCTCCATAGCTCCATAGCACCAGAGCTCCATAGCTCCATAGCACCAGAGCTCCATAGCTCCATAGCACCAGAGCTCCATACTTCCATAGCTCCATAGCTCCATACCTCCAGAGCTCCATAGCTCCATAGCTCCATACCTCCAGAGCTCCATAGCTCCAGAGCTCCATAGCTCCATAGCACCAGAGCTCCATAGCTCCATAGCACCAGAGCTCCATACTTCCATAGCTCCAGGGCTCCATAGCTCCAGGGCTCCATAGCTCCATACCTCCAGAGCTCCATAGCTCCATACTTCCAGAGCTCCATAGCTCCATAGCACCAGAGCTCCATAGCTCCATAGCACCAGAGCTCCATAGCTCCATAGCACCAGAGCTCCATAGCTCCATAGCACCAGAGCTCCATAGCTCCATAGCTCCAGGGCTCCATAGCTCCATAGCTCCAGGGCTCCATAGCTCCATAGCTCCAGGACTCCATAGCTCCATAGCTCCATACCTCCAGAGCTCCATACCTCCAGAGCTCCATACCTCCATAGCACCAGAGCTCCATAGCTCCAGGGCTCCAGGGCTCCATAGCTCCATACCTCCAGAGCTCCATAGCTCCATACTTCCAGAGCTCCATAGCTCCATAGCTCCATACTTCCATAGCTCCATAGCTCCATACTTCCATAGCACCTGAGCTCCATACCTCCAGAGCTCCATAGCTCCAGCCTGGGTGGCTGGTGGCTCCATAGCTCCATACTTCCATAGCTCTAAGTCAGAGAGTTGGCGAAAATTGCACTAAGTGCGAAAGCCCATTCATTTACAACGGCGTGTCCGCCAGGCGGCGACATTTCCCCGTTACCGGTGGCTGCGCGGCGGGTGAGTGACAGAGCTTATCCGAGCGGCTGGAACTCTGCGCCGGCGTGGTCGAGCGTGAGGCCTCGGCCCTTTGGCTGCCTGGTACCTAAAACACTTCCATTGATCCAGCCACGGAGGGTGCTGGCTGGTGGCTCCATACCTCCATAGCTCCATAGCACCAGAGCTCCATAGCTCCATAGCACCAGAGCTCCATGGCTTCAGAGCTCCATAGCACCATAGCTCCATACCTCCAGAGCTCCAGGGCTCCATAGCTCCATACCTCCAGAGCTCCATACCTCCAGAGCTCCATACCTCCAGAGCTCCATAGCACCAGAGCTCCATGGCTTCAGAGCTCCATAGCACCATAGCTCCATACCTCCAGAGCTCCAGGGCTCCATAGCTCCATACCTCCAGAGCTCCATACCTCCAGAGCTCCATACCTCCAGAGCTCCATAGCACCAGAGCTCCATGGCTTCAGAGCTCCATAGCACCATAGCTCCATACCTCCAGAGCTCCAGGGCTCCATAGCTCCATACCTCCAGAGCTCCATACCTCCAGAGCTCCATACCTCCAGAGCTCCATAGCACCAGAGCTCCATGGCTTCAGAGCTCCATAGCACCATAGCTCCATACCTCCAGAGCTCCAGGGCTCCATAGCTCCATACCTCCAGAGCTCCATACCTCCAGAGCTCCATACCTCCAGAGCTCCATAGCACCAGAGCTCCATGGCTTCAGAGCTCCATAGCACCATAGCTCCATACCTCCAGAGCTCCAGGGCTCCATAGCTCCATACCTCCAGAGCTCCATACCTCCAGAGCTCCATACCTCCAGAGCTCCAGAGCTCCATAGCACCAGAGCTCCATGGCTTCAGAGCTCCATAGCACCATAGCTCCATACCTCCAGAGCTCCAGGGCTCCATAGCTCCATACCTCCAGAGCTCCATACCTCCAGAGCTCCATACCTCCAGAGCTCCAGAGCTCCATAGCACCAGAGCTCCATGGCTTCAGAGCTCCATAGCACCATAGCTCCATACCTCCAGAGCTCCAGGGCTCCATAGCTCCATACCTCCAGAGCTCCATACCTCCAGAGCTCCAGAGCTCCATAGCACCAGAGCTCCATGGCTTCAGAGCTCCATAGCACCATAGCTCCATACCTCCAGAGCTCCAGGGCTCCATAGCTCCATACCTCCAGAGCTCCATACCTCCAGAGCTCCAGAGCTCCATAGCACCAGAGCTCCATGGCTTCAGAGCTCCATAGCACCATAGCTCCATACCTCCAGAGCTCCAGGGCTCCAAAGCTCCATACCTCCAGAGCTCCATACCTCCAGAGCTCCATACCTCCAGAGCTCCATAGCTCCATAGCACCAGAGCTCCATAGCTCCATAGCACCAGAGCTCCATAGCACCAGAGCTCCATAGCACCAGAGCTCCATAGCTCCATAGCACCAGAGCTCCATAGCTCCATAGCACCAGAGCTCCATAGCTCCATAGCACCAGAGCTCCATACTTCCAGAGCTCCATAGCTCCATAGCTCCATAGCACCAGAGCTCCATAGCTCCATAGCACCAGAGCTCCATAGCTCCATAGCACCAGAGCTCCATACTTCCATAGCTCCATAGCTCCATACCTCCAGAGCTCCATAGCTCCATAGCTCCATACCTCCAGAGCTCCATAGCTCCAGAGCTCCATAGCTCCATAGCACCAGAGCTCCATAGCTCCATAGCACCAGAGCTCCAGCCTGGGTGGCTGGTGGCTCCATAGCTCCATACTTCCATAGCTCTAAGTCAGAGACTTGGCGAAAATTGCACTAAGTGCGAAAGCCCATTCATTTACAACGGCGTGTCCACAAGGCGGCGACATTTCCCCGTTACCGGTGGCTGCGCGGCGGGTGAGTGACAGAGCTTATCCGAGCGGCTGGAACTCTGCGCCGGCGTGGTCGAGCGTGAGGCCTCGGCCCTTTGGCTGCCTGGTACCTAAAACACTTCCATTGATCCAGCCACGGAGGGTGCTGGCTGGTGGCTCCATACCTCCATAGCTCCATAGCACCAGAGCTCCATAGCTCCATAGCACCAGAGCTCCATGGCTTCAGAGCTCCATAGCACCATAGCTCCATACCTCCAGAGCTCCAGGGCTCCATAGCTCCATACCTCCAGAGCTCCATACCTCCAGAGCTCCATACCTCCAGAGCTCCATACCTCCAGAGCTCCAGAGCTCCAGCCTGGGTGGCTGGTGGCTCCATAGCTCCATAGCACCAGAGCTCCATAGCTCCATAGCACCAGAGCTCCATAGCTCCATAGCACCAGAGCTCCATACTTCCATAGCTCCATAGCTCCATACCTCCAGAGCTCCATAGCTCCATAGCTCCATACCTCCAGAGCTCCATAGCTCCAGAGCTCCATAGCTCCATAGCACCAGAGCTCCATAGCTCCATAGCACCAGAGCTCCATACTTCCATAGCTCCAGGGCTCCATAGCTCCAGGGCTCCATACCTCCAGAGCTCCATAGCTCCATACTTCCAGAGCTCCATAGCTCCATACTTCCATAGCTCCATACTTCCATACCTCCATAGCTCCATACTTCCATAGCACCAGAGCTCCATACTTCCATAGCACCAGAGCTCCATACCTCCAGAGCTCCAGAGCTCCAGCCTGGGTGGCTGGTGGCTCCATAGCTCCATACTTCCATAGCTCTAAGTCAGAGAGTTGGCGAAAATTGCATTAAGTGCGAAAGCCCATTCATTTACAACGGCGTGTCCACAAGGCGGCGACATTTCCCCGTTACCGGTGGCTGCGCGGCGGGTGAGTGACAGAGCTTATCCGAGCGGCTGGAACTCTGCGCCGGCGTGGTCGAGCGTGAGGCCTCGGCCCTTTGGCTGCCTGGTACCTAAAACACTTCCATTGATCCAGCCACGGAGGGTGCTGGCTGGTGGCTCCATACCTCCATAGCTCCATAGCACCAGAGCTCCATAGCTCCATAGCACCAGAGCTCCATGGCTTCAGAGCTCCATAGCACCATAGCTCCATACCTCCAGAGCTCCAGGGCTCCATAGCTCCATACCTCCAGAGCTCCATACCTCCAGAGCTCCATACCTCCAGAGCTCCATAGCACCAGAGCTCCATGGCTTCAGAGCTCCATAGCACCATAGCTCCATACCTCCAGAGCTCCAGGGCTCCATAGCTCCATACCTCCAGAGCTCCATACCTCCAGAGCTCCATACCTCCAGAGCTCCATAGCACCAGAGCTCCATGGCTTCAGAGCTCCATAGCACCATAGCTCCATACCTCCAGAGCTCCAGGGCTCCATAGCTCCATACCTCCAGAGCTCCATACCTCCAGAGCTCCATACCTCCAGAGCTCCATAGCACCAGAGCTCCATGGCTTCAGAGCTCCATAGCACCATAGCTCCATACCTCCAGAGCTCCAGGGCTCCATAGCTCCATACCTCCAGAGCTCCATACCTCCAGAGCTCCATACCTCCAGAGCTCCAGAGCTCCATAGCACCAGAGCTCCATGGCTTCAGAGCTCCATAGCACCATAGCTCCATACCTCCAGAGCTCCAGGGCTCCATAGCTCCATACCTCCAGAGCTCCATACCTCCAGAGCTCCAGAGCTCCATAGCACCAGAGCTCCATGGCTTCAGAGCTCCATAGCACCATAGCTCCAGGGCTCCATAGCTCCATACCTCCAGAGCTCCATACCTCCAGAGCTCCAGAGCTCCATAGCACCAGAGCTCCATGGCTTCAGAGCTCCATAGCACCATAGCTCCATACCTCCAGAGCTCCAGGGCTCCAAAGCTCCATACCTCCAGAGCTCCATACCTCCAGAGCTCCATACCTCCAGAGCTCCATAGCTCCATAGCACCAGAGCTCCATAGCTCCATAGCACCAGAGCTCCATAGCACCAGAGCTCCATAGCACCAGAGCTCCATAGCTCCATAGCACCAGAGCTCCATAGCTCCATAGCACCAGAGCTCCATAGCTCCATAGCACCAGAGCTCCATAGCTCCATAGCACCAGAGCTCCATACTTCCAGAGCTCCATAGCTCCATAGCACCAGAGCTCCATAGCTCCATAGCACCAGAGCTCCATAGCTCCATAGCACCAGAGCTCCATACTTCCATAGCTCCATAGCTCCATACCTCCAGAGCTCCATAGCTCCATAGCTCCATACCTCCAGAGCTCCATAGCTCCAGAGCTCCATAGCTCCATAGCACCAGAGCTCCATAGCTCCATAGCACCAGAGCTCCATACTTTCATAGCTCCAGGGCTCCATAGCTCCAGGGCTCCATAGCTCCATACCTCCAGAGCTCCATAGCTCCATACTTCCAGAGCTCCATAGCTCCATAGCACCAGAGCTCCATAGCTCCATAGCACCAGAGCTCCATAGCTCCATAGCACCAGAGCTCCATAGCTCCATAGCACCAGAGCTCCATAGCTCCATAGCTCCAGGGCTCCATAGCTCCAGGGCTCCATAGCTCCATAGCTCCAGGGCTCCATAGCTCCATACCTCCAGAGCTCCATACCTCCAGAGCTCCATACCTCCATAGCACCAGAGCTCCATAGCTCCAGGGCTCCATAGCTCCATACCTCCAGAGCTCCATAGCTCCATACTTCCAGAGCTCCATAGCTCCATAGCTCCATACTTCCATAGCTCCATAGCTCCATACTTCCATAGCACCTGAGCTCCATACCTCCAGAGCTCCATAGCTCCAGCCTGGGTGGCTGGTGGCTCCATAGCTCCATACTTCCATAGCTCTAAGTCAGAGAGTTGGCGAAAATTGCACTAAGTGCGAAAGCCCATTCATTTACAACGGCGTGTCCGCCAGGCGGCGACATTTCCCCGTTACCGGTGGCTGCGCGGCGGGTGAGTGACAGAGCTTATCCGAGCGGCTGGAACTCTGCGCCGGCGTGGTCGAGCGTGAGGCCTCGGCCCTTTGGCTGCCTGGTACCTAAAACACTTCCATTGATCCAGCCACGGAGGGTGCTGGCTGGTGGCTCCATACCTCCATAGCTCCATAGCACCAGAGCTCCATAGCTCCATAGCACCAGAGCTCCATGGCTTCAGAGCTCCATAGCACCATAGCTCCATACCTCCAGAGCTCCAGGGCTCCATAGCTCCATACCTCCAGAGCTCCATACCTCCAGAGCTCCATACCTCCAGAGCTCCATAGCACCAGAGCTCCATGGCTTCAGAGCTCCATAGCACCATAGCTCCATACCTCCAGAGCTCCAGGGCTCCATAGCTCCATACCTCCAGAGCTCCATACCTCCAGAGCTCCATACCTCCAGAGCTCCATAGCACCAGAGCTCCATGGCTTCAGAGCTCCATAGCACCATAGCTCCATACCTCCAGAGCTCCAGGGCTCCATAGCTCCATACCTCCAGAGCTCCATACCTCCAGAGCTCCATACCTCCAGAGCTCCATAGCACCAGAGCTCCATGGCTTCAGAGCTCCAAAGCACCATAGCTCCATACCTCCAGAGCTCCAGGGCTCCATAGCTCCATACCTCCAGAGCTCCATACCTCCAGAGCTCCATACCTCCAGAGCTCCAGAGCTCCATAGCACCAGAGCTCCATGGCTTCAGAGCTCCATAGCACCATAGCTCCATACCTCCAGAGCTCCAGGGCTCCATAGCTCCATACCTCCAGAGCTCCATACCTCCAGAGCTCCAGAGCTCCATAGCACCAGAGCTCCATGGCTTCAGAGCTCCATAGCACCATAGCTCCATACCTCCAGAGCTCCAGGGCTCCATAGCTCCATACCTCCAGAGCTCCATACCTCCAGAGCTCCAGAGCTCCATAGCACCAGAGCTCCATGGCTTCAGAGCTCCATAGCACCATAGCTCCATACCTCCAGAGCTCCAGGGCTCCAAAGCTCCATACCTCCAGAGCTCCATACCTCCAGAGCTCCATAGCTCCATAGCACCAGAGCTCCATAGCTCCATAGCACCAGAGCTCCATAGCACCAGAGCTCCATAGCACCAGAGCTCCATAGCTCCATAGCACCAGAGCTCCATAGCTCCATAGCACCAGAGCTCCATAGCTCCATAGCACCAGAGCTCCATACTTCCAGAGCTCCATAGCTCCATAGCTCCATAGCACCAGAGCTCCATAGCTCCATAGCACCAGAGCTCCATAGCTCCATAGCACCAGAGCTCCATACTTCCATAGCTCCATAGCTCCATACCTCCAGAGCTCCATAGCTCCATAGCTCCATACCTCCAGAGCTCCATAGCTCCAGAGCTCCATAGCTCCATAGCACCAGAGCTCCATAGCTCCATAGCACCAGAGCTCCATACTTCCATAGCTCCAGGGCTCCATAGCTCCAGGGCTCCATAGCTCCATACCTCCAGAGCTCCATAGCTCCATACTTCCAGAGCTCCATAGCTCCATAGCACCAGAGCTCCATAGCTCCATAGCACCAGAGCTCCATAGCTCCATAGCACCAGAGCTCCATAGCTCCATAGCACCAGAGCTCCATAGCTCCATAGCTCCAGGGCTCCATAGCTCCATAGCTCCAGGGCTCCATAGCTCCATAGCTCCAGGACTCCATAGCTCCATAGCTCCATACCTCCAGAGCTCCATACCTCCAGAGCTCCATACCTCCATAGCACCAGAGCTCCATAGCTCCAGGGCTCCAGGGCTCCATAGCTCCATACCTCCAGAGCTCCATAGCTCCATACTTCCAGAGCTCCATAGCTCCATAGCTCCATACTTCCATAGCTCCATAGCTCCATACTTCCATAGCACCTGAGCTCCATACCTCCAGAGCTCCATAGCTCCAGCCTGGGTGGCTGGTGGCTCCATAGCTCCATACTTCCATAGCTCTAAGTCAGAGAGTTGGCGAAAATTGCACTAAGTGCGAAAGCCCATTCATTTACAACGGCGTGTCCGCCAGGCGGCGACATTTCCCCGTTACCGGTGGCTGCGCGGCGGGTGAGTGACAGAGCTTATCCGAGCGGCTGGAACTCTGCGCCGGCGTGGTCGAGCGTGAGGCCTCGGCCCTTTGGCTGCCTGGTACCTAAAACACTTCCATTGATCCAGCCACGGAGGGTGCTGGCTGGTGGCTCCATACCTCCATAGCTCCATAGCACCAGAGCTCCATAGCTCCATAGCACCAGAGCTCCATGGCTTCAGAGCTCCATAGCACCATAGCTCCATACCTCCAGAGCTCCAGGGCTCCATAGCTCCATACCTCCAGAGCTCCATACCTCCAGAGCTCCATACCTCCAGAGCTCCATAGCACCAGAGCTCCATGGCTTCAGAGCTCCATAGCACCATAGCTCCATACCTCCAGAGCTCCAGGGCTCCATAGCTCCATACCTCCAGAGCTCCATACCTCCAGAGCTCCATACCTCCAGAGCTCCATAGCACCAGAGCTCCATGGCTTCAGAGCTCCATAGCACCATAGCTCCATACCTCCAGAGCTCCAGGGCTCCATAGCTCCATACCTCCAGAGCTCCATACCTCCAGAGCTCCATACCTCCAGAGCTCCATAGCACCAGAGCTCCATGGCTTCAGAGCTCCATAGCACCATAGCTCCATACCTCCAGAGCTCCAGGGCTCCATAGCTCCATACCTCCAGAGCTCCATACCTCCAGAGCTCCATACCTCCAGAGCTCCATAGCACCAGAGCTCCATGGCTTCAGAGCTCCATAGCACCATAGCTCCATACCTCCAGAGCTCCAGGGCTCCATAGCTCCATACCTCCAGAGCTCCATACCTCCAGAGCTCCATACCTCCAGAGCTCCAGAGCTCCATAGCACCAGAGCTCCATGGCTTCAGAGCTCCATAGCACCATAGCTCCATACCTCCAGAGCTCCAGGGCTCCATAGCTCCATACCTCCAGAGCTCCATACCTCCAGAGCTCCATACCTCCAGAGCTCCAGAGCTCCATAGCACCAGAGCTCCATGGCTTCAGAGCTCCATAGCACCATAGCTCCATACCTCCAGAGCTCCAGGGCTCCATAGCTCCATACCTCCAGAGCTCCATACCTCCAGAGCTCCAGAGCTCCATAGCACCAGAGCTCCATGGCTTCAGAGCTCCATAGCACCATAGCTCCATACCTCCAGAGCTCCAGGGCTCCATAGCTCCATACCTCCAGAGCTCCATACCTCCAGAGCTCCAGAGCTCCATAGCACCAGAGCTCCATGGCTTCAGAGCTCCATAGCACCATAGCTCCATACCTCCAGAGCTCCAGGGCTCCAAAGCTCCATACCTCCAGAGCTCCATACCTCCAGAGCTCCATACCTCCAGAGCTCCATAGCTCCATAGCACCAGAGCTCCATAGCTCCATAGCACCAGAGCTCCATAGCACCAGAGCTCCATAGCACCAGAGCTCCATAGCTCCATAGCACCAGAGCTCCATAGCTCCATAGCACCAGAGCTCCATAGCTCCATAGCACCAGAGCTCCATACTTCCAGAGCTCCATAGCTCCATAGCTCCATAGCACCAGAGCTCCATAGCTCCATAGCACCAGAGCTCCATAGCTCCATAGCACCAGAGCTCCATACTTCCATAGCTCCATAGCTCCATACCTCCAGAGCTCCATAGCTCCATAGCTCCATACCTCCAGAGCTCCATAGCTCCAGAGCTCCATAGCTCCATAGCACCAGAGCTCCATAGCTCCATAGCACCAGAGCTCCAGCCTGGGTGGCTGGTGGCTCCATAGCTCCATACTTCCATAGCTCTAAGTCAGAGACTTGGCGAAAATTGCACTAAGTGCGAAAGCCCATTCATTTACAACGGCGTGTCCACAAGGCGGCGACATTTCCCCGTTACCGGTGGCTGCGCGGCGGGTGAGTGACAGAGCTTATCCGAGCGGCTGGAACTCTGCGCCGGCGTGGTCGAGCGTGAGGCCTCGGCCCTTTGGCTGCCTGGTACCTAAAACACTTCCATTGATCCAGCCACGGAGGGTGCTGGCTGGTGGCTCCATACCTCCATAGCTCCATAGCACCAGAGCTCCATAGCTCCATAGCACCAGAGCTCCATGGCTTCAGAGCTCCATAGCACCATAGCTCCATACCTCCAGAGCTCCAGGGCTCCATAGCTCCATACCTCCAGAGCTCCATACCTCCAGAGCTCCATACCTCCAGAGCTCCATAGCACCAGAGCTCCATGGCTTCAGAGCTCCATAGCACCATAGCTCCATACCTCCAGAGCTCCAGGGCTCCATAGCTCCATACCTCCAGAGCTCCATACCTCCAGAGCTCCATACCTCCAGAGCTCCAGAGCTCCATAGCACCAGAGCTCCATGGCTTCAGAGCTCCATAGCACCATAGCTCCATACCTCCAGAGCTCCAGGGCTCCATAGCTCCATACCTCCAGAGCTCCATACCTCCAGAGCTCCAGAGCTCCATAGCACCAGAGCTCCATGGCTTCAGAGCTCCATAGCACCATAGCTCCATACCTCCAGAGCTCCAGGGCTCCATAGCTCCATACCTCCAGAGCTCCATACCTCCAGAGCTCCAGAGCTCCATAGCACCAGAGCTCCATGGCTTCAGAGCTCCATAGCACCATAGCTCCATACCTCCAGAGCTCCAGGGCTCCAAAGCTCCATACCTCCAGAGCTCCATACCTCCAGAGCTCCATACCTCCAGAGCTCCATAGCTCCATAGCACCAGAGCTCCATAGCTCCATAGCACCAGAGCTCCATAGCACCAGAGCTCCATAGCACCAGAGCTCCATAGCTCCATAGCACCAGAGCTCCAAAGCTCCATAGCACCAGAGCTCCATAGCTCCATAGCACCAGAGCTCCATACTTCCAGAGCTCCATAGCTCCATAGCTCCATAGCACCAGAGCTCCATAGCTCCATAGCACCAGAGCTCCATAGCTCCATAGCACCAGAGCTCCATACTTCCATAGCTCCATAGCTCCATACCTCCAGAGCTCCATAGCTCCATAGCTCCATACCTCCAGAGCTCCATAGCTCCAGAGCTCCATAGCTCCATAGCACCAGAGCTCCATAGCTCCATAGCACCAGAGCTCCATACTTCCATAGCTCCAGGGCTCCATAGCTCCAGGGCTCCATAGCTCCATACCTCCAGAGCTCCATAGCTCCATACTTCCAGAGCTCCATAGCTCCATAGCACCAGAGCTCCATAGCACCAGAGCTCCATAGCTCCATAGCACCAGAGCTCCATACTTCCAGAGCTCCATAGCTCCATAGCTCCATAGCACCAGAGCTCCATAGCTCCATAGCACCAGAGCTCCATAGCTCCATAGCACCAGAGCTCCATACTTCCATAGCTCCATAGCTCCATACCTCCAGAGCTCCATAGCTCCATAGCTCCATACCTCCAGAGCTCCATAGCTCCAGAGCTCCATAGCTCCATAGCACCAGAGCTCCATAGCTCCATAGCACCAGAGCTCCAGCCTGGGTGGCTGGTGGCTCCATAGCTCCATACTTCCATAGCTCTAAGTCAGAGACTTGGCGAAAATTGCACTAAGTGCGAAAGCCCATTCATTTACAACGGCGTGTCCACAAGGCGGCGACATTTCCCCGTTACCGGTGGCTGCGCGGCGGGTGAGTGACAGAGCTTATCCGAGCGGCTGGAACTCTGCGCCGGCGTGGTCGAGCGTGAGGCCTCGGCCCTTTGGCTGCCTGGTACCTAAAACACTTCCATTGATCCAGCCACGGAGGGTGCTGGCTGGTGGCTCCATACCTCCATAGCTCCATAGCACCAGAGCTCCATAGCTCCATAGCACCAGAGCTCCATGGCTTCAGAGCTCCATAGCACCATAGCTCCATACCTCCAGAGCTCCAGGGCTCCATAGCTCCATACCTCCAGAGCTCCATACCTCCAGAGCTCCATACCTCCAGAGCTCCATAGCACCAGAGCTCCATGGCTTCAGAGCTCCATAGCACCATAGCTCCATACCTCCAGAGCTCCAGGGCTCCATAGCTCCATACCTCCAGAGCTCCATACCTCCAGAGCTCCATACCTCCAGAGCTCCAGAGCTCCATAGCACCAGAGCTCCATGGCTTCAGAGCTCCATAGCACCATAGCTCCATACCTCCAGAGCTCCAGGGCTCCATAGCTCCATACCTCCAGAGCTCCATACCTCCAGAGCTCCAGAGCTCCATAGCACCAGAGCTCCATGGCTTCAGAGCTCCATAGCACCATAGCTCCATACCTCCAGAGCTCCAGGGCTCCATAGCTCCATACCTCCAGAGCTCCATACCTCCAGAGCTCCAGAGCTCCATAGCACCAGAGCTCCATGGCTTCAGAGCTCCATAGCACCATAGCTCCATACCTCCAGAGCTCCAGGGCTCCAAAGCTCCATACCTCCAGAGCTCCATACCTCCAGAGCTCCATACCTCCAGAGCTCCATAGCTCCATAGCACCAGAGCTCCATAGCTCCATAGCACCAGAGCTCCATAGCACCAGAGCTCCATAGCACCAGAGCTCCATAGCTCCATAGCACCAGAGCTCCAAAGCTCCATAGCACCAGAGCTCCATAGCTCCATAGCACCAGAGCTCCATACTTCCAGAGCTCCATAGCTCCATAGCTCCATAGCACCAGAGCTCCATAGCTCCATAGCACCAGAGCTCCATAGCTCCATAGCACCAGAGCTCCATACTTCCATAGCTCCATAGCTCCATACCTCCAGAGCTCCATAGCTCCATAGCTCCATACCTCCAGAGCTCCATAGCTCCAGAGCTCCATAGCTCCATAGCACCAGAGCTCCATAGCTCCATAGCACCAGAGCTCCATACTTCCATAGCTCCAGGGCTCCATAGCTCCAGGGCTCCATAGCTCCATACCTCCAGAGCTCCATAGCTCCATACTTCCAGAGCTCCATAGCTCCATAGCACCAGAGCTCCATAGCTCCATAGCACCAGAGCTCCATAGCTCCATAGCACCAGAGCTCCATAGCTCCATAGCACCAGAGCTCCATAGCTCCATAGCTCCAGGGCTCCATAGCTCCATAGCTCCAGGGCTCCATAGCTCCATAGCTCCAGGGCTCCATAGCTCCATAGCTCCATACCTCCAGAGCTCCATACCTCCAGAGCTCCATACCTCCATAGCACCAGAGCTCCTTAGCTCCAGGGCTCCAGGGCTCCATAGCTCCATACCTCCAGAGCTCCATAGCTCCATACTTCCAGAGCTCCATAGCTCCATAGCTCCATACTTCCATAGCTCCATAGCTCCATACTTCCATAGCACCTGAGCTCCATACCTCCAGAGCTCCATAGCTCCAGCCTGGGTGGCTGGTGGCTCCATAGCTCCATACTTCCATAGCTCTAAGTCAGAGAGTTGGCAAAAATTGCACTAAGTGCGAAAGCCCATTCATTTACAACGGCGTGTCCGCCAGGCGGCGACATTTCCCCGTTACCGGTGGCTGCGCGGCGGGTGAGTGACAGAGCTTATCCGAGCGGCTGGAACTCTGCGCCGGCGTGGTCGAGCGTGAGGCCTCGGCCCTTTGGCTGCCTGGTACCTAAAACACTTCCATTGATCCAGCCACGGAGGGTGCTGGCTGGTGGCTCCATACCTCCATAGCTCCATAGCACCAAAGCTCCATAGCTCCATAGCACCAGAGCTCCATGGCTTCAGAGCTCCATAGCACCATAGCTCCATACCTCCAGAGCTCCAGGGCTCCATAGCTCCATACCTCCAGAACTCCATACCTCCAGAGCTCCATACCTCCAGAGCTCCATAGCACCAGAGCTCCATGGCTTCAGAGCTCCATAGCACCATAGCTCCATACCTCCAGAGCTCCAGGGCTCCATAGCTCCATACCTCCAGAGCTCCATACCTCCAGAGCTCCATACCTCCAGAGCTCCATAGCACCAGAGCTCCATGGCTTCAGAGCTCCATAGCACCATAGCTCCAGGGCTCCATAGCTCCATACCTCCAGAGCTCCATACCTCCAGAGCTCCATACCTCCAGAGCTCCATACCTCCAGAGCTCCAGAGCTCCATAGCACCAGAGCTCCATGGCTTCAGAGCTCCATAGCTCCATACCTCCAGAGCTCCAGGGCTCCATAGCTCCATACCTCCAGAGCTCCATACCTCCAGAGCTCCAGAGCTCCATAGCACCAGAGCTCCATGGCTTCAGAGCTCCATAGCACCATAGCTCCATACCTCCAGAGCTCCAGGGCTCCATAGCTCCATACCTCCAGAGCTCCATACCTCCAGAGCTCCATACCTTCAGAGCTCCATAGCTCCATAGCACCAGAGCTCCATAGCTCCATAGCACCAGAGCTCCATAGCACCAGAGCTCCATAGCACCAGAGCTCCATAGCTCCATAGCACCAGAGCTCCATAGCTCCATAGCACCAGAGCTCCATAGCTCCATAGCACCAGAGCTCCATACTTCCAGAGCTCCATAGCTCCATAGCTCCATAGCACCAGAGCTCCATAGCTCCATAGCACCAGAGCTCCATAGCTCCATAGCACCAGAGCTCCATACTTCCATAGCTCCATAGCTCCATACCTCCAGAGCTCCATAGCTCCATAGCTGCATACCTCCAGAGCTCCATAGCTCCAGAGCTCCATAGCTCCATAGCTCCATAGCACCAGAGCTCCATAGCTCCATAGCACCAGAGCTCCATACTTCCATAGCTCCAGGGCTCCATAGCTCCAGGGCTCCATACCTCCAGAGCTCCATAGCTCCATACTTCCAGAGCTCCATAGCTCCATACTTCCATAGCTCCATACTTCCATACCTCCATAGCTCCATACTTCCATAGCACCAGAGCTCCATACTTCCATAGCACCAGAGCTCCATACCTCCAGAGCTCCAGAGCTCCAGCCTGGGTGGCTGGTGGCTCCATAGCTCCATACTTCCATAGCTCTAAGTCAGAGAGTTGGCGAAAATTGCACTAAGTGCGAAAGCCCATTCATTTACAACGGCGTGTCCACAAGGCGGCGACATTTCCCCGTTACCGGTGGCTGCGCGGCGGGTGAGTGACAGAGCTTATCCGAGCGGCTGGAACTCTGCGCCGGCGTGGTCGAGCGTGAGGCCTCGGCCCTTTGGCTGCCTGGTACCTAAAACACTTCCATTGATCCAGCCACGGAGGGTGCTGGCTGGTGGCTCCATACCTCCATAGCTCCATAGCACCAGAGCTCCATAGCTCCATAGCACCAGAGCTCCATGGCTTCAGAGCTCCATAGCACCATAGCTCCATACCTCCAGAGCTCCAGGGCTCCATAGCTCCATACCTCCAGAGCTCCATACCTCCAGAGCTCCATACCTCCAGAGCTCCATAGCACCAGAGCTCCATGGCTTCAGAGCTCCATAGCACCATAGCTCCATACCTCCAGAGCTCCAGGGCTCCATAGCTCCATACCTCCAGAGCTCCATACCTCCAGAGCTCCATACCTCCAGAGCTCCATAGCACCAGAGCTCCATGGCTTCAGAGCTCCATAGCACCATAGCTCCATACCTCCAGAGCTCCAGGGCTCCATAGCTCCATACCTCCAGAGCTCCATACCTCCAGAGCTCCATACCTCCAGAGCTCCATAGCACCAGAGCTCCATGGCTTCAGAGCTCCATAGCACCATAGCTCCATACCTCCAGAGCTCCAGGGCTCCATAGCTCCATACCTCCAGAGCTCCATACCTCCAGAGCTCCATACCTCCAGAGCTCCAGAGCTCCATAGCACCAGAGCTCCATGGCTTCAGAGCTCCATAGCACCATAGCTCCATACCTCCAGAGCTCCAGGGCTCCATAGCTCCATACCTCCAGAGCTCCAGAACTCCATAGCACCAGAGCTCCATGGCTTCAGAGCTCCATAGCACCATAGCTCCATACCTCCAGAGCTCCAGGGCTCCATAGCTCCATACCTCCAGAGCTCCATACCTCCAGAGCTCCAGAGCTCCATAGCACCAGAGCTCCATGGCTTCAGAGCTCCATAGCACCATAGCTCCATACCTCCAGAGCTCCAGGGCTCCAAAGCTCCATACCTCCAGAGCTCCATACCTCCAGAGCTCCATACCTCCAGAGCTCCATAGCTCCATAGCACCAGAGCTCCATAGCTCCATAGCACCAGAGCTCCATAGCACCAGAGCTCCATAGCTCCATAGCACCAGAGCTCCATAGCTCCATAGCACCAGAGCTCCATAGCTCCATAGCACCAGAGCTCCATACTTCCATAGCTCCATAGCTCCATAGCTCCATAGCACCAGAGCTCCATAGCTCCATAGCACCAGAGCTCCATAGCTCCATAGCACCAGAGCTCCATACTTCCATAGCTCCATAGCTCCATACCTCCAGAGCTCCATAGCTCCATAGCTCCATACCTCCAGAGCTCCATAGCTCCAGAGCTCCATAGCTCCATAGCACCAGAGCTCCATAGCTCCATAGCACCAGAGCTCCATAGCTCCATAGCACCAGAGCTCCATAGCTCCATAGCACCAGAGCTCCATAGCTCCATAGCTCCAGGGCTCCATAGCTCCATAGCTCCAGGGCTCCATAGCTCCATAGCTCCAGGGCTCCATAGCTCCATAGCTCCATACCTCCAGAGCTCCATACCTCCAGAGCTCCATACCTCCATAGCACCAGAGCTCCATAGCTCCAGGGCTCCAGGGCTCCATAGCTCCATACCTCCAGAGCTCCATAGCTCCATACTTCCAGAGCTCCATAGCTCCATAGCTCCATACTTCCATAGCTCCATAGCTCCATACTTCCATAGCACCTGAGCTCCATACCTCCAGAGCTCCATAGCTCCAGCCTGGGTGGCTGGTGGCTCCATAGCTCCATACTTCCATAGCTCTAAGTCAGAGAGTTGGCGAAAATTGCACTAAGTGCGAAAGCCCATTCATTTACAACGGCGTGTCCGCCAGGCGGCGACATTTCCCCGTTACCGGTGGCTGCGCGGCGGGTGAGTGACAGAGCTTATCCGAGCGGCTGGAACTCTGCGCCGGCGTGGTCGAGCGTGAGGCCTCGGCCCTTTGGCTGCCTGGTACCTAAAACACTTCCATTGATCCAGCCACGGAGGGTGCTGGCTGGTGGCTCCATACCTCCATAGCTCCATAGCACCAGAGCTCCATAGCTCCATAGCACCAGAGCTCCATGGCTTCAGAGCTCCATAGCACCATAGCTCCATACCTCCAGAGCTCCAGGGCTCCATAGCTCCATACCTCCAGAGCTCCATACCTCCAGAGCTCCATACCTCCAGAGCTCCATAGCACCAGAGCTCCATGGCTTCAGAGCTCCATAGCACCATAGCTCCATACCTCCAGAGCTCCAGGGCTCCATAGCTCCATACCTCCAGAGCTCCATACCTCCAGAGCTCCATACCTCCAGAGCTCCATAGCACCAGAGCTCCATGGCTTCAGAGCTCCATAGCACCATAGCTCCATACCTCCAGAGCTCCAGGGCTCCATAGCTCCATACCTCCAGAGCTCCATACCTCCAGAGCTCCATACCTCCAGAGCTCCATAGCACCAGAGCTCCATGGCTTCAGAGCTCCATAGCACCATAGCTCCATACCTCCAGAGCTCCAGGGCTCCATAGCTCCATACCTCCAGAGCTCCATACCTCCAGAGCTCCATACCTCCAGAGCTCCATAGCACCAGAGCTCCATGGCTTCAGAGCTCCATAGCACCATAGCTCCATACCTCCAGAGCTCCAGGGCTCCATAGCTCCATACCTCCAGAGCTCCATACCTCCAGAGCTCCATACCTCCAGAGCTCCAGAGCTCCATAGCACCAGAGCTCCATGGCTTCAGAGCTCCATAGCACCATAGCTCCATACCTCCAGAGCTCCAGGGCTCCATAGCTCCATACCTCCAGAGCTCCATACCTCCAGAGCTCCATACCTCCAGAGCTCCAGAGCTCCATAGCACCAGAGCTCCATGGCTTCAGAGCTCCATAGCACCATAGCTCCATACCTCCAGAGCTCCAGGGCTCCATAGCTCCATACCTCCAGAGCTCCATACCTCCAGAGCTCCAGAGCTCCATAGCACCAGAGCTCCATGGCTTCAGAGCTCCATAGCACCATAGCTCCATACCTCCAGAGCTCCAGGGCTCCATAGCTCCATACCTCCAGAGCTCCATACCTCCAGAGCTCCAGAGCTCCATAGCACCAGAGCTCCATGGCTTCAGAGCTCCATAGCACCATAGCTCCATACCTCCAGAGCTCCAGGGCTCCAAAGCTCCATACCTCCAGAGCTCCATACCTCCAGAGCTCCATACCTCCAGAGCTCCATAGCTCCATAGCACCAGAGCTCCATAGCTCCATAGCACCAGAGCTCCATAGCACCAGAGCTCCATAGCACCAGAGCTCCATAGCTCCATAGCACCAGAGCTCCATAGCTCCATAGCACCAGAGCTCCATAGCTCCATAGCACCAGAGCTCCATACTTCCAGAGCTCCATAGCTCCATAGCTCCATAGCACCAGAGCTCCATAGCTCCATAGCACCAGAGCTCCATAGCTCCATAGCACCAGAGCTCCATACTTCCATAGCTCCATAGCTCCATACCTCCAGAGCTCCATAGCTCCATAGCTCCATACCTCCAGAGCTCCATAGCTCCAGAGCTCCATAGCTCCATAGCACCAGAGCTCCATAGCTCCATAGCACCAGAGCTCCAGCCTGGGTGGCTGGTGGCTCCATAGCTCCATACTTCCATAGCTCTAAGTCAGAGACTTGGCGAAAATTGCACTAAGTGCGAAAGCCCATTCATTTACAACGGCGTGTCCACAAGGCGGCGACATTTCCCCGTTACCGGTGGCTGCGCGGCGGGTGAGTGACAGAGCTTATCCGAGCGGCTGGAACTCTGCGCCGGCGTGGTCGAGCGTGAGGCCTCGGCCCTTTGGCTGCCTGGTACCTAAAACACTTCCATTGATCCAGCCACGGAGGGTGCTGGCTGGTGGCTCCATACCTCCATAGCTCCATAGCACCAGAGCTCCATAGCTCCATAGCACCAGAGCTCCATGGCTTCAGAGCTCCATAGCACCATAGCTCCATACCTCCAGAGCTCCAGGGCTCCATAGCTCCATACCTCCAGAGCTCCATACCTCCAGAGCTCCATACCTCCAGAGCTCCATACCTCCAGAGCTCCAGAGCTCCAGCCTGGGTGGCTGGTGGCTCCATAGCTCCATAGCACCAGAGCTCCATAGCTCCATAGCACCAGAGCTCCATAGCTCCATAGCACCAGAGCTCCATACTTCCATAGCTCCATAGCTCCATACCTCCAGAGCTCCATAGCTCCATAGCTCCATACCTCCAGAGCTCCATAGCTCCAGAGCTCCATAGCTCCATAGCACCAGAGCTCCATAGCTCCATAGCACCAGAGCTCCATACTTCCATAGCTCCAGGGCTCCATAGCTCCAGGGCTCCATACCTCCAGAGCTCCATAGCTCCATACTTCCAGAGCTCCATAGCTCCATACTTCCATAGCTCCATACTTCCATACCTCCATAGCTCCATACTTCCATAGCACCAGAGCTCCATACTTCCATAGCACCAGAGCTCCATACCTCCAGAGCTCCAGAGCTCCAGCCTGGGTGGCTGGTGGCTCCATAGCTCCATACTTCCATAGCTCTAAGTCAGAGAGTTGGCGAAAATTGCATTAAGTGCGAAAGCCCATTCATTTACAACGGCGTGTCCACAAGGCGGCGACATTTCCCCGTTACCGGTGGCTGCGCGGCGGGTGAGTGACAGAGCTTATCCGAGCGGCTGGAACTCTGCGCCGGCGTGGTCGAGCGTGAGGCCTCGGCCCTTTGGCTGCCTGGTACCTAAAACACTTCCATTGATCCAGCCACGGAGGGTGCTGGCTGGTGGCTCCATACCTCCATAGCTCCATAGCACCAGAGCTCCATAGCTCCATAGCACCAGAGCTCCATGGCTTCAGAGCTCCATAGCACCATAGCTCCATACCTCCAGAGCTCCAGGGCTCCATAGCTCCATACCTCCAGAGCTCCATACCTCCAGAGCTCCATACCTCCAGAGCTCCATAGCACCAGAGCTCCATGGCTTCAGAGCTCCATAGCACCATAGCTCCATACCTCCAGAGCTCCAGGGCTCCATAGCTCCATACCTCCAGAGCTCCATACCTCCAGAGCTCCATACCTCCAGAGCTCCATAGCACCAGAGCTCCATGGCTTCAGAGCTCCATAGCACCATAGCTCCATACCTCCAGAGCTCCAGGGCTCCATAGCTCCATACCTCCAGAGCTCCATACCTCCAGAGCTCCATACCTCCAGAGCTCCATAGCACCAGAGCTCCATGGCTTCAGAGCTCCATAGCACCATAGCTCCATACCTCCAGAGCTCCAGGGCTCCATAGCTCCATACCTCCAGAGCTCCATACCTCCAGAGCTCCATACCTCCAGAGCTCCAGAGCTCCATAGCACCAGAGCTCCATGGCTTCAGAGCTCCATAGCACCATAGCTCCATACCTCCAGAGCTCCAGGGCTCCATAGCTCCATACCTCCAGAGCTCCATACCTCCAGAGCTCCAGAGCTCCATAGCACCAGAGCTCCATGGCTTCAGAGCTCCATAGCACCATAGCTCCAGGGCTCCATAGCTCCATACCTCCAGAGCTCCATACCTCCAGAGCTCCAGAGCTCCATAGCACCAGAGCTCCATGGCTTCAGAGCTCCATAGCACCATAGCTCCATACCTCCAGAGCTCCAGGGCTCCAAAGCTCCATACCTCCAGAGCTCCATACCTCCAGAGCTCCATACCTCCAGAGCTCCATAGCTCCATAGCACCAGAGCTCCATAGCTCCATAGCACCAGAGCTCCATAGCACCAGAGCTCCATAGCACCAGAGCTCCATAGCTCCATAGCACCAGAGCTCCATAGCTCCATAGCACCAGAGCTCCATAGCTCCATAGCACCAGAGCTCCATAGCTCCATAGCACCAGAGCTCCATACTTCCAGAGCTCCATAGCTCCATAGCACCAGAGCTCCATAGCTCCATAGCACCAGAGCTCCATAGCTCCATAGCACCAGAGCTCCATACTTCCATAGCTCCATAGCTCCATACCTCCAGAGCTCCATAGCTCCATAGCTCCATACCTCCAGAGCTCCATAGCTCCAGAGCTCCATAGCTCCATAGCACCAGAGCTCCATAGCTCCATAGCACCAGAGCTCCATACTTTCATAGCTCCAGGGCTCCATAGCTCCAGGGCTCCATAGCTCCATACCTCCAGAGCTCCATAGCTCCATACTTCCAGAGCTCCATAGCTCCATAGCACCAGAGCTCCATAGCTCCATAGCACCAGAGCTCCATAGCTCCATAGCACCAGAGCTCCATAGCTCCATAGCACCAGAGCTCCATAGCTCCATAGCTCCAGGGCTCCATAGCTCCAGGGCTCCATAGCTCCATAGCTCCAGGGCTCCATAGCTCCATACCTCCAGAGCTCCATACCTCCAGAGCTCCATACCTCCATAGCACCAGAGCTCCATAGCTCCAGGGCTCCATAGCTCCATACCTCCAGAGCTCCATAGCTCCATACTTCCAGAGCTCCATAGCTCCATAGCTCCATACTTCCATAGCTCCATAGCTCCATACTTCCATAGCACCTGAGCTCCATACCTCCAGAGCTCCATAGCTCCAGCCTGGGTGGCTGGTGGCTCCATAGCTCCATACTTCCATAGCTCTAAGTCAGAGAGTTGGCGAAAATTGCACTAAGTGCGAAAGCCCATTCATTTACAACGGCGTGTCCGCCAGGCGGCGACATTTCCCCGTTACCGGTGGCTGCGCGGCGGGTGAGTGACAGAGCTTATCCGAGCGGCTGGAACTCTGCGCCGGCGTGGTCGAGCGTGAGGCCTCGGCCCTTTGGCTGCCTGGTACCTAAAACACTTCCATTGATCCAGCCACGGAGGGTGCTGGCTGGTGGCTCCATACCTCCATAGCTCCATAGCACCAGAGCTCCATAGCTCCATAGCACCAGAGCTCCATGGCTTCAGAGCTCCATAGCACCATAGCTCCATACCTCCAGAGCTCCAGGGCTCCATAGCTCCATACCTCCAGAGCTCCATACCTCCAGAGCTCCATACCTCCAGAGCTCCATAGCACCAGAGCTCCATGGCTTCAGAGCTCCATAGCACCATAGCTCCATACCTCCAGAGCTCCAGGGCTCCATAGCTCCATACCTCCAGAGCTCCATACCTCCAGAGCTCCATACCTCCAGAGCTCCATAGCACCAGAGCTCCATGGCTTCAGAGCTCCATAGCACCATAGCTCCATACCTCCAGAGCTCCAGGGCTCCATAGCTCCATACCTCCAGAGCTCCATACCTCCAGAGCTCCATACCTCCAGAGCTCCATAGCACCAGAGCTCCATGGCTTCAGAGCTCCAAAGCACCATAGCTCCATACCTCCAGAGCTCCAGGGCTCCATAGCTCCATACCTCCAGAGCTCCATACCTCCAGAGCTCCATACCTCCAGAGCTCCAGAGCTCCATAGCACCAGAGCTCCATGGCTTCAGAGCTCCATAGCACCATAGCTCCATACCTCCAGAGCTCCAGGGCTCCATAGCTCCATACCTCCAGAGCTCCATACCTCCAGAGCTCCAGAGCTCCATAGCACCAGAGCTCCATGGCTTCAGAGCTCCATAGCACCATAGCTCCATACCTCCAGAGCTCCAGGGCTCCATAGCTCCATACCTCCAGAGCTCCATACCTCCAGAGCTCCAGAGCTCCATAGCACCAGAGCTCCATGGCTTCAGAGCTCCATAGCACCATAGCTCCATACCTCCAGAGCTCCAGGGCTCCAAAGCTCCATACCTCCAGAGCTCCATACCTCCAGAGCTCCATAGCTCCATAGCACCAGAGCTCCATAGCTCCATAGCACCAGAGCTCCATAGCACCAGAGCTCCATAGCACCAGAGCTCCATAGCTCCATAGCACCAGAGCTCCATAGCTCCATAGCACCAGAGCTCCATAGCTCCATAGCACCAGAGCTCCATACTTCCAGAGCTCCATAGCTCCATAGCTCCATAGCACCAGAGCTCCATAGCTCCATAGCACCAGAGCTCCATAGCTCCATAGCACCAGAGCTCCATACTTCCATAGCTCCATAGCTCCATACCTCCAGAGCTCCATAGCTCCATAGCTCCATACCTCCAGAGCTCCATAGCTCCAGAGCTCCATAGCTCCATAGCACCAGAGCTCCATAGCTCCATAGCACCAGAGCTCCATACTTCCATAGCTCCAGGGCTCCATAGCTCCAGGGCTCCATAGCTCCATACCTCCAGAGCTCCATAGCTCCATACTTCCAGAGCTCCATAGCTCCATAGCACCAGAGCTCCATAGCTCCATAGCACCAGAGCTCCATAGCTCCATAGCACCAGAGCTCCATAGCTCCATAGCACCAGAGCTCCATAGCTCCATAGCTCCAGGGCTCCATAGCTCCATAGCTCCAGGGCTCCATAGCTCCATAGCTCCAGGACTCCATAGCTCCATAGCTCCATACCTCCAGAGCTCCATACCTCCAGAGCTCCATACCTCCATAGCACCAGAGCTCCATAGCTCCAGGGCTCCAGGGCTCCATAGCTCCATACCTCCAGAGCTCCATAGCTCCATACTTCCAGAGCTCCATAGCTCCATAGCTCCATACTTCCATAGCTCCATAGCTCCATACTTCCATAGCACCTGAGCTCCATACCTCCAGAGCTCCATAGCTCCAGCCTGGGTGGCTGGTGGCTCCATAGCTCCATACTTCCATAGCTCTAAGTCAGAGAGTTGGCGAAAATTGCACTAAGTGCGAAAGCCCATTCATTTACAACGGCGTGTCCGCCAGGCGGCGACATTTCCCCGTTACCGGTGGCTGCGCGGCGGGTGAGTGACAGAGCTTATCCGAGCGGCTGGAACTCTGCGCCGGCGTGGTCGAGCGTGAGGCCTCGGCCCTTTGGCTGCCTGGTACCTAAAACACTTCCATTGATCCAGCCACGGAGGGTGCTGGCTGGTGGCTCCATACCTCCATAGCTCCATAGCACCAGAGCTCCATAGCTCCATAGCACCAGAGCTCCATGGCTTCAGAGCTCCATAGCACCATAGCTCCATACCTCCAGAGCTCCAGGGCTCCATAGCTCCATACCTCCAGAGCTCCATACCTCCAGAGCTCCATACCTCCAGAGCTCCATAGCACCAGAGCTCCATGGCTTCAGAGCTCCATAGCACCATAGCTCCATACCTCCAGAGCTCCAGGGCTCCATAGCTCCATACCTCCAGAGCTCCATACCTCCAGAGCTCCATACCTCCAGAGCTCCATAGCACCAGAGCTCCATGGCTTCAGAGCTCCATAGCACCATAGCTCCATACCTCCAGAGCTCCAGGGCTCCATAGCTCCATACCTCCAGAGCTCCATACCTCCAGAGCTCCATACCTCCAGAGCTCCATAGCACCAGAGCTCCATGGCTTCAGAGCTCCATAGCACCATAGCTCCATACCTCCAGAGCTCCAGGGCTCCATAGCTCCATACCTCCAGAGCTCCATACCTCCAGAGCTCCATACCTCCAGAGCTCCATAGCACCAGAGCTCCATGGCTTCAGAGCTCCATAGCACCATAGCTCCATACCTCCAGAGCTCCAGGGCTCCATAGCTCCATACCTCCAGAGCTCCATACCTCCAGAGCTCCATACCTCCAGAGCTCCAGAGCTCCATAGCACCAGAGCTCCATGGCTTCAGAGCTCCATAGCACCATAGCTCCATACCTCCAGAGCTCCAGGGCTCCATAGCTCCATACCTCCAGAGCTCCATACCTCCAGAGCTCCATACCTCCAGAGCTCCAGAGCTCCATAGCACCAGAGCTCCATGGCTTCAGAGCTCCATAGCACCATAGCTCCATACCTCCAGAGCTCCAGGGCTCCATAGCTCCATACCTCCAGAGCTCCATACCTCCAGAGCTCCAGAGCTCCATAGCACCAGAGCTCCATGGCTTCAGAGCTCCATAGCACCATAGCTCCATACCTCCAGAGCTCCAGGGCTCCATAGCTCCATACCTCCAGAGCTCCATACCTCCAGAGCTCCAGAGCTCCATAGCACCAGAGCTCCATGGCTTCAGAGCTCCATAGCACCATAGCTCCATACCTCCAGAGCTCCAGGGCTCCAAAGCTCCATACCTCCAGAGCTCCATACCTCCAGAGCTCCATACCTCCAGAGCTCCATAGCTCCATAGCACCAGAGCTCCATAGCTCCATAGCACCAGAGCTCCATAGCACCAGAGCTCCATAGCACCAGAGCTCCATAGCTCCATAGCACCAGAGCTCCATAGCTCCATAGCACCAGAGCTCCATAGCTCCATAGCACCAGAGCTCCATACTTCCAGAGCTCCATAGCTCCATAGCTCCATAGCACCAGAGCTCCATAGCTCCATAGCACCAGAGCTCCATAGCTCCATAGCACCAGAGCTCCATACTTCCATAGCTCCATAGCTCCATACCTCCAGAGCTCCATAGCTCCATAGCTCCATACCTCCAGAGCTCCATAGCTCCAGAGCTCCATAGCTCCATAGCACCAGAGCTCCATAGCTCCATAGCACCAGAGCTCCAGCCTGGGTGGCTGGTGGCTCCATAGCTCCATACTTCCATAGCTCTAAGTCAGAGACTTGGCGAAAATTGCACTAAGTGCGAAAGCCCATTCATTTACAACGGCGTGTCCACAAGGCGGCGACATTTCCCCGTTACCGGTGGCTGCGCGGCGGGTGAGTGACAGAGCTTATCCGAGCGGCTGGAACTCTGCGCCGGCGTGGTCGAGCGTGAGGCCTCGGCCCTTTGGCTGCCTGGTACCTAAAACACTTCCATTGATCCAGCCACGGAGGGTGCTGGCTGGTGGCTCCATACCTCCATAGCTCCATAGCACCAGAGCTCCATAGCTCCATAGCACCAGAGCTCCATGGCTTCAGAGCTCCATAGCACCATAGCTCCATACCTCCAGAGCTCCAGGGCTCCATAGCTCCATACCTCCAGAGCTCCATACCTCCAGAGCTCCATACCTCCAGAGCTCCATAGCACCAGAGCTCCATGGCTTCAGAGCTCCATAGCACCATAGCTCCATACCTCCAGAGCTCCAGGGCTCCATAGCTCCATACCTCCAGAGCTCCATACCTCCAGAGCTCCATACCTCCAGAGCTCCAGAGCTCCATAGCACCAGAGCTCCATGGCTTCAGAGCTCCATAGCACCATAGCTCCATACCTCCAGAGCTCCAGGGCTCCATAGCTCCATACCTCCAGAGCTCCATACCTCCAGAGCTCCAGAGCTCCATAGCACCAGAGCTCCATGGCTTCAGAGCTCCATAGCACCATAGCTCCATACCTCCAGAGCTCCAGGGCTCCATAGCTCCATACCTCCAGAGCTCCATACCTCCAGAGCTCCAGAGCTCCATAGCACCAGAGCTCCATGGCTTCAGAGCTCCATAGCACCATAGCTCCATACCTCCAGAGCTCCAGGGCTCCAAAGCTCCATACCTCCAGAGCTCCATACCTCCAGAGCTCCATACCTCCAGAGCTCCATAGCTCCATAGCACCAGAGCTCCATAGCTCCATAGCACCAGAGCTCCATAGCACCAGAGCTCCATAGCACCAGAGCTCCATAGCTCCATAGCACCAGAGCTCCAAAGCTCCATAGCACCAGAGCTCCATAGCTCCATAGCACCAGAGCTCCATACTTCCAGAGCTCCATAGCTCCATAGCTCCATAGCACCAGAGCTCCATAGCTCCATAGCACCAGAGCTCCATAGCTCCATAGCACCAGAGCTCCATACTTCCATAGCTCCATAGCTCCATACCTCCAGAGCTCCATAGCTCCATAGCTCCATACCTCCAGAGCTCCATAGCTCCAGAGCTCCATAGCTCCATAGCACCAGAGCTCCATAGCTCCATAGCACCAGAGCTCCATACTTCCATAGCTCCAGGGCTCCATAGCTCCAGGGCTCCATAGCTCCATACCTCCAGAGCTCCATAGCTCCATACTTCCAGAGCTCCATAGCTCCATAGCACCAGAGCTCCATAGCACCAGAGCTCCATAGCTCCATAGCACCAGAGCTCCATACTTCCAGAGCTCCATAGCTCCATAGCTCCATAGCACCAGAGCTCCATAGCTCCATAGCACCAGAGCTCCATAGCTCCATAGCACCAGAGCTCCATACTTCCATAGCTCCATAGCTCCATACCTCCAGAGCTCCATAGCTCCATAGCTCCATACCTCCAGAGCTCCATAGCTCCAGAGCTCCATAGCTCCATAGCACCAGAGCTCCATAGCTCCATAGCACCAGAGCTCCAGCCTGGGTGGCTGGTGGCTCCATAGCTCCATACTTCCATAGCTCTAAGTCAGAGACTTGGCGAAAATTGCACTAAGTGCGAAAGCCCATTCATTTACAACGGCGTGTCCACAAGGCGGCGACATTTCCCCGTTACCGGTGGCTGCGCGGCGGGTGAGTGACAGAGCTTATCCGAGCGGCTGGAACTCTGCGCCGGCGTGGTCGAGCGTGAGGCCTCGGCCCTTTGGCTGCCTGGTACCTAAAACACTTCCATTGATCCAGCCACGGAGGGTGCTGGCTGGTGGCTCCATACCTCCATAGCTCCATAGCACCAGAGCTCCATAGCTCCATAGCACCAGAGCTCCATGGCTTCAGAGCTCCATAGCACCATAGCTCCATACCTCCAGAGCTCCAGGGCTCCATAGCTCCATACCTCCAGAGCTCCATACCTCCAGAGCTCCATACCTCCAGAGCTCCATAGCACCAGAGCTCCATGGCTTCAGAGCTCCATAGCACCATAGCTCCATACCTCCAGAGCTCCAGGGCTCCATAGCTCCATACCTCCAGAGCTCCATACCTCCAGAGCTCCATACCTCCAGAGCTCCAGAGCTCCATAGCACCAGAGCTCCATGGCTTCAGAGCTCCATAGCACCATAGCTCCATACCTCCAGAGCTCCAGGGCTCCATAGCTCCATACCTCCAGAGCTCCATACCTCCAGAGCTCCAGAGCTCCATAGCACCAGAGCTCCATGGCTTCAGAGCTCCATAGCACCATAGCTCCATACCTCCAGAGCTCCAGGGCTCCATAGCTCCATACCTCCAGAGCTCCATACCTCCAGAGCTCCAGAGCTCCATAGCACCAGAGCTCCATGGCTTCAGAGCTCCATAGCACCATAGCTCCATACCTCCAGAGCTCCAGGGCTCCAAAGCTCCATACCTCCAGAGCTCCATACCTCCAGAGCTCCATACCTCCAGAGCTCCATAGCTCCATAGCACCAGAGCTCCATAGCTCCATAGCACCAGAGCTCCATAGCACCAGAGCTCCATAGCACCAGAGCTCCATAGCTCCATAGCACCAGAGCTCCAAAGCTCCATAGCACCAGAGCTCCATAGCTCCATAGCACCAGAGCTCCATACTTCCAGAGCTCCATAGCTCCATAGCTCCATAGCACCAGAGCTCCATAGCTCCATAGCACCAGAGCTCCATAGCTCCATAGCACCAGAGCTCCATACTTCCATAGCTCCATAGCTCCATACCTCCAGAGCTCCATAGCTCCATAGCTCCATACCTCCAGAGCTCCATAGCTCCAGAGCTCCATAGCTCCATAGCACCAGAGCTCCATAGCTCCATAGCACCAGAGCTCCATACTTCCATAGCTCCAGGGCTCCATAGCTCCAGGGCTCCATAGCTCCATACCTCCAGAGCTCCATAGCTCCATACTTCCAGAGCTCCATAGCTCCATAGCACCAGAGCTCCATAGCTCCATAGCACCAGAGCTCCATAGCTCCATAGCACCAGAGCTCCATAGCTCCATAGCACCAGAGCTCCATAGCTCCATAGCTCCAGGGCTCCATAGCTCCATAGCTCCAGGGCTCCATAGCTCCATAGCTCCAGGGCTCCATAGCTCCATAGCTCCATACCTCCAGAGCTCCATACCTCCAGAGCTCCATACCTCCATAGCACCAGAGCTCCTTAGCTCCAGGGCTCCAGGGCTCCATAGCTCCATACCTCCAGAGCTCCATAGCTCCATACTTCCAGAGCTCCATAGCTCCATAGCTCCATACTTCCATAGCTCCATAGCTCCATACTTCCATAGCACCTGAGCTCCATACCTCCAGAGCTCCATAGCTCCAGCCTGGGTGGCTGGTGGCTCCATAGCTCCATACTTCCATAGCTCTAAGTCAGAGAGTTGGCAAAAATTGCACTAAGTGCGAAAGCCCATTCATTTACAACGGCGTGTCCGCCAGGCGGCGACATTTCCCCGTTACCGGTGGCTGCGCGGCGGGTGAGTGACAGAGCTTATCCGAGCGGCTGGAACTCTGCGCCGGCGTGGTCGAGCGTGAGGCCTCGGCCCTTTGGCTGCCTGGTACCTAAAACACTTCCATTGATCCAGCCACGGAGGGTGCTGGCTGGTGGCTCCATACCTCCATAGCTCCATAGCACCAAAGCTCCATAGCTCCATAGCACCAGAGCTCCATGGCTTCAGAGCTCCATAGCACCATAGCTCCATACCTCCAGAGCTCCAGGGCTCCATAGCTCCATACCTCCAGAACTCCATACCTCCAGAGCTCCATACCTCCAGAGCTCCATAGCACCAGAGCTCCATGGCTTCAGAGCTCCATAGCACCATAGCTCCATACCTCCAGAGCTCCAGGGCTCCATAGCTCCATACCTCCAGAGCTCCATACCTCCAGAGCTCCATACCTCCAGAGCTCCATAGCACCAGAGCTCCATGGCTTCAGAGCTCCATAGCACCATAGCTCCAGGGCTCCATAGCTCCATACCTCCAGAGCTCCATACCTCCAGAGCTCCATACCTCCAGAGCTCCATACCTCCAGAGCTCCAGAGCTCCATAGCACCAGAGCTCCATGGCTTCAGAGCTCCATAGCTCCATACCTCCAGAGCTCCAGGGCTCCATAGCTCCATACCTCCAGAGCTCCATACCTCCAGAGCTCCAGAGCTCCATAGCACCAGAGCTCCATGGCTTCAGAGCTCCATAGCACCATAGCTCCATACCTCCAGAGCTCCAGGGCTCCATAGCTCCATACCTCCAGAGCTCCATACCTCCAGAGCTCCATACCTTCAGAGCTCCATAGCTCCATAGCACCAGAGCTCCATAGCTCCATAGCACCAGAGCTCCATAGCACCAGAGCTCCATAGCACCAGAGCTCCATAGCTCCATAGCACCAGAGCTCCATAGCTCCATAGCACCAGAGCTCCATAGCTCCATAGCACCAGAGCTCCATACTTCCAGAGCTCCATAGCTCCATAGCTCCATAGCACCAGAGCTCCATAGCTCCATAGCACCAGAGCTCCATAGCTCCATAGCACCAGAGCTCCATACTTCCATAGCTCCATAGCTCCATACCTCCAGAGCTCCATAGCTCCATAGCTGCATACCTCCAGAGCTCCATAGCTCCAGAGCTCCATAGCTCCATAGCTCCATAGCACCAGAGCTCCATAGCTCCATAGCACCAGAGCTCCATACTTCCATAGCTCCAGGGCTCCATAGCTCCAGGGCTCCATACCTCCAGAGCTCCATAGCTCCATACTTCCAGAGCTCCATAGCTCCATACTTCCATAGCTCCATACTTCCATACCTCCATAGCTCCATACTTCCATAGCACCAGAGCTCCATACTTCCATAGCACCAGAGCTCCATACCTCCAGAGCTCCAGAGCTCCAGCCTGGGTGGCTGGTGGCTCCATAGCTCCATACTTCCATAGCTCTAAGTCAGAGAGTTGGCGAAAATTGCACTAAGTGCGAAAGCCCATTCATTTACAACGGCGTGTCCACAAGGCGGCGACATTTCCCCGTTACCGGTGGCTGCGCGGCGGGTGAGTGACAGAGCTTATCCGAGCGGCTGGAACTCTGCGCCGGCGTGGTCGAGCGTGAGGCCTCGGCCCTTTGGCTGCCTGGTACCTAAAACACTTCCATTGATCCAGCCACGGAGGGTGCTGGCTGGTGGCTCCATACCTCCATAGCTCCATAGCACCAGAGCTCCATAGCTCCATAGCACCAGAGCTCCATGGCTTCAGAGCTCCATAGCACCATAGCTCCATACCTCCAGAGCTCCAGGGCTCCATAGCTCCATACCTCCAGAGCTCCATACCTCCAGAGCTCCATACCTCCAGAGCTCCATAGCACCAGAGCTCCATGGCTTCAGAGCTCCATAGCACCATAGCTCCATACCTCCAGAGCTCCAGGGCTCCATAGCTCCATACCTCCAGAGCTCCATACCTCCAGAGCTCCATACCTCCAGAGCTCCATAGCACCAGAGCTCCATGGCTTCAGAGCTCCATAGCACCATAGCTCCATACCTCCAGAGCTCCAGGGCTCCATAGCTCCATACCTCCAGAGCTCCATACCTCCAGAGCTCCATACCTCCAGAGCTCCATAGCACCAGAGCTCCATGGCTTCAGAGCTCCATAGCACCATAGCTCCATACCTCCAGAGCTCCAGGGCTCCATAGCTCCATACCTCCAGAGCTCCATACCTCCAGAGCTCCATACCTCCAGAGCTCCAGAGCTCCATAGCACCAGAGCTCCATGGCTTCAGAGCTCCATAGCACCATAGCTCCATACCTCCAGAGCTCCAGGGCTCCATAGCTCCATACCTCCAGAGCTCCAGAACTCCATAGCACCAGAGCTCCATGGCTTCAGAGCTCCATAGCACCATAGCTCCATACCTCCAGAGCTCCAGGGCTCCATAGCTCCATACCTCCAGAGCTCCATACCTCCAGAGCTCCAGAGCTCCATAGCACCAGAGCTCCATGGCTTCAGAGCTCCATAGCACCATAGCTCCATACCTCCAGAGCTCCAGGGCTCCAAAGCTCCATACCTCCAGAGCTCCATACCTCCAGAGCTCCATACCTCCAGAGCTCCATAGCTCCATAGCACCAGAGCTCCATAGCTCCATAGCACCAGAGCTCCATAGCACCAGAGCTCCATAGCTCCATAGCACCAGAGCTCCATAGCTCCATAGCACCAGAGCTCCATAGCTCCATAGCACCAGAGCTCCATACTTCCATAGCTCCATAGCTCCATAGCTCCATAGCACCAGAGCTCCATAGCTCCATAGCACCAGAGCTCCATAGCTCCATAGCACCAGAGCTCCATACTTCCATAGCTCCATAGCTCCATACCTCCAGAGCTCCATAGCTCCATAGCTCCATACCTCCAGAGCTCCATAGCTCCAGAGCTCCATAGCTCCATAGCACCAGAGCTCCATAGCTCCATAGCACCAGAGCTCCATAGCTCCATAGCACCAGAGCTCCATAGCTCCATAGCACCAGAGCTCCATAGCTCCATAGCTCCAGGGCTCCATAGCTCCATAGCTCCAGGGCTCCATAGCTCCATAGCTCCAGGGCTCCATAGCTCCATAGCTCCATACCTCCAGAGCTCCATACCTCCAGAGCTCCATACCTCCATAGCACCAGAGCTCCATAGCTCCAGGGCTCCAGGGCTCCATAGCTCCATACCTCCAGAGCTCCATAGCTCCATACTTCCAGAGCTCCATAGCTCCATAGCTCCATACTTCCATAGCTCCATAGCTCCATACTTCCATAGCACCTGAGCTCCATACCTCCAGAGCTCCATAGCTCCAGCCTGGGTGGCTGGTGGCTCCATAGCTCCATACTTCCATAGCTCTAAGTCAGAGAGTTGGCGAAAATTGCACTAAGTGCGAAAGCCCATTCATTTACAACGGCGTGTCCGCCAGGCGGCGACATTTCCCCGTTACCGGTGGCTGCGCGGCGGGTGAGTGACAGAGCTTATCCGAGCGGCTGGAACTCTGCGCCGGCGTGGTCGAGCGTGAGGCCTCGGCCCTTTGGCTGCCTGGTACCTAAAACACTTCCATTGATCCAGCCACGGAGGGTGCTGGCTGGTGGCTCCATACCTCCATAGCTCCATAGCACCAGAGCTCCATAGCTCCATAGCACCAGAGCTCCATGGCTTCAGAGCTCCATAGCACCATAGCTCCATACCTCCAGAGCTCCAGGGCTCCATAGCTCCATACCTCCAGAGCTCCATACCTCCAGAGCTCCATACCTCCAGAGCTCCATAGCACCAGAGCTCCATGGCTTCAGAGCTCCATAGCACCATAGCTCCATACCTCCAGAGCTCCAGGGCTCCATAGCTCCATACCTCCAGAGCTCCATACCTCCAGAGCTCCATACCTCCAGAGCTCCATAGCACCAGAGCTCCATGGCTTCAGAGCTCCATAGCACCATAGCTCCATACCTCCAGAGCTCCAGGGCTCCATAGCTCCATACCTCCAGAGCTCCATACCTCCAGAGCTCCATACCTCCAGAGCTCCAGAGCTCCATAGCACCAGAGCTCCATGGCTTCAGAGCTCCATAGCTCCATACCTCCAGAGCTCCAGGGCTCCATAGCTCCATACCTCCAGAGCTCCATACCTCCAGAGCTCCAGAGCTCCATAGCACCAGAGCTCCATGGCTTCAGAGCTCCATAGCACCATAGCTCCATACCTCCAGAGCTCCAGGGCTCCATAGCTCCATACCTCCAGAGCTCCATACCTCCAGAGCTCCATACCTCCAGAGCTCCATAGCACCAGAGCTCCATGGCTTCAGAGCTCCATAGCACCATAGCTCCATACCTCCAGAGCTCCAGGGCTCCATAGCTCCATACCTCCAGAGCTCCATACCTCCAGAGCTCCATACCTCCAGAGCTCCAGAGCTCCATAGCACCAGAGCTCCATGGCTTCAGAGCTCCATAGCACCATAGCTCCATACCTCCAGAGCTCCAGGGCTCCATAGCTCCATACCTCCAGAGCTCCATACCTCCAGAGCTCCAGAGCTCCATAGCACCAGAGCTCCATGGCTTCAGAGCTCCATAGCACCATAGCTCCATACCTCCAGAGCTCCAGGGCTCCATAGCTCCATACCTCCAGAGCTCCATACCTCCAGAGCTCCAGAGCTCCATACCTCCATAGCTCCATAGCTCCATACTTCCATAGCTCCATAGCTCCAGAGCTCCATAGCTCCATACTTCCATAGCTCCATAGCTCCATAGCACCAGAGCTCCATACTTCCAGAGCTCCATAGCTCCATAGCTCCATAGCACCAGAGCTCCATAGCTCCATAGCACCAGAGCTCCATGGCTTCAGAGCTCCATAGCACCATAGCTCCATACCTCCAGAGCTCCAGGGCTCCATAGCTCCATACCTCCAGAGCTCCATACCTCCAGAGCTCCATACCTCCAGAGCTCCATAGCACCAGAGCTCCATAGCTCCATAGCACCAGAGCTCCATAGCACCAGAACTCCATAGCACCAGAGCTCCATAGCTCCAAAGCACCAGAGCTCCATAGCTCCATAGCACCAGAGCTCCATACTTCCAGAGCTCCATAGCTCCATAGCTCCATAGCACCAGAGCTCCATAGCTCCATAGCACCAGAGCTCCATAGCTCCATAGCACCAGAGCTCCATACTTCCATAGCTCCATAGCTCCATACCTCCAGAGCTCCATAGCTCCATAGCTCCATACCTCCAGAGCTCCATAGCTCCAGAGCTCCATAGCTCCATAGCACCAGAGCTCCATAGCTCCATAGCACCAAAGCTCCATACTTCCATAGCTCCAGGGCTCCATAGCTCCAGGGCTCCATACCTCCAGAGCTCCATAGCTCCATACTTCCAGAGCTCCATAGCTCCATACTTCCATAGCTCCATACTTCCATACCTCCATAGCTCCATACTTCCATAGCACCAGAGCTCCATACTTCCATAGCACCAGAGCTCCATACCTCCAGAGCTCCAGAGCTCCAGCCTGGGTGGCTGGTGGCTCCATAGCTCCATACTTCCATAGCTCTAAGTCAGAGAGTTGGCGAAAATTGCATTAAGTGCGAAAGCCCATTCATTTACAACGGCGTGTCCACAAGGCGGCGACATTTCCCCGTTACCGGTGGCTGCGCGGCGGGTGAGTGACAGAGCTTATCCGAGCGGCTGGAACTCTGCGCCGGCGTGGTCGAGCGTGAGGCCTCGGCCCTTTGGCTGCCTGGTACCTAAAACACTTCCATTGATCCAGCCACGGAGGGTGCTGGCTGGTGGCTCCATACCTCCATAGCTCCATAGCACCAGAGCTCCATAGCTCCATAGCACCAGAGCTCCATGGCTTCAGAGCTCCATAGCACCATAGCTCCATACCTCCAGAGCTCCAGGGCTCCATAGCTCCATACCTCCAGAGCTCCATACCTCCAGAGCTCCATACCTCCAGAGCTCCATAGCACCAGAGCTCCATGGCTTCAGAGCTCCATAGCACCATAGCTCCATACCTCCAGAGCTCCAGGGCTCCATAGCTCCATACCTCCAGAGCTCCATACCTCCAGAGCTCCATACCTCCAGAGCTCCATAGCACCAGAGCTCCATGGCTTCAGAGCTCCATAGCACCATAGCTCCATACCTCCAGAGCTCCAGGGCTCCATAGCTCCATACCTCCAGAGCTCCATACCTCCAGAGCTCCATACCTCCAGAGCTCCATAGCACCAGAGCTCCATGGCTTCAGAGCTCCATAGCACCATAGCTCCATACCTCCAGAGCTCCAGGGCTCCATAGCTCCATACCTCCAGAGCTCCATACCTCCAGAGCTCCATACCTCCAGAGCTCCAGAGCTCCATAGCACCAGAGCTCCATGGCTTCAGAGCTCCATAGCACCATAGCTCCATACCTCCAGAGCTCCAGGGCTCCATAGCTCCATACCTCCAGAGCTCCATACCTCCAGAGCTCCAGAGCTCCATAGCACCAGAGCTCCATGGCTTCAGAGCTCCATAGCACCATAGCTCCATACCTCCAGAGCTCCAGGGCTCCATAGCTCCATACCTCCAGAGCTCCATACCTCCAGAGCTCCAGAGCTCCATAGCACCAGAGCTCCATGGCTTCAGAGCTCCATAGCACCATAGCTCCATACCTCCAGAGCTCCAGGGCTCCAAAGCTCCATACCTCCAGAGCTCCATACCTCCAGAGCTCCATACCTCCAGAGCTCCATAGCTCCATAGCACCAGAGCTCCATAGCTCCATAGCACCAGAGCTCCATAGCACCAGAGCTCCATAGCACCAGAGCTCCATAGCTCCATAGCACCAGAGCTCCATAGCTCCATAGCACCAGAGCTCCATAGCTCCATAGCACCAGAGCTCCATACTTCCAGAGCTCCATAGCTCCATAGCACCAGAGCTCCATAGCTCCATAGCACCAGAGCTCCATAGCTCCATAGCACCAGAGCTCCATACTTCCATAGCTCCATAGCTCCATACCTCCAGAGCTCCATAGCTCCATAGCTCCATACCTCCAGAGCTCCATAGCTCCAGAGCTCCATAGCTCCATAGCACCAGAGCTCCATAGCTCCATAGCACCAGAGCTCCATACTTCCATAGCTCCAGGGCTCCATAGCTCCAGGGCTCCATAGCTCCATACCTCCAGAGCTCCATAGCTCCATACTTCCAGAGCTCCATAGCTCCATAGCACCAGAGCTCCATAGCTCCATAGCACCAGAGCTCCATAGCTCCATAGCTCCATAGCACCAGAGCTCCATAGCTCCATAGCACCAGAGCTCCATAGCTCCATAGCTCCAGGGCTCCATAGCTCCAGGGCTCCATAGCTCCATAGCTCCAGGGCTCCATAGCTCCATACCTCCAGAGCTCCATACCTCCAGAGCTCCATACCTCCATAGCACCAGAGCTCCATAGCTCCAGGGCTCCATAGCTCCATACCTCCAGAGCTCCATAGCTCCATACTTCCAGAGCTCCATAGCTCCATAGCTCCATACTTCCATAGCTCCATAGCTCCATACTTTCATAGCACCTGAGCTCCATACCTCCAGAGCTCCATAGCTCCAGCCTGGGTGGCTGGTGGCTCCATAGCTCCATACTTCCATAGCTCTAAGTCAGAGAGTTGGCGAAAATTGCACTAAGTGCGAAAGCCCATTCATTTACAACGGCGTGTCCGCCAGGCGGCGACATTTCCCCGTTACCGGTGGCTGCGCGGCGGGTGAGTGACAGAGCTTATCCGAGCGGCTGGAACTCTGCGCCGGCGTGGTCGAGCGTGAGGCCTCGGCCCTTTGGCTGCCTGGTACCTAAAACACTTCCATTGATCCAGCCACGGAGGGTGCTGGCTGGTGGCTCCATACCTCCATAGCTCCATAGCACCAGAGCTCCATAGCTCCATAGCACCAGAGCTCCATGGCTTCAGAGCTCCATAGCACCATAGCTCCATACCTCCAGAGCTCCAGGGCTCCATAGCTCCATACCTCCAGAGCTCCATACCTCCAGAGCTCCATACCTCCAGAGCTCCATAGCACCAGAGCTCCATGGCTTCAGAGCTCCATAGCACCATAGCTCCATACCTCCAGAGCTCCAGGGCTCCATAGCTCCATACCTCCAGAGCTCCATACCTCCAGAGCTCCATACCTCCAGAGCTCCATAGCACCAGAGCTCCATGGCTTCAGAGCTCCATAGCACCATAGCTCCATACCTCCAGAGCTCCAGGGCTCCATAGCTCCATACCTCCAGAGCTCCATACCTCCAGAGCTCCATACCTCCAGAGCTCCAGAGCTCCATAGCACCAGAGCTCCATGGCTTCAGAGCTCCATAGCACCATAGCTCCATACCTCCAGAGCTCCAGGGCTCCATAGCTCCATACCTCCAGAGCTCCATACCTCCAGAGCTCCAGAGCTCACTAGCACCAGAGCTCCGTGGCTTCAGAGCTCCATAGCACCATAGCTCCATACCTCCAGAGCTCCAGGGCTCCATAGCTCCATACCTCCAGAGCTCCATACCTCCAGAGCTCCATACCTCCAGAGCTCCATAGCTCCATAGCACCAGAGCTCCATAGCTCCATAGCACCAGAGCTCCATAGCACCAGAGCTCCATAGCACCAGAGCTCCATAGCTCCATAGCACCAGAGCTCCATAGCTCCATAGCACCAGAGCTCCATAGCTCCATAGCACCAGAGCTCCATACTTCCAGAGCTCCATAGCTCCATAGCTCCATAGCACCAGAGCTCCATAGCTCCATAGCACCAGAGCTCCATGGCTTCAGAGCTCCATAGCACCATAGCTCCATACCTCCAGAGCTCCAGGGCTCCATAGCCTCATACCTCCAGAGCTCCATACCTCCAGAGCTCCATACCTCCAGAGCTCCATAGCACCAGAGCTCCATAGCTCCATAGCACCAGAGCTCCATAGCACCAGAGCTCCATAGCACCAGAGCTCCATAGCTCCATAGCACCAGAGCTCCATAGCTCCATAGCACCAGAGCTCCATACTTCCAGAGCTCCATAGCTCCATAGCTCCATAGCACCAGAGCTCCATAGCTCCATAGCACCAGAGCTCCATAGCTCCATAGCACCAGAGCTCCATACTTCCATAGCTCCATAGCTCCATACCTCCAGAGCTCCATAGCTCCATAGCTCCATACCTCCAGAGCTCCATAGCTCCAGAGCTCCATAGCTCCATAGCTCCATAGCACCAGAGCTCCATAGCTCCATAGCACCAGAGCTCCATACTTCCATAGCTCCTGGGCTCCATAGCTCCAGGGCTCCATACCTCCAGAGCTCCATAGCTCCATACTTCCAGAGCTCCATAGCTCCATACTTCCATAGCTCCATACTTCCATACCTCCATAGCTCCATACTTCCATAGCACCAGAGCTCCATACTTCCATAGCACCAGAGCTCCATACCTCCAGAGCTCCAGAGCTCCAGCCTGGGTGGCTGGTGGCTCCATAGCTCCATACTTCCATAGCTCTAAGTCAGAGAGTTGGCGAAAATTGCACTAAGTGCGAAAGCCCATTCATTTACAACGGCGTGTCCACAAGGCGGCGACATTTCCCCGTTACCGGTGGCTGCGCGGCGGGTGAGTGACAGAGCTTATCCGAGCGGCTGGAACTCTGCGCCGGCGTGGTCGAGCGTGAGGCCTCGGCCCTTTGGCTGCCTGGTACCTAAAACACTTCCATTGATCCAGCCACGGAGGGTGCTGGCTGGTGGCTCCATACCTCCATAGCTCCATAGCACCAGAGCTCCATAGCTCCATAGCACCAGAGCTCCATGGCTTCAGAGCTCCATAGCACCATAGCTCCATACCTCCAGAGCTCCAGGGCTCCATAGCTCCATACCTCCATAGCACCAGAGCTCCATAGCTCCAAAGCACCAGAGCTCCATAGCTCCATAGCACCAGAGCTCCATACTTCCAGAGCTCCATAGCTCCATAGCTCCATAGCACCAGAGCTCCATAGCTCCATAGCACCAGAGCTCCATAGCTCCATAGCACCAGAGCTCCATACTTCCATAGCTCCATAGCTCCATACCTCCAGAGCTCCATAGCTCCATAGCTCCATACCTCCAGAGCTCCATAGCTCCAGAGCTCCATAGCTCCATAGCACCAGAGCTCCATAGCTCCATAGCACCAGAGCTCCATACTTCCATAGCTCCAGGGCTCCATAGCTCCAGGGCTCCATACCTCCAGAGCTCCATAGCTCCATACTTCCAGAGCTCCATAGCTCCATACTTCCATAGCTCCATACTTCCATACCTCCATAGCTCCATACTTCCATAGCACCAGAGCTCCATACTTCCATAGCACCAGAGCTCCATACCTCCAGAGCTCCAGAGCTCCAGCCTGGGTGGCTGGTGGCTCCATAGCTCCATACTTCCATAGCTCTAAGTCAGAGAGTTGGCGAAAATTGCATTAAGTGCGAAAGCCCATTCATTTACAACGGCGTGTCCACAAGGCGGCGACATTTCCCCGTTACCGGTGGCTGCGCGGCGGGTGAGTGACAGAGCTTATCCGAGCGGCTGGAACTCTGCGCCGGCGTGGTCGAGCGTGAGGCCTCGGCCCTTTGGCTGCCTGGTACCTAAAACACTTCCATTGATCCAGCCACGGAGGGTGCTGGCTGGTGGCTCCATACCTCCATAGCTCCATAGCACCAGAGCTCCATAGCTCCATAGCACCAGAGCTCCATGGCTTCAGAGCTCCATAGCACCATAGCTCCATACCTCCAGAGCTCCAGGGCTCCATAGCTCCATACCTCCAGAGCTCCATACCTCCAGAGCTCCATACCTCCAGAGCTCCATAGCACCAGAGCTCCATGGCTTCAGAGCTCCATAGCACCATAGCTCCATACCTCCAGAGCTCCAGGGCTCCATAGCTCCATACCTCCAGAGCTCCATACCTCCAGAGCTCCATACCTCCAGAGCTCCATAGCACCAGAGCTCCATGGCTTCAGAGCTCCATAGCACCATAGCTCCATACCTCCAGAGCTCCAGGGCTCCATAGCTCCATACCTCCAGAGCTCCATACCTCCAGAGCTCCATACCTCCAGAGCTCCATAGCACCAGAGCTCCATGGCTTCAGAGCTCCATAGCACCATAGCTCCATACCTCCAGAGCTCCAGGGCTCCATAGCTCCATACCTCCAGAGCTCCATACCTCCAGAGCTCCATACCTCCAGAGCTCCAGAGCTCCATAGCACCAGAGCTCCATGGCTTCAGAGCTCCATAGCACCATAGCTCCATACCTCCAGAGCTCCAGGGCTCCATAGCTCCATACCTCCAGAGCTCCATACCTCCAGAGCTCCAGAGCTCCATAGCACCAGAGCTCCATGGCTTCAGAGCTCCATAGCACCATAGCTCCAGGGCTCCATAGCTCCATACCTCCAGAGCTCCATACCTCCAGAGCTCCAGAGCTCCATAGCACCAGAGCTCCATGGCTTCAGAGCTCCATAGCACCATAGCTCCATACCTCCAGAGCTCCAGGGCTCCAAAGCTCCATACCTCCAGAGCTCCATACCTCCAGAGCTCCATACCTCCAGAGCTCCATAGCTCCATAGCACCAGAGCTCCATAGCTCCATAGCACCAGAGCTCCATAGCACCAGAGCTCCATAGCACCAGAGCTCCATAGCTCCATAGCACCAGAGCTCCATAGCTCCATAGCACCAGAGCTCCATAGCTCCATAGCACCAGAGCTCCATAGCTCCATAGCACCAGAGCTCCATACTTCCAGAGCTCCATAGCTCCATAGCACCAGAGCTCCATAGCTCCATAGCACCAGAGCTCCATAGCTCCATAGCACCAGAGCTCCATACTTCCATAGCTCCATAGCTCCATACCTCCAGAGCTCCATAGCTCCATAGCTCCATACCTCCAGAGCTCCATAGCTCCAGAGCTCCATAGCTCCATAGCACCAGAGCTCCATAGCTCCATAGCACCAGAGCTCCATACTTTCATAGCTCCAGGGCTCCATAGCTCCAGGGCTCCATAGCTCCATACCTCCAGAGCTCCATAGCTCCATACTTCCAGAGCTCCATAGCTCCATAGCACCAGAGCTCCATAGCTCCATAGCACCAGAGCTCCATAGCTCCATAGCACCAGAGCTCCATAGCTCCATAGCACCAGAGCTCCATAGCTCCATAGCTCCAGGGCTCCATAGCTCCAGGGCTCCATAGCTCCATAGCTCCAGGGCTCCATAGCTCCATACCTCCAGAGCTCCATACCTCCAGAGCTCCATACCTCCATAGCACCAGAGCTCCATAGCTCCAGGGCTCCATAGCTCCATACCTCCAGAGCTCCATAGCTCCATACTTCCAGAGCTCCATAGCTCCATAGCTCCATACTTCCATAGCTCCATAGCTCCATACTTCCATAGCACCTGAGCTCCATACCTCCAGAGCTCCATAGCTCCAGCCTGGGTGGCTGGTGGCTCCATAGCTCCATACTTCCATAGCTCTAAGTCAGAGAGTTGGCGAAAATTGCACTAAGTGCGAAAGCCCATTCATTTACAACGGCGTGTCCGCCAGGCGGCGACATTTCCCCGTTACCGGTGGCTGCGCGGCGGGTGAGTGACAGAGCTTATCCGAGCGGCTGGAACTCTGCGCCGGCGTGGTCGAGCGTGAGGCCTCGGCCCTTTGGCTGCCTGGTACCTAAAACACTTCCATTGATCCAGCCACGGAGGGTGCTGGCTGGTGGCTCCATACCTCCATAGCTCCATAGCACCAGAGCTCCATAGCTCCATAGCACCAGAGCTCCATGGCTTCAGAGCTCCATAGCACCATAGCTCCATACCTCCAGAGCTCCAGGGCTCCATAGCTCCATACCTCCAGAGCTCCATACCTCCAGAGCTCCATACCTCCAGAGCTCCATAGCACCAGAGCTCCATGGCTTCAGAGCTCCATAGCACCATAGCTCCATACCTCCAGAGCTCCAGGGCTCCATAGCTCCATACCTCCAGAGCTCCATACCTCCAGAGCTCCATACCTCCAGAGCTCCATAGCACCAGAGCTCCATGGCTTCAGAGCTCCATAGCACCATAGCTCCATACCTCCAGAGCTCCAGGGCTCCATAGCTCCATACCTCCAGAGCTCCATACCTCCAGAGCTCCATACCTCCAGAGCTCCATAGCACCAGAGCTCCATGGCTTCAGAGCTCCAAAGCACCATAGCTCCATACCTCCAGAGCTCCAGGGCTCCATAGCTCCATACCTCCAGAGCTCCATACCTCCAGAGCTCCATACCTCCAGAGCTCCAGAGCTCCATAGCACCAGAGCTCCATGGCTTCAGAGCTCCATAGCACCATAGCTCCATACCTCCAGAGCTCCAGGGCTCCATAGCTCCATACCTCCAGAGCTCCATACCTCCAGAGCTCCAGAGCTCCATAGCACCAGAGCTCCATGGCTTCAGAGCTCCATAGCACCATAGCTCCATACCTCCAGAGCTCCAGGGCTCCATAGCTCCATACCTCCAGAGCTCCATACCTCCAGAGCTCCAGAGCTCCATAGCACCAGAGCTCCATGGCTTCAGAGCTCCATAGCACCATAGCTCCATACCTCCAGAGCTCCAGGGCTCCAAAGCTCCATACCTCCAGAGCTCCATACCTCCAGAGCTCCATAGCTCCATAGCACCAGAGCTCCATAGCTCCATAGCACCAGAGCTCCATAGCACCAGAGCTCCATAGCACCAGAGCTCCATAGCTCCATAGCACCAGAGCTCCATAGCTCCATAGCACCAGAGCTCCATAGCTCCATAGCACCAGAGCTCCATACTTCCAGAGCTCCATAGCTCCATAGCTCCATAGCACCAGAGCTCCATAGCTCCATAGCACCAGAGCTCCATAGCTCCATAGCACCAGAGCTCCATACTTCCATAGCTCCATAGCTCCATACCTCCAGAGCTCCATAGCTCCATAGCTCCATACCTCCAGAGCTCCATAGCTCCAGAGCTCCATAGCTCCATAGCACCAGAGCTCCATAGCTCCATAGCACCAGAGCTCCATACTTCCATAGCTCCAGGGCTCCATAGCTCCAGGGCTCCATAGCTCCATACCTCCAGAGCTCCATAGCTCCATACTTCCAGAGCTCCATAGCTCCATAGCACCAGAGCTCCATAGCTCCATAGCACCAGAGCTCCATAGCTCCATAGCACCAGAGCTCCATAGCTCCATAGCACCAGAGCTCCATAGCTCCATAGCTCCAGGGCTCCATAGCTCCATAGCTCCAGGGCTCCATAGCTCCATAGCTCCAGGACTCCATAGCTCCATAGCTCCATACCTCCAGAGCTCCATACCTCCAGAGCTCCATACCTCCATAGCACCAGAGCTCCATAGCTCCAGGGCTCCAGGGCTCCATAGCTCCATACCTCCAGAGCTCCATAGCTCCATACTTCCAGAGCTCCATAGCTCCATAGCTCCATACTTCCATAGCTCCATAGCTCCATAGCACCAGAGCTCCATAGCTCCATAGCACCAGAGCTCCATACTTCCATAGCTCCATAGCTCCATACCTCCAGAGCTCCATAGCTCCATAGCTCCATACCTCCAGAGCTCCATAGCTCCAGAGCTCCATAGCTCCATAGCACCAGAGCTCCATAGCTCCATAGCACCAGAGCTCCATACTTCCATAGCTCCAGGGCTCCATAGCTCCAGGGCTCCATAGCTCCATACCTCCAGAGCTCCATAGCTCCATACTTCCAGAGCTCCATAGCTCCATAGCACCAGAGCTCCATAGCTCCATAGCACCAGAGCTCCATAGCTCCATAGCACCAGAGCTCCATAGCTCCATAGCACCAGAGCTCCATAGCTCCATAGCTCCAGGGCTCCATAGCTCCATAGCTCCAGGGCTCCATAGCTCCATAGCTCCAGGGCTCCATAGCTCCATAGCTCCATACCTCCAGAGCTCCATACCTCCAGAGCTCCATACCTCCATAGCACCAGAGCTCCATAGCTCCAGGGCTCCAGGGCTCCATAGCTCCATACCTCCAGAGCTCCATAGCTCCATACTTCCAGAGCTCCATAGCTCCATAGCTCCATACTTCCATAGCTCCATAGCTCCATACTTCCATAGCACCTGAGCTCCATACCTCCAGAGCTCCATAGCTCCAGCCTGGGTGGCTGGTGGCTCCATAGCTCCATACTTCCATAGCTCTAAGTCAGAGAGTTGGCGAAAATTGCACTAAGTGCGAAAGCCCATTCATTTACAACGGCGTGTCCGCCAGGCGGCGACATTTCCCCCTTACCGGTGGCTGCGCGGCGGGTGAGTGACAGAGCTTATCCGAGCGGCTGGAACTCTGCGCCGGCGTGGTCGAGCGTGAGGCCTCGGCCCTTTGGCTGCCTGGTACCTAAAACACTTCCATTGATCCAGCCACGGAGGGTGCTGGCTGGTGGCTCCATACCTCCATAGCTCCATAGCACCAGAGCTCCATAGCTCCATAGCACCAGAGCTCCATGGCTTCAGAGCTCCATAGCACCATAGCTCCATACCTCCAGAGCTCCAGGGCTCCATAGCTCCATACCTCCAGAGCTCCATACCTCCAGAGCTCCATACCTCCAGAGCTCCATAGCACCAGAGCTCCATGGCTTCAGAGCTCCATAGCACCATAGCTCCATACCTCCAGAGCTCCAGGGCTCCATAGCTCCATACCTCCAGAGCTCCATACCTCCAGAGCTCCATACCTCCAGAGCTCCATAGCACCAGAGCTCCATGGCTTCAGAGCTCCATAGGACCATAGCTCCATACCTCCAGAGCTCCAGGGCTCCATAGCTCCATACCTCCAGAGCTCCATACCTCCAGAGCTCCATACCTCCAGAGCTCCATAGCACCAGAGCTCCATGGCTTCAGAGCTCCATAGCACCATAGCTCCATACCTCCAGAGCTCCAGGGCTCCATAGCTCCATACCTCCAGAGCTCCATACCTCCAGAGCTCCATACCTCCAGAGCTCCATAGCACCAGAGCTCCATGGCTTCAGAGCTCCATAGCACCATAGCTCCATACCTCCAGAGCTCCAGGGCTCCATAGCTCCATACCTCCAGAGCTCCATACCTCCAGAGCTCCATACCTCCAGAGCTCCAGAGCTCCATAGCACCAGAGCTCCATGGCTTCAGAGCTCCATAGCACCATAGCTCCATACCTCCAGAGCTCCAGGGCTCCATAGCTCCATACCTCCAGAGCTCCATACCTCCAGAGCTCCAGAGCTCCATAGCACCAGAGCTCCATGGCTTCAGAGCTCCATAGCACCATAGCTCCATACCTCCAGAGCTCCAGGGCTCCATAGCTCCATACCTCCAGAGCTCCATACCTCCAGAGCTCCAGAGCTCCATAGCACCAGAGCTCCATGGCTTCAGAGCTCCATAGCACCATAGCTCCATACCTCCAGAGCTCCAGGGCTCCATAGCTCCATACCTCCAGAGCTCCATACCTCCAGAGCTCCATACCTCCAGAGCTCCATAGCTCCATAGCACCAGAGCTCCATAGCTCCATAGCACCAGAGCTCCATAGCACCAGAGCTCCATAGCACCAGAGCTCCATAGCTCCATAGCACCAGAGCTCCATAGCTCCATAGCACCAGAGCTCCATAGCTCCATAGCACCAGAGCTCCATACTTCCAGAGCTCCATAGCTCCATAGCTCCATAGCACCAGAGCTCCATAGCTCCATAGCACCAGAGCTCCATGGCTTCAGAGCTCCATAGCACCATAGCTCCATACCTCCAGAGCTCCAGGGCTCCATAGCTCCATACCTCCAGAGCTCCATACCTCCAGAGCTCCATACCTCCAGAGCTCCATAGCACCAGAGCTCCATAGCTCCATAGCACCAGAGCTCCATAGCACCAGAGCTCCATAGCACCAGAGCTCCATAGCTCCATAGCTCCAGGGCTCCATAGCTCCATAGCACCAGAGCTCCATACCTCCAGAGCTCCATAACTCCAGAGCTCCAGAGCTCCATAGCACCAGAGCTCCATGGCTTCAGAGCTCCATAGCACCATAGCTCCATACCTCCAGAGCTCCAGGGCTCCATAGCTCCATACCTCCAGAGCTCCATACCTCCAGAGCTCCATAGCTCCATAGCACCAGAGCTCCATGGCTTCAGAGCTCCATAGCACCATAGCTCCATACCTCCAGAGCTCCAGGGCTCCATAGCTCCATACCTCCAGAGCTCCATACCTCCAGAGCTCCAGAGCTCCATAGCACCAGAGCTCCATGGCTTCAGAGCTCCATAGCACCATAGCTCCATACCTCCAGAGCTCCAGGGCTCCAAAGCTCCATACCTCCAGAGCTCCATACCTCCAGAGCTCCATACCTCCAGAGCTCCATAGCTCCATAGCACCAGAGCTCCATAGCTCCATAGCACCAGAGCTCCGTAGCACCAGAGCTCCATAGCACCAGAGCTCCATAGCTCCATAGCACCAGAGCTCCATAGCTCCATAGCACCAGAGCTCCATAGCTCCATAGCACCAGAGCTCCATACTTCCAGAGCTCCATAGCTCCATAGCACCAGAGCTCCATAGCTCCATAGCACCAGAGCTCCATAGCTCCATAGCACCAGAGCTCCATACTTCCATAGCTCCATAGCTCCATACCTCCAGAGCTCCATAGCTCCATAGCTCCATACCTCCAGAGCTCCATAGCTCCAGAGCTCCATAGCTCCATAGCACCAGAGCTCCATAGCTCCATAGCACCAGAGCTCCATACTTCCATAGCTCCAGGGCTCCATAGCTCCAGGGCTCCATAGCTCCATACCTCCAGAGCTCCATAGCTCCATACTTCCAGAGCTCCATAGCTCCATAGCACCAGAGCTCCATAGCTCCATAGCACCAGAGCTCCATAGCTCCATAGCACCAGAGCTCCATAGCTCCATAGCACCAGAGCTCCATAGCTCCATAGCTCCAGGGCTCCATAGCTCCACAGCTCCAGGGCTCCATAGCTCCATAGCTCCAGGGCTCCATAGCTCCATAGCTCCATACCTCCAGAGCTCCATACCTCCAGAGCTCCATACCTCCATAGCACCAGAGCTCCATAGCTCCAGGGCTCCAGGGCTCCATAGCTCCATACCTCCAGAGCTCCATAGCTCCATACTTCCAGAGCTCCATAGCTCCATAGCTCCATACTTCCATAGCTCCATAGCTCCATACTTCCATAGCACCTGAGCTCCATACCTCCAGAGCTCCATAGCTCCAGCCTGGGTGGCTGGTGGCTCCATAGCTCCATACTTCCATAGCTCTAAGTCAGAGAGTTGGCGAAAATTGCACTAAGTGCGAAAGCCCATTCATTTACAACGGCGTGTCCGCTAGGCGGCGACATTTCCCCGTTACCGGTGGCTGCGCGGCGGGTGAGTGACATAGCTTATCCGAGCGGCTGGAACTCTGCGCCGGCGTGGTCGAGCGTGAGGCCTCGGCCCTTTGGCTGCCTGGTACCTAAAACACTTCCATTGATCCAGCCACGGAGGGTGCTGGCTGGTGGCTCCATACCTCCATAGCTCCATAGCACCAGAGCTCCATAGCTCCATAGCACCAGAGCTCCATGGCTTCAGAGCTCCATAACACCATAGCTCCATACCTCCAGAGCTCCAGGGCTCCATAGCTCCATACCTCCAGAGCTCCATACCTCCAGAGCTCCATACCTCCAGAGCTCCATAGCACCAGAGCTCCATGATAAAATGACACAAAGTGTCAACTGCGAATGTTGTCCATCCAAGGAAGGAGCGTGATGCCCGGCCGGCTCCTTAAACACAGGCCGAGAGTCGCCCCGGACGGTCCGCCTCGCGGCGCCCGCCCGCTCGGATAAAATGACACAAAGTGTCAACTACGAATGTTGTCCATCCAAGGAAGGAGCGTGATGCCCGGCCGGCTCCTTAAACAAAGGCCGAGAGTCGCCCCGGACGGTCCGCCTCTCGAGGCGCCCGCCCGCTCGGATGAAATGAAACAAAGTGTCAACTACGAATGTTGGCGCTCCCCGCGCCGCCCCGCAGGCCCCGGCGCGACCGTACTGCGGCGAGACCGAGACGACCCGGAAAAAGCATCCATCCCACCTAGCCACGATCCACGGAGGCCGAGCGAGCGGCTGAGTGTCGGGCGCCGCGCGTGCGAGCGTCCGCCGGCCGCGCCGGTCCTTCTGCGAATGACGTTTCTCAAACCCTCCGGCTTGATAGCGGCGGCACCACGGGAAGCCGTCCACACACACCGTCCGACCTCTATCCGAAAAGCCTTCCCGACCAACCGCGGTCGCGGGGGCGTCTGTCGCTCCGCATCGGGGGGGCGTATGGCTTCCGCGCTACGCGCTGCGGGCTCGGGGGGGCCGCAACGGCTGAGTCTGACTCGGCCGGGGCGCAGCTTCCCTCCCGGCAGTCAGCAATAGTGCCGATCGCGCCTGCCACCAGCCCCCTCCCCGACGGGTTCGTCGGCGCCGGCTGGCCACCGTCCGCCTTCGTTCCCCGAGGGTTCCCAACCAGCGCCGATCCAACTCCGCATCCTGGCCGCACGCAGTGCGTGCCTCGCACGGGTAAGTCGCCGGCGCAGCGCCGCAGCTCCCGACCCCCGCGTACGGGAATAGTTGAGGGCCTCAGCGGGCCGCACCGACCGAGTCCGACTCGGGCCGGGGCGCAGATTCCCGCCTGGGTGACCGAACGTTCTCTGCTCGGGCCGGAGGGCCGACGCCCGTCCCCCCCCGTCGTCCCCCACGGACCGCCTCCGAGGCCACTTCGCACGGCTCATCCTCGGCCCCCTACCAATGCTTAATCGATGGGGCCGCCCGGCCGGATTCGCGCCCCCCTGTCCACCGCCAGTCTCCCCAGACTAACCCGAGTTACCGCCCAGCTCGCCTAACCTTGCACTCGCTCTGCCAAACGGTCGTGTAGTCGGCGGGCCGTCCTACGGGTCGCCCTCCGGCCCCAAACGCGCGGCGGGATAGCGGCAAGGCGGCGGCGGCGGCCAGCGGCGTCGGGGCGCTCGCACCGGAGAAGAGGCGTCTTACGAGGCCGGGCGCAGCTCCCTCTCGTTTACTTGCTGAGTAGCGGCGCTCGAAGGTTCCGCGGCGAGCGCGGCTCAACCCACCGAACGTCCCCCTGCAGCGGGCTCCATCGAAGGGCCGTCCCGCCGGATTCGCACCACCCTGTCCACCGCAAAGTCGTCCAACCGACTGCACGAGTTACCGCCCGGTTCGCCTATCCTTGCATCGCCCCGCCAAACGAGCGAGTTGCCGGCCGTCCTACGGGTCGCGCACCGGCCCCACACGTGCGGAGGGCTAGCGGCAAGGCGGGGGCGGCGGTCAGCGGCGTCGGGGTCAAACTCAGCACCGGACAGGGGGTGTCTTACGAGGCCGGGCGCAGCTCCTCTCGTTTAGGGGTCCGCGAGGGTTGCGTTCGAGGTTCCGCGTCCTCGGCTTCGGCTGCGCCGGGTCCAGCCCGATCCATCTCACCCCGCGGCAGCCTCAGACCACCTAGAGCCCCCGCGAACCGCGGCCGGCGTCCGGAAAACAGTCGCGCGAGCCCCCGCTCCGGCGGGCCGGCGAGCGAGAGGCGCTACCCAGCCACCCTCTCTCCTACCTGGTTGATCCTGCCAGTAGCATATGCTTGTCTCAAAGATTAAGCCATGCAAGTCTAAGTGCACACGGCCCGTACAGCGAAACTGCGAATGGCTCATTAAATCAGTTATGGTTCCTTTGATCGCTCCTCAGTTACTTGGATAACTGTGGCAATTCTAGAGCTAATACATGCAAACGGGCGCCGACCTCCGGGGACGCGCGCATTTATCAGACCCAAAACCCACGCGGTGCCCGGGCGCGCGGGCCCAGGGGTCGCGCCGGCGTTCACGCGCCGCGCCGCGGCCCTCCGCGCGTCCGGCCCGGCCTCCCTTGGTGATCCTCGATAACTTCCAGCCGATCGCCGGCCCTCCGCGGCGGCGACGTCTCATTCGAATGTCTGCCCTATCACCTCCGACAGGGAGGCAGCCTATCAGGTCTAAATGACTTGCATACGACCTGATTCTGGGTCAGGGTCTCGTAAGTAGCAGAGCAGCTACATCGCTGCGATCTATTGAGAGTCAGCCCTCGATCCAACCTTTTGTCGGCCGGTGTCACCTCCGGGGGCCGGTCGGCATCCCCCCTCCGGGGTGGGCCGCTACCAGGGGCGTCATCGGACTTTGAAGAAATTACGCCGCGGCGGAAGACAGCGGGCGCGCCCGGGGATGAGGCAGCATCCCTGGGCCGCGGAGGGGAGGAGGCAGCCTCCCCGGGGCGGAACTTAGTCTCCGTAGAATGACGGCGGGCGTGCGTAAAGGGCGCGTCCGGGGATGAGGCAGCATCCCCGGGCCGCGGAGGGGAGGAGGCAGCCTCCCCGGGGCGGAACTTAGTCTCCGTAGAATGACGGCGGGCGTGCGTAAAGGGCGCGCCCGGGGATAGCCCATTCATTTACAACGGCGTGTCCGCCAGGCGGCGACATTTCCCCGTTACCGGTGGCTGCGCGGCGGGTGAGTGACAGAGCTTATCCGAGCGGCTGGAACTCTGCGCCGGCGTGGTCGAGCGTGAGGCCTCGGCCCTTTGGCTGCCTGGTACCTAAACACTTCCATTGATCCAGCCACGGAGGGTGCTGGCTGGTGGCTCCATACCTCCAGAGCTCCATACTTCCATAGCTGCAGAGCTCCATAGCTCCATACCTCCATACCTCCAGAGCTCCATACTTCCATAGCTCTATACTTCCATAGCTCCATAGCACCAGAGCTCCATACCTCCAGAGCTCCATAGCACCAGAGCTCCATAGCTCCATAGCACCAGAGCTCCATAGCTCCATAGCACCAGAGCTCCATACCTCCAGAGCTCCAGAGCTCCATAGCACCAGAGCTCCATAGCTCCATAGCACCAGAGCTCCATAGCTCCATAGCACCAGAGCTCCATAGCTCCATAGCTCCATAGCACCAGAGCTCCATAGCTCCATAGCACCAGAGCTCCATAGCTCCATAGCACCAGAGCTCCATACTTCCATAGCTCCAGGGCTCCATAGCTCCAGGGCTCCATAGCTCCATACCTCCATAGCTCCATAGCTCCATAGCTCCATACTTCCAGAGCTCCATAGCTCCATACTTCCATAGCTCCATAGCTCCATACTTCCATAGCACCAGAGCTCCATACTTCCATAGCACCAGAGCTCCAGAGCTCCAGAGCTCCAGCCTGGGTGGCTGGTGGCTCCATAGCTCCATACTTCCATAGCTCTAAGTCAGAGAGTTGGCGAAAATTGCACTAAGTGCGAAAGCCCATTCATTTACAACGGCGTGTCCACAAGGCGGCGACATTTCCCCGTTACCGGTGGCTGCGCGGCGGGTGAGTGACAGAGCTTATCCGAGCGGCTGGAACTCTGCGCCGGCGTGGTCGAGCGTGAGGCCTCGGCCCTTTGGCTGCCTGGTACCTAAAACACTTCCATTGATCCAGCCACGGAGGGTGCTGGCTGGTGGCTCCATACCTCCATAGCTCCATAGCACCAGAGCTCCATAGCTCCATAGCACCAGAGCTCCATGGCTTCAGAGCTCCATAGCACCATAGCTCCATACCTCCAGAGCTCCAGGGCTCCATAGCTCCATACCTCCAGAGCTCCATACCTCCAGAGCTCCATACCTCCAGAGCTCCATAGCACCAGAGCTCCATGGCTTCAGAGCTCCATAGCACCATAGCTCCATAGCTCCAGAGCTCCAGGGCTCCATAGCTCCATACCTCCAGAGCTCCATACCTCCAGAGCTCCATACCTCCAGAGCTCCATAGCACCAGAGCTCCATGGCTTCAGAGCTCCATAGCACCATAGCTCCATACCTCCAGAGCTCCAGGGCTCCATAGCTCCATACCTCCAGAGCTCCATACCTCCAGAGCTCCATACCTCCAGAGCTCCAGAGCTCCATAGCACCAGAGCTCCATGGCTTCAGAGCTCCATAGCACCATAGCTCCATACCTCCAGAGCTCCAGGGCTCCATAGCTCCATACCTCCAGAGCTCCATACCTCCAGAGCTCCAGAGCTCCATAGCACCAGAGCTCCATGGCTTCAGAGCTCCATAGCACCATAGCTCCATACCTCCAGAGCTCCAGGGCTCCATAGCTCCATACCTCCAGAGCTCCATACCTCCAGAGCTCCAGAGCTCCATAGCACCAGAGCTCCATGGCTTCAGAGCTCCATAGCACCATAGCTCCATACCTCCAGAGCTCCAGGGCTCCAAAGCTCCATACCTCCAGAGCTCCATACCTCCAGAGCTCCATACCTCCAGAGCTCCATAGCTCCATAGCACCAGAGCTCCATAGCTCCATAGCACCAGAGCTCCATAGCACCAGAGCTCCATAGCACCAGAGCTCCATAGCTCCATAGCACCAGAGCTCCATAGCTCCATAGCACCAGAGCTCCATAGCTCCATAGCACCAGAGCTCCATACTTCCAGAGCTCCAAAGCTCCATAGCTCCATAGCACCAGAGCTCCATAGCTCCATAGCACCAGAGCTCCATAGCTCCATAGCACCAGAGCTCCATACTTCCATAGCTCCATAGCTCCATACCTCCAGAGCTCCATAGCTCCATAGCTCCATACCTCCAGAGCTCCATAGCTCCAGAGCTCCATAGCTCCATAGCACCAGAGCTCCATAGCTCCATAGCACCAGAGCTCCATACTTCCATAGCTCCAGGGCTCCATAGCTCCAGGGCTCCATAGCTCCATACCTCCAGAGCTCCATAGCTCCATACTTCCAGAGCTCCATAGCTCCATAGCACCAGAGCTCCATAGCTCCATAGCACCAGAGCTCCATAGCTCCATAGCACCAGAGCTCCATAGCTCCATAGCACCAGAGCTCCATAGCTCCATAGCTCCAGGGCTCCATAGCTCCATAGCTCCAGGGCTCCATAGCTCCATAGCTCCAGGGCTCCATAGCTCCATAGCTCCATACCTCCAGAGCTCCATACCTCCAGAGCTCCATACCTCCATAGCACCAGAGCTCCATAGCTCCAGGGCTCCAGGGCTCCATAGCTCCATACCTCCAGAGCTCCATAGCTCCATACTTCCAGAGCTCCATAGCTCCATAGCTCCATACTTCCATAGCTCCATAGCTCCATACTTCCATAGCACCTGAGCTCCATACCTCCAGAGCTCCATAGCTCCAGCCTGGGTGGCTGGTGGCTCCATAGCTCCATACTTCCATAGCTCTAAGTCAGAGAGTTGGCGAAAATTGCACTAAGTGCGAAAGCCCATTCATTTACAACGGCGTGTCCGCCAGGCGGCGACATTTCCCCGTTACCGGTGGCTGCGCGGCGGGTGAGTGACAGAGCTTATCCGAGCGGCTGGAACTCTGCGCCGGCGTGGTCGAGCGTGAGGCCTCGGCCCTTTGGCTGCCTGGTACCTAAAACACTTCCATTGATCCAGCCACGGAGGGTGCTGGCTGGTGGCTCCATACCTCCATAGATCCATAGCACCAGAGCTCCATAGCTCCATAGCACCAGAGCTCCATGGCTTCAGAGCTCCATAGCACCATAGCTCCATACCTCCAGAGCTCCAGGGCTCCATAACTCCATACCTCCAGAGCTCCATACCTCCAGAGCTCCATACCTCCAGAGCTCCATAGCACCAGAGCTCCATGGCTTCAGAGCTCCATAGCACCATAGCTCCATACCTCCAGAGCTCCAGGGCTCCATAGCTCCATACCTCCAGAGCTCCATACCTCCAGAGCTCCATACCTCCAGAGCTCCATAGCACCAGAGCTCCATGGCTTCAGAGCTCCATAGCACCATAGCTCCATACCTCCAGAGCTCCAGGGCTCCATAGCTCCATACCTCCAGAGCTCCATACCTCCAGAGCTCCATACCTCCAGAGCTCCATAGCACCAGAGCTCCATGGCTTCAGAGCTCCATAGCACCATAGCTCCATACCTCCAGAGCTCCAGGGCTCCATAGCTCCATACCTCCAGAGCTCCATACCTCCATACCTCCAGAGCTCCAGAGCTCCATAGCACCAGAGCTCCATGGCTTCAGAGCTCCATAGCACCATAGCTCCATACCTCCAGAGCTCCAGGGCTCCATAGCTCCATACCTCCATACCTCCAGAGCTCCATACCTCCAGAGCTCCATACCTCCAGAGCTCCATAGCTCCATAGCACCAGAGCTCCATAGCTCCATAGCACCAGAGCTCCATAGCACCAGAGCTCCATAGCACCAGAGCTCCATAGCTCCATAGCACCAGAGCTCCATAGCTCCATAGCACCAGAGCTCCATAGCTCCATAGCACCAGAGCTCCATACTTCCAGAGCTCCATAGCTCCATAGCTCCATAGCACCAGAGCTCCATAGCTCCATAGCACCAGAGCTCCATGGCTTCAGAGCTCCATAGCACCATAGCTCCATACCTCCAGAGCTCCAGGGCTCCATAGCTCCATACCTCCAGAGCTCCATACCTCCAGAGCTCCATACCTCCAGAGCTCCATAGCACCAGAGCTCCATAGCTCCATAGCACCAGAGCTCCATAGCACCAGAGCTCCATAGCTCCATAGCACCAGAGCTCCATAGCTCCATAGCACCAGAGCTCCATACTTCCAGAGCTCCATAGCTCCATAGCTCCATAGCACCAGAGCTCCATAGCTCCATAGCACCAGAGCTCCATAGCTCCATAGCACCAGAGCTCCATACTTCCATAGCTCCATAGCTCCATACCTCCAGAGCTCCATAGCTCCATAGCTCCATACCTCCAGAGCTCCATAGCTCCAGAGCTCCATAGCTCCATAGCTCCATAGCACCAGAGCTCCATAGCTCCATAGCACCAGAGCTCCATACTTCCATAGCTCCAGGGCTCCATAGCTCCAGGGCTCCATACCTCCAGAGCTCCATAGCTCCATACTTCCAGAGCTCCATAGCTCCATACTTCCATAGCTCCATACTTCCATACCTCCATAGCTCCATACTTCCATAGCACCAGAGCTCCATACTTCCATAGCACCAGAGCTCCATACCTCCAGAGCTCCAGAGCTCCAGCCTGGGTGGCTGGTGGCTCCATAGCTCCATACTTCCATAGCTCTAAGTCAGAGAGTTGGCGAAAATTGCAGTAAGTGCGAAAGCCCATTCATTTACAACGGCGTGTCCACAAGGCGGCGACATTTCCCCGTTACCGGTGGCTGCGCGGCGGGTGAGTGACAGAGCTTATCCGAGCGGCTGGAACTCTGCGCCGGCGTGGTCGAGCGTGAGGCCTCGGCCCTTTGGCTGCCTGGTACCTAAAACACTTCCATTGATCCAGCCACGGAGGGTGCTGGCTGGTGGCTCCATACCTCCATAGCTCCATAGCACCAGAGCTCCATAGCTCCATAGCACCAGAGCTCCATGGCTTCAGAGCTCCATAGCACCATAGCTCCATACCTCCAGAGCTCCAGGGCTCCATAGCTCCATACCTCCAGAGCTCCATACCTCCAGAGCTCCATACCTCCAGAGCTCCATAGCACCAGAGCTCCATGGCTTCAGAGCTCCATAGCACCATAGCTCCATACCTCCAGAGCTCCAGGGCTCCATAGCTCCATACCTCCAGAGCTCCATACCTCCAGAGCTCCATACCTCCAGAGCTCCATAGCACCAGAGCTCCATGGCTTCAGAGCACCAGAGCTCCATAGCTCCATAGCACCAGAGCTCCAGGTCTCCATAGCACCAGAGCTCCATAGCTCCATAGCTCCAGGGCTCCATAGCTCCATAGCTCCAGGGCTCCATAGCTCCATAGCTCCAGGGCTCCATAGCTCCATAGCTCCATACCTCCAGAGCTCCATACCTCCAGAGCTCCATACCTCCATAGCACCAGAGCTCCATAGCTCCAGGGCTCCAGGGCTCCATAGCTCCATACCTCCAGAGCTCCATAGCTCCATACTTCCAGAGCTCCATAGCTCCATAGCTCCATACTTCCATAGCACCAGAGCTCCATACTTCCATAGCACCAGAGCTCCATACCTCCAGAGCTCCAGAGCTCCAGCCTGGGTGGCTGGTGGCTCCATAGCTCCATACTTCCATAGCTCTAAGTCAGAGAGTTGGCGAAAATTGCACTAAGTGCGAAAGCCCATTCATTTACAACGGCGTGTCCACAAGGCGGCGACATTTCCCCGTTACCGGTGGCTGCGCGGCGGGTGAGTGACAGAGCTTATCCGAGCGGCTGGAACTCTGCGCCGGCGTGGTCGAGCGTGAGGCCTCGGCCCTTTGGCTGCCTGGTACCTAAAACACTTCCATTGATCCAGCCACGGAGGGTGCTGGCTGGTGGCTCCATACCTCCATAGCTCCATAGCACCAGAGCTCCATAGCTCCATAGCACCAGAGCTCCATGGCTTCAGAGCTCCATAGCACCATAGCTCCATACCTCCAGAGCTCCAGGGCTCCATAGCTCCATACCTCCAGAGCTCCATACCTCCAGAGCTCCATACCTCCAGAGCTCCATAGCACCAGAGCTCCATGGCTTCAGAGCTCCATAGCACCATAGCTCCATACCTCCAGAGCTCCAGGGCTCCATAGCTCCATACCTCCAGAGCTCCATACCTCCAGAGCTCCATACCTCCAGGGCTCCATAGCACCAGAGCTCCATGGCTTCAGAGCTCCATAGCACCATAGCTCCATACCTCCAGAGCTCCAGGGCTCCATAGCTCCATACCTCCAGAGCTCCATACCTCCAGAGCTCCATACCTCCAGAGCTCCAGAGCTCCATAGCACCAGAGCTCCATGGCTTCAGAGCTCCATAGCTCCATACCTCCAGAGCTCCAGGGCTCCATAGCTCCATACCTCCAGAGCTCCATACCTCCAGAGCTCCAGAGCTCCATAGCACCAGAGCTCCATGGCTTCAGAGCTCCATAGCACCATAGCTCCATACCTCCAGAGCTCCAGGGCTCCATAGCTCCATACCTCCAGAGCTCCATACCTCCAGAGCTCCATACCTCCAGAGCTCCATAGCTCCCTAGCACCATAGCTCCATACCTCCAGAGCTCCAGGGCTCCATAGCTCCATACCTCCAGAGCTCCATACCTCCAGAGCTCCATACCTCCAGAGCTCCATAGTTCCATAGCACCAGAGCTCCATAGCTCCATAGCACCAGAGCTCCATAGCACCAGAGCTCCATAGCACCAGAGCTCCATAGCTCCATAGCACCAGAGCTCCATAGCTCCATAGCACCAGAGCTCCATAGCTCCATAGCACCAGAGCTCCATACTTCCAGAGCTCCATAGCTCCATAGCTCCATAGCACCAGAGCTCCATAGCTCCATAGCACCAGAGCTCCATGGCTTCAGAGCTCCATAGCACCATAGCTCCATACCTCCAGAGCTCCAGGGCTCCATAGCTCCATACCTCCAGAGCTCCATACCTCCAGAGCTCCATACCTCCAGAGCTCCATAGCACCAGAGCTCCATAGCTCCATAGCACCAGAGCTCCATAGCACCAGAACTCCATAGCACCAGAGCTCCATAGCTCCAAAGCACCAGAGCTCCATAGCTCCATAGCACCAGAGCTCCATACTTCCAGAGCTCCATAGCTCCATAGCTCCATAGCACCAGAGCTCCATAGCTCCATAGCACCAGAGCTCCATAGCTCCATAGCACCAGAGCTCCATACTTCCATAGCTCCATAGCTCCATACCTCCAGAGCTCCATAGCTCCATAGCTCCATACCTCCAGAGCTCCATAGCTCCAGAGCTCCATAGCTCCATAGCACCAGAGCTCCATAGCTCCATAGCACCAGAGCTCCATACTTCCATAGCTCCAGGGCTCCATAGCTCCAGGGCTCCATACCTCCAGAGCTCCATAGCTCCATACTTCCAGAGCTACATAGCTCCATACTTCCATAGCTCCATACTTCCATACCTCCATAGCTCCATACTTCCATAGCACCAGAGCTCCATACTTCCATAGCACCAGAGCTCCATACCTCCAGAGCTCCAGAGCTCCAGCCTGGGTGGCTGGTGGCTCCATAGCTCCATACTTCCATAGCTCTAAGTCAGAGAGTTGACGAAAATTGCATTAAGTGCGAAAGCCCATTCATTTACAACGGCGTGTCCACAAGGCGGCGACATTTCCCCGTTACCGGTGGCTGCGCGGCGGGTGAGTGACAGAGCTTATCCGAGCGGCTGGAACTCTGCGCCGGCGTGGTCGAGCGTGAGGCCTCGGCCCTTTGGCTGCCTGGTACCTAAAACACTTCCATTGATCCAGCCACGGAGGGTGCTGGCTGGTGGCTCCATACCTCCATAGCTCCATAGCACCAGAGCTCCATAGCTCCATAGCACCAGAGCTCCATGGCTTCAGAGCTCCATAGCACCATAGCTCCATACCTCCAGAGCTCCAGGGCTCCATAGCTCCATACCTCCAGAGCTCCATACCTCCAGAGCTCCATACCTCCAGAGCTCCATAGCACCAGAGCTCCATGGCTTCAGAGCTCCATAGCACCATAGCTCCATACCTCCAGAGCTCCAGGGCTCCATAGCTCCATACCTCCAGAGCTCCATACCTCCAGAGCTCCATACCTCCAGAGCTCCATAGCACCAGAGCTCCATGGCTTCAGAGCTCCATAGCACCATAGCTCCATACCTCCAGAGCTCCAGGGCTCCATAGCTCCATACCTCCAGAGCTCCATACCTCCAGAGCTCCATACCTCCAGAGCTCCATAGCACCAGAGCTCCATGGCTTCAGAGCTCCATAGCACCATAGCTCCATACCTCCAGAGCTCCAGGGCTCCATAGCTCCATACCTCCAGAGCTCCATACCTCCAGAGCTCCATACCTCCAGAGCTCCAGAGCTCCATAGCACCAGAGCTCCATGGCTTCAGAGCTCCATAGCACCATAGCTCCATACCTCCAGAGCTCCAGGGCTCCATAGCTCCATACCTCCAGAGCTCCATACCTCCAGAGCTCCAGAGCTCCATAGCACCAGAGCTCCATGGCTTCAGAGCTCCATAGCACCATAGCTCCATACCTCCAGAGCTCCAGGGCTCCATAGCTCCATACCTCCAGAGCTCCATACCTCCAGAGCTCCATACCTCCAGAGCTCCATAGCACCAGAGCTCCATGGCTTCAGAGCTCCATAGCACCATAGCTCCATACTTCCAGAGCTCCAGGGCTCCATAGCTCCATACCTCCAGAGCTCCATACCTCCAGAGCTCCATACCTCCAGAGCTCCAGAGCTCCATAACACCAGAGCTCCATGGCTTCAGAGCTCCATAGCACCATAGCTCCATACCTCCAGAGCTCCAGGGCTCCATAGCTCCATACCTCCAGAGCTCCATACCTCCAGAGCTCCAGAGCTCACTAGCACCAGAGCTCCGTGGCTTCAGAGCTCCATAGCACCATAGCTCCATACCTCCAGAGCTCCAGGGCTCCATAGCTCCATACCTCCAGAGCTCCATACCTCCAGAGCTCCATACCTCCAGAGCTCCATAGCTCCATAGCACCAGAGCTCCATAGCTCCATAGCACCAGAGCTCCATAGCACCAGAGCTCCATAGCACCAGAGCTCCATAGCTCCATAGCACCAGAGCTCCATAGCTCCATAGCACCAGAGCTCCATAGCTCCATAGCACCAGAGCTCCATACTTCCAGAGCTCCATAGCTCCATAGCTCCATAGCACCAGAGCTCCATAGCTCCATAGCACCAGAGCTCCATGGCTTCAGAGCTCCATAGCACCATAGCTCCATACCTCCAGAGCTCCAGGGCTCCATAGCCTCATACCTCCAGAGCTCCATACCTCCAGAGCTCCATACCTCCAGAGCTCCATAGCACCAGAGCTCCATAGCTCCATAGCACCAGAGCTCCATAGCACCAGAGCTCCATAGCACCAGAGCTCCATAGCTCCATAGCACCAGAGCTCCATAGCTCCATAGCACCAGAGCTCCATACTTCCAGAGCTCCATAGCTCCATAGCTCCATAGCACCAGAGCTCCATAGCTCCATAGCACCAGAGCTCCATAGCTCCATAGCACCAGAGCTCCATACTTCCATAGCTCCATAGCTCCATACCTCCAGAGCTCCATAGCTCCATAGCTCCATACCTCCAGAGCTCCATAGCTCCAGAGCTCCATAGCTCCATAGCTCCATAGCACCAGAGCTCCATAGCTCCATAGCACCAGAGCTCCATACTTCCATAGCTCCTGGGCTCCATAGCTCCAGGGCTCCATACCTCCAGAGCTCCATAGCTCCATACTTCCAGAGCTCCATAGCTCCATACTTCCATAGCTCCATACTTCCATACCTCCATAGCTCCATACTTCCATAGCACCAGAGCTCCATACTTCCATAGCACCAGAGCTCCATACCTCCAGAGCTCCAGAGCTCCAGCCTGGGTGGCTGGTGGCTCCATAGCTCCATACTTCCATAGCTCTAAGTCAGAGAGTTGGCGAAAATTGCACTAAGTGCGAAAGCCCATTCATTTACAACGGCGTGTCCACAAGGCGGCGACATTTCCCCGTTACCGGTGGCTGCGCGGCGGGTGAGTGACAGAGCTTATCCGAGCGGCTGGAACTCTGCGCCGGCGTGGTCGAGCGTGAGGCCTCGGCCCTTTGGCTGCCTGGTACCTAAAACACTTCCATTGATCCAGCCACGGAGGGTGCTGGCTGGTGGCTCCATACCTCCATAGCTCCATAGCACCAGAGCTCCATAGCTCCATAGCACCAGAGCTCCATACTTCCAGAGCTCCATAGCTCCATAGCTCCATAGCACCAGAGCTCCATAGCTCCATAGCACCAGAGCTCCATGGCTTCAGAGCTCCATAGCACCATAGCTCCATACCTCCAGAGCTCCATACCTCCAGAGCTCCATACCTCCAGAGCTCCATAGCTCCATAGCACCAGAGCTCCATAGCTCCATAGCACCAGAGCTCCATAGCACCAGAGCTCCATAGCACCAGAGCTCCATAGCTCCATAGCACCAGAGCTCCAAAGCTCCATAGCACCAGAGCTCCATAGCTCCATAGCACCAGAGCTCCATACTTCCAGAGCTCCATAGCTCCATAGCTCCATAGCACCAGAGCTCCATAGCTCCATAGCACCAGAGCTCCATAGCTCCATAGCACCAGAGCTCCATACTTCCATAGCTCCATAGCTCCATACCTCCAGAGCTCCATAGCTCCATAGCTCCATACCTCCAGAGCTCCATAGCTCCAGAGCTCCATAGCTCCATAGCACCAGAGCTCCATAGCTCCATAGCACCAGAGCTCCATACTTCCATAGCTCCAGGGCTCCATAGCTCCAGGGCTCCATAGCTCCATACCTCCAGAGCTCCATAGCTCCATACTTCCAGAGCTCCATAGCTCCATAGCACCAGAGCTCCATAGCTCCATAGCACCAGAGCTCCATAGCTCCATAGCACCAGAGCTCCATAGCTCCATAGCACCAGAGCTCCATAGCTCCATAGCTCCAGGGCTCCATAGCTCCATAGCTCCAGGGCTCCATAGCTCCATAGCTCCAGGGCTCCATAGCTCCATAGCTCCATACCTCCAGAGCTCCATACCTCCAGAGCTCCATACCTCCATAGCACCAGAGCTCCTTAGCTCCAGGGCTCCAGGGCTCCATAGCTCCATACCTCCAGAGCTCCATAGCTCCATACTTCCAGAGCTCCATAGCTCCATAGCTCCATACTTCCATAGCTCCATAGCTCCATACTTCCATAGCACCTGAGCTCCATACCTCCAGAGCTCCATAGCTCCAGCCTGGGTGGCTGGTGGCTCCATAGCTCCATACTTCCATAGCTCTAAGTCAGAGAGTTGGCGAAAATTGCACTAAGTGCGAAAGCCCATTCATTTACAACGGCGTGTCCGCCAGGCGGCGACATTTCCCCGTTACCGGTGGCTGCGCGGCGGGTGAGTGACAGAGCTTATCCGAGCGGCTGGAACTCTGCGCCGGCGTGGTCGAGCGTGAGGCCTCGGCCCTTTGGCTGCCTGGTACCTAAAACACTTCCATTGATCCAGCCACGGAGGGTGCTGGCTGGTGGCTCCATACCTCCATAGCTCCATAGCACCAAAGCTCCATAGCTCCATAGCACCAGAGCTCCATGGCTTCAGAGCTCCATAGCACCATAGCTCCATACCTCCAGAGCTCCAGGGCTCCATAGCTCCATACCTCCAGAACTCCATACCTCCAGAGCTCCATACCTCCAGAGCTCCATAGCACCAGAGCTCCATGGCTTCAGAGCTCCATAGCACCATAGCTCCATACCTCCAGAGCTCCAGGGCTCCATAGCTCCATACCTCCAGAGCTCCATACCTCCAGAGCTCCATACCTCCAGAGCTCCATAGCACCAGAGCTCCATGGCTTCAGAGCTCCATAGCACCATAGCTCCATACCTCCAGAGCTCCAGGGCTCCATAGCTCCATACCTCCAGAGCTCCATACCTCCAGAGCTCCATACCTCCAGAGCTCCAGAGCTCCATAGCACCAGAGCTCCATGGCTTCAGAGCTCCATAGCTCCATACCTCCAGAGCTCCAGGGCTCCATAGCTCCATACCTCCAGAGCTCCATACCTCCAGAGCTCCAGAGCTCCATAGCACCAGAGCTCCATGGCTTCAGAGCTCCATAGCACCATAGCTCCATACCTCCAGAGCTCCAGGGCTCCATAGCTCCATACCTCCAGAGCTCCATACCTCCAGAGCTCCATACCTCCAGAGCTCCATAGCTCCATAGCACCAGAGCTCCATAGCTCCATAGCACCAGAGCTCCATAGCACCAGAGCTCCATAGCACCAGAGCTCCATAGCTCCATAGCACCAGAGCTCCATAGCTCCATAGCACCAGAGCTCCATAGCTCCATAGCACCAGAGCTCCATACTTCCAGAGCTCCATAGCTCCATAGCTCCATAGCACCAGAGCTCCATAGCTCCATAGCACCAGAGCTCCATAGCTCCATAGCACCAGAGCTCCATACTTCCATAGCTCCATAGCTCCATACCTCCAGAGCTCCATAGCTCCATAGCTGCATACCTCCAGAGCTCCATAGCTCCAGAGCTCCATAGCTCCATAGCTCCATAGCACCAGAGCTCCATAGCTCCATAGCACCAGAGCTCCATACTTCCATAGCTCCAGGGCTCCATAGCTCCAGGGCTCCATACCTCCAGAGCTCCATAGCTCCATACTTCCAGAGCTCCATAGCTCCATACTTCCATAGCTCCATACTTCCATACCTCCATAGCTCCATACTTCCATAGCACCAGAGCTCCATACTTCCATAGCACCAGAGCTCCATACCTCCAGAGCTCCAGAGCTCCAGCCTGGGTGGCTGGTGGCTCCATAGCTCCATACTTCCATAGCTCTAAGTCAGAGAGTTGGCGAAAATTGCACTAAGTGCGAAAGCCCATTCATTTACAACGGCGTGTCCACAAGGCGGCGACATTTGCCCGTTACCGGTGGCTGCGCGGCGGGTGAGTGACAGAGCTTATCCGAGCGGCTGGAACTCTGCGCCGGCGTGGTCGAGCGTGAGGCCTCGGCCCTTTGGCTGCCTGGTACCTAAAACACTTCCATTGATCCAGCCACGGAGGGTGCTGGCTGGTGGCTCCATACCTCCATAGCTCCATAGCACCAGAGCTCCATAGCTCCATAGCACCAGAGCTCCATGGCTTCAGAGCTCCATAGCACCATAGCTCCATACCTCCAGAGCTCCAGGGCTCCATAGCTCCATACCTCCAGAGCTCCATACCTCCAGAGCTCCATACCTCCAGAGCTCCATAGCACCAGAGCTCCATGGCTTCAGAGCTCCATAGCACCATAGCTCCATACCTCCAGAGCTCCAGGGCTCCATAGCTCCATAGCTCCAGAGCTCCATACCTCCAGAGCTCCATACCTCCAGAGCTCCATAGCACCAGAGCTCCATGGCTTCAGAGCTCCATAGCACCATAGCTCCATACCTCCAGAGCTCCAGGGCTCCATAGCTCCATACCTCCAGAGCTCCATACCTCCAGAGCTCCATACCTCCAGAGCTCCATAGCACCAGAGCTCCATGGCTTCAGAGCTCCATAGCACCATAGCTCCATACCTCCAGAGCTCCAGGGCTCCATAGCTCCATACCTCCAGAGCTCCATACCTCCAGAGCTCCAGAGCTCCATAGCACCAGAGCTCCATGGCTTCAGAGCTCCATAGCACCATAGCTCCATACCTCCAGAGCTCCAGGGCTCCATAGCTCCATACCTCCAGAGCTCCATACCTCCAGAGCTCCAGAGCTCCATAGCACCAGAGCTCCATGGCTTCAGAGCTCCATAGCACCATAGCTCCATACCTCCAGAGCTCCAGGGCTCCATAGCTCCATACCTCCAGAGCTCCATACCTCCAGAGCTCCAGAGCTCCATAGCACCAGAGCTCCATGGCTTCAGAGCTCCATAGCACCATAGCTCCATACCTCCAGAGCTCCAGGGCTCCAAAGCTCCATACCTCCAGAGCTCCATACCTCCAGAGCTCCATACCTCCAGAGCTCCATAGCTCCATAGCACCAGAGCTCCATAGCTCCATAGCACCAGAGCTCCATAGCACCAGAGCTCCATAGCTCCATAGCACCAGAGCTCCATAGCTCCATAGCACCAGAGCTCCATAGCTCCATAGCACCAGAGCTCCATACTTCCATAGCTCCATAGCTCCATAGCTCCATAGCACCAGAGCTCCATAGCTCCATAGCACCAGAGCTCCATAGCTCCATAGCACCAGAGCTCCATACTTCCATAGCTCCATAGCTCCATACCTCCAGAGCTCCATAGCTCCATAGCTCCATACCTCCAGAGCTCCATAGCTCCAGAGCTCCATAGCTCCATAGCACCAGAGCTCCATAGCTCCATAGCACCAGAGCTCCATAGCTCCATAGCACCAGAGCTCCATAGCTCCATAGCACCAGAGCTCCATAGCTCCATAGCTCCAGGGCTCCATAGCTCCATAGCTCCAGGGCTCCATAGCTCCATAGCTCCAGGGCTCCATAGCTCCATAGCTCCATACCTCCAGAGCTCCATACCTCCAGAGCTCCATACCTCCATAGCACCAGAGCTCCATAGCTCCAGGGCTCCAGGGCTCCATAGCTCCATACCTCCAGAGCTCCATAGCTCCATACTTCCAGAGCTCCATAGCTCCATAGCTCCATACTTCCATAGCTCCATAGCTCCATACTTCCATAGCACCTGAGCTCCATACCTCCAGAGCTCCATAGCTCCAGCCTGGGTGGCTGGTGGCTCCATAGCTCCATACTTCCATAGCTCTAAGTCAGAGAGTTGGCGAAAATTGCACTAAGTGCGAAAGCCCATTCATTTACAACGGCGTGTCCGCCAGGCGGCGACATTTCCCCGTTACCGGTGGCTGCGCGGCGGGTGAGTGACAGAGCTTATCCGAGCGGCTGGAACTCTGCGCCGGCGTGGTCGAGCGTGAGGCCTCGGCCCTTTGGCTGCCTGGTACCTAAAACACTTCCATTGATCCAGCCACGGAGGGTGCTGGCTGGTGGCTCCATACCTCCATAGCTCCATAGCACCAGAGCTCCATAGCTCCATAGCACCAGAGCTCCATGGCTTCAGAGCTCCATAGCACCATAGCTCCATACCTCCAGAGCTCCAGGGCTCCATAGCTCCATACCTCCAGAGCTCCATACCTCCAGAGCTCCATACCTCCAGAGCTCCATAGCACCAGAGCTCCATGGCTTCAGAGCTCCATAGCACCATAGCTCCATACCTCCAGAGCTCCAGGGCTCCATAGCTCCATACCTCCAGAGCTCCATACCTCCAGAGCTCCATAGCACCAGAGCTCCATGGCTTCAGAGCTCCATAGCACCATAGCTCCATACCTCCAGAGCTCCAGGGCTCCATAGCTCCATACCTCCAGAGCTCCATACCTCCAGAGCTCCATACCTCCAGAGCTCCAGAGCTCCATAGCACCAGAGCTCCATGGCTTCAGAGCTCCATAGCTCCATACCTCCAGAGCTCCAGGGCTCCATAGCTCCATACCTCCAGAGCTCCATACCTCCAGAGCTCCAGAGCTCCATAGCACCAGAGCTCCATGGCTTCAGAGCTCCATAGCACCATAGCTCCATACCTCCAGAGCTCCAGGGCTCCATAGCTCCATACCTCCAGAGCTCCATACCTCCAGAGCTCCATACCTCCAGAGCTCCATAGCTCCATAGCACCAGAGCTCCATAGCTCCATAGCACCAGAGCTCCATAGCACCAGAGCTCCATAGCACCAGAGCTCCATAGCTCCATAGCACCAGAGCTCCATAGCTCCATAGCACCAGAGCTCCATAGCTCCATAGCACCAGAGCTCCATACTTCCAGAGCTCCATAGCTCCATAGCTCCATAGCACCAGAGCTCCATAGCTCCATAGCACCAGAGCTCCATGGCTTCAGAGCTCCATAGCACCATAGCTCCATACCTCCAGAGCTCCAGGGCTCCATAGCGCCATACCTCCAGAGCTCCATACCTCCAAAGCTCCATACCTCCAGAGCTCCATAGCACCAGAGCTCCATAGCTCCATAGCACCAGAGCTCCATAGCACCAGAGCTCCATAGCACCAGAGCTCCATAGCTCCATAGCACCAGAGCTCCATAGCTCCATAGCACCAGAGCTCCATACTTCCAGAGCTCCATAGCTCCATAGCACCATAGCACCAGAGCTCCATAGCTCCATAGCACCAGAGCTCCATAGCTCCATAGCACCAGAGCTCCATACTTCCATAGCTCCATAGCTCCATACCTCCAGAGCTCCATAGCTCCATACCTCCAGAGCTCCATAGCTCCAGAGCTCCATAGCTCCATAGCTCCATAGCACCAGAGCTCCATAGCTCCATAGCACCAGAGCTCCATACTTCCATAGCTCCAGGGCTCCATAGCTCCAGGGCTCCATACCTCCAGAGCTCCATAGCTCCATACTTCCAGAGCTCCATAGCTCCATACTTCCATAGCTCCATACTTCCATACCTCCATAGTTCCATACTTCCATAGCACCAGAGCTCCATACTTCCATAGCACCAGAGCTCCATACCTCCAGAGCTCCAGAGCTCCAGCCTGGGTGGCTGGTGGCTCCATAGCTCCATACTTCCATAGCTCTAAGTCAGAGAGTTGGCGAAAATTGCACTAAGTGCGAAAGCCCATTCATTTACAACGGCGTGTCCACAAGGCGGCGACATTTCCCCGTTACCGGTGGCTGCGCGGCGGGTGAGTGACAGAGCTTATCCGAGCGGCTGGAACTCTGCGCCGGCGTGGTCGAGCGTGAGGCCTCGGCCCTTTGGCTGCCTGGTACCTAAAACACTTCCATTGATCCAGCCACGGAGGGTGCTGGCTGGTGGCTCCATACCTCCATAGCTCCATAGCACCAGAGCTCCATAGCTCCATAGCACCAGAGCTCCATGGCTTCAGAGCTCCATAGCACCATAGCTCCATACCTCCAGAGCTCCAGGGCTCCATAGCTCCATACCTCCAGAGCTCCATACCTCCAGAGCTCCATACCTCCAGAGCTCCATAGCACCAGAGCTCCATGGCTTCAGAGCTCCATAGCACCATAGCTCCATACCTCCAGAGCTCCAGGGCTCCATAGCTCCATACCTCCAGAGCTCCATACCTCCAGAGCTCCATACCTCCAGAGCTCCATAGCACCAGAGCTCCATGGCTTCAGAGCTCCATAGCACCATAGCTCCATACCTCCAGAGCTCCAGGGCTCCATAGCTCCATACCTCCAGAGCTCCATACCTCCAGAGCTCCATACCTCCAGAGCTCCATAGCACCAGAGCTCCATGGCTTCAGAGCTCCATAGCACCATAGCTCCATACCTCCAGAGCTCCAGGGCTCCATAGCTCCATACCTCCAGAGCTCCATACCTCCAGAGCTCCATACCTCCAGAGCTCCAGAGCTCCATAGCACCAGAGCTCCATGGCTTCAGAGCTCCATAGCACCATAGCTCCATACCTCCAGAGCTCCAGGGCTCCATAGCTCCATACCTCCAGAGCTCCATACCTCCAGAGCTCCAGAGCTCCATAGCACCAGAGCTCCATGGCTTCAGAGCTCCATAGCACCATAGCTCCATACCTCCAGAGCTCCAGGGCTCCATAGCTCCATACCTCCAGAGCTCCATACCTCCAGAGCTCCATACCTCCAGAGCTCCATAGCTCCATAGCACCAGAGCTCCATAGCTCCATAGCACCAGAGCTCCATAGCACCAGGGCTCCATAGCACCAGAGCTCCATAGCTCCATAGCACCAGAGCTCCATAGCTCCATAGCACCAGAGCTCCATAGCTCCATAGCACCAGAGCTCCATACTTCCAGAGCTCCATAGCTCCATAGCTCCATAGCACCAGAGCTCCATAGCTCCATAGCACCAGAGCTCCATGGCTTCAGAGCTCCATAGCACCATAGCTCCATACCTCCAGAGCTCCAGGGCTCCATAGCTCCATACCTCCAGAGCTCCATACCTCCAGAGCTCCATACCTCCAGAGCTCCAGAGCTCCATAGCTCCAGGGCTCCAGGGCTCCATAGCTCCATACCTCCAGAGCTCCATAGCTCCATACTTCCAGAGCTCCATAGCTCCATAGCTCCATACTTCCATAGCTCCATAGCTCCATACTTCCATAGCACCTGAGCTCCATACCTCCAGAGCTCCATAGCTCCAGCCTGGGTGGCTGGTGGCTCCATAGCTCCATACTTCCATAGCTCTAAGTCAGAGAGTTGGCGAAAATTGCACTAAGTGCGAAAGCCCATTCATTTACAACGGCGTGTCCGCCAGGCGGCGACATTTCCCCGTTACCGGTGGCTGCGCGGCGGGTGAGTGACAGAGCTTATCCGAGCGGCTGGAACTCTGCGCCGGCGTGGTCGAGCGTGAGGCCTCGGCCCTTTGGCTGCCTGGTACCTAAAACACTTCCATTGATCCAGCCACGGAGGGTGCTGGCTGGTGGCTCCATACCTCCATAGCTCCATAGCACCAGAGCTCCATAGCTCCATAGCACCAGAGCTCCATGGCTTCAGAGCTCCATAGCACCATAGCTCCATACCTCCAGAGCTCCAGGGCTCCATAGCTCCATACCTCCAGAGCTCCATACCTCCAGAGCTCCATACCTCCAGAGCTCCATAGCACCAGAGCTCCATGGCTTCAGAGCTCCATAGCACCATAGCTCCATACCTCCGGAGCTCCAGGGCTCCATAGCTCCATACCTCCAGAGCTCCATACCTCCAGAGCTCCATACCTCCAGAGCTCCAGAGCTCCATAGCACCAGAGCTCCATGGCTTCAGAGCTCCATAGCACCATAGCTCCATACCTCCAGAGCTCCATAGCTCCATACTTCCAGAGCTCCATAGCTCCATAGCTCCATACTTCCATAGCTCCATAGCTCCATACTTCCATAGCACCTGAGCTCCATACCTCCAGAGCTCCATAGCTCCAGCCTGGGTGGCTGGTGGCTCCATAGCTCCATACTTCCATAGCTCTAAGTCAGAGAGTTGGCGAAAATTGCACTAAGTGCGAAAGCCCATTCATTTACAACGGCGTGTCCGCCAGGCGGCGACATTTCCCCGTTACCGGTGGCTGCGCGGCGGGTGAGTGACAGAGCTTATCCGAGCGGCTGGAACTCTGCGCCGGCGTGGTCGAGCGTGAGGCCTCGGCCCTTTGGCTGCCTGGTACCTAAAACACTTCCATTGATCCAGCCACGGAGGGTGCTGGCTGGTGGCTCCATACCTCCATAGCTCCATAGCACCAGAGCTCCATAGCTCCATAGCACCAGAGCTCCATGGCTTCAGAGCTCCATAGCACCATAGCTCCATACCTCCAGAGCTCCAGGGCTCCATAGCTCCATACCTCCAGAGCTCCATACCTCCAGAGCTCCATACCTCCAGAGCTCCATAGCACCAGAGCTCCATGGCTTCAGAGCTCCATAGCACCATAGCTCCATACCTCCAGAGCTCCAGGGCTCCATAGCTCCATACCTCCAGAGCTCCATACCTCCAGAGCTCCATACCTCCATAGCACCAGAGCTCCATGGCTTCAGAGCTCCATAGCACCATAGCTCCATACCTCCAGAGCTCCAGGGCTCCATAGCTCCATACCTCCAGAGCTCCATACCTCCAGAGCTCCATACCTCCAGAGCTCCAGAGCTCCATAGCACCAGAGCTCCATGGCTTCAGAGCTCCATAGCACCATAGCTCCATACCTCCAGAGCTCCAGGGCTCCATAGCTCCATACCTCCAGAGCTCCATACCTCCAGAGCTCCAGAGCTCCATAGCACCAGAGCTCCATGGCTTCAGAGCTCCATAGCACCATAGCTCCATACCTCCAGAGCTCCAGGGCTCCATAGCTCCATACCTCCAGAGCTCCATACCTCCAGAGCTCCATACCTCCAGAGCTCCATAGCTCCATAGCACCAGAGCTCCATAGCTCCATAGCACCAGAGCTCCATAGCACCAGAGCTCCATAGCACCAGAGCTCCATAGCTCCATAGCACCAGAGCTCCATAGCTCCATAGCACCAGAGCTCCATAGCTCCATAGCACCAGAGCTCCATACTTCCAGAGCTCCATAGCTCCATAGCTCCATAGCACCAGAGCTCCATAGCTCCATAGCACCAGAGCTCCATGGCTTCAGAGCTCCATAGCACCATAGCTCCATACCTCCAGAGCTCCAGGGCTCCATAGCTCCATACCTCCAGAGCTCCATACCTCCAGAGCTCCATACCTCCAGAGCTCCATAGCACCAGAGCTCCATAGCTCCATAGCACCAGAGCTCCATAGCACCAGAACTCCATAGCACCAGAGCTCCATAGCTCCATAGCACCAGAGCTCCATAGCTCCATAGCACCAGAGCTCCATACTTCCAGAGCTCCATAGCTCCATAGCTCCATAGCACCAGAGCTCCATAGCTCCATAGCACCAGAGCTCCATAGCTCCATAGCACCAGAGCTCCATACTTCCATAGCTCCATAGCTCCATACCTCCAGAGCTCCATAGCTCCATAGCTCCATACCTCCAGAGCTCCATAGCTCCAGAGCTCCATAGCTCCATAGCTCCATAGCACCAGAGCTCCATAGCTCCATAGCACCAGAGCTCCATACTTCCATAGCTCCAGGGCTCCATAGCTCCAGGGCTCCATAGCTCCATACCTCCAGAGCTCCATAGCTCCATACTTCCAGAGCTCCATAGCTCCATAGCACCAGAGCTCCATAGCTCCATAGCACCAGAGCTCCATAGCTCCATAGCACCAGAGCTCCATAGCTCCATAGCACCAGAGCTCCATAGCTCCATAGCTCCAGGGCTCCATAGCTCCATAGCTCCAGGGCTCCATAGCTCCATAGCTCCAGGGCTCCATAGCTCCATAGCTCCATACCTCCAGAGCTCCATACCTCCAGAGCTCCATACCTCCATAGCACCAGAGCTCCATAGCTCCAGGGCTCCAGGGCTCCATAGCTCCATACCTCCAGAGCTCCATAGCTCCATACTTCCAGAGCTCCATAGCTCCATACTTCCATAGCTCCATAGCTCCATACTTCCATAGCACCTGAGCTCCATACCTCCAGAGCTCCATAGCTCCAGCCTGGGTGGCTGGTGGCTCCATAGCTCCATACTTCCATAGCTCTAAGTCAGAGAGTTGGCGAAAATTGCACTAAGTGCGAAAGCCCATTCATTTACAACGGCGTGTCCGCCAGGCGGCGACATTTCCCCGTTACCGGTGGCTGCGCGGCGGGTGAGTGACAGAGCTTATCCGAGCGGCTGGAACTCTGCGCCGGCGTGGTCGAGCGTGAGGCCTCGGCCCTTTGGCTGCCTGGTACCTAAAACACTTCCATTGATCCAGCCACGGAGGGTGCTGGCTGGTGGCTCCATACCTCCATAGCTCCATAGCACCAGAGCTCCATAGCTCCATAGCACCAGAGCTCCATGGCTTCAGAGCTCCATAGCACCATAGCTCCATACCTCCAGAGCTCCAGGGCTCCATAGCTCCATACCTCCAGAGCTCCATACCTCCAGAGCTCCATACCTCCAGAGCTCCATAGCACCAGAGCTCCATGGCTTCAGAGCTCCATAGCACCATAGCTCCATACCTCCAGAGCTCCAGGGCTCCATAGCTCCATACCTCCAGAGCTCCATACCTCCAGAGCTCCATACCTCCAGAGCTCCATAGCACCAGAGCTCCATGGCTTCAGAGCTCCATAGCACCATAGCTCCATACCTCCAGAGCTCCAGGGCTCCATAGCTCCATACCTCCAGAGCTCCATACCTCCAGAGCTCCATACCTCCAGAGCTCCAGAGCTCCATAGCACCAGAGCTCCATGGCTTCAGAGCTCCATAGCACCATAGCTCCATACCTCCAGAGCTCCAGGGCTCCATAGCTCCATACCTCCAGAGCTCCATACCTCCAGAGCTCCAGAGCTCCATAGCACCAGAGCTCCATGGCTTCAGAGCTCCATAGCACCATAGCTCCATACCTCCAGAGCTCCAGGGCTCCATAGCTCCATACCTCCAGAGCTCCATACCTCCAGAGCTCCATACCTCCAGAGCTCCATAGCTCCATAGCACCAGAGCTCCATAGCTCCATAGCACCAGAGCTCCATAGCACCAGAGCTCCATAGCTCCATAGCACCAGAGCTCCATAGCTCCATAGCACCAGAGCTCCATAGCTCCATAGCACCAGAGCTCCATACTTCCAGAGCTCCATAGCTCCATAGCTCCATAGCACCAGAGCTCCATAGCTCCATAGCACCAGAGCTCCATGGCTTCAGAGCTCCATAGCACCATAGCTCCATACCTCCAGAGCTCCAGGGCTCCATAGCTCCATACCTCCAGAGCTCCATACCTCCAGAGCTCCATACCTCCAGAGCTCCATAGCACCAGAGCTCCATAGCTCCATAGCACCAGAGCTCCATAGCACCAGAACTCCATAGCACCAGAGCTCCATAGCTCCATAGCACCAGAGCTCCATAGCTCCATAGCACCAGAGCTCCATACTTCCAGAGCTCCATAGCTCCATAGCTCCATAGCACCAGAGCTCCATAGCTCCATAGCACCAGAGCTCCATAGCTCCATAGCACCAGAGCTCCATACTTCCATAGCTCCATAGCTCCATACCTCCAGAGCTCCATAGCTCCATAGCTCCATACCTCCAGAGCTCCATAGCTCCAGAGCTCCATAGCTCCATAGCTCCATAGCACCAGAGCTCCATAGCTCCATAGCACCAGAGCTCCATACTTCCATAGCTCCAGGGCTCCATAGCTCCAGGGCTCCATACCTCCAGAGCTCCATAGCTCCATACTTCCAGAGCTCCATAGCTCCATACTTCCATAGCTCCATACTTCCATACCTCCATAGCTCCATACTTCCATAGCACCAGAGCTCCATACTTCCATAGCACCAGAGCTCCATACCTCCAGAGCTCCAGAGCTCCAGCCTGGGTGGCTGGTGGCTCCATAGCTCCATACTTCCATAGCTCTAAGTCAGAGAGTTGGCGAAAATTGCACTAAGTGCGAAAGCCCATTCATTTACAACGGCGTGTCCACAAGGCGGCGACATTTCCCCGTTACCGGTGGCTGCGCGGCGGGTGAGTGACAGAGCTTATCCGAGCGGCTGGAACTCTGCGCCGGCGTGGTCGAGCGTGAGGCCTCGGCCCTTTGGCTGCCTGGTACCTAAAACACTTCCATTGATCCAGCCACGGAGGGTGCTGGCTGGTGGCTCCATACCTCCATAGCTCCATAGCACCAGAGCTCCATAGCTCCATAGCACCAGAGCTCCATGGCTTCAGAGCTCCATAGCACCATAGCTCCATACCTCCAGAGCTCCAGGGCTCCATAGCTCCATACCTCCAGAGCTCCATACCTCCAGAGCTCCATACCTCCAGAGCTCCATAGCACCAGAGCTCCATGGCTTCAGAGCTCCATAGCACCATAGCTCCATACCTCCAGAGCTCCAGGGCTCCATAGCTCCATACCTCCAGAGCTCCATACCTCCAGAGCTCCATACCTCCAGAGCTCCAGAGCTCCATAGCACCAGAGCTCCATGGCTTCAGAGCTCCATAGCACCATAGCTCCATACCTCCAGAGCTCCAGGGCTCCATAGCTCCATACCTCCAGAGCTCCATACCTCCAGAGCTCCAGAGCTCCATAGCACCAGAGCTCCATGGCTTCAGAGCTCCATAGCACCATAGCTCCATACCTCCAGAGCTCCAGGGCTCCATAGCTCCATACCTCCAGAGCTCCATACCTCCAGAGCTCCAGAGCTCCATAGCACCAGAGCTCCATGGCTTCAGAGCTCCATAGCACCATAGCTCCATACCTCCAGAGCTCCAGGGCTCCAAAGCTCCATACCTCCAGAGCTCCATACCTCCAGAGCTCCATACCTCCAGAGCTCCATAGCTCCATAGCACCAGAGCTCCATAGCTCCATAGCACCAGAGCTCCATAGCACCAGAGCTCCATAGCACCAGAGCTCCATAGCTCCATAGCACCAGAGCTCCATAGCTCCATAGCACCAGAGCTCCATAGCTCCATAGCACCAGAGCTCCATACTTCCAGAGCTCCATAGCTCCATAGCTCCATAGCACCAGAGCTCCATAGCTCCATAGCACCAGAGCTCCATAGCTCCATAGCACCAGAGCTCCATACTTCCATAGCTCCATAGCTCCATACCTCCAGAGCTCCATAGCTCCATAGCTCCATACCTCCAGAGCTCCATAGCTCCAGAGCTCCATAGCTCCATAGCACCAGAGCTCCATAGCTCCATAGCACCAGAGCTCCATACTTCCATAGCTCCAGGGCTCCATAGCTCCAGGGCTCCATAGCTCCATACCTCCAGAGCTCCATAGCTCCATACTTCCAGAGCTCCATAGCTCCATAGCACCAGAGCTCCATAGCTCCATAGCACCAGAGCTCCATAGCTCCATAGCACCAGAGCTCCATAGCTCCATAGCACCAGAGCTCCATAGCTCCATAGCTCCAGGGCTCCATAGCTCCATAGCTCCAGGGCTCCATAGCTCCATAGCTCCAGGGCTCCATAGCTCCATAGCTCCATACCTCCAGAGCTCCATACCTCCAGAGCTCCATACCTCCATAGCACCAGAGCTCCATAGCTCCAGGGCTCCAGGGCTCCATAGCTCCATACCTCCAGAGCTCCATAGCTCCATACTTCCAGAGCTCCATAGCTCCATAGCTCCATACTTCCATAGCTCCATAGCTCCATACTTCCATAGCACCTGAGCTCCATACCTCCAGAGCTCCATAGCTCCAGCCTGGGTGGCTGGTGGCTCCATAGCTCCATACTTCCATAGCTCTAAGTCAGAGAGTTGGCGAAAATTGCACTAAGTGCGAAAGCCCATTCATTTACAACGGCGTGTCCGCCAGGCGGCGACATTTCCCCGTTACCGGTGGCTGCGCGGCGGGTGAGTGACAGAGCTTATCCGAGCGGCTGGAACTCTGCGCCGGCGTGGTCGAGCGTGAGGCCTCGGCCCTTTGGCTGCCTGGTACCTAAAACACTTCCATTGATCCAGCCACGGAGGGTGCTGGCTGGTGGCTCCATACCTCCATAGCTCCATAGCACCAGAGCTCCATAGCTCCATAGCACCAGAGCTCCATGGCTTCAGAGCTCCATAGCACCATAGCTCCATACCTCCAGAGCTCCAGGGCTCCATAGCTCCATACCTCCAGAGCTCCATACCTCCAGAGCTCCATACCTCCAGAGCTCCATAGCACCAGAGCTCCATGGCTTCAGAGCTCCATAGCACCATAGCTCCATACCTCCAGAGCTCCAGGGCTCCATAGCTCCATACCTCCAGAGCTCCATACCTCCAGAGCTCCATACCTCCAGAGCTCCATAGCACCAGAGCTCCATGGCTTCAGAGCTCCATAGCACCATAGCTCCATACCTCCAGAGCTCCAGGGCTCCATAGCTCCATACCTCCAGAGCTCCATACCTCCAGAGCTCCATACCTCCAGAGCTCCAGAGCTCCATAGCACCAGAGCTCCATGGCTTCAGAGCTCCATAGCACCATAGCTCCATACCTCCAGAGCTCCAGGGCTCCATAGCTCCATACCTCCAGAGCTCCATACCTCCAGAGCTCCAGAGCTCCATAGCACCAGAGCTCCATGGCTTCAGAGCTCCATAGCACCATAGCTCCATACCTCCAGAGCTCCAGGGCTCCATAGCTCCATACCTCCAGAGCTCCATACCTCCAGAGCTCCATACCTCCAGAGCTCCATAGCTCCATAGCACCAGAGCTCCATAGCTCCATAGCACCAGAGCTCCATAGCACCAGAGCTCCATAGCACCAGAGCTCCATAGCTCCATAGCACCAGAGCTCCATAGCTCCATAGCACCAGAGCTCCATAGCTCCATAGCACCAGAGCTCCATACTTCCAGAGCTCCATAGCTCCATAGCTCCATAGCACCAGAGCTCCATAGCTCCATAGCACCAGAGCTCCATGGCTTCAGAGCTCCATAGCACCATAGCTCCATACCTCCAGAGCTCCAGGGCTCCATAGCGCCATACCTCCAGAGCTCCATACCTCCAAAGCTCCATACCTCCAGAGCTCCATAGCACCAGAGCTCCATAGCTCCATAGCACCAGAGCTCCATAGCACCAGAGCTCCATAGCACCAGAGCTCCATAGCTCCATAGCACCAGAGCTCCATAGCTCCATAGCACCAGAGCTCCATACTTCCAGAGCTCCATAGCTCCATAGCACCATAGCACCAGAGCTCCATAGCTCCATAGCACCAGAGCTCCATAGCTCCATAGCACCAGAGCTCCATACTTCCATAGCTCCATAGCTCCATACCTCCAGAGCTCCATAGCTCCATAGCTCCATACCTCCAGAGCTCCATAGCTCCAGAGCTCCATAGCTCCATAGCTCCATAGCACCAGAGCTCCATAGCTCCATAGCACCAGAGCTCCATACTTCCATAGCTCCAGGGCTCCATAGCTCCAGGGCTCCATACCTCCAGAGCTCCATAGCTCCATACTTCCAGAGCTCCATAGCTCCATACTTCCATAGCTCCATACTTCCATACCTCCATAGCTCCATACTTCCATAGCACCAGAGCTCCATACTTCCATAGCACCAGAGCTCCATACCTCCAGAGCTCCAGAGCTCCAGCCTGGGTGGCTGGTGGCTCCATAGCTCCATACTTCCATAGCTCTAAGTCAGAGAGTTGGCGAAAATTGCACTAAGTGCGAAAGCCCATTCATTTACAACGGCGTGTCCACAAGGCGGCGACATTTCCCCGTTACCGGTGGCTGCGCGGCGGGTGAGTGACAGAGCTTATCCGAGCGGCTGGAACTCTGCGCCGGCGTGGTCGAGCGTGAGGCCTCGGCCCTTTGGCTGCCTGGTACCTAAAACACTTCCATTGATCCAGCCACGGAGGGTGCTGGCTGGTGGCTCCATACCTCCATAGCTCCATAGCACCAGAGCTCCATAGCTCCATAGCACCAGAGCTCCATGGCTTCAGAGCTCCATAGCACCATAGCTCCATACCTCCAGAGCTCCAGGGCTCCATAGCTCCATACCTCCAGAGCTCCATACCTCCAGAGCTCCATACCTCCAGAGCTCCATAGCACCAGAGCTCCATGGCTTCAGAGCTCCATAGCACCATAGCTCCATAGCTCCAGAGCTCCAGGGCTCCATAGCTCCATACCTCCAGAGCTCCATACCTCCAGAGCTCCATACCTCCAGAGCTCCATAGCACCAGAGCTCCATGGCTTCAGAGCTCCATAGCACCATAGCTCCATACCTCCAGAGCTCCAGGGCTCCATAGCTCCATACCTCCAGAGCTCCATACCTCCAGAGCTCCATACCTCCAGAGCTCCAGAGCTCCATAGCACCAGAGCTCCATGGCTTCAGAGCTCCATAGCACCATAGCTCCATACCTCCAGAGCTCCAGGGCTCCATAGCTCCATACCTCCAGAGCTCCATACCTCCAGAGCTCCAGAGCTCCATAGCACCAGAGCTCCATGGCTTCAGAGCTCCATAGCACCATAGCTCCATACCTCCAGAGCTCCAGGGCTCCATAGCTCCATACCTCCAGAGCTCCATACCTCCAGAGCTCCAGAGCTCCATAGCACCAGAGCTCCATGGCTTCAGAGCTCCATAGCACCATAGCTCCATACCTCCAGAGCTCCAGGGCTCCAAAGCTCCATACCTCCAGAGCTCCATACCTCCAGAGCTCCATACCTCCAGAGCTCCATAGCTCCATAGCACCAGAGCTCCATAGCTCCAGAGCTCCATAGCTCCATAGCACCAGAGCTCCATAGCTCCATAGCACCAGAGCTCCATACTTCCAGAGCTCCATAGCTCCATAGCTCCATAGCACCAGAGCTCCATAGCTCCATAGCACCAGAGCTCCATGGCTTCAGAGCTCCATAGCACCATAGCTCCATACCTCCAGAGCTCCAGGGCTCCATAGCTCCATACCTCCAGAGCTCCATACCTCCAGAGCTCCATACCTCCAGAGCTCCATAGCACCAGAGCTCCATAGCTCCATAGCACCAGAGCTCCATAGCACCAGAGCTCCATAGCACCAGAGCTCCATAGCTCCATAGCACCAGAGCTCCATAGCTCCATAGCACCAGAGCTCCATACTTCCAGAGCTCCATAGCTCCATAGCTCCATAGCACCAGAGCTCCATAGCTCCATAGCACCAGAGCTCCATAGCTCCATAGCACCAGAGCTCCATACTTCCATAGCTCCATAGCTCCATACCTCCAGAGCTCCATAGCTCCATAGCTCCATACCTCCAGAGCTCCATAGCTCCAGAGCTCCATAGCTCCATAGCTCCATAGCACCAGAGCTCCATAGCTCCATAGCACCAGAGCTCCATACTTCCATAGCTCCAGGGCTCCATAGCTCCAGGGCTCCATACCTCCAGAGCTCCATAGCTCCATACTTCCAGAGCTCCATAGCTCCATACTTCCATAGCTCCATACTTCCATACCTCCATAGCTCCATACTTCCATAGCACCAGAGCTCCATACTTCCATAGCACCAGAGCTCCATACCTCCAGAGCTCCAGAGCTCCAGCCTGGGTGGCTGGTGGCTCCATAGCTCCATACTTCCATAGCTCTAAGTCAGAGAGTTGGCGAAAATTGCAGTAAGTGCGAAAGCCCATTCATTTACAACGGCGTGTCCACAAGGCGGCGACATTTCCCCGTTACCGGTGGCTGCGCGGCGGGTGAGTGACAGAGCTTATCCGAGCGGCTGGAACTCTACGCCGGCGTGGTCGAGCGTGAGGCCTCGGCCCTTTGGCTGCCTGGTACCTAAAACACTTCCATTGATCCAGCCACGGAGGGTGCTGGCTGGTGGCTCCATACCTCCATAGCTCCATAGCACCAGAGCTCCATAGCTCCATAGCACCAGAGCTCCATGGCTTCAGAGCTCCATAGCACCATAGCTCCATACCTCCAGAGCTCCAGGGCTCCATAGCTCCATACCTCCAGAGCTCCATACCTCCAGAGCTCCATACCTCCAGAGCTCCATAGCACCAGAGCTCCATGGCTTCAGAGCTCCATAGCACCATAGCTCCATACCTCCAGAGCTCCAGGGCTCCATAGCTCCATACCTCCAGAGCTCCATACCTCCAGAGCTCCATACCTCCAGAGCTCCATAGCACCAGAGCTCCATGGCTTCAGAGCTCCATAGCACCATAGCTCCATACCTCCAGAGCTCCAGGGCTCCATAGCTCCATACCTCCAGAGCTCCATACCTCCAGAGCTCCATACCTCCAGAGCTCCATAGCACCAGAGCTCCATGGCTTCAGAGCTCCATAGCACCATAGCTCCATACCTCCAGAGCTCCAGGGCTCCATAGCTCCATACCTCCAGAGCTCCATACCTCCAGAGCTCCATACCTCCAGAGCTCCAGAGCTCCATAGCACCAGAGCTCCATGGCTTCAGAGCTCCATAGCACCATAGCTCCATACCTCTAGAGCTCCAGGGCTCCATAGCTCCATACCTCCAGAGCTCCATACCTCCAGAGCTCCAGAGCTCCATAGCACCAGAGCTCCATGGCTTCAGAGCTCCATAGCACCATAGCTCCATACCTCCAGAGCTCCAGGGCTCCATAGCTCCATACCTCCAGAGCTCCATACCTCCAGAGCTCCAGAGCTCCATAGCACCAGAGCTCCATGGCTTCAGAGCTCCATAGCACCATAGCTCCATACCTCCAGAGCTCCAGGGCTCCAAAGCTCCATACCTCCAGAGCTCCATTCCTCCAGAGCTCCATACCTCCAGAGCTCCATAGCTCCATAGCACCAGAGCTCCAGAGCTCCATAGCACCAGAGCTCCATAGCACCAGAGCTCCATAGCACCAGAGCTCCATAGCTCCATAGCACCAGAGCTCCATAGCTCCATAGCACCAGAGCTCCATAGCTCCATAGCACCAGAGCTCCATACTTCCAGAGCTCCATAGCTCCATAGCTCCATAGCACCAGAGCTCCATAGCTCCATAGCACCAGAGCTCCATAGCTCCATAGCACCAGAGCTCCATACTTCCATAGCTCCATAGCTCCATACCTCCAGAGCTCCATAGCTCCATAGCTCCATACCTCCAGAGATCCATAGCTCCAGAGCTCCATAGCTCCATAGCACCAGAGCTCCATAGCTCCATAGCACCAGAGCTCCATACTTCCATAGCTCCAGGGCTCCATAGCTCCAGGGCTCCATAGCTCCATACCTCCAGAGCTCCATAGCTCCATACTTCCAGAGCTCCATAGCTCCATAGCACCAGAGCTCCATAGCTCCATAGCACCAGAGCTCCATAGCTCCATAGCACAAGAGCTCCATAGCTCCATAGCACCAGAGCTCCATAGCTCCATAGCTCCAGGGCTCCATAGCTCCATAGCTCCAGGGCTCCATAGCTCCATAGCTCCAGGGCTCCATAGCTCCATAGCTCCATACCTCCAGAGCTCCATACCTCCAGAGCTCCATACCTCCATAGCACCAGAGCTCCATAGCTCCAGGGCTCCAGGGCTCCATAGCTCCATACCTCCAGAGCTCCATAGCTCCATACTTCCAGAGCTCCATAGCTCCATAGCTCCATACTTCCATAGCTCCATAGCTCCATACTTCCATAGCACCTGAGCTCCATACCTCCAGAGCTCCATAGCTCCAGCCTGGGTGGCTGGTGGCTCCATAGCTCCATACTTCCATAGCTCTAAGTCAGAGAGTTGGCGAAAATTGCACTAAGTGCGAAAGCCCATTCATTTACAACGGCGTGTCCACAAGGCGGCGACATTTCCCCGTTACCGGTGGCTGCGCGGCGGGTGAGTGACAGAGCTTATCCGAGCGGCTGGAACTCTGCGCCGGCGTGGTCGAGCGTGAGGCCTCGGCCCTTTGGCTGCCTGGTACCTAAAACACTTCCATTGATCCAGCCACGGAGGGTGCTGGCTGGTGGCTCCATACCTCCATAGCTCCATAGCACCAGAGCTCCATAGCTCCATAGCACCAGAGCTCCATGGCTTCAGAGCTCCATAGCACCATAGCTCCATACCTCCAGAGCTCCAGGGCTCCATAGCTCCATACCTCCAGAGCTCCATACCTCCAGAGCTCCATACCTCCAGAGCTCCATAGCACCAGAGCTCCATGGCTTCAGAGCTCCATAGCACCATAGCTCCATACCTCCAGAGCTCCAGGGCTCCATAGCTCCATACCTCCAGAGCTCCATACCTCCAGAGCTCCATACCTCCAGAGCTCCATAGCACCAGAGCTCCATGGCTTCAGAGCTCCATAGCACCATAGCTCCATACCTCCAGAGCTCCAGGGCTCCATAGCTCCATACCTCCAGAGCTCCATACCTCCAGAGCTCCATAGCACCAGAGCTCCATGGCTTCAGAGCTCCATAGCACCATAGTTCCATACCTCCAGAGCTCCAGGGCTCCATAGCTCCATACCTCCAGAGCTCCATACCTCCAGAGCTCCATACCTCCAGAGCTCCATAGCACCAGAGCTCCATGGCTTCAGAGCTCCATAGCACCATAGCTCCATACCTCCAGAGCTCCAGGGCTCCATAGCTCCATACCTCCATAGCTCCATAGCACCAGAGCTCCATAGCTCCATAGCACCAGAGCTCCATGGCTTCAGAGCTCCATAGCACCATAGCTCCATACCTCCAGAGCTCCAGGGCTCCATAGCTCCATACCTCCAGAGCTCCATACCTCCAGAGCTCCATACCTCCAGAGCTCCATAGCTCCATAGCACCAGAGCTCCATAGCTCCATAGCACCAGAGCTCCATAGCACCAGAGCTCCATAGCACCAGAGCTCCATAGCTCCATAGCACCAGAGCTCCATAGCTCCATAGCACCAGAGCTCCATAGCTCCATAGCACCAGAGCTCCAGGGCTCCATAGCGCCATACCTCCAGAGCTCCATACCTCCAGAGCTCCATACCTCCAGAGCTCCATAGCACCAGAGCTCCATAGCTCCATAGCACCAGAGCTCCATAGCACCAGAGCTCCATAGCACCAGAGCTCCATAGCTCCATAGCACCAGAGCTCCATAGCTCCATAGCACCAGAGCTCCATACTTCCAGAGCTCCATAGCTCCATAGCTCCATAGCACCAGAGCTCCATAGCTCCATAGCACCAGAGCTCCATAGCTCCATAGCACCAGAGCTCCATACTTCCATAGCTCCATAGCTCCATACCTCCAGAGCTCCATAGCTCCATAGCTCCATACCTCCAGAGCTCCATAGCTCCAGAGCTCCATAGCTCCATAGCTCCATAGCACCAGAGCTTCATAGCTCCATAGCACCAGAGCTCCATACTTCCATAGCTCCAGGGCTCCATAGCTCCAGGGCTCCATACCTCCAGAGCTCCATAGCTCCATACTTCCAGAGCTCCATAGCTCCATACTTCCATAGCTCCATACTTCCATACCTCCATAGCTCCATACTTCCATAGCACCAGAGCTCCATACTTCCATAGCACCAGAGCTCCATACCTCCAGAGCTCCAGAGCTCCAGCCTGGGTGGCTGGTGGCTCCATAGCTCCATACTTCCATAGCTCTAAGTCAGAGAGTTGGCGAAAATTGCACTAAGCCCATTCATTTACAACGGCGTGTCCACAAGGCGGCGACATTTCCCCGTTACCGGTGGCTGCGCGGCGGGTGAGTGACAGAGCTTATCCGAGCGGCTGGAACTCTGCGCCGGCGTGGTCGAGCGTGAGGCCTCGGCCCTTTGGCTGCCTGGTACCTAAAACACTTCCATTGATCCAGCCACGGAGGGTGCTGGCTGGTGGCTCCATACCTCCATAGCTCCATAGCACCAGAGCTCCATAGCTCCATAGCACCAGAGCTCCATGGCTTCAGAGCTCCATAGCACCATAGCTCCATACCTCCAGAGCTCCAGGGCTCCATAGCTCCATACCTCCAGAGCTCCATACCTCCAGAGCTCCATACCTCCAGAGCTCCATAGCACCAGAGCTCCATGGCTTCAGAGCTCCATAGCACCATAGCTCCATACCTCCAGAGCTCCAGGGCTCCATAGCTCCATACCTCCAGAGCTCCATACCTCCAGAGCTCCATACCTCCAGGGCTCCATAGCACCAGAGCTCCATGGCTTCAGAGCTCCATAGCACCATAGCTCCATACCTCCAGAGCTCCAGGGCTCCATAGCTCCATACCTCCAGAGCTCCATACCTCCAGAGCTCCATACCTCCAGAGCTCCAGAGCTCCATAGCACCAGAGCTCCATGGCTTCAGAGCTCCATAGCTCCATACCTCCAGAGCTCCAGGGCTCCATAGCTCCATACCTCCAGAGCTCCATACCTCCAGAGCTCCAGAGCTCCATAGCACCAGAGCTCCATGGCTTCAGAGCTCCATAGCACCATAGCTCCATACCTCCAGAGCTCCAGGGCTCCATAGCTCCATACCTCCAGAGCTCCATACCTCCAGAGCTCCATACCTCCAGAGCTCCATAGCTCCATAGCACCATAGCTCCATACCTCCAGAGCTCCAGGGCTCCATAGCTCCATACCTCCAGAGCTCCATACCTCCAGAGCTCCATACCTCCAGAGCTCCATAGCTCCATAGCACCAGAGCTCCATAGCTCCATAGCACCAGAGCTCCATAGCACCAGAGCTCCATAGCACCAGAGCTCCATAGCTCCATAGCACCAGAGCTCCATAGCTCCATAGCACCAGAGCTCCATAGCTCCATAGCACCAGAGCTCCATACTTCCAGAGCTCCATAGCTCCATAGCTCCATAGCACCAGAGCTCCATAGCTCCATAGCACCAGAGCTCCATGGCTTCAGAGCTCCATAGCACCATAGCTCCATACCTCCAGAGCTCCATACCTCCAGAGCTCCATACCTCCAGAGCTCCATAGCTCCATAGCACCAGAGCTCCATAGCTCCATAGCACCAGAGCTCCATAGCACCAGAGCTCCATAGCACCAGAGCTCCATAGCTCCATAGCACCAGAGCTCCAAAGCTCCATAGCACCAGAGCTCCATAGCTCCATAGCACCAGAGCTCCATACTTCCAGAGCTCCATAGCTCCATAGCTCCATAGCACCAGAGCTCCATAGCTCCATAGCACCAGAGCTCCATAGCTCCATAGCACCAGAGCTCCATACTTCCATAGCTCCATAGCTCCATACCTCCAGAGCTCCATAGCTCCATAGCTCCATACCTCCAGAGCTCCATAGCTCCAGAGCTCCATAGCTCCATAGCACCAGAGCTCCATAGCTCCATAGCACCAGAGCTCCATACTTCCATAGCTCCAGGGCTCCATAGCTCCAGGGCTCCATAGCTCCATACCTCCAGAGCTCCATAGCTCCATACTTCCAGAGCTCCATAGCTCCATAGCACCAGAGCTCCATAGCTCCATAGCACCAGAGCTCCATAGCTCCATAGCACCAGAGCTCCATAGCTCCATAGCACCAGAGCTCCATAGCTCCATAGCTCCAGGGCTCCATAGCTCCATAGCTCCAGGGCTCCATAGCTCCATAGCTCCAGGGCTCCATAGCTCCATAGCTCCATACCTCCAGAGCTCCATACCTCCAGAGCTCCATACCTCCATAGCACCAGAGCTCCTTAGCTCCAGGGCTCCAGGGCTCCATAGCTCCATACCTCCAGAGCTCCATAGCTCCATACTTCCAGAGCTCCATAGCTCCATAGCTCCATACTTCCATAGCTCCATAGCTCCATACTTCCATAGCACCTGAGCTCCATACCTCCAGAGCTCCATAGCTCCAGCCTGGGTGGCTGGTGGCTCCATAGCTCCATACTTCCATAGCTCTAAGTCAGAGAGTTGGCGAAAATTGCACTAAGTGCGAAAGCCCATTCATTTACAACGGCGTGTCCGCCAGGCGGCGACATTTCCCCGTTACCGGTGGCTGCGCGGCGGGTGAGTGACAGAGCTTATCCGAGCGGCTGGAACTCTGCGCCGGCGTGGTCGAGCGTGAGGCCTCGGCCCTTTGGCTGCCTGGTACCTAAAACACTTCCATTGATCCAGCCACGGAGGGTGCTGGCTGGTGGCTCCATACCTCCATAGCTCCATAGCACCAAAGCTCCATAGCTCCATAGCACCAGAGCTCCATGGCTTCAGAGCTCCATAGCACCATAGCTCCATACCTCCAGAGCTCCAGGGCTCCATAGCTCCATACCTCCAGAACTCCATACCTCCAGAGCTCCATACCTCCAGAGCTCCATAGCACCAGAGCTCCATGGCTTCAGAGCTCCATAGCACCATAGCTCCATACCTCCAGAGCTCCAGGGCTCCATAGCTCCATACCTCCAGAGCTCCATACCTCCAGAGCTCCATACCTCCAGAGCTCCATAGCACCAGAGCTCCATGGCTTCAGAGCTCCATAGCACCATAGCTCCATACCTCCAGAGCTCCAGGGCTCCATAGCTCCATACCTCCAGAGCTCCATACCTCCAGAGCTCCATACCTCCAGAGCTCCAGAGCTCCATAGCACCAGAGCTCCATGGCTTCAGAGCTCCATAGCTCCATACCTCCAGAGCTCCAGGGCTCCATAGCTCCATACCTCCAGAGCTCCATACCTCCAAAGCTCCAGAGCTCCATAGCACCAGAGCTCCATGGCTTCAGAGCTCCATAGCACCATAGCTCCATACCTCCAGAGCTCCAGGGCTCCATAGCTCCATACCTCCAGAGCTCCATACCTCCAGAGCTCCATACCTCCAGAGCTCCATAGCTCCATAGCACCAGAGCTCCATAGCTCCATAGCACCAGAGCTCCATAGCACCAGAGCTCCATAGCACCAGAGCTCCATAGCTCCATAGCACCAGAGCTCCATAGCTCCATAGCACCAGAGCTCCATAGCTCCATAGCACCAGAGCTCCATACTTCCAGAGCTCCATAGCTCCATAGCTCCATAGCACCAGAGCTCCATAGCTCCATAGCACCAGAGCTCCATAGCTCCATAGCACCAGAGCTCCATACTTCCATAGCTCCATAGCTCCATACCTCCAGAGCTCCATAGCTCCATAGCTGCATACCTCCAGAGCTCCATAGCTCCAGAGCTCCATAGCTCCATAGCTCCATAGCACCAGAGCTCCATAGCTCCATAGCACCAGAGCTCCATACTTCCATAGCTCCAGGGCTCCATAGCTCCAGGGCTCCATACCTCCAGAGCTCCATAGCTCCATACTTCCAGAGCTCCATAGCTCCATACTTCCATAGCTCCATACTTCCATACCTCCATAGCTCCATACTTCCATAGCACCAGAGCTCCATACTTCCATAGCACCAGAGCTCCATACCTCCAGAGCTCCAGAGCTCCAGCCTGGGTGGCTGGTGGCTCCATAGCTCCATACTTCCATAGCTCTAAGTCAGAGAGTTGGCGAAAATTGCACTAAGTGCGAAAGCCCATTCATTTACAACGGCGTGTCCACAAGGCGGCGACATTTGCCCGTTACCGGTGGCTGCGCGGCGGGTGAGTGACAGAGCTTATCCGAGCGGCTGGAACTCTGCGCCGGCGTGGTCGAGCGTGAGGCCTCGGCCCTTTGGCTGCCTGGTACCTAAAACACTTCCATTGATCCAGCCACGGAGGGTGCTGGCTGGTGGCTCCATACCTCCATAGCTCCATAGCACCAGAGCTCCATAGCTCCATAGCACCAGAGCTCCATGGCTTCAGAGCTCCATAGCACCATAGCTCCATACCTCCAGAGCTCCAGGGCTCCATAGCTCCATACCTCCAGAGCTCCATACCTCCAGAGCTCCATACCTCCAGAGCTCCATAGCACCAGAGCTCCATGGCTTCAGAGCTCCATAGCACCATAGCTCCATACCTCCAGAGCTCCAGGGCTCCATAGCTCCATACCTCCAGAGCTCCATACCTCCAGAGCTCCATACCTCCAGAGCTCCATAGCACCAGAGCTCCATGGCTTCAGAGCTCCATAGCACCATAGCTCCATACCTCCAGAGCTCCAGGGCTCCATAGCTCCATACCTCCAGAGCTCCATACCTCCAGAGCTCCATACCTCCAGAGCTCCATAGCACCAGAGCTCCATGGCTTCAGAGCTCCATAGCACCATAGCTCCATACCTCCAGAGCTCCAGGGCTCCATAGCTCCATACCTCCAGAGCTCCATACCTCCAGAGCTCCAGAGCTCCATAGCACCAGAGCTCCATGGCTTCAGAGCTCCATAGCACCATAGCTCCATACCTCCAGAGCTCCAGGGCTCCATAGCTCCATACCTCCAGAGCTCCATACCTCCAGAGCTCCAGAGCTCCATAGCACCAGAGCTCCATGGCTTCAGAGCTCCATAGCACCATAGCTCCATACCTCCAGAGCTCCAGGGCTCCATAGCTCCATACCTCCAGAGCTCCATACCTCCAGAGCTCCAGAGCTCCATAGCACCAGAGCTCCATGGCTTCAGAGCTCCATAGCACCATAGCTCCATACCTCCAGAGCTCCAGGGCTCCAAAGCTCCATACCTCCAGAGCTCCATACCTCCAGAGCTCCATACCTCCAGAGCTCCATAGCTCCATAGCACCAGAGCTCCATAGCTCCATAGCACCAGAGCTCCATAGCACCAGAGCTCCATAGCTCCATAGCACCAGAGCTCCATAGCTCCATAGCACCAGAGCTCCATAGCTCCATAGCACCAGAGCTCCATACTTCCATAGCTCCATAGCTCCATAGCTCCATAGCACCAGAGCTCCATAGCTCCATAGCACCAGAGCTCCATAGCTCCATAGCACCAGAGCTCCATACTTCCATAGCTCCATAGCTCCATACCTCCAGAGCTCCATAGCTCCATAGCTCCATACCTCCAGAGCTCCATAGCTCCAGAGCTCCATAGCTCCATAGCACCAGAGCTCCATAGCTCCATAGCACCAGAGCTCCATAGCTCCATAGCACCAGAGCTCCATAGCTCCATAGCACCAGAGCTCCATAGCTCCATAGCTCCAGGGCTCCATAGCTCCATAGCTCCAGGGCTCCATAGCTCCATAGCTCCAGGGCTCCATAGCTCCATAGCTCCATACCTCCAGAGCTCCATACCTCCAGAGCTCCATACCTCCATAGCACCAGAGCTCCATAGCTCCAGGGCTCCAGGGCTCCATAGCTCCATACCTCCAGAGCTCCATAGCTCCATACTTCCAGAGCTCCATAGCTCCATAGCTCCATACTTCCATAGCTCCATAGCTCCATACTTCCATAGCACCTGAGCTCCATACCTCCAGAGCTCCATAGCTCCAGCCTGGGTGGCTGGTGGCTCCATAGCTCCATACTTCCATAGCTCTAAGTCAGAGAGTTGGCGAAAATTGCACTAAGTGCGAAAGCCCATTCATTTACAACGGCGTGTCCGCCAGGCGGCGACATTTCCCCGTTACCGGTGGCTGCGCGGCGGGTGAGTGACAGAGCTTATCCGAGCGGCTGGAACTCTGCGCCGGCGTGGTCGAGCGTGAGGCCTCGGCCCTTTGGCTGCCTGGTACCTAAAACACTTCCATTGATCCAGCCACGGAGGGTGCTGGCTGGTGGCTCCATACCTCCATAGCTCCATAGCACCAGAGCTCCATAGCTCCATAGCACCAGAGCTCCATGGCTTCAGAGCTCCATAGCACCATAGCTCCATACCTCCAGAGCTCCAGGGCTCCATAGCTCCATACCTCCAGAGCTCCATACCTCCAGAGCTCCATACCTCCAGAGCTCCATAGCACCAGAGCTCCATGGCTTCAGAGCTCCATAGCACCATAGCTCCATACCTCCAGAGCTCCAGGGCTCCATAGCTCCATACCTCCAGAGCTCCATACCTCCAGAGCTCCATACCTCCAGAGCTCCATAGCACCAGAGCTCCATGGCTTCAGAGCTCCATAGCACCATAGCTCCATACCTCCAGAGCTCCAGGGCTCCATAGCTCCATACCTCCAGAGCTCCATACCTCCAGAGCTCCATACCTCCAGAGCTCCAGAGCTCCATAGCACCAGAGCTCCATGGCTTCAGAGCTCCATAGCTCCATACCTCCAGAGCTCCAGGGCTCCATAGCTCCATACCTCCAGAGCTCCATACCTCCAGAGCTCCAGAGCTCCATAGCACCAGAGCTCCATGGCTTCAGAGCTCCATAGCACCATAGCTCCATACCTCCAGAGCTCCAGGGCTCCATAGCTCCATACCTCCAGAGCTCCATACCTCCAGAGCTCCATACCTCCAGAGCTCCATAGCTCCATAGCACCAGAGCTCCATAGCTCCATAGCACCAGAGCTCCATAGCACCAGAGCTCCATAGCACCAGAGCTCCATAGCTCCATAGCACCAGAGCTCCATAGCTCCATAGCACCAGAGCTCCATAGCTCCATAGCACCAGAGCTCCATACTTCCAGAGCTCCATAGCTCCATAGCTCCATAGCACCAGAGCTCCATAGCTCCATAGCACCAGAGCTCCATGGCTTCAGAGCTCCATAGCACCATAGCTCCATACCTCCAGAGCTCCAGGGCTCCATAGCGCCATACCTCCAGAGCTCCATACCTCCAAAGCTCCATACCTCCAGAGCTCCATAGCACCAGAGCTCCATAGCTCCATAGCACCAGAGCTCCATAGCACCAGAGCTCCATAGCACCAGAGCTCCATAGCTCCATAGCACCAGAGCTCCATAGCTCCATAGCACCAGAGCTCCATACTTCCAGAGCTCCATAGCTCCATAGCACCATAGCACCAGAGCTCCATAGCTCCATAGCACCAGAGCTCCATAGCTCCATAGCACCAGAGCTCCATACTTCCATAGCTCCATAGCTCCATACCTCCAGAGCTCCATAGCTCCATAGCTCCATACCTCCAGAGCTCCATAGCTCCAGAGCTCCATAGCTCCATAGCTCCATAGCACCAGAGCTCCATAGCTCCATAGCACCAGAGCTCCATACTTCCATAGCTCCAGGGCTCCATAGCTCCAGGGCTCCATACCTCCAGAGCTCCATAGCTCCATACTTCCAGAGCTCCATAGCTCCATACTTCCATAGCTCCATACTTCCATACCTCCATAGTTCCATACTTCCATAGCACCAGAGCTCCATACTTCCATAGCACCAGAGCTCCATACCTCCAGAGCTCCAGAGCTCCAGCCTGGGTGGCTGGTGGCTCCATAGCTCCATACTTCCATAGCTCTAAGTCAGAGAGTTGGCGAAAATTGCACTAAGTGCGAAAGCCCATTCATTTACAACGGCGTGTCCACAAGGCGGCGACATTTCCCCGTTACCGGTGGCTGCGCGGCGGGTGAGTGACAGAGCTTATCCGAGCGGCTGGAACTCTGCGCCGGCGTGGTCGAGCGTGAGGCCTCGGCCCTTTGGCTGCCTGGTACCTAAAACACTTCCATTGATCCAGCCACGGAGGGTGCTGGCTGGTGGCTCCATACCTCCATAGCTCCATAGCACCAGAGCTCCATAGCTCCATAGCACCAGAGCTCCATGGCTTCAGAGCTCCATAGCACCATAGCTCCATACCTCCAGAGCTCCAGGGCTCCATAGCTCCATACCTCCAGAGCTCCATACCTCCAGAGCTCCATACCTCCAGAGCTCCATAGCACCAGAGCTCCATGGCTTCAGAGCTCCATAGCACCATAGCTCCATACCTCCAGAGCTCCAGGGCTCCATAGCTCCATACCTCCAGAGCTCCATACCTCCAGAGCTCCATACCTCCAGAGCTCCATAGCACCAGAGCTCCATGGCTTCAGAGCTCCATAGCACCATAGCTCCATACCTCCAGAGCTCCAGGGCTCCATAGCTCCATACCTCCAGAGCTCCATACCTCCAGAGCTCCATACCTCCAGAGCTCCATAGCACCAGAGCTCCATGGCTTCAGAGCTCCATAGCACCATAGCTCCATACCTCCAGAGCTCCAGGGCTCCATAGCTCCATACCTCCAGAGCTCCATACCTCCAGAGCTCCATACCTCCAGAGCTCCAGAGCTCCATAGCACCAGAGCTCCATGGCTTCAGAGCTCCATAGCACCATAGCTCCATACCTCCAGAGCTCCAGGGCTCCATAGCTCCATACCTCCAGAGCTCCATACCTCCAGAGCTCCAGAGCTCCATAGCACCAGAGCTCCATGGCTTCAGAGCTCCATAGCACCATAGCTCCATACCTCCAGAGCTCCAGGGCTCCATAGCTCCATACCTCCAGAGCTCCATACCTCCAGAGCTCCATACCTCCAGAGCTCCATAGCTCCATAGCACCAGAGCTCCATAGCTCCATAGCACCAGAGCTCCATAGCACCAGGGCTCCATAGAACCAGAGCTCCATAGCTCCATAGCACCAGAGCTCCATAGCTCCATAGCACCAGAGCTCCATAGCTCCATAGCACCAGAGCTCCATACTTCCAGAGCTCCATAGCTCCATAGCTCCATAGCACCAGAGCTCCATAGCTCCATAGCACCAGAGCTCCATGGCTTCAGAGCTCCATAGCACCATAGCTCCATACCTCCAGAGCTCCAGGGCTCCATAGCTCCATACCTCCAGAGCTCCATACCTCCAGAGCTCCATACCTCCAGAGCTCCATAGCACCAGAGCTCCATAGCTCCATAGCACCAGAGCTCCATAGCACCAGAGCTCCATAGCACCAGAGCTCCATAGCTCCATAGCACCAGAGCTCCATAGCTCCATAGCACCAGAGCTCCATACTTCCAGAGCTCCATAGCTCCATAGCTCCATAGCACCAGAGCTCCATAGCTCCATAGCACCAGAGCTCCATAGCTCCATAGCACCAGAGCTCCATACTTCCATAGCTCCATAGCTCCATACCTCCAGAGCTCCATAGCTCCATAGCTCCATACCTCCAGAGCTCCATAGCTCCAGAGCTCCATAGCTCCATAGCTCCATAGCACCAGAGCTCCATAGCTCCATAGCACCAGAGCTCCATACTTCCATAGCTCCAGGGCTCCATAGCTCCAGGGCTCCATACCTCCAGAGCTCCATAGCTCCATACTTCCAGAGCTCCATAGCTCCATACTTCCATAGCTCCATACTTCCATACCTCCATAGCTCCATACTTCCATAGCACCAGAGCTCCATACTTCCATAGCACCAGAGCTCCATACCTCCAGAGCTCCATAGCACCAGAGCTCCATAGCTCCATAGCACCAGAGCTCCATAGCTCCATAGCACCAGAGCTCCATAGCTCCATAGCACCAGAGCTCCATACTTCCAGAGCTCCATAGCTCCATAGCTCCATAGCACCAGAGCTCCATAGCTCCATAGCACTAGAGCTCCATAGCTCCATAGCACCAGAGCTCCATACTTCCATAGCTCCATAGCTCCATACCTCCAGAGCTCCATAGCTCCATAGCTCCATACCTCCAGAGCTCCATAGCTCCAGAGCTCCATAGCTCCATAGCACCAGAGCTCCATAGCTCCATAGCACCAGAGCTTCATACTTCCATAGCTCCAGGGCTCCATAGCTCCAGGGCTCCATAGCTCCATACCTCCAGAGCTCCATAGCTCCATACTTCCAGAGCTCCATAGCTCCATAGCACCAGAGCTCCATAGCTCCATAGCACCAGAGCTCCATAGCTCCATAGCACCAGAGCTCCATAGCTCCATAGCACCAGAGCTCCATAGCTCCATAGCTCCAGGGCTCCATAGCTCCATAGCTCCAGGGCTCCATAGCTCCATAGCTCCAGGGCTCCATAGCTCCATAGCTCCATACCTCCAGAGCTCCATACCTCCAGAGCTCCATACCTCCATAGCACCAGAGCTCCATAGCTCCAGGGCTCCAGGGCTCCATAGCTCCATACCTCCAGAGCTCCATAGCTCCATACTTCCAGAGCTCCATAGCTCCATAGCTCCATACTTCCATAGCTCCATAGCTCCATACTTCCATAGCACCTGAGCTCCATACCTCCAGAGCTCCATAGCTCCAGCCTGGGTGGCTGGTGGCTCCATAGCTCCATACTTCCATAGCTCTAAGTCAGAGAGTTGGCGAAAATTGCACTAAGTGCGAAAGCCCATTCATTTACAACGGCGTGTCCGCCAGGCGGCGACATTTCCCCGTTACCGGTGGCTGCGCGGCGGGTGAGTGACAGAGCTTATCCGAGCGGCTGGAACTCTGCGCCGGCGTGGTCGAGCGTGAGGCCTCGGCCCTTTGGCTGCCTGGTACCTAAAACACTTCCATTGATCCAGCCACGGAGGGTGCTGGCTGGTGGCTCCATACCTCCATAGCTCCATAGCACCAGAGCTCCATAGCTCCATAGCACCAGAGCTCCATGGCTTCAGAGCTCCATAGCACCATAGCTCCATACCTCCAGAGCTCCAGGGCTCCATAGCTCCATACCTCCAGAGCTCCATACCTCCAGAGCTCCATACCTCCAGAGCTCCATAGCACCAGAGCTCCATGGCTTCAGAGCTCCATAGCACCATAGCTCCATACCTCCGGAGCTCCAGGGCTCCATAGCTCCATACCTCCAGAGCTCCATACCTCCAGAGCTCCATACCTCCAGAGCTCCAGAGCTCCATAGCACCAGAGCTCCATGGCTTCAGAGCTCCATAGCACCATAGCTCCATACCTCCAGAGCTCCATAGCTCCATACTTCCAGAGCTCCATAGCTCCATAGCTCCATACTTCCATAGCTCCATAGCTCCATACTTCCATAGCACCTGAGCTCCATACCTCCAGAGCTCCATAGCTCCAGCCTGGGTGGCTGGTGGCTCCATAGCTCCATACTTCCATAGCTCTAAGTCAGAGAGTTGGCGAAAATTGCACTAAGTGCGAAAGCCCATTCATTTACAACGGCGTGTCCGCCAGGCGGCGACATTTCCCCGTTACCGGTGGCTGCGCGGCGGGTGAGTGACAGAGCTTATCCGAGCGGCTGGAACTCTGCGCCGGCGTGGTCGAGCGTGAGGCCTCGGCCCTTTGGCTGCCTGGTACCTAAAACACTTCCATTGATCCAGCCACGGAGGGTGCTGGCTGGTGGCTCCATACCTCCATAGCTCCATAGCACCAGAGCTCCATAGCTCCATAGCACCAGAGCTCCATGGCTTCAGAGCTCCATAGCACCATAGCTCCATACCTCCAGAGCTCCAGGGCTCCATAGCTCCATACCTCCAGAGCTCCATACCTCCAGAGCTCCATACCTCCAGAGCTCCATAGCACCAGAGCTCCATGGCTTCAGAGCTCCATAGCACCATAGCTCCATACCTCCAGAGCTCCAGGGCTCCATAGCTCCATACCTCCAGAGCTCCATACCTCCAGAGCTCCATACCTCCAGAGCTCCATAGCACCAGAGCTCCATGGCTTCAGAGCTCCATAGCACCATAGCTCCATACCTCCAGAGCTCCAGGGCTCCATAGCTCCATACCTCCAGAGCTCCATACCTCCAGAGCTCCATACCTCCAGAGCTCCAGAGCTCCATAGCACCAGAGCTCCATGGCTTCAGAGCTCCATAGCACCATAGCTCCATACCTCCAGAGCTCCAGGGCTCCATAGCTCCATACCTCCAGAGCTCCATACCTCCAGAGCTCCAGAGCTCCATAGCACCAGAGCTCCATGGCTTCAGAGCTCCATAGCACCATAGCTCCATACCTCCAGAGCTCCAGGGCTCCATAGCTCCATACCTCCAGAGCTCCATACCTCCAGAGCTCCATACCTCCAGAGCTCCATAGCTCCATAGCACCAGAGCTCCATAGCTCCATAGCACCAGAGCTCCATAGCACCAGAGCTCCATAGCACCAGAGCTCCATAGCTCCATAGCACCAGAGCTCCATAGCTCCATAGCACCAGAGCTCCATAGCTCCATAGCACCAGAGCTCCATACTTCCAGAGCTCCATAGCTCCATAGCTCCATAGCACCAGAGCTCCATAGCTCCATAGCACCAGAGCTCCATGGCTTCAGAGCTCCATAGCACCATAGCTCCATACCTCCAGAGCTCCAGGGCTCCATAGCTCCATACCTCCAGAGCTCCATACCTCCAGAGCTCCATACCTCCAGAGCTCCATAGCACCAGAGCTCCATAGCTCCATAGCACCAGAGCTCCATAGCACCAGAACTCCATAGCACCAGAGCTCCATAGCTCCATAGCACCAGAGCTCCATAGCTCCATAGCACCAGAGCTCCATACTTCCAGAGCTCCATAGCTCCATAGCTCCATAGCACCAGAGCTCCATAGCTCCATAGCACCAGAGCTCCATAGCTCCATAGCACCAGAGCTCCATACTTCCATAGCTCCATAGCTCCATACCTCCAGAGCTCCATAGCTCCATAGCTCCATACCTCCAGAGCTCCATAGCTCCAGAGCTCCATAGCTCCATAGCTCCATAGCACCAGAGCTCCATAGCTCCATAGCACCAGAGCTCCATACTTCCATAGCTCCAGGGCTCCATAGCTCCAGGGCTCCATAGCTCCATACCTCCAGAGCTCCATAGCTCCATACTTCCAGAGCTCCATAGCTCCATAGCACCAGAGCTCCATAGCTCCATAGCACCAGAGCTCCATAGCTCCATAGCACCAGAGCTCCATAGCTCCATAGCACCAGAGCTCCATAGCTCCATAGCTCCAGGGCTCCATAGCTCCATAGCTCCAGGGCTCCATAGCTCCATAGCTCCAGGGCTCCATAGCTCCATAGCTCCATACCTCCAGAGCTCCATACCTCCAGAGCTCCATACCTCCATAGCACCAGAGCTCCATAGCTCCAGGGCTCCAGGGCTCCATAGCTCCATACCTCCAGAGCTCCATAGCTCCATACTTCCAGAGCTCCATAGCTCCATACTTCCATAGCTCCATAGCTCCATACTTCCATAGCACCTGAGCTCCATACCTCCAGAGCTCCATAGCTCCAGCCTGGGTGGCTGGTGGCTCCATAGCTCCATACTTCCATAGCTCTAAGTCAGAGAGTTGGCGAAAATTGCACTAAGTGCGAAAGCCCATTCATTTACAACGGCGTGTCCGCCAGGCGGCGACATTTCCCCGTTACCGGTGGCTGCGCGGCGGGTGAGTGACAGAGCTTATCCGAGCGGCTGGAACTCTGCGCCGGCGTGGTCGAGCGTGAGGCCTCGGCCCTTTGGCTGCCTGGTACCTAAAACACTTCCATTGATCCAGCCACGGAGGGTGCTGGCTGGTGGCTCCATACCTCCATAGCTCCATAGCACCAGAGCTCCATAGCTCCATAGCACCAGAGCTCCATGGCTTCAGAGCTCCATAGCACCATAGCTCCATACCTCCAGAGCTCCAGGGCTCCATAGCTCCATACCTCCAGAGCTCCATACCTCCAGAGCTCCATACCTCCAGAGCTCCATAGCACCAGAGCTCCATGGCTTCAGAGCTCCATAGCACCATAGCTCCATACCTCCAGAGCTCCAGGGCTCCATAGCTCCATACCTCCAGAGCTCCATACCTCCAGAGCTCCATACCTCCAGAGCTCCATAGCACCAGAGCTCCATGGCTTCAGAGCTCCATAGCACCATAGCTCCATACCTCCAGAGCTCCAGGGCTCCATAGCTCCATACCTCCAGAGCTCCATACCTCCAGAGCTCCATACCTCCAGAGCTCCAGAGCTCCATAGCACCAGAGCTCCATGGCTTCAGAGCTCCATAGCACCATAGCTCCATACCTCCAGAGCTCCAGGGCTCCATAGCTCCATACCTCCAGAGCTCCATACCTCCAGAGCTCCAGAGCTCCATAGCACCAGAGCTCCATGGCTTCAGAGCTCCATAGCACCATAGCTCCATACCTCCAGAGCTCCAGGGCTCCATAGCTCCATACCTCCAGAGCTCCATACCTCCAGAGCTCCATACCTCCAGAGCTCCATAGCTCCATAGCACCAGAGCTCCATAGCTCCATAGCACCAGAGCTCCATAGCACCAGAGCTCCATAGCTCCATAGCACCAGAGCTCCATAGCTCCATAGCACCAGAGCTCCATAGCTCCATAGCACCAGAGCTCCATACTTCCAGAGCTCCATAGCTCCATAGCTCCATAGCACCAGAGCTCCATAGCTCCATAGCACCAGAGCTCCATGGCTTCAGAGCTCCATAGCACCATAGCTCCATACCTCCAGAGCTCCAGGGCTCCATAGCTCCATACCTCCAGAGCTCCATACCTCCAGAGCTCCATACCTCCAGAGCTCCATAGCACCAGAGCTCCATAGCTCCATAGCACCAGAGCTCCATAGCACCAGAACTCCATAGCACCAGAGCTCCATAGCTCCATAGCACCAGAGCTCCATAGCTCCATAGCACCAGAGCTCCATACTTCCAGAGCTCCATAGCTCCATAGCTCCATAGCACCAGAGCTCCATAGCTCCATAGCACCAGAGCTCCATAGCTCCATAGCACCAGAGCTCCATACTTCCATAGCTCCATAGCTCCATACCTCCAGAGCTCCATAGCTCCATAGCTCCATACCTCCAGAGCTCCATAGCTCCAGAGCTCCATAGCTCCATAGCTCCATAGCACCAGAGCTCCATAGCTCCATAGCACCAGAGCTCCATACTTCCATAGCTCCAGGGCTCCATAGCTCCAGGGCTCCATAGCTCCATACCTCCAGAGCTCCATAGCTCCATACTTCCAGAGCTCCATAGCTCCATAGCACCAGAGCTCCATAGCTCCATAGCACCAGAGCTCCATAGCTCCATAGCACCAGAGCTCCATAGCTCCATAGCACCAGAGCTCCATAGCTCCATAGCTCCAGGGCTCCATAGCTCCATAGCTCCAGGGCTCCATAGCTCCATAGCTCCAGGGCTCCATAGCTCCATAGCTCCATACCTCCAGAGCTCCATACCTCCAGAGCTCCATACCTCCATAGCACCAGAGCTCCATAGCTCCAGGGCTCCAGGGCTCCATAGCTCCATACCTCCAGAGCTCCATAGCTCCATACTTCCAGAGCTCCATAGCTCCATACTTCCATAGCTCCATAGCTCCATACTTCCATAGCACCTGAGCTCCATACCTCCAGAGCTCCATAGCTCCAGCCTTGGTGGCTGGTGGCTCCATAGCTCCATACTTCCATAGCTCTAAGTCAGAGAGTTGGCGAAAATTGCACTAAGTGCGAAAGCCCATTCATTTACAACGGCGTGTCCGCCAGGCGGCGACATTTCCCCGTTACCGGTGGCTGCGCGGCGGGTGAGTGACAGAGCTTATCCGAGCGGCTGGAACTCTGCGCCGGCGTGGTCGAGCGTGAGGCCTCGGCCCTTTGGCTGCCTGGTACCTAAAACACTTCCATTGATCCAGCCACGGAGGGTGCTGGCTGGTGGCTCCATACCTCCATAGCTCCATAGCACCAGAGCTCCATAGCTCCATAGCACCAGAGCTCCATGGCTTCAGAGCTCCATAGCACCATAGCTCCATACCTCCAGAGCTCCAGGGCTCCATAGCTCCATACCTCCAGAGCTCCATACCTCCAGAGCTCCATACCTCCAGAGCTCCATAGCACCAGAGCTCCATGGCTTCAGAGCTCCATAGCACCATAGCTCCATACCTCCAGAGCTCCAGGGCTCCATAGCTCCATACCTCCAGAGCTCCATACCTCCAGAGCTCCATACCTCCAGAGCTCCATAGCACCAGAGCTCCATGGCTTCAGAGCTCCATAGCACCATAGCTCCATACCTCCAGAGCTCCAGGGCTCCATAGCTCCATACCTCCAGAGCTCCATACCTCCAGAGCTCCATACCTCCAGAGCTCCAGAGCTCCATAGCACCAGAGCTCCATGGCTTCAGAGCTCCATAGCACCATAGCTCCATACCTCCAGAGCTCCAGGGCTCCATAGCTCCATACCTCCAGAGCTCCATACCTCCAGAGCTCCAGAGCTCCATAGCACCAGAGCTCCATGGCTTCAGAGCTCCATAGCACCATAGCTCCATACCTCCAGAGCTCCAGGGCTCCATAGCTCCATACCTCCAGAGCTCCATACCTCCAGAGCTCCATACCTCCAGAGCTCCATAGCTCCATAGCACCAGAGCTCCATAGCTCCATAGCACCAGAGCTCCATAGCACCAGAGCTCCATAGCTCCATAGCACCAGAGCTCCATAGCTCCATAGCACCAGAGCTCCATAGCTCCATAGCACCAGAGCTCCATACTTCCAGAGCTCCATAGCTCCATAGCTCCATAGCACCAGAGCTCCATAGCTCCATAGCACCAGAGCTCCATGGCTTCAGAGCTCCATAGCACCATAGCTCCATACCTCCAGAGCTCCAGGGCTCCATAGCTCCATACCTCCAGAGCTCCATACCTCCAGAGCTCCATACCTCCAGAGCTCCATAGCACCAGAGCTCCATAGCTCCATAGCACCAGAGCTCAGTAGCACCAGAACTCCATAGCACCAGAGCTCCATAGCTCCATAGCACCAGAGCTCCATAGCTCCATAGCACCAGAGCTCCATACTTCCAGAGCTCCATAGCTCCATAGCTCCATAGCACCAGAGCTCCATAGCTCCATAGCACCAGAGCTCCATAGCTCCATAGCACCAGAGCTCCATACTTCCATAGCTCCATAGCTCCATACCTCCAGAGCTCCATAGCTCCATAGCTCCATACCTCCAGAGCTCCATAGCTCCAGAGCTCCATAGCTCCATAGCTCCATAGCACCAGAGCTCCATAGCTCCATAGCACCAGAGCTCCATACTTCCATAGCTCCAGGGCTCCATAGCTCCAGGGCTCCATACCTCCAGAGCTCCATAGCTCCATACTTCCAGAGCTCCATAGCTCCATACTTCCATAGCTCCATACTTCCATACCTCCATAGCTCCATACTTCCATAGCACCAGAGCTCCATACTTCCATAGCACCAGAGCTCCATACCTCCAGAGCTCCAGAGCTCCAGCCTGGGTGGCTGGTGGCTCCATAGCTCCATACTTCCATAGCTCTAAGTCAGAGAGTTGGCGAAAATTGCACTAAGTGCGAAAGCCCATTCATTTACAACGGCGTGTCCACAAGGCGGCGACATTTCCCCGTTACCGGTGGCTGCGCGGCGGGTGAGTGACAGAGCTTATCCGAGCGGCTGGAACTCTGCGCCGGCGTGGTCGAGCGTGAGGCCTCGGCCCTTTGGCTGCCTGGTACCTAAAACACTTCCATTGATCCAGCCACGGAGGGTGCTGGCTGGTGGCTCCATACCTCCATAGCTCCATAGCACCAGAGCTCCATAGCTCCATAGCACCAGAGCTCCATGGCTTCAGAGCTCCATAGCACCATAGCTCCATACCTCCAGAGCTCCAGGGCTCCATAGCTCCATACCTCCAGAGCTCCATACCTCCAGAGCTCCATACCTCCAGAGCTCCATAGCACCAGAGCTCCATGGCTTCAGAGCTCCATAGCACCATAGCTCCATACCTCCAGAGCTCCAGGGCTCCATAGCTCCATACCTCCAGAGCTCCATACCTCCAGAGCTCCATACCTCCAGAGCTCCAGAGCTCCATAGCACCAGAGCTCCATGGCTTCAGAGCTCCATAGCACCATAGCTCCATACCTCCAGAGCTCCAGGGCTCCATAGCTCCATACCTCCAGAGCTCCATACCTCCAGAGCTCCAGAGCTCCATAGCACCAGAGCTCCATGGCTTCAGAGCTCCATAGCACCATAGCTCCATACCTCCAGAGCTCCAGGGCTCCATAGCTCCATACCTCCAGAGCTCCATACCTCCAGAGCTCCAGAGCTCCATAGCACCAGAGCTCCATGGCTTCAGAGCTCCATAGCACCATAGCTCCATACCTCCAGAGCTCCAGGGCTCCAAAGCTCCATACCTCCAGAGCTCCATACCTCCAGAGCTCCATACCTCCAGAGCTCCATAGCTCCATAGCACCAGAGCTCCATAGCTCCATAGCACCAGAGCTCCATAGCACCAGAGCTCCATAGCACCAGAGCTCCATAGCTCCATAGCACCAGAGCTCCATAGCTCCATAGCACCAGAGCTCCATAGCTCCATAGCACCAGAGCTCCATACTTCCAGAGCTCCATAGCTCCATAGCTCCATAGCACCAGAGCTCCATAGCTCCATAGCACCAGAGCTCCATAGCTCCATAGCACCAGAGCTCCATACTTCCATAGCTCCATAGCTCCATACCTCCAGAGCTCCATAGCTCCATAGCTCCATACCTCCAGAGCTCCATAGCTCCAGAGCTCCATAGCTCCATAGCACCAGAGCTCCATAGCTCCATAGCACCAGAGCTCCATACTTCCATAGCTCCAGGGCTCCATAGCTCCAGGGCTCCATAGCTCCATACCTCCAGAGCTCCATAGCTCCATACTTCCAGAGCTCCATAGCTCCATAGCACCAGAGCTCCATAGCTCCATAGCACCAGAGCTCCATAGCTCCATAGCACCAGAGCTCCATAGCTCCATAGCACCAGAGCTCCATAGCTCCATAGCTCCAGGGCTCCATAGCTCCATAGCTCCAGGGCTCCATAGCTCCATAGCTCCAGGGCTCCATAGCTCCATAGCTCCATACCTCCAGAGCTCCATACCTCCAGAGCTCCATACCTCCATAGCACCAGAGCTCCATAGCTCCAGGGCTCCAGGGCTCCATAGCTCCATACCTCCAGAGCTCCATAGCTCCATACTTCCAGAGCTCCATAGCTCCATAGCTCCATACTTCCATAGCTCCATAGCTCCATACTTCCATAGCACCTGAGCTCCATACCTCCAGAGCTCCATAGCTCCAGCCTGGGTGGCTGGTGGCTCCATAGCTCCATACTTCCATAGCTCTAAGTCAGAGAGTTGGCGAAAATTGCACTAAGTGCGAAAGCCCATTCATTTACAACGGCGTGTCCGCCAGGCGGCGACATTTCCCCGTTACCGGTGGCTGCGCGGCGGGTGAGTGACAGAGCTTATCCGAGCGGCTGGAACTCTGCGCCGGCGTGGTCGAGCGTGAGGCCTCGGCCCTTTGGCTGCCTGGTACCTAAAACACTTCCATTGATCCAGCCACGGAGGGTGCTGGCTGGTGGCTCCATACCTCCATAGCTCCATAGCACCAGAGCTCCATAGCTCCATAGCACCAGAGCTCCATGGCTTCAGAGCTCCATAGCACCATAGCTCCATACCTCCAGAGCTCCAGGGCTCCATAGCTCCATACCTCCAGAGCTCCATACCTCCAGAGCTCCATACCTCCAGAGCTCCATAGCACCAGAGCTCCATGGCTTCAGAGCTCCATAGCACCATAGCTCCATACCTCCAGAGCTCCAGGGCTCCATAGCTCCATACCTCCAGAGCTCCATACCTCCAGAGCTCCATACCTCCAGAGCTCCATAGCACCAGAGCTCCATGGCTTCAGAGCTCCATAGCACCATAGCTCCATACCTCCAGAGCTCCAGGGCTCCATAGCTCCATACCTCCAGAGCTCCATACCTCCAGAGCTCCATACCTCCAGAGCTCCAGAGCTCCATAGCACCAGAGCTCCATGGCTTCAGAGCTCCATAGCACCATAGCTCCATACCTCCAGAGCTCCAGGGCTCCATAGCTCCATACCTCCAGAGCTCCATACCTCCAGAGCTCCAGAGCTCCATAGCACCAGAGCTCCATGGCTTCAGAGCTCCATAGCACCATAGCTCCATACCTCCAGAGCTCCAGGGCTCCATAGCTCCATACCTCCAGAGCTCCATACCTCCAGAGCTCCATACCTCCAGAGCTCCATAGCTCCATAGCACCAGAGCTCCATAGCTCCATAGCACCAGAGCTCCATAGCACCAGAGCTCCATAGCACCAGAGCTCCATAGCTCCATAGCACCAGAGCTCCATAGCTCCATAGCACCAGAGCTCCATAGCTCCATAGCACCAGAGCTCCATACTTCCAGAGCTCCATAGCTCCATAGCTCCATAGCACCAGAGCTCCATAGCTCCATAGCACCAGAGCTCCATGGCTTCAGAGCTCCATAGCACCATAGCTCCATACCTCCAGAGCTCCAGGGCTCCATAGCGCCATACCTCCAGAGCTCCATACCTCCAAAGCTCCATACCTCCAGAGCTCCATAGCACCAGAGCTCCATAGCTCCATAGCACCAGAGCTCCATAGCACCAGAGCTCCATAGCACCAGAGCTCCATAGCTCCATAGCACCAGAGCTCCATAGCTCCATAGCACCAGAGCTCCATACTTCCAGAGCTCCATAGCTCCATAGCACCATAGCACCAGAGCTCCATAGCTCCATAGCACCAGAGCTCCATAGCTCCATAGCACCAGAGCTCCATACTTCCATAGCTCCATAGCTCCATACCTCCAGAGCTCCATAGCTCCATAGCTCCATACCTCCAGAGCTCCATAGCTCCAGAGCTCCATAGCTCCATAGCTCCATAGCACCAGAGCTCCATAGCTCCATAGCACCAGAGCTCCATACTTCCATAGCTCCAGGGCTCCATAGCTCCAGGGCTCCATACCTCCAGAGCTCCATAGCTCCATACTTCCAGAGCTCCATAGCTCCATACTTCCATAGCTCCATACTTCCATACCTCCATAGCTCCATACTTCCATAGCACCAGAGCTCCATACTTCCATAGCACCAGAGCTCCATACCTCCAGAGCTCCAGAGCTCCAGCCTGGGTGGCTGGTGGCTCCATAGCTCCATACTTCCATAGCTCTAAGTCAGAGAGTTGGCGAAAATTGCACTAAGTGCGAAAGCCCATTCATTTACAACGGCGTGTCCACAAGGCGGCGACATTTCCCCGTTACCGGTGGCTGCGCGGCGGGTGAGTGACAGAGCTTATCCGAGCGGCTGGAACTCTGCGCCGGCGTGGTCGAGCGTGAGGCCTCGGCCCTTTGGCTGCCTGGTACCTAAAACACTTCCATTGATCCAGCCACGGAGGGTGCTGGCTGGTGGCTCCATACCTCCATAGCTCCATAGCACCAGAGCTCCATAGCTCCATAGCACCAGAGCTCCATGGCTTCAGAGCTCCATAGCACCATAGCTCCATACCTCCAGAGCTCCAGGGCTCCATAGCTCCATACCTCCAGAGCTCCATACCTCCAGAGCTCCATACCTCCAGAGCTCCATAGCACCAGAGCTCCATGGCTTCAGAGCTCCATAGCACCATAGCTCCATAGCTCCAGAGCTCCAGGGCTCCATAGCTCCATACCTCCAGAGCTCCATACCTCCAGAGCTCCATACCTCCAGAGCTCCATAGCACCAGAGCTCCATGGCTTCAGAGCTCCATAGCACCATAGCTCCATACCTCCAGAGCTCCAGGGCTCCATAGCTCCATACCTCCAGAGCTCCATACCTCCAGAGCTCCATACCTCCAGAGCTCCAGAGCTCCATAGCACCAGAGCTCCATGGCTTCAGAGCTCCATAGCACCATAGCTCCATACCTCCAGAGCTCCAGGGCTCCATAGCTCCATACCTCCAGAGCTCCATACCTCCAGAGCTCCAGAGCTCCATAGCACCAGAGCTCCATGGCTTCAGAGCTCCATAGCACCATAGCTCCATACCTCCAGAGCTCCAGGGCTCCATAGCTCCATACCTCCAGAGCTCCATACCTCCAGAGCTCCAGAGCTCCATAGCACCAGAGCTCCATGGCTTCAGAGCTCCATAGCACCATAGCTCCATACCTCCAGAGCTCCAGGGCTCCAAAGCTCCATACCTCCAGAGCTCCATACCTCCAGAGCTCCATACCTCCAGAGCTCCATAGCTCCATAGCACCAGAGCTCCATAGCTCCATAGCACCAGAGCTCCATAGCACCAGAGCTCCATAGCACCAGAGCTCCATAGCTCCATAGCACCAGAGCTCCATAGCTCCATAGCACCAGAGCTCCATAGCTCCATAGCACCAGAGCTCCATACTTCCAGAGCTCCAAAGCTCCATAGCTCCATAGCACCAGAGCTCCATAGCTCCATAGCACCAGAGCTCCATAGCTCCATAGCACCAGAGCTCCATACTTCCATAGCTCCATAGCTCCATACCTCCAGAGCTCCATAGCTCCATAGCTCCATACCTCCAGAGCTCCATAGCTCCAGAGCTCCATAGCTCCATAGCACCAGAGCTCCATAGCTCCATAGCACCAGAGCTCCATACTTCCATAGCTCCAGGGCTCCATAGCTCCAGGGCTCCATAGCTCCATACCTCCAGAGCTCCATAGCTCCATACTTCCAGAGCTCCATAGCTCCATAGCACCAGAGCTCCATAGCTCCATAGCACCAGAGCTCCATAGCTCCATAGCACCAGAGCTCCATAGCTCCATAGCACCAGAGCTCCATAGCTCCATAGCTCCAGGGCTCCATAGCTCCATAGCTCCAGGGCTCCATAGCTCCATAGCTCCAGGGCTCCATAGCTCCATAGCTCCATACCTCCAGAGCTCCATACCTCCAGAGCTCCATACCTCCATAGCACCAGAGCTCCATAGCTCCAGGGCTCCAGGGCTCCATAGCTCCATACCTCCAGAGCTCCATAGCTCCATACTTCCAGAGCTCCATAGCTCCATAGCTCCATACTTCCATAGCTCCATAGCTCCATACTTCCATAGCACCTGAGCTCCATACCTCCAGAGCTCCATAGCTCCAGCCTGGGTGGCTGGTGGCTCCATAGCTCCATACTTCCATAGCTCTAAGTCAGAGAGTTGGCGAAAATTGCACTAAGTGCGAAAGCCCATTCATTTACAACGGCGTGTCCGCCAGGCGGCGACATTTCCCCGTTACCGGTGGCTGCGCGGCGGGTGAGTGACAGAGCTTATCCGAGCGGCTGGAACTCTGCGCCGGCGTGGTCGAGCGTGAGGCCTCGGCCCTTTGGCTGCCTGGTACCTAAAACACTTCCATTGATCCAGCCACGGAGGGTGCTGGCTGGTGGCTCCATACCTCCATAGATCCATAGCACCAGAGCTCCATAGCTCCATAGCACCAGAGCTCCATGGCTTCAGAGCTCCATAGCACCATAGCTCCATACCTCCAGAGCTCCAGGGCTCCATAACTCCATACCTCCAGAGCTCCATACCTCCAGAGCTCCATACCTCCAGAGCTCCATAGCACCAGAGCTCCATGGCTTCAGAGCTCCATAGCACCATAGCTCCATACCTCCAGAGCTCCAGGGCTCCATAGCTCCATACCTCCAGAGCTCCATACCTCCAGAGCTCCATACCTCCAGAGCTCCATAGCACCAGAGCTCCATGGCTTCAGAGCTCCATAGCACCATAGCTCCATACCTCCAGAGCTCCAGGGCTCCATAGCTCCATACCTCCAGAGCTCCATACCTCCAGAGCTCCATACCTCCAGAGCTCCATAGCACCAGAGCTCCATGGCTTCAGAGCTCCATAGCACCATAGCTCCATACCTCCAGAGCTCCAGGGCTCCATAGCTCCATACCTCCAGAGCTCCATACCTCCATACCTCCAGAGCTCCAGAGCTCCATAGCACCAGAGCTCCATGGCTTCAGAGCTCCATAGCACCATAGCTCCATACCTCCAGAGCTCCAGGGCTCCATAGCTCCATACCTCCATACCTCCAGAGCTCCATACCTCCAGAGCTCCATACCTCCAGAGCTCCATAGCTCCATAGCACCAGAGCTCCATAGCTCCATAGCACCAGAGCTCCATAGCACCAGAGCTCCATAGCACCAGAGCTCCATAGCTCCATAGCACCAGAGCTCCATAGCTCCATAGCACCAGAGCTCCATAGCTCCATAGCACCAGAGCTCCATACTTCCAGAGCTCCATAGCTCCATAGCTCCATAGCACCAGAGCTCCATAGCTCCATAGCACCAGAGCTCCATGGCTTCAGAGCTCCATAGCACCATAGCTCCATACCTCCAGAGCTCCAGGGCTCCATAGCTCCATACCTCCAGAGCTCCATACCTCCAGAGCTCCATACCTCCAGAGCTCCATAGCACCAGAGCTCCATAGCTCCATAGCACCAGAGCTCCATAGCACCAGAGCTCCATAGCACCAGAGCTCCATAGCTCCATAGCACCAGAGCTCCATAGCTCCATAGCACCAGAGCTCCATACTTCCAGAGCTCCATAGCTCCATAGCTCCATAGCACCAGAGCTCCATAGCTCCATAGCACCAGAGCTCCATAGCTCCATAGCACCAGAGCTCCATACTTCCATAGCTCCATAGCTCCATACCTCCAGAGCTCCATAGCTCCATAGCTCCATACCTCCAGAGCTCCATAGCTCCAGAGCTCCATAGCTCCATAGCTCCATAGCACCAGAGCTCCATAGCTCCATAGCACCAGAGCTCCATACTTCCATAGCTCCAGGGCTCCATAGCTCCAGGGCTCCATACCTCCAGAGCTCCATAGCTCCATACTTCCAGAGCTCCATAGCTCCATACTTCCATAGCTCCATACTTCCATACCTCCATAGCTCCATACTTCCATAGCACCAGAGCTCCATACTTCCATAGCACCAGAGCTCCATACCTCCAGAGCTCCAGAGCTCCAGCCTGGGTGGCTGGTGGCTCCATAGCTCCATACTTCCATAGCTCTAAGTCAGAGAGTTGGCGAAAATTGCAGTAAGTGCGAAAGCCCATTCATTTACAACGGCGTGTCCACAAGGCGGCGACATTTCCCCGTTACCGGTGGCTGCGCGGCGGGTGAGTGACAGAGCTTATCCGAGCGGCTGGAACTCTACGCCGGCGTGGTCGAGCGTGAGGCCTCGGCCCTTTGGCTGCCTGGTACCTAAAACACTTCCATTGATCCAGCCACGGAGGGTGCTGGCTGGTGGCTCCATACCTCCATAGCTCCATAGCACCAGAGCTCCATAGCTCCATAGCACCAGAGCTCCATGGCTTCAGAGCTCCATAGCACCATAGCTCCATACCTCCAGAGCTCCAGGGCTCCATAGCTCCATACCTCCAGAGCTCCATACCTCCAGAGCTCCATACCTCCAGAGCTCCATAGCACCAGAGCTCCATGGCTTCAGAGCTCCATAGCACCATAGCTCCATACCTCCAGAGCTCCAGGGCTCCATAGCTCCATACCTCCAGAGCTCCATACCTCCAGAGCTCCATACCTCCAGAGCTCCATAGCACCAGAGCTCCATGGCTTCAGAGCTCCATAGCACCATAGCTCCATACCTCCAGAGCTCCAGGGCTCCATAGCTCCATACCTCCAGAGCTCCATACCTCCAGAGCTCCATACCTCCAGAGCTCCATAGCACCAGAGCTCCATGGCTTCAGAGCTCCATAGCACCATAGCTCCATACCTCCAGAGCTCCAGGGCTCCATAGCTCCATACCTCCAGAGCTCCATACCTCCAGAGCTCCATACCTCCAGAGCTCCAGAGCTCCATAGCACCAGAGCTCCATGGCTTCAGAGCTCCATAGCACCATAGCTCCATACCTCTAGAGCTCCAGGGCTCCATAGCTCCATACCTCCAGAGCTCCATACCTCCAGAGCTCCAGAGCTCCATAGCACCAGAGCTCCATGGCTTCAGAGCTCCATAGCACCATAGCTCCATACCTCCAGAGCTCCAGGGCTCCATAGCTCCATACCTCCAGAGCTCCATACCTCCAGAGCTCCAGAGCTCCATAGCACCAGAGCTCCATGGCTTCAGAGCTCCATAGCACCATAGCTCCATACCTCCAGAGCTCCAGGGCTCCAAAGCTCCATACCTCCAGAGCTCCATTCCTCCAGAGCTCCATACCTCCAGAGCTCCATAGCTCCATAGCACCAGAGCTCCAGAGCTCCATAGCACCAGAGCTCCATAGCACCAGAGCTCCATAGCACCAGAGCTCCATAGCTCCATAGCACCAGAGCTCCATAGCTCCATAGCACCAGAGCTCCATAGCTCCATAGCACCAGAGCTCCATACTTCCAGAGCTCCATAGCTCCATAGCTCCATAGCACCAGAGCTCCATAGCTCCATAGCACCAGAGCTCCATAGCTCCATAGCACCAGAGCTCCATACTTCCATAGCTCCATAGCTCCATACCTCCAGAGCTCCATAGCTCCATAGCTCCATACCTCCAGAGATCCATAGCTCCAGAGCTCCATAGCTCCATAGCACCAGAGCTCCATAGCTCCATAGCACCAGAGCTCCATACTTCCATAGCTCCAGGGCTCCATAGCTCCAGGGCTCCATAGCTCCATACCTCCAGAGCTCCATAGCTCCATACTTCCAGAGCTCCATAGCTCCATAGCACCAGAGCTCCATAGCTCCATAGCACCAGAGCTCCATAGCTCCATAGCACAAGAGCTCCATAGCTCCATAGCACCAGAGCTCCATAGCTCCATAGCTCCAGGGCTCCATAGCTCCATAGCTCCAGGGCTCCATAGCTCCATAGCTCCAGGGCTCCATAGCTCCATAGCTCCATACCTCCAGAGCTCCATACCTCCAGAGCTCCATACCTCCATAGCACCAGAGCTCCATAGCTCCAGGGCTCCAGGGCTCCATAGCTCCATACCTCCAGAGCTCCATAGCTCCATACTTCCAGAGCTCCATAGCTCCATAGCTCCATACTTCCATAGCTCCATAGCTCCATACTTCCATAGCACCTGAGCTCCATACCTCCAGAGCTCCATAGCTCCAGCCTGGGTGGCTGGTGGCTCCATAGCTCCATACTTCCATAGCTCTAAGTCAGAGAGTTGGCGAAAATTGCACTAAGTGCGAAAGCCCATTCATTTACAACGGCGTGTCCACAAGGCGGCGACATTTCCCCGTTACCGGTGGCTGCGCGGCGGGTGAGTGACAGAGCTTATCCGAGCGGCTGGAACTCTGCGCCGGCGTGGTCGAGCGTGAGGCCTCGGCCCTTTGGCTGCCTGGTACCTAAAACACTTCCATTGATCCAGCCACGGAGGGTGCTGGCTGGTGGCTCCATACCTCCATAGCTCCATAGCACCAGAGCTCCATAGCTCCATAGCACCAGAGCTCCATGGCTTCAGAGCTCCATAGCACCATAGCTCCATACCTCCAGAGCTCCAGGGCTCCATAGCTCCATACCTCCAGAGCTCCATACCTCCAGAGCTCCATACCTCCAGAGCTCCATAGCACCAGAGCTCCATGGCTTCAGAGCTCCATAGCACCATAGCTCCATACCTCCAGAGCTCCAGGGCTCCATAGCTCCATACCTCCAGAGCTCCATACCTCCAGAGCTCCATACCTCCAGAGCTCCATAGCACCAGAGCTCCATGGCTTCAGAGCTCCATAGCACCATAGCTCCATACCTCCAGAGCTCCAGGGCTCCATAGCTCCATACCTCCAGAGCTCCATACCTCCAGAGCTCCATAGCACCAGAGCTCCATGGCTTCAGAGCTCCATAGCACCATAGTTCCATACCTCCAGAGCTCCAGGGCTCCATAGCTCCATACCTCCAGAGCTCCATACCTCCAGAGCTCCATACCTCCAGAGCTCCATAGCACCAGAGCTCCATGGCTTCAGAGCTCCATAGCACCATAGCTCCATACCTCCAGAGCTCCAGGGCTCCATAGCTCCATACCTCCATAGCTCCATAGCACCAGAGCTCCATAGCTCCATAGCACCAGAGCTCCATGGCTTCAGAGCTCCATAGCACCATAGCTCCATACCTCCAGAGCTCCAGGGCTCCATAGCTCCATACCTCCAGAGCTCCATACCTCCAGAGCTCCATACCTCCAGAGCTCCATAGCTCCATAGCACCAGAGCTCCATAGCTCCATAGCACCAGAGCTCCATAGCACCAGAGCTCCATAGCACCAGAGCTCCATAGCTCCATAGCACCAGAGCTCCATAGCTCCATAGCACCAGAGCTCCATAGCTCCATAGCACCAGAGCTCCAGGGCTCCATAGCGCCATACCTCCAGAGCTCCATACCTCCAGAGCTCCATACCTCCAGAGCTCCATAGCACCAGAGCTCCATAGCTCCATAGCACCAGAGCTCCATAGCACCAGAGCTCCATAGCACCAGAGCTCCATAGCTCCATAGCACCAGAGCTCCATAGCTCCATAGCACCAGAGCTCCATACTTCCAGAGCTCCATAGCTCCATAGCTCCATAGCACCAGAGCTCCATAGCTCCATAGCACCAGAGCTCCATAGCTCCATAGCACCAGAGCTCCATACTTCCATAGCTCCATAGCTCCATACCTCCAGAGCTCCATAGCTCCATAGCTCCATACCTCCAGAGCTCCATAGCTCCAGAGCTCCATAGCTCCATAGCTCCATAGCACCAGAGCTTCATAGCTCCATAGCACCAGAGCTCCATACTTCCATAGCTCCAGGGCTCCATAGCTCCAGGGCTCCATACCTCCAGAGCTCCATAGCTCCATACTTCCAGAGCTCCATAGCTCCATACTTCCATAGCTCCATACTTCCATACCTCCATAGCTCCATACTTCCATAGCACCAGAGCTCCATACTTCCATAGCACCAGAGCTCCATACCTCCAGAGCTCCAGAGCTCCAGCCTGGGTGGCTGGTGGCTCCATAGCTCCATACTTCCATAGCTCTAAGTCAGAGAGTTGGCGAAAATTGCACTAAGCCCATTCATTTACAACGGCGTGTCCACAAGGCGGCGACATTTCCCCGTTACCGGTGGCTGCGCGGCGGGTGAGTGACAGAGCTTATCCGAGCGGCTGGAACTCTGCGCCGGCGTGGTCGAGCGTGAGGCCTCGGCCCTTTGGCTGCCTGGTACCTAAAACACTTCCATTGATCCAGCCACGGAGGGTGCTGGCTGGTGGCTCCATACCTCCATAGCTCCATAGCACCAGAGCTCCATAGCTCCATAGCACCAGAGCTCCATGGCTTCAGAGCTCCATAGCACCATAGCTCCATACCTCCAGAGCTCCAGGGCTCCATAGCTCCATACCTCCAGAGCTCCATACCTCCAGAGCTCCATACCTCCAGAGCTCCATAGCACCAGAGCTCCATGGCTTCAGAGCTCCATAGCACCATAGCTCCATACCTCCAGAGCTCCAGGGCTCCATAGCTCCATACCTCCAGAGCTCCATACCTCCAGAGCTCCATACCTCCAGGGCTCCATAGCACCAGAGCTCCATGGCTTCAGAGCTCCATAGCACCATAGCTCCATACCTCCAGAGCTCCAGGGCTCCATAGCTCCATACCTCCAGAGCTCCATACCTCCAGAGCTCCATACCTCCAGAGCTCCAGAGCTCCATAGCACCAGAGCTCCATGGCTTCAGAGCTCCATAGCTCCATACCTCCAGAGCTCCAGGGCTCCATAGCTCCATACCTCCAGAGCTCCATACCTCCAGAGCTCCAGAGCTCCATAGCACCAGAGCTCCATGGCTTCAGAGCTCCATAGCACCATAGCTCCATACCTCCAGAGCTCCAGGGCTCCATAGCTCCATACCTCCAGAGCTCCATACCTCCAGAGCTCCATACCTCCAGAGCTCCATAGCTCCATAGCACCATAGCTCCATACCTCCAGAGCTCCAGGGCTCCATAGCTCCATACCTCCAGAGCTCCATACCTCCAGAGCTCCATACCTCCAGAGCTCCATAGCTCCATAGCACCAGAGCTCCATAGCTCCATAGCACCAGAGCTCCATAGCACCAGAGCTCCATAGCACCAGAGCTCCATAGCTCCATAGCACCAGAGCTCCATAGCTCCATAGCACCAGAGCTCCATAGCTCCATAGCACCAGAGCTCCATACTTCCAGAGCTCCATAGCTCCATAGCTCCATAGCACCAGAGCTCCATAGCTCCATAGCACCAGAGCTCCATGGCTTCAGAGCTCCATAGCACCATAGCTCCATACCTCCAGAGCTCCATACCTCCAGAGCTCCATACCTCCAGAGCTCCATAGCTCCATAGCACCAGAGCTCCATAGCTCCATAGCACCAGAGCTCCATAGCACCAGAGCTCCATAGCACCAGAGCTCCATAGCTCCATAGCACCAGAGCTCCAAAGCTCCATAGCACCAGAGCTCCATAGCTCCATAGCACCAGAGCTCCATACTTCCAGAGCTCCATAGCTCCATAGCTCCATAGCACCAGAGCTCCATAGCTCCATAGCACCAGAGCTCCATAGCTCCATAGCACCAGAGCTCCATACTTCCATAGCTCCATAGCTCCATACCTCCAGAGCTCCATAGCTCCATAGCTCCATACCTCCAGAGCTCCATAGCTCCAGAGCTCCATAGCTCCATAGCACCAGAGCTCCATAGCTCCATAGCACCAGAGCTCCATACTTCCATAGCTCCAGGGCTCCATAGCTCCAGGGCTCCATAGCTCCATACCTCCAGAGCTCCATAGCTCCATACTTCCAGAGCTCCATAGCTCCATAGCACCAGAGCTCCATAGCTCCATAGCACCAGAGCTCCATAGCTCCATAGCACCAGAGCTCCATAGCTCCATAGCACCAGAGCTCCATAGCTCCATAGCTCCAGGGCTCCATAGCTCCATAGCTCCAGGGCTCCATAGCTCCATAGCTCCAGGGCTCCATAGCTCCATAGCTCCATACCTCCAGAGCTCCATACCTCCAGAGCTCCATACCTCCATAGCACCAGAGCTCCTTAGCTCCAGGGCTCCAGGGCTCCATAGCTCCATACCTCCAGAGCTCCATAGCTCCATACTTCCAGAGCTCCATAGCTCCATAGCTCCATACTTCCATAGCTCCATAGCTCCATACTTCCATAGCACCTGAGCTCCATACCTCCAGAGCTCCATAGCTCCAGCCTGGGTGGCTGGTGGCTCCATAGCTCCATACTTCCATAGCTCTAAGTCAGAGAGTTGGCGAAAATTGCACTAAGTGCGAAAGCCCATTCATTTACAACGGCGTGTCCGCCAGGCGGCGACATTTCCCCGTTACCGGTGGCTGCGCGGCGGGTGAGTGACAGAGCTTATCCGAGCGGCTGGAACTCTGCGCCGGCGTGGTCGAGCGTGAGGCCTCGGCCCTTTGGCTGCCTGGTACCTAAAACACTTCCATTGATCCAGCCACGGAGGGTGCTGGCTGGTGGCTCCATACCTCCATAGCTCCATAGCACCAAAGCTCCATAGCTCCATAGCACCAGAGCTCCATGGCTTCAGAGCTCCATAGCACCATAGCTCCATACCTCCAGAGCTCCAGGGCTCCATAGCTCCATACCTCCAGAACTCCATACCTCCAGAGCTCCATACCTCCAGAGCTCCATAGCACCAGAGCTCCATGGCTTCAGAGCTCCATAGCACCATAGCTCCATACCTCCAGAGCTCCAGGGCTCCATAGCTCCATACCTCCAGAGCTCCATACCTCCAGAGCTCCATACCTCCAGAGCTCCATAGCACCAGAGCTCCATGGCTTCAGAGCTCCATAGCACCATAGCTCCATACCTCCAGAGCTCCAGGGCTCCATAGCTCCATACCTCCAGAGCTCCATACCTCCAGAGCTCCATACCTCCAGAGCTCCAGAGCTCCATAGCACCAGAGCTCCATGGCTTCAGAGCTCCATAGCTCCATACCTCCAGAGCTCCAGGGCTCCATAGCTCCATACCTCCAGAGCTCCATACCTCCAGAGCTCCAGAGCTCCATAGCACCAGAGCTCCATGGCTTCAGAGCTCCATAGCACCATAGCTCCATACCTCCAGAGCTCCAGGGCTCCATAGCTCCATACCTCCAGAGCTCCATACCTCCAGAGCTCCATACCTCCAGAGCTCCATAGCTCCATAGCACCAGAGCTCCATAGCTCCATAGCACCAGAGCTCCATAGCACCAGAGCTCCATAGCACCAGAGCTCCATAGCTCCATAGCACCAGAGCTCCATAGCTCCATAGCACCAGAGCTCCATAGCTCCATAGCACCAGAGCTCCATACTTCCAGAGCTCCATAGCTCCATAGCTCCATAGCACCAGAGCTCCATAGCTCCATAGCACCAGAGCTCCATAGCTCCATAGCACCAGAGCTCCATACTTCCATAGCTCCATAGCTCCATACCTCCAGAGCTCCATAGCTCCATAGCTGCATACCTCCAGAGCTCCATAGCTCCAGAGCTCCATAGCTCCATAGCTCCATAGCACCAGAGCTCCATAGCTCCATAGCACCAGAGCTCCATACTTCCATAGCTCCAGGGCTCCATAGCTCCAGGGCTCCATACCTCCAGAGCTCCATAGCTCCATACTTCCAGAGCTCCATAGCTCCATACTTCCATAGCTCCATACTTCCATACCTCCATAGCTCCATACTTCCATAGCACCAGAGCTCCATACTTCCATAGCACCAGAGCTCCATACCTCCAGAGCTCCAGAGCTCCAGCCTGGGTGGCTGGTGGCTCCATAGCTCCATACTTCCATAGCTCTAAGTCAGAGAGTTGGCGAAAATTGCACTAAGTGCGAAAGCCCATTCATTTACAACGGCGTGTCCACAAGGCGGCGACATTTGCCCGTTACCGGTGGCTGCGCGGCGGGTGAGTGACAGAGCTTATCCGAGCGGCTGGAACTCTGCGCCGGCGTGGTCGAGCGTGAGGCCTCGGCCCTTTGGCTGCCTGGTACCTAAAACACTTCCATTGATCCAGCCACGGAGGGTGCTGGCTGGTGGCTCCATACCTCCATAGCTCCATAGCACCAGAGCTCCATAGCTCCATAGCACCAGAGCTCCATGGCTTCAGAGCTCCATAGCACCATAGCTCCATACCTCCAGAGCTCCAGGGCTCCATAGCTCCATACCTCCAGAGCTCCATACCTCCAGAGCTCCATACCTCCAGAGCTCCATAGCACCAGAGCTCCATGGCTTCAGAGCTCCATAGCACCATAGCTCCATACCTCCAGAGCTCCAGGGCTCCATAGCTCCATACCTCCAGAGCTCCATACCTCCAGAGCTCCATACCTCCAGAGCTCCATAGCACCAGAGCTCCATGGCTTCAGAGCTCCATAGCACCATAGCTCCATACCTCCAGAGCTCCAGGGCTCCATAGCTCCATACCTCCAGAGCTCCATACCTCCAGAGCTCCATACCTCCAGAGCTCCATAGCACCAGAGCTCCATGGCTTCAGAGCTCCATAGCACCATAGCTCCATACCTCCAGAGCTCCAGGGCTCCATAGCTCCATACCTCCAGAGCTCCATACCTCCAGAGCTCCAGAGCTCCATAGCACCAGAGCTCCATGGCTTCAGAGCTCCATAGCACCATAGCTCCATACCTCCAGAGCTCCAGGGCTCCATAGCTCCATACCTCCAGAGCTCCATACCTCCAGAGCTCCAGAGCTCCATAGCACCAGAGCTCCATGGCTTCAGAGCTCCATAGCACCATAGCTCCATACCTCCAGAGCTCCAGGGCTCCATAGCTCCATACCTCCAGAGCTCCATACCTCCAGAGCTCCAGAGCTCCATAGCACCAGAGCTCCATGGCTTCAGAGCTCCATAGCACCATAGCTCCATACCTCCAGAGCTCCAGGGCTCCAAAGCTCCATACCTCCAGAGCTCCATACCTCCAGAGCTCCATACCTCCAGAGCTCCATAGCTCCATAGCACCAGAGCTCCATAGCTCCATAGCACCAGAGCTCCATAGCACCAGAGCTCCATAGCTCCATAGCACCAGAGCTCCATAGCTCCATAGCACCAGAGCTCCATAGCTCCATAGCACCAGAGCTCCATACTTCCATAGCTCCATAGCTCCATAGCTCCATAGCACCAGAGCTCCATAGCTCCATAGCACCAGAGCTCCATAGCTCCATAGCACCAGAGCTCCATACTTCCATAGCTCCATAGCTCCATACCTCCAGAGCTCCATAGCTCCATAGCTCCATACCTCCAGAGCTCCATAGCTCCAGAGCTCCATAGCTCCATAGCACCAGAGCTCCATAGCTCCATAGCACCAGAGCTCCATAGCTCCATAGCACCAGAGCTCCATAGCTCCATAGCACCAGAGCTCCATAGCTCCATAGCTCCAGGGCTCCATAGCTCCATAGCTCCAGGGCTCCATAGCTCCATAGCTCCAGGGCTCCATAGCTCCATAGCTCCATACCTCCAGAGCTCCATACCTCCAGAGCTCCATACCTCCATAGCACCAGAGCTCCATAGCTCCAGGGCTCCAGGGCTCCATAGCTCCATACCTCCAGAGCTCCATAGCTCCATACTTCCAGAGCTCCATAGCTCCATAGCTCCATACTTCCATAGCTCCATAGCTCCATACTTCCATAGCACCTGAGCTCCATACCTCCAGAGCTCCATAGCTCCAGCCTGGGTGGCTGGTGGCTCCATAGCTCCATACTTCCATAGCTCTAAGTCAGAGAGTTGGCGAAAATTGCACTAAGTGCGAAAGCCCATTCATTTACAACGGCGTGTCCGCCAGGCGGCGACATTTCCCCGTTACCGGTAGCTGCGCGGCGGGTGAGTGACAGAGCTTATCCGAGCGGCTGGAACTCTGCGCCGGCGTGGTCGAGCGTGAGGCCTCGGCCCTTTGGCTGCCTGGTACCTAAAACACTTCCATTGATCCAGCCACGGAGGGTGCTGGCTGGTGGCTCCATACCTCCATAGCTCCATAGCACCAGAGCTCCATAGCTCCATAGCACCAGAGCTCCATGGCTTCAGAGCTCCATAGCACCATAGCTCCATACCTCCAGAGCTCCAGGGCTCCATAGCTCCATACCTCCAGAGCTCCATACCTCCAGAGCTCCATACCTCCAGAGCTCCATAGCACCAGAGCTCCATGGCTTCAGAGCTCCATAGCACCATAGCTCCATACCTCCAGAGCTCCAGGGCTCCATAGCTCCATACCTCCAGAGCTCCATACCTCCAGAGCTCCATACCTCCAGAGCTCCATAGCACCAGAGCTCCATGGCTTCAGAGCTCCATAGCACCATAGCTCCATACCTCCAGAGCTCCAGGGCTCCATAGCTCCATACCTCCAGAGCTCCATACCTCCAGAGCTCCATACCTCCAGAGCTCCAGAGCTCCATAGCACCAGAGCTCCATGGCTTCAGAGCTCCATAGCTCCATACCTCCAGAGCTCCAGGGCTCCATAGCTCCATACCTCCAGAGCTCCATACCTCCAGAGCTCCAGAGCTCCATAGCACCAGAGCTCCATGGCTTCAGAGCTCCATAGCACCATAGCTCCATACCTCCAGAGCTCCAGGGCTCCATAGCTCCATACCTCCAGAGCTCCATACCTCCAGAGCTCCATACCTCCAGAGCTCCATAGCTCCATAGCACCAGAGCTCCATAGCTCCATAGCACCAGAGCTCCATAGCACCAGAGCTCCATAGCACCAGAGCTCCATAGCTCCATAGCACCAGAGCTCCATAGCTCCATAGCACCAGAGCTCCATAGCTCCATAGCACCAGAGCTCCATACTTCCAGAGCTCCATAGCTCCATAGCTCCATAGCACCAGAGCTCCATAGCTCCATAGCACCAGAGCTCCATGGCTTCAGAGCTCCATAGCACCATAGCTCCATACCTCCAGAGCTCCAGGGCTCCATAGCGCCATACCTCCAGAGCTCCATACCTCCAAAGCTCCATACCTCCAGAGCTCCATAGCACCAGAGCTCCATAGCTCCATAGCACCAGAGCTCCATAGCACCAGAGCTCCATAGCACCAGAGCTCCATAGCTCCATAGCACCAGAGCTCCATAGCTCCATAGCACCAGAGCTCCATACTTCCAGAGCTCCATAGCTCCATAGCACCATAGCACCAGAGCTCCATAGCTCCATAGCACCAGAGCTCCATAGCTCCATAGCACCAGAGCTCCATACTTCCATAGCTCCATAGCTCCATACCTCCAGAGCTCCATAGCTCCATAGCTCCATACCTCCAGAGCTCCATAGCTCCAGAGCTCCATAGCTCCATAGCTCCATAGCACCAGAGCTCCATAGCTCCATAGCACCAGAGCTCCATACTTCCATAGCTCCAGGGCTCCATAGCTCCAGGGCTCCATACCTCCAGAGCTCCATAGCTCCATACTTCCAGAGCTCCATAGCTCCATACTTCCATAGCTCCATACTTCCATACCTCCATAGTTCCATACTTCCATAGCACCAGAGCTCCATACTTCCATAGCACCAGAGCTCCATACCTCCAGAGCTCCAGAGCTCCAGCCTGGGTGGCTGGTGGCTCCATAGCTCCATACTTCCATAGCTCTAAGTCAGAGAGTTGGCGAAAATTGCACTAAGTGCGAAAGCCCATTCATTTACAACGGCGTGTCCACAAGGCGGCGACATTTCCCCGTTACCGGTGGCTGCGCGGCGGGTGAGTGACAGAGCTTATCCGAGCGGCTGGAACTCTGCGCCGGCGTGGTCGAGCGTGAGGCCTCGGCCCTTTGGCTGCCTGGTACCTAAAACACTTCCATTGATCCAGCCACGGAGGGTGCTGGCTGGTGGCTCCATACCTCCATAGCTCCATAGCACCAGAGCTCCATAGCTCCATAGCACCAGAGCTCCATGGCTTCAGAGCTCCATAGCACCATAGCTCCATACCTCCAGAGCTCCAGGGCTCCATAGCTCCATACCTCCAGAGCTCCATACCTCCAGAGCTCCATACCTCCAGAGCTCCATAGCACCAGAGCTCCATGGCTTCAGAGCTCCATAGCACCATAGCTCCATACCTCCAGAGCTCCAGGGCTCCATAGCTCCATACCTCCAGAGCTCCATACCTCCAGAGCTCCATACCTCCAGAGCTCCATAGCACCAGAGCTCCATGGCTTCAGAGCTCCATAGCACCATAGCTCCATACCTCCAGAGCTCCAGGGCTCCATAGCTCCATACCTCCAGAGCTCCATACCTCCAGAGCTCCATACCTCCAGAGCTCCATAGCACCAGAGCTCCATGGCTTCAGAGCTCCATAGCACCATAGCTCCATACCTCCAGAGCTCCAGGGCTCCATAGCTCCATACCTCCAGAGCTCCATACCTCCAGAGCTCCATACCTCCAGAGCTCCAGAGCTCCATAGCACCAGAGCTCCATGGCTTCAGAGCTCCATAGCACCATAGCTCCATACCTCCAGAGCTCCAGGGCTCCATAGCTCCATACCTCCAGAGCTCCATACCTCCAGAGCTCCAGAGCTCCATAGCACCAGAGCTCCATGGCTTCAGAGCTCCATAGCACCATAGCTCCATACCTCCAGAGCTCCAGGGCTCCATAGCTCCATACCTCCAGAGCTCCATACCTCCAGAGCTCCATACCTCCAGAGCTCCATAGCTCCATAGCACCAGAGCTCCATAGCTCCATAGCACCAGAGCTCCATAGCACCAGGGCTCCATAGAACCAGAGCTCCATAGCTCCATAGCACCAGAGCTCCATAGCTCCATAGCACCAGAGCTCCATAGCTCCATAGCACCAGAGCTCCATACTTCCAGAGCTCCATAGCTCCATAGCTCCATAGCACCAGAGCTCCATAGCTCCATAGCACCAGAGCTCCATGGCTTCAGAGCTCCATAGCACCATAGCTCCATACCTCCAGAGCTCCAGGGCTCCATAGCTCCATACCTCCAGAGCTCCATACCTCCAGAGCTCCATACCTCCAGAGCTCCATAGCACCAGAGCTCCATAGCTCCATAGCACCAGAGCTCCATAGCACCAGAGCTCCATAGCACCAGAGCTCCATAGCTCCATAGCACCAGAGCTCCATAGCTCCATAGCACCAGAGCTCCATACTTCCAGAGCTCCATAGCTCCATAGCTCCATAGCACCAGAGCTCCATAGCTCCATAGCACCAGAGCTCCATAGCTCCATAGCACCAGAGCTCCATACTTCCATAGCTCCATAGCTCCATACCTCCAGAGCTCCATAGCTCCATAGCTCCATACCTCCAGAGCTCCATAGCTCCAGAGCTCCATAGCTCCATAGCTCCATAGCACCAGAGCTCCATAGCTCCATAGCACCAGAGCTCCATACTTCCATAGCTCCAGGGCTCCATAGCTCCAGGGCTCCATACCTCCAGAGCTCCATAGCTCCATACTTCCAGAGCTCCATAGCTCCATACTTCCATAGCTCCATACTTCCATACCTCCATAGCTCCATACTTCCATAGCACCAGAGCTCCATACTTCCATAGCACCAGAGCTCCATACCTCCAGAGCTCCATAGCACCAGAGCTCCATAGCTCCATAGCACCAGAGCTCCATAGCTCCATAGCACCAGAGCTCCATAGCTCCATAGCACCAGAGCTCCATACTTCCAGAGCTCCATAGCTCCATAGCTCCATAGCACCAGAGCTCCATAGCTCCATAGCACTAGAGCTCCATAGCTCCATAGCACCAGAGCTCCATACTTCCATAGCTCCATAGCTCCATACCTCCAGAGCTCCATAGCTCCATAGCTCCATACCTCCAGAGCTCCATAGCTCCAGAGCTCCATAGCTCCATAGCACCAGAGCTCCATAGCTCCATAGCACCAGAGCTTCATACTTCCATAGCTCCAGGGCTCCATAGCTCCAGGGCTCCATAGCTCCATACCTCCAGAGCTCCATAGCTCCATACTTCCAGAGCTCCATAGCTCCATAGCACCAGAGCTCCATAGCTCCATAGCACCAGAGCTCCATAGCTCCATAGCACCAGAGCTCCATAGCTCCATAGCACCAGAGCTCCATAGCTCCATAGCTCCAGGGCTCCATAGCTCCATAGCTCCAGGGCTCCATAGCTCCATAGCTCCAGGGCTCCATAGCTCCATAGCTCCATACCTCCAGAGCTCCATACCTCCAGAGCTCCATACCTCCATAGCACCAGAGCTCCATAGCTCCAGGGCTCCAGGGCTCCATAGCTCCATACCTCCAGAGCTCCATAGCTCCATACTTCCAGAGCTCCATAGCTCCATAGCTCCATACTTCCATAGCTCCATAGCTCCATACTTCCATAGCACCTGAGCTCCATACCTCCAGAGCTCCATAGCTCCAGCCTGGGTGGCTGGTGGCTCCATAGCTCCATACTTCCATAGCTCTAAGTCAGAGAGTTGGCGAAAATTGCACTAAGTGCGAAAGCCCATTCATTTACAACGGCGTGTCCGCCAGGCGGCGACATTTCCCCGTTACCGGTGGCTGCGCGGCGGGTGAGTGACAGAGCTTATCCGAGCGGCTGGAACTCTGCGCCGGCGTGGTCGAGCGTGAGGCCTCGGCCCTTTGGCTGCCTGGTACCTAAAACACTTCCATTGATCCAGCCACGGAGGGTGCTGGCTGGTGGCTCCATACCTCCATAGCTCCATAGCACCAGAGCTCCATAGCTCCATAGCACCAGAGCTCCATGGCTTCAGAGCTCCATAGCACCATAGCTCCATACCTCCAGAGCTCCAGGGCTCCATAGCTCCATACCTCCAGAGCTCCATACCTCCAGAGCTCCATACCTCCAGAGCTCCATAGCACCAGAGCTCCATGGCTTCAGAGCTCCATAGCACCATAGCTCCATACCTCCGGAGCTCCAGGGCTCCATAGCTCCATACCTCCAGAGCTCCATACCTCCAGAGCTCCATACCTCCAGAGCTCCAGAGCTCCATAGCACCAGAGCTCCATGGCTTCAGAGCTCCATAGCACCATAGCTCCATACCTCCAGAGCTCCATAGCTCCATACTTCCAGAGCTCCATAGCTCCATAGCTCCATACTTCCATAGCTCCATAGCTCCATACTTCCATAGCACCAGAGCTCCATACCTCCAGAGCTCCAGAGCTCCAGCCTGGGTGGCTGGTGGCTCCATAGCTCCATACTTCCATAGCTCTAAGTCAGAGAGTTGGCGAAAATTGCACTAAGTGCGAAAGCCCATTCATTTACAACGGCGTGTCCGCCAGGCGGCGACATTTCCCCGTTACCGGTGGCTGCGCGGCGGGTGAGTGACAGAGCTTATCCGAGCGGCTGGAACTCTGCGCCGGCGTGGTCGAGCGTGAGGCCTCGGCCCTTTGGCTGCCTGGTACCTAAAACACTTCCATTGATCCAGCCACGGAGGGTGCTGGCTGGTGGCTCCATACCTCCATAGCTCCATAGCACCAGAGCTCCATAGCTCCATAGCACCAGAGCTCCATGGCTTCAGAGCTCCATAGCACCATAGCTCCATACCTCCAGAGCTCCAGGGCTCCATAGCTCCATACCTCCAGAGCTCCATACCTCCAGAGCTCCATACCTCCAGAGCTCCATAGCACCAGAGCTCCATGGCTTCAGAGCTCCATAGCACCATAGCTCCATACCTCCAGAGCTCCAGGGCTCCATAGCTCCATACCTCCAGAGCTCCATACCTCCAGAGCTCCATACCTCCAGAGCTCCAGAGCTCCATAGCACCAGAGCTCCATGGCTTCAGAGCTCCATAGCACCATAGCTCCATACCTCCAGAGCTCCAGGGCTCCATAGCTCCATACCTCCAGAGCTCCATACCTCCAGAGCTCCAGAGCTCCATAGCACCAGAGCTCCATGGCTTCAGAGCTCCATAGCACCATAGCTCCATACCTCCAGAGCTCCAGGGCTCCATAGCTCCATACCTCCAGAGCTCCATACCTCCAGAGCTCCAGAGCTCCATAGCACCAGAGCTCCATGGCTTCAGAGCTCCATAGCACCATAGCTCCATACCTCCAGAGCTCCAGGGCTCCAAAGCTCCATACCTCCAGAGCTCCATACCTCCAGAGCTCCATACCTCCAGAGCTCCATAGCTCCATAGCACCAGAGCTCCATAGCTCCATAGCACCAGAGCTCCATAGCACCAGAGCTCCATAGCACCAGAGCTCCATAGCTCCATAGCACCAGAGCTCCATAGCTCCATAGCACCAGAGCTCCATAGCTCCATAGCACCAGAGCTCCATACTTCCAGAGCTCCATAGCTCCATAGCTCCATAGCACCAGAGCTCCATAGCTCCATAGCACCAGAGCTCCATAGCTCCATAGCACCAGAGCTCCATACTTCCATAGCTCCATAGCTCCATACCTCCAGAGCTCCATAGCTCCATAGCTCCATACCTCCAGAGCTCCATAGCTCCAGAGCTCCATAGCTCCATAGCACCAGAGCTCCATAGCTCCATAGCACCAGAGCTCCATACTTCCATAGCTCCAGGGCTCCATAGCTCCAGGGCTCCATAGCTCCATACCTCCAGAGCTCCATAGCTCCATACTTCCAGAGCTCCATAGCTCCATAGCACCAGAGCTCCATAGCTCCATAGCACCAGAGCTCCATAGCTCCATAGCACCAGAGCTCCATAGCTCCATAGCACCAGAGCTCCATAGCTCCATAGCTCCAGGGCTCCATAGCTCCATAGCTCCAGGGCTCCATAGCTCCATAGCTCCAGGGCTCCATAGCTCCATAGCTCCATACCTCCAGAGCTCCATACCTCCAGAGCTCCATACCTCCATAGCACCAGAGCTCCATAGCTCCAGGGCTCCAGGGCTCCATAGCTCCATACCTCCAGAGCTCCATAGCTCCATACTTCCAGAGCTCCATAGCTCCATAGCTCCATACTTCCATAGCTCCATAGCTCCATACTTCCATAGCACCTGAGCTCCATACCTCCAGAGCTCCATAGCTCCAGCCTGGGTGGCTGGTGGCTCCATAGCTCCATACTTCCATAGCTCTAAGTCAGAGAGTTGGCGAAAATTGCACTAAGTGCGAAAGCCCATTCATTTACAACGGCGTGTCCGCCAGGCGGCGACATTTCCCCGTTACCGGTGGCTGCGCGGCGGGTGAGTGACAGAGCTTATCCGAGCGGCTGGAACTCTGCGCCGGCGTGGTCGAGCGTGAGGCCTCGGCCCTTTGGCTGCCTGGTACCTAAAACACTTCCATTGATCCAGCCACGGAGGGTGCTGGCTGGTGGCTCCATACCTCCATAGCTCCATAGCACCAGAGCTCCATAGCTCCATAGCACCAGAGCTCCATGGCTTCAGAGCTCCATAGCACCATAGCTCCATACCTCCAGAGCTCCAGGGCTCCATAGCTCCATACCTCCAGAGCTCCATACCTCCAGAGCTCCATACCTCCAGAGCTCCATAGCACCAGAGCTCCATGGCTTCAGAGCTCCATAGCACCATAGCTCCATACCTCCAGAGCTCCAGGGCTCCATAGCTCCATACCTCCAGAGCTCCATACCTCCAGAGCTCCATACCTCCAGAGCTCCATAGCACCAGAGCTCCATGGCTTCAGAGCTCCATAGCACCATAGCTCCATACCTCCAGAGCTCCAGGGCTCCATAGCTCCATACCTCCAGAGCTCCATACCTCCAGAGCTCCATACCTCCAGAGCTCCAGAGCTCCATAGCACCAGAGCTCCATGGCTTCAGAGCTCCATAGCACCATAGCTCCATACCTCCAGAGCTCCAGGGCTCCATAGCTCCATACCTCCAGAGCTCCATACCTCCAGAGCTCCAGAGCTCCATAGCACCAGAGCTCCATGGCTTCAGAGCTCCATAGCACCATAGCTCCATACCTCCAGAGCTCCAGGGCTCCATAGCTCCATACCTCCAGAGCTCCATACCTCCAGAGCTCCATACCTCCAGAGCTCCATAGCTCCATAGCACCAGAGCTCCATAGCTCCATAGCACCAGAGCTCCATAGCACCAGAGCTCCATAGCACCAGAGCTCCATAGCTCCATAGCACCAGAGCTCCATAGCTCCATAGCACCAGAGCTCCATAGCTCCATAGCACCAGAGCTCCATACTTCCAGAGCTCCATAGCTCCATAGCTCCATAGCACCAGAGCTCCATAGCTCCATAGCACCAGAGCTCCATGGCTTCAGAGCTCCATAGCACCATAGCTCCATACCTCCAGAGCTCCAGGGCTCCATAGCGCCATACCTCCAGAGCTCCATACCTCCAAAGCTCCATACCTCCAGAGCTCCATAGCACCAGAGCTCCATAGCTCCATAGCACCAGAGCTCCATAGCACCAGAGCTCCATAGCACCAGAGCTCCATAGCTCCATAGCACCAGAGCTCCATAGCTCCATAGCACCAGAGCTCCATACTTCCAGAGCTCCATAGCTCCATAGCACCATAGCACCAGAGCTCCATAGCTCCATAGCACCAGAGCTCCATAGCTCCATAGCACCAGAGCTCCATACTTCCATAGCTCCATAGCTCCATACCTCCAGAGCTCCATAGCTCCATAGCTCCATACCTCCAGAGCTCCATAGCTCCAGAGCTCCATAGCTCCATAGCTCCATAGCACCAGAGCTCCATAGCTCCATAGCACCAGAGCTCCATACTTCCATAGCTCCAGGGCTCCATAGCTCCAGGGCTCCATACCTCCAGAGCTCCATAGCTCCATACTTCCAGAGCTCCATAGCTCCATACTTCCATAGCTCCATACTTCCATACCTCCATAGCTCCATACTTCCATAGCACCAGAGCTCCATACTTCCATAGCACCAGAGCTCCATACCTCCAGAGCTCCAGAGCTCCAGCCTGGGTGGCTGGTGGCTCCATAGCTCCATACTTCCATAGCTCTAAGTCAGAGAGTTGGCGAAAATTGCACTAAGTGCGAAAGCCCATTCATTTACAACGGCGTGTCCACAAGGCGGCGACATTTCCCCGTTACCGGTGGCTGCGCGGCGGGTGAGTGACAGAGCTTATCCGAGCGGCTGGAACTCTACGCCGGCGTGGTCGAGCGTGAGGCCTCGGCCCTTTGGCTGCCTGGTACCTAAAACACTTCCATTGATCCAGCCACGGAGGGTGCTGGCTGGTGGCTCCATACCTCCAGAGCTCCATAGCTCCATAGCTCCATAGCACCAGAGCTCCATAGCTCCATAGCACCAGAGCTCCATGGCTTCAGAGCTCCATAGCACCATAGCTCCATACCTCCAGAGCTCCAGGGCTCCATAGCGCCATACCTCCAGAGCTCCATACCTCCAAAGCTCCATACCTCCAGAGCTCCATAGCACCAGAGCTCCATAGCTCCATAGCACCAGAGCTCCATAGCACCAGAGCTCCATAGCACCAGAGCTCCAGAGCTCCATAGCACCAGAGCTCCATAGCTCCATAGCACCAGAGCTCCATACTTCCAGAGCTCCATAGCTCCATAGCACCATAGCACCAGAGCTCCATAGCTCCATAGCACCAGAGCTCCATAGCTCCATAGCACCAGAGCTCCATACTTCCATAGCTCCATAGCTCCATACCTCCAGAGCTCCATAGCTCCATAGCTCCATACCTCCAGAGCTCCATAGCTCCAGAGCTCCATAGCTCCATAGCTCCATAGCACCAGAGCTCCATAGCTCCATAGCACCAGAGCTCCATACTTCCATAGCTCCAGGGCTCCATAGCTCCAGGGCTCCATACCTCCAGAGCTCCATAGCTCCATACTTCCAGAGCTCCATAGCTCCATACTTCCATAGCTCCATACTTCCATACCTCCATAGCTCCATACTTCCATAGCACCAGAGCTCCATACTTCCATAGCACCAGAGCTCCATACCTCCAGAGCTCCAGAGCTCCAGCCTGGGTGGCTGGTGGCTCCATAGCTCCATACTTCCATAGCTCTAAGTCAGAGAGTTGGCGAAAATTGCACTAAGTGCGAAAGCCCATTCATTTACAACGGCGTGTCCACAAGGCGGCGACATTTCCCCGTTACCGGTGGCTGCGCGGCGGGTGAGTGACAGAGCTTATCCGAGCGGCTGGAACTCTACGCCGGCGTGGTCGAGCGTGAGGCCTCGGCCCTTTGGCTGCCTGGTACCTAAAACACTTCCATTGATCCAGCCACGGAGGGTGCTGGCTGGTGGCTCCATACCTCCATAGCTCCATAGCACCAGAGCTCCATAGCTCCATAGCACCAGAGCTCCATGGCTTCAGAGCTCCATAGCACCATAGCTCCATACCTCCAGAGCTCCAGGGCTCCATAGCTCCATACCTCCAGAGCTCCATACCTCCAGAGCTCCATACCTCCAGAGCTCCATAGCACCAGAGCTCCATGGCTTCAGAGCTCCATAGCACCATAGCTCCATACCTCCAGAGCTCCAGGGCTCCATAGCTCCATACCTCCAGAGCTCCATACCTCCAGAGCTCCATACCTCCAGAGCTCCATAGCACCAGAGCTCCATGGCTTCAGAGCTCCATAGCACCATAGCTCCATACCTCCAGAGCTCCAGGGCTCCATAGCTCCATACCTCCAGAGCTCCATACCTCCAGAGCTCCATACCTCCAGAGCTCCATAGCACCAGAGCTCCATGGCTTCAGAGCTCCATAGCACCATAGCTCCATACCTCCAGAGCTCCAGGGCTCCATAGCTCCAGAGCTCCATACCTCCAGAGCTCCATACCTCCAGAGCTCCAGAGCTCCATAGCACCAGAGCTCCATGGCTTCAGAGCTCCATAGCACCATAGCTCCATACCTCTAGAGCTCCAGGGCTCCATAGCTCCATACCTCCAGAGCTCCATACCTCCAGAGCTCCAGAGCTCCATAGCACCAGAGCTCCATGGCTTCAGAGCTCCATAGCACCATAGCTCCATACCTCCAGAGCTCCAGGGCTCCATAGCTCCATACCTCCAGAGCTCCATACCTCCAGAGCTCCATAGCACCAGAGCTCCATGGCTTCAGAGCTCCATAGCACCATAGCTCCATACCTCCAGAGCTCCAGGGCTCCAAAGCTCCATACCTCCAGAGCTCCATTCCTCCAGAGCTCCATACCTCCAGAGCTCCATAGCTCCATAGCACCAGAGCTCCAGAGCTCCATAGCACCAGAGCTCCATAGCACCAGAGCTCCATAGCACCAGAGCTCCATAGCTCCATAGCACCAGAGCTCCATAGCTCCATAGCACCAGAGCTCCATAGCTCCATAGCACCAGAGCTCCATACTTCCAGAGCTCCATAGCTCCATAGCTCCATAGCACCAGAGCTCCATAGCTCCATAGCACCAGAGCTCCATAGCTCCATAGCACCAGAGCTCCATACTTCCATAGCTCCATAGCTCCATACCTCCAGAGCTCCATAGCTCCATAGCTCCATACCTCCAGAGATCCATAGCTCCAGAGCTCCATAGCTCCATAGCACCAGAGCTCCATAGCTCCATAGCACCAGAGCTCCATACTTCCATAGCTCCAGGGCTCCATAGCTCCAGGGCTCCATAGCTCCATACCTCCAGAGCTCCATAGCTCCATACTTCCAGAGCACCATAGCTCCATAGCACCAGAGCTCCATAGCTCCATAGCACCAGAGCTCCATAGCTCCATAGCACAAGAGCTCCATAGCTCCATAGCACCAGAGCTCCATAGCTCCATAGCTCCAGGGCTCCATAGCTCCATAGCTCCAGGGCTCCATAGCTCCATAGCTCCAGGGCTCCATAGCTCCATAGCTCCATACCTCCAGAGCTCCATACCTCCAGAGCTCCATACCTCCATAGCACCAGAGCTCCATAGCTCCAGGGCTCCAGGGCTCCATAGCTCCATACCTCCAGAGCTCCATAGCTCCATACTTCCAGAGCTCCATAGCTCCATAGCTCCATACTTCCATAGCTCCATAGCTCCATACTTCCATAGCACCTGAGCTCCATACCTCCAGAGCTCCATAGCTCCAGCCTGGGTGGCTGGTGGCTCCATAGCTCCATACTTCCATAGCTCTAAGTCAGAGAGTTGGCGAAAATTGCACTAAGTGCGAAAGCCCATTCATTTACAACGGCGTGTCCGCCAGGCGGCGACATTTCCCCGTTACCGGTGGCTGCGCGGCGGGTGAGTGACAGAGCTTATCCGAGCGGCTGGAACTCTGCGCCGGCGTGGTCGAGCGTGAGGCCTCGGCCCTTTGGCTGCCTGGTACCTAAAACACTTCCATTGATCCAGCCACGGAGGGTGCTGGCTGGTGGCTCCATACCTCCATAGCTCCATAGCACCAGAGCTCCATAGCTCCATAGCACCAGAGCTCCATGGCTTCAGAGCTCCATAGCACCATAGCTCCATACCTCCAGAGCTCCAGGGCTCCATAGCTCCATACCTCCAGAGCTCCATACCTCCAGAGCTCCATACCTCCAGAGCTCCATAGCACCAGAGCTCCATGGCTTCAGAGCTCCATAGCACCATAGCTCCATACCTCCAGAGCTCCAGGGCTCCATAGCTCCATACCTCCAGAGCTCCATACCTCCAGAGCTCCATACCTCCAGAGCTCCATAGCACCAGAGCTCCATGGCTTCAGAGCTCCATAGCACCATAGCTCCATACCTCCAGAGCTCCAGGGCTCCATACCTCCAGAGCTCCATACCTCCAGAGCTCCATACCTCCAGAGCTCCAGAGCTCCATAGCACCAGAGCTCCATGGCTTCAGAGCTCCATAGCACCATAGCTCCATACCTCCAGAGCTCCAGGGCTCCATAGCTCCATACCTCCAGAGCTCCATACCTCCAGAGCTCCAGAGCTCCATAGCACCAGAGCTCCATGGCTTCAGAGCTCCATAGCACCATAGCTCCATACCTCCAGAGCTCCAGGGCTCCATAGCTCCATACCTCCAGAGCTCCATACCTCCAGAGCTCCATACCTCCAGAGCTCCATAGCTCCATAGCACCAGAGCTCCATAGCTCCATAGCACCAGAGCTCCATAGCACCAGAGCTCCATAGCACCAGAGCTCCATAGCTCCATAGCACCAGAGCTCCATAGCTCCATAGCACCAGAGCTCCATAGCTCCATAGCACCAGAGCTCCATACTTCCAGAGCTCCATAGCTCCATAGCTCCATAGCACCAGAGCTCCATAGCTCCATAGCACCAGAGCTCCATGGCTTCAGAGCTCCATAGCACCATAGCTCCATACCTCCAGAGCTCCAGGGCTCCATAGCTCCATACCTCCAGAGCTCCATACCTCCAGAGCTCCATACCTCCAGAGCTCCATAGCACCAGAGCTCCATAGCTCCATAGCACCAGAGCTCCATAGCACCAGAGCTCCATAGCACCAGAGCTCCATAGCTCCATAGCACCAGAGCTCCATAGCTCCATAGCACCAGAGCTCCATACTTCCAGAGCTCCATAGCTCCATAGCACCAGAGCTCCATACCTCCAGAGCTCCATAGCACCAGAGCTCCATAGCTCCATAGCACCAGAGCTCCATAGCACCAGAGCTCCATAGCACCAGAGCTCCATAGCTCCATAGCACCAGAGCTCCATAGCTCCATAGCACCAGAGCTCCATACTTCCAGAGCTCCATAGCTCCATAGCACCAGAGCTCCATAGCTCCATAGCACCAGAGCTCCATAGCTCCATAGCACCAGAGCTCCATACTTCCATAGCTCCATAGCTCCATACCTCCAGAGCTCCATAGCTCCATAGCTCCATACCTCCAGAGCTCCATAGCTCCAGAGCTCCATAGCTCCATAGCTCCATAGCACCAGAGCTCCATAGCTCCATAGCACCAGAGCTCCATACTTCCATAGCTCCAGGGCTCCATAGCTCCAGGGCTCCATACCTCCAGAGCTCCATAGCTCCATACTTCCAGAGCTCCATAGCTCCATACTTCCATAGCTCCATACTTCCATAGCTCCATAGCTCCATACTTCCATAGCACCAGAGCTCCATACTTCCATAGCACCAGAGCTCCATACCTCCAGAGCTCCAGAGCTCCAGCCTGGGTGGCTGGTGGCTCCATAGCTCCATACTTCCATAGCTCTAAGTCAGAGAGTTGGCGAAAATTGCACTAAGTGCGAAAGCCCATTCATTTACAACGGCGTGTCCACAAGGCGGCGACATTTCCCCGTTACCGGTGGCTGCGCGGCGGGTGAGTGACAGAGCTTATCCGAGCGGCTGGAACTCTGCGCCGGCGTGGTCGAGCGTGAGGCCTCGGCCCTTTGGCTGCCTGGTACCTAAAACACTTCCATTGATCCAGCCACGGAGGGTGCTGGCTGGTGGCTCCATACCTCCATAGCTCCATAGCACCAGAGCTCCATAGCTCCATAGCACCAGAGCTCCATGGCTTCAGAGCTCCATAGCACCATAGCTCCATACCTCCAGAGCTCCAGGGCTCCATAGCTCCATACCTCCAGAGCTCCATACCTCCAGAGCTCCATACCTCCAGAGCTCCATAGCACCAGAGCTCCATGGCTTCAGAGCTCCATAGCACCATAGCTCCATACCTCCAGAGCTCCAGGGCTCCATAGCTCCATACCTCCAGAGCTCCATACCTCCAGAGCTCCATACCTCCAGAGCTCCAGAGCTCCATAGCACCAGAGCTCCATGGCTTCAGAGCTCCATAGCACCATAGCTCCATACCTCCAGAGCTCCAGGGCTCCATAGCTCCATACCTCCAGAGCTCCATACCTCCAGAGCTCCAGAGCTCCATAGCACCAGAGCTCCATGGCTTCAGAGCTCCATAGCACCATAGCTCCATACCTCCAGAGCTCCAGGGCTCCATAGCTCCATACCTCCAGAGCTCCATACCTCCAGAGCTCCAGAGCTCCATAGCACCAGAGCTCCATGGCTTCAGAGCTCCATAGCACCATAGCTCCATACCTCCAGAGCTCCAGGGCTCCAAAGCTCCATACCTCCAGAGCTCCATACCTCCAGAGCTCCATAGCTCCATAGCACCAGAGCTCCATAGCTCCATAGCACCAGAGCTCCATAGCACCAGAGCTCCATAGCACCAGAGCTCCATAGCTCCATAGCACCAGAGCTCCATAGCTCCATAGCACCAGAGCTCCATAGCTCCATAGCACCAGAGCTCCATACTTCCAGAGCTCCATAGCTCCATAGCTCCATAGCACCAGAGCTCCATAGCTCCATAGCACCAGAGCTCCATAGCTCCATAGCACCAGAGCTCCATACTTCCATAGCTCCATAGCTCCATACCTCCAGAGCTCCATAGCTCCATAGCTCCATACCTCCAGAGCTCCATAGCTCCAGAGCTCCATAGCTCCATAGCACCAGAGCTCCATAGCTCCATAGCACCAGAGCTCCATACTTCCATAGCTCCAGGGCTCCATAGCTCCAGGGCTCCATAGCTCCATACCTCCAGAGCTCCATAGCTCCATACTTCCAGAGCTCCATAGCTCCATAGCACCAGAGCTCCATAGCTCCATAGCACCAGAGCTCCATAGCTCCATAGCACCAGAGCTCCATAGCTCCATAGCACCAGAGCTCCATAGCTCCATAGCTCCAGGGCTCCATAGCTCCATAGCTCCAGGGCTCCATAGCTCCATAGCTCCAGGGCTCCATAGCTCCATAGCTCCATACCTCCAGAGCTCCATACCTCCAGAGCTCCATACCTCCATAGCACCAGAGCTCCATAGCTCCAGGGCTCCAGGGCTCCATAGCTCCATACCTCCAGAGCTCCATAGCTCCATACTTCCAGAGCTCCATAGCTCCATAGCTCCATACTTCCATAGCTCCATAGCTCCATACTTCCATAGCACCTGAGCTCCATACCTCCAGAGCTCCATAGCTCCAGCCTGGGTGGCTGGTGGCTCCATAGCTCCATACTTCCATAGCTCTAAGTCAGAGAGTTGGCGAAAATTGCGAAAAGTGCGAAAGCCCATTCATTTACAACGGCGTGTCCGCCAGGCGGCGACATTTCCCCGTTACCGGTGGCTGCGCGGCGGGTGAGTGACAGAGCTTATCCGAGCGGCTGGAACTCTGCGCCGGCGTGGTCGAGCGTGAGGCCTCGGCCCTTTGGCTGCCTGGTACCTAAAACACTTCCATTGATCCAGCCACGGAGGGTGCTGGCTGGTGGCTCCATACCTCCATAGCTCCATAGCACCAGAGCTCCATAGCTCCATAGCACCAGAGCTCCATGGCTTCAGAGCTCCATAGCACCATAGCTCCATACCTCCAGAGCTCCAGGGCTCCATAGCTCCATACCTCCAGAGCTCCATACCTCCAGAGCTCCATACCTCCAGAGCTCCATAGCACCAGAGCTCCATGGCTTCAGAGCTCCATAGCACCATAGCTCCATACCTCCAGAGCTCCAGGGCTCCATAGCTCCATACCTCCAGAGCTCCATACCTCCAGAGCTCCATACCTCCAGAGCTCCATAGCACCAGAGCTCCATGGCTTCAGAGCTCCATAGCACCATAGCTCCATACCTCCAGAGCTCCAGGGCTCCATAGCTCCATACCTCCAGAGCTCCATACCTCCAGAGCTCCATACCTCCAGAGCTCCATAGCACCAGAGCTCCATGGCTTCAGAGCTCCATAGCACCATAGCTCCATACCTCCAGAGCTCCAGGGCTCCATAGCTCCATACCTCCAGAGCTCCATACCTCCAGAGCTCCATACCTCCAGAGCTCCATAGCACCAGAGCTCCATGGCTTCAGAGCTCCATAGCACCATAGCTCCATACCTCCAGAGCTCCAGGGCTCCATAGCTCCATACCTCCAGAGCTCCATACCTCCAGAGCTCCATACCTCCAGAGCTCCAGAGCTCCATAGCACCAGAGCTCCATGGCTTCAGAGCTCCATAGCACCATAGCTCCATACCTCCAGAGCTCCAGGGCTCCATAGCTCCATACCTCCAGAGCTCCATACCTCCAGAGCTCCATACCTCCAGAGCTCCAGAGCTCCATAGCACCAGAGCTCCATGGCTTCAGAGCTCCATAGCACCATAGCTCCATACCTCCAGAGCTCCAGGGCTCCATAGCTCCATACCTCCAGAGCTCCATACCTCCAGAGCTCCAGAGCTCCATAGCACCAGAGCTCCATGGCTTCAGAGCTCCATAGCACCATAGCTCCATACCTCCAGAGCTCCAGGGCTCCATAGCTCCATACCTCCAGAGCTCCATACCTCCAGAGCTCCAGAGCTCCATAGCACCAGAGCTCCATGGCTTCAGAGCTCCATAGCACCATAGCTCCATACCTCCAGAGCTCCAGGGCTCCAAAGCTCCATACCTCCAGAGCTCCATACCTCCAGAGCTCCATACCTCCAGAGCTCCATAGCTCCATAGCACCAGAGCTCCATAGCTCCATAGCACCAGAGCTCCATAGCACCAGAGCTCCATAGCACCAGAGCTCCATAGCTCCATAGCACCAGAGCTCCATAGCTCCATAGCACCAGAGCTCCATAGCTCCATAGCACCAGAGCTCCATACTTCCAGAGCTCCATAGCTCCATAGCTCCATAGCACCAGAGCTCCATAGCTCCATAGCACCAGAGCTCCATAGCTCCATAGCACCAGAGCTCCATACTTCCATAGCTCCATAGCTCCATACCTCCAGAGCTCCATAGCTCCATAGCTCCATACCTCCAGAGCTCCATAGCTCCAGAGCTCCATAGCTCCATAGCACCAGAGCTCCATAGCTCCATAGCACCAGAGCTCCAGCCTGGGTGGCTGGTGGCTCCATAGCTCCATACTTCCATAGCTCTAAGTCAGAGACTTGGCGAAAATTGCACTAAGTGCGAAAGCCCATTCATTTACAACGGCGTGTCCACAAGGCGGCGACATTTCCCCGTTACCGGTGGCTGCGCGGCGGGTGAGTGACAGAGCTTATCCGAGCGGCTGGAACTCTGCGCCGGCGTGGTCGAGCGTGAGGCCTCGGCCCTTTGGCTGCCTGGTACCTAAAACACTTCCATTGATCCAGCCACGGAGGGTGCTGGCTGGTGGCTCCATACCTCCATAGCTCCATAGCACCAGAGCTCCATAGCTCCATAGCACCAGAGCTCCATGGCTTCAGAGCTCCATAGCACCATAGCTCCATACCTCCAGAGCTCCAGGGCTCCATAGCTCCATACCTCCAGAGCTCCATACCTCCAGAGCTCCATACCTCCAGAGCTCCATAGCACCAGAGCTCCATGGCTTCAGAGCTCCATAGCACCATAGCTCCATACCTCCAGAGCTCCAGGGCTCCATAGCTCCATACCTCCAGAGCTCCATACCTCCAGAGCTCCATACCTCCAGAGCTCCAGAGCTCCATAGCACCAGAGCTCCATGGCTTCAGAGCTCCATAGCACCATAGCTCCATACCTCCAGAGCTCCAGGGCTCCATAGCTCCATACCTCCAGAGCTCCATACCTCCAGAGCTCCAGAGCTCCATAGCACCAGAGCTCCATGGCTTCAGAGCTCCATAGCACCATAGCTCCATACCTCCAGAGCTCCAGGGCTCCATAGCTCCATACCTCCAGAGCTCCATACCTCCAGAGCTCCAGAGCTCCATAGCACCAGAGCTCCATGGCTTCAGAGCTCCATAGCACCATAGCTCCATACCTCCAGAGCTCCAGGGCTCCAAAGCTCCATACCTCCAGAGCTCCATACCTCCAGAGCTCCATACCTCCAGAGCTCCATAGCTCCATAGCACCAGAGCTCCATAGCTCCATAGCACCAGAGCTCCATAGCACCAGAGCTCCATAGCACCAGAGCTCCATAGCTCCATAGCACCAGAGCTCCAAAGCTCCATAGCACCAGAGCTCCATAGCTCCATAGCACCAGAGCTCCATACTTCCAGAGCTCCATAGCTCCATAGCTCCATAGCACCAGAGCTCCATAGCTCCATAGCACCAGAGCTCCATAGCTCCATAGCACCAGAGCTCCATACTTCCATAGCTCCATAGCTCCATACCTCCAGAGCTCCATAGCTCCATAGCTCCATACCTCCAGAGCTCCATAGCTCCAGAGCTCCATAGCTCCATAGCACCAGAGCTCCATAGCTCCATAGCACCAGAGCTCCATACTTCCATAGCTCCAGGGCTCCATAGCTCCATAGCTCCAGGGCTCCATAGCTCCATAGCTCCATACCTCCAGAGCTCCATACCTCCAGAGCTCCATACCTCCATAGCACCAGAGCTCCTTAGCTCCAGGGCTCCAGGGCTCCATAGCTCCATACCTCCAGAGCTCCATAGCTCCATACTTCCAGAGCTCCATAGCTCCATAGCTCCATACTTCCATAGCTCCATAGCTCCATACTTCCATAGCACCTGAGCTCCATACCTCCAGAGCTCCATAGCTCCAGCCTGGGTGGCTGGTGGCTCCATAGCTCCATACTTCCATAGCTCTAAGTCAGAGAGTTGGCGAAAATTGCACTAAGTGCGAAAGCCCATTCATTTACAACGGCGTGTCCGCCAGGCGGCGACATTTCCCCGTTACCGGTGGCTGCGCGGCGGGTGAGTGACAGAGCTTATCCGAGCGGCTGGAACTCTGCGCCGGCGTGGTCGAGCGTGAGGCCTCGGCCCTTTGGCTGCCTGGTACCTAAAACACTTCCATTGATCCAGCCACGGAGGGTGCTGGCTGGTGGCTCCATACCTCCATAGCTCCATAGCACCAAAGCTCCATAGCTCCATAGCACCAGAGCTCCATGGCTTCAGAGCTCCATAGCACCATAGCTCCATACCTCCAGAGCTCCAGGGCTCCATAGCTCCATACCTCCAGAACTCCATACCTCCAGAGCTCCATACCTCCAGAGCTCCATAGCACCAGAGCTCCATGGCTTCAGAGCTCCATAGCACCATAGCTCCATACCTCCAGAGCTCCAGGGCTCCATAGCTCCATACCTCCAGAGCTCCATACCTCCAGAGCTCCATACCTCCAGAGCTCCATAGCACCAGAGCTCCATGGCTTCAGAGCTCCATAGCACCATAGCTCCATACCTCCAGAGCTCCAGGGCTCCATAGCTCCATACCTCCAGAGCTCCATACCTCCAGAGCTCCATACCTCCAGAGCTCCAGAGCTCCATAGCACCAGAGCTCCATGGCTTCAGAGCTCCATAGCTCCATACCTCCAGAGCTCCAGGGCTCCATAGCTCCATACCTCCAGAGCTCCATACCTCCAGAGCTCCAGAGCTCCATAGCACCAGAGCTCCATGGCTTCAGAGCTCCATAGCACCATAGCTCCATACCTCCAGAGCTCCAGGGCTCCATAGCTCCATACCTCCAGAGCTCCATACCTCCAGAGCTCCATACCTCCAGAGCTCCATAGCTCCATAGCACCAGAGCTCCATAGCTCCATAGCACCAGAGCTCCATAGCACCAGAGCTCCATAGCACCAGAGCTCCATAGCTCCATAGCACCAGAGCTCCATAGCTCCATAGCACCAGAGCTCCATAGCTCCATAGCACCAGAGCTCCATACTTCCAGAGCTCCATAGCTCCATAGCTCCATAGCACCAGAGCTCCATAGCTCCATAGCACCAGAGCTCCATAGCTCCATAGCACCAGAGCTCCATACTTCCATAGCTCCATAGCTCCATACCTCCAGAGCTCCATAGCTCCATAGCTGCATACCTCCAGAGCTCCATAGCTCCAGAGCTCCATAGCTCCATAGCTCCATAGCACCAGAGCTCCATAGCTCCATAGCACCAGAGCTCCATACTTCCATAGCTCCAGGGCTCCATAGCTCCAGGGCTCCATACCTCCAGAGCTCCATAGCTCCATACTTCCAGAGCTCCATAGCTCCATACTTCCATAGCTCCATACTTCCATACCTCCATAGCTCCATACTTCCATAGCACCAGAGCTCCATACTTCCATAGCACCAGAGCTCCATACCTCCAGAGCTCCAGAGCTCCAGCCTGGGTGGCTGGTGGCTCCATAGCTCCATACTTCCATAGCTCTAAGTCAGAGAGTTGGCGAAAATTGCACTAAGTGCGAAAGCCCATTCATTTACAACGGCGTGTCCACAAGGCGGCGACATTTGCCCGTTACCGGTGGCTGCGCGGCGGGTGAGTGACAGAGCTTATCCGAGCGGCTGGAACTCTGCGCCGGCGTGGTCGAGCGTGAGGCCTCGGCCCTTTGGCTGCCTGGTACCTAAAACACTTCCATTGATCCAGCCACGGAGGGTGCTGGCTGGTGGCTCCATACCTCCATAGCTCCATAGCACCAGAGCTCCATAGCTCCATAGCACCAGAGCTCCATGGCTTCAGAGCTCCATAGCACCATAGCTCCATACCTCCAGAGCTCCAGGGCTCCATAGCTCCATACCTCCAGAGCTCCATACCTCCAGAGCTCCATACCTCCAGAGCTCCATAGCACCAGAGCTCCATGGCTTCAGAGCTCCATAGCACCATAGCTCCATACCTCCAGAGCTCCAGGGCTCCATAGCTCCATACCTCCAGAGCTCCATACCTCCAGAGCTCCATACCTCCAGAGCTCCATAGCACCAGAGCTCCATGGCTTCAGAGCTCCATAGCACCATAGCTCCATACCTCCAGAGCTCCAGGGCTCCATAGCTCCATACCTCCAGAGCTCCATACCTCCAGAGCTCCATACCTCCAGAGCTCCATAGCACCAGAGCTCCATGGCTTCAGAGCTCCATAGCACCATAGCTCCATACCTCCAGAGCTCCAGGGCTCCATAGCTCCATACCTCCAGAGCTCCATACCTCCAGAGCTCCAGAGCTCCATAGCACCAGAGCTCCATGGCTTCAGAGCTCCATAGCACCATAGCTCCATACCTCCAGAGCTCCAGGGCTCCATAGCTCCATACCTCCAGAGCTCCATACCTCCAGAGCTCCAGAGCTCCATAGCACCAGAGCTCCATGGCTTCAGAGCTCCATAGCACCATAGCTCCATACCTCCAGAGCTCCAGGGCTCCATAGCTCCATACCTCCAGAGCTCCATACCTCCAGAGCTCCAGAGCTCCATAGCACCAGAGCTCCATGGCTTCAGAGCTCCATAGCACCATAGCTCCATACCTCCAGAGCTCCAGGGCTCCAAAGCTCCATACCTCCAGAGCTCCATACCTCCAGAGCTCCATACCTCCAGAGCTCCATAGCTCCATAGCACCAGAGCTCCATAGCTCCATAGCACCAGAGCTCCATAGCACCAGAGCTCCATAGCTCCATAGCACCAGAGCTCCATAGCTCCATAGCACCAGAGCTCCATAGCTCCATAGCACCAGAGCTCCATACTTCCATAGCTCCATAGCTCCATAGCTCCATAGCACCAGAGCTCCATAGCTCCATAGCACCAGAGCTCCATAGCTCCATAGCACCAGAGCTCCATACTTCCATAGCTCCATAGCTCCATACCTCCAGAGCTCCATAGCTCCATAGCTCCATACCTCCAGAGCTCCATAGCTCCAGAGCTCCATAGCTCCATAGCACCAGAGCTCCATAGCTCCATAGCACCAGAGCTCCATAGCTCCATAGCACCAGAGCTCCATAGCTCCATAGCACCAGAGCTCCATAGCTCCATAGCTCCAGGGCTCCATAGCTCCATAGCTCCAGGGCTCCATAGCTCCATAGCTCCAGGGCTCCATAGCTCCATAGCTCCATACCTCCAGAGCTCCATACCTCCAGAGCTCCATACCTCCATAGCACCAGAGCTCCATAGCTCCAGGGCTCCAGGGCTCCATAGCTCCATACCTCCAGAGCTCCATAGCTCCATACTTCCAGAGCTCCATAGCTCCATAGCTCCATACTTCCATAGCTCCATAGCTCCATACTTCCATAGCACCTGAGCTCCATACCTCCAGAGCTCCATAGCTCCAGCCTGGGTGGCTGGTGGCTCCATAGCTCCATACTTCCATAGCTCTAAGTCAGAGAGTTGGCGAAAATTGCACTAAGTGCGAAAGCCCATTCATTTACAACGGCGTGTCCGCCAGGCGGCGACATTTCCCCGTTACCGGTGGCTGCGCGGCGGGTGAGTGACAGAGCTTATCCGAGCGGCTGGAACTCTGCGCCGGCGTGGTCGAGCGTGAGGCCTCGGCCCTTTGGCTGCCTGGTACCTAAAACACTTCCATTGATCCAGCCACGGAGGGTGCTGGCTGGTGGCTCCATACCTCCATAGCTCCATAGCACCAGAGCTCCATAGCTCCATAGCACCAGAGCTCCATGGCTTCAGAGCTCCATAGCACCATAGCTCCATACCTCCAGAGCTCCAGGGCTCCATAGCTCCATACCTCCAGAGCTCCATACCTCCAGAGCTCCATACCTCCAGAGCTCCATAGCACCAGAGCTCCATGGCTTCAGAGCTCCATAGCACCATAGCTCCATACCTCCAGAGCTCCAGGGCTCCATAGCTCCATACCTCCAGAGCTCCATACCTCCAGAGCTCCATACCTCCAGAGCTCCATAGCACCAGAGCTCCATGGCTTCAGAGCTCCATAGCACCATAGCTCCATACCTCCAGAGCTCCAGGGCTCCATAGCTCCATACCTCCAGAGCTCCATACCTCCAGAGCTCCATACCTCCAGAGCTCCAGAGCTCCATAGCACCAGAGCTCCATGGCTTCAGAGCTCCATAGCTCCATACCTCCAGAGCTCCAGGGCTCCATAGCTCCATACCTCCAGAGCTCCAGAGCTCCATAGCACCAGAGCTCCATGGCTTCAGAGCTCCATAGCACCATAGCTCCATACCTCCAGAGCTCCAGGGCTCCATAGCTCCATACCTCCAGAGCTCCATACCTCCAGAGCTCCATACCTCCAGAGCTCCATAGCTCCATAGCACCAGAGCTCCATAGCTCCATAGCACCAGAGCTCCATAGCACCAGAGCTCCATAGCACCAGAGCTCCATAGCTCCATAGCACCAGAGCTCCATAGCTCCATAGCACCAGAGCTCCATAGCTCCATAGCACCAGAGCTCCATACTTCCAGAGCTCCATAGCTCCATAGCTCCATAGCACCAGAGCTCCATAGCTCCATAGCACCAGAGCTCCATGGCTTCAGAGCTCCATAGCACCATAGCTCCATACCTCCAGAGCTCCAGGGCTCCATAGCGCCATACCTCCAGAGCTCCATACCTCCAAAGCTCCATACCTCCAGAGCTCCATAGCACCAGAGCTCCATAGCTCCATAGCACCAGAGCTCCATAGCACCAGAGCTCCATAGCACCAGAGCTCCATAGCTCCATAGCACCAGAGCTCCATAGCTCCATAGCACCAGAGCTCCATACTTCCAGAGCTCCATAGCTCCATAGCACCATAGCACCAGAGCTCCATAGCTCCATAGCACCAGAGCTCCATAGCTCCATAGCACCAGAGCTCCATACTTCCATAGCTCCATAGCTCCATACCTCCAGAGCTCCATAGCTCCATAGCTCCATACCTCCAGAGCTCCATAGCTCCAGAGCTCCATAGCTCCATAGCTCCATAGCACCAGAGCTCCATAGCTCCATAGCACCAGAGCTCCATACTTCCATAGCTCCAGGGCTCCATAGCTCCAGGGCTCCATACCTCCAGAGCTCCATAGCTCCATACTTCCAGAGCTCCATAGCTCCATACTTCCATAGCTCCATACTTCCATACCTCCATAGTTCCATACTTCCATAGCACCAGAGCTCCATACTTCCATAGCACCAGAGCTCCATACCTCCAGAGCTCCAGAGCTCCAGCCTGGGTGGCTGGTGGCTCCATAGCTCCATACTTCCATAGCTCTAAGTCAGAGAGTTGGCGAAAATTGCACTAAGTGCGAAAGCCCATTCATTTACAACGGCGTGTCCACAAGGCGGCGACATTTCCCCGTTACCGGTGGCTGCGCGGCGGGTGAGTGACAGAGCTTATCCGAGCGGCTGGAACTCTGCGCCGGCGTGGTCGAGCGTGAGGCCTCGGCCCTTTGGCTGCCTGGTACCTAAAACACTTCCATTGATCCAGCCACGGAGGGTGCTGGCTGGTGGCTCCATACCTCCATAGCTCCATAGCACCAGAGCTCCATAGCTCCATAGCACCAGAGCTCCATGGCTTCAGAGCTCCATAGCACCATAGCTCCATACCTCCAGAGCTCCAGGGCTCCATAGCTCCATACCTCCAGAGCTCCATACCTCCAGAGCTCCATACCTCCAGAGCTCCATAGCACCAGAGCTCCATGGCTTCAGAGCTCCATAGCACCATAGCTCCATACCTCCAGAGCTCCAGGGCTCCATAGCTCCATACCTCCAGAGCTCCATACCTCCAGAGCTCCATACCTCCAGAGCTCCATAGCACCAGAGCTCCATGGCTTCAGAGCTCCATAGCACCATAGCTCCATACCTCCAGAGCTCCAGGGCTCCATAGCTCCATACCTCCAGAGCTCCATACCTCCAGAGCTCCATACCTCCAGAGCTCCATAGCACCAGAGCTCCATGGCTTCAGAGCTCCATAGCACCATAGCTCCATACCTCCAGAGCTCCAGGGCTCCATAGCTCCATACCTCCAGAGCTCCATACCTCCAGAGCTCCATACCTCCAGAGCTCCAGAGCTCCATAGCACCAGAGCTCCATGGCTTCAGAGCTCCATAGCACCATAGCTCCATACCTCCAGAGCTCCAGGGCTCCATAGCTCCATACCTCCAGAGCTCCATACCTCCAGAGCTCCAGAGCTCCATAGCACCATAGCTCCATACCTCCAGAGCTCCAGGGCTCCATAGCTCCATACCTCCAGAGCTCCAGGGCTCCATAGCTCCATACCTCCAGAGCTCCATAGCACCAGAGCTCCATACCTCCAGAGCTCCATAGCTCCATAGCACCAGAGCTCCATAGCACCAGAGCTCCATAGCTCCATAGCACCAGGGCTCCATAGCACCAGAGCTCCATAGCTCCATACTTCCAGAGCTCCATAGCTCCATAGCTCCATAGCACCAGAGCTCCATAGCTCCATAGCACCAGAGCTCCATAGCTCCATAGCACCAGAGCTCCATACTTCCATAGCTCCATAGCTCCATACCTCCAGAGCTCCATAGCTCCATAGCTCCATACCTCCAGAGCTCCATAGCTCCAGAGCTCCATAGCTCCATAGCTCCATAGCACCAGAGCTCCATAGCTCCATAGCACCAGAGCTCCATACTTCCATAGCTCCAGGGCTCCATAGCTCCAGGGCTCCATACCTCCAGAGCTCCATAGCTCCATACTTCCAGAGCTCCATAGCTCCATACTTCCATAGCTCCATACTTCCATACCTCCATAGCTCCATACTTCCATAGCACCAGAGCTCCATACTTCCATAGCACCAGAGCTCCATACCTCCAGAGCTCCATAGCACCAGAGCTCCATAGCTCCATAGCACCAGAGCTCCATAGCTCCATAGCACCAGAGCTCCATAGCTCCATAGCACCAGAGCTCCATACTTCCAGAGCTCCATAGCTCCATAGCTCCATAGCACCAGAGCTCCATAGCTCCATAGCACTAGAGCTCCATAGCTCCATAGCACCAGAGCTCCATACTTCCATAGCTCCATAGCTCCATACCTCCAGAGCTCCATAGCTCCATAGCTCCATACCTCCAGAGCTCCATAGCTCCAGAGCTCCATAGCTCCATAGCACCAGAGCTCCATAGCTCCATAGCACCAGAGCTCCATACTTCCATAGCTCCAGGGCTCCATAGCTCCAGGGCTCCATAGCTCCATACCTCCAGAGCTCCATAGCTCCATACTTCCAGAGCTCCATAGCTCCATAGCACCAGAGCTCCATAGCTCCATAGCACCAGAGCTCCATAGCTCCATAGCACCAGAGCTCCATAGCTCCATAGCACCAGAGCTCCATAGCTCCATAGCTCCAGGGCTCCATAGCTCCATAGCTCCAGGGCTCCATAGCTCCATAGCTCCAGGGCTCCATAGCTCCATAGCTCCATACCTCCAGAGCTCCATACCTCCAGAGCTCCATACCTCCATAGCACCAGAGCTCCATAGCTCCAGGGCTCCAGGGCTCCATAGCTCCATACCTCCAGAGCTCCATAGCTCCATACTTCCAGAGCTCCATAGCTCCATAGCTCCATACTTCCATAGCTCCATAGCTCCATACTTCCATAGCACCTGAGCTCCATACCTCCAGAGCTCCATAGCTCCAGCCTGGGTGGCTGGTGGCTCCATAGCTCCATACTTCCATAGCTCTAAGTCAGAGAGTTGGCGAAAATTGCACTAAGTGCGAAAGCCCATTCATTTACAACGGCGTGTCCGCCAGGCGGCGACATTTCCCCGTTACCGGTGGCTGCGCGGCGGGTGAGTGACAGAGCTTATCCGAGCGGCTGGAACTCTGCGCCGGCGTGGTCGAGCGTGAGGCCTCGGCCCTTTGGCTGCCTGGTACCTAAAACACTTCCATTGATCCAGCCACGGAGGGTGCTGGCTGGTGGCTCCATACCTCCATAGCTCCATAGCACCAGAGCTCCATAGCTCCATAGCACCAGAGCTCCATGGCTTCAGAGCTCCATAGCACCATAGCTCCATACCTCCAGAGCTCCAGGGCTCCATAGCTCCATACCTCCAGAGCTCCATACCTCCAGAGCTCCATACCTCCAGAGCTCCATAGCACCAGAGCTCCATGGCTTCAGAGCTCCATAGCACCATAGCTCCATACCTCCGGAGCTCCAGGGCTCCATAGCTCCATACCTCCAGAGCTCCATACCTCCAGAGCTCCATACCTCCAGAGCTCCAGAGCTCCATAGCACCAGAGCTCCATGGCTTCAGAGCTCCATAGCACCATAGCTCCATACCTCCAGAGCTCCATAGCTCCATACTTCCAGAGCTCCATAGCTCCATAGCTCCATACTTCCATAGCTCCATAGCTCCATACTTCCATAGCACCTGAGCTCCATACCTCCAGAGCTCCATAGCTCCAGCCTGGGTGGCTGGTGGCTCCATAGCTCCATACTTCCATAGCTCTAAGTCAGAGAGTTGGCGAAAATTGCACTAAGTGCGAAAGCCCATTCATTTACAACGGCGTGTCCGCCAGGCGGCGACATTTCCCCGTTACCGGTGGCTGCGCGGCGGGTGAGTGACAGAGCTTATCCGAGCGGCTGGAACTCTGCGCCGGCGTGGTCGAGCGTGAGGCCTCGGCCCTTTGGCTGCCTGGTACCTAAAACACTTCCATTGATCCAGCCACGGAGGGTGCTGGCTGGTGGCTCCATACCTCCATAGCTCCATAGCACCAGAGCTCCATAGCTCCATAGCACCAGAGCTCCATGGCTTCAGAGCTCCATAGCACCATAGCTCCATACCTCCAGAGCTCCAGGGCTCCATAGCTCCATACCTCCAGAGCTCCATACCTCCAGAGCTCCATACCTCCAGAGCTCCATAGCACCAGAGCTCCATGGCTTCAGAGCTCCATAGCACCATAGCTCCATACCTCCAGAGCTCCAGGGCTCCATAGCTCCATACCTCCAGAGCTCCATACCTCCAGAGCTCCATACCTCCAGAGCTCCATAGCACCAGAGCTCCATGGCTTCAGAGCTCCATAGCACCATAGCTCCATACCTCCAGAGCTCCAGGGCTCCATAGCTCCATACCTCCAGAGCTCCATACCTCCAGAGCTCCATACCTCCAGAGCTCCAGAGCTCCATAGCACCAGAGCTCCATGGCTTCAGAGCTCCATAGCACCATAGCTCCATACCTCCAGAGCTCCAGGGCTCCATAGCTCCATACCTCCAGAGCTCCATACCTCCAGAGCTCCAGAGCTCCATAGCACCAGAGCTCCATGGCTTCAGAGCTCCATAGCACCATAGCTCCATACCTCCAGAGCTCCAGGGCTCCATAGCTCCATACCTCCAGAGCTCCATACCTCCAGAGCTCCATACCTCCAGAGCTCCATAGCTCCATAGCACCAGAGCTCCATAGCTCCATAGCACCAGAGCTCCATAGCACCAGAGCTCCATAGCACCAGAGCTCCATAGCTCCATAGCACCAGAGCTCCATAGCTCCATAGCACCAGAGCTCCATAGCTCCATAGCACCAGAGCTCCATACTTCCAGAGCTCCATAGCTCCATAGCTCCATAGCACCAGAGCTCCATAGCTCCATAGCACCAGAGCTCCATGGCTTCAGAGCTCCATAGCACCATAGCTCCATACCTCCAGAGCTCCAGGGCTCCATAGCTCCATACCTCCAGAGCTCCATACCTCCAGAGCTCCATACCTCCAGAGCTCCATAGCACCAGAGCTCCATAGCTCCATAGCACCAGAGCTCCATAGCACCAGAACTCCATAGCACCAGAGCTCCATAGCTCCATAGCACCAGAGCTCCATAGCTCCATAGCACCAGAGCTCCATACTTCCAGAGCTCCATAGCTCCATAGCTCCATAGCACCAGAGCTCCATAGCTCCATAGCACCAGAGCTCCATAGCTCCATAGCACCAGAGCTCCATACTTCCATAGCTCCATAGCTCCATACCTCCAGAGCTCCATAGCTCCATAGCTCCATACCTCCAGAGCTCCATAGCTCCAGAGCTCCATAGCTCCATAGCTCCATAGCACCAGAGCTCCATAGCTCCATAGCACCAGAGCTCCATACTTCCATAGCTCCAGGGCTCCATAGCTCCAGGGCTCCATACCTCCAGAGCTCCATAGCTCCATACTTCCAGAGCTCCATAGCTCCATACTTCCATAGCTCCATACTTCCATACCTCCATAGCTCCATACTTCCATAGCACCAGAGCTCCATACTTCCATAGCACCAGAGCTCCATACCTCCAGAGCTCCAGAGCTCCAGCCTGGGTGGCTGGTGGCTCCATAGCTCCATACTTCCATAGCTCTAAGTCAGAGAGTTGGCGAAAATTGCACTAAGTGCGAAAGCCCATTCATTTACAACGGCGTGTCCACAAGGCGGCGACATTTCCCCGTTACCGGTGGCTGCGCGGCGGGTGAGTGACAGAGCTTATCCGAGCGGCTGGAACTCTGCGCCGGCGTGGTCGAGCGTGAGGCCTCGGCCCTTTGGCTGCCTGGTACCTAAAACACTTCCATTGATCCAGCCACGGAGGGTGCTGGCTGGTGGCTCCATACCTCCATAGCTCCATAGCACCAGAGCTCCATAGCTCCATAGCACCAGAGCTCCATGGCTTCAGAGCTCCATAGCACCATAGCTCCATACCTCCAGAGCTCCAGGGCTCCATAGCTCCATACCTCCAGAGCTCCATACCTCCAGAGCTCCATACCTCCAGAGCTCCATAGCACCAGAGCTCCATGGCTTCAGAGCTCCATAGCACCATAGCTCCATACCTCCAGAGCTCCAGGGCTCCATAGCTCCATACCTCCAGAGCTCCATACCTCCAGAGCTCCATACCTCCAGAGCTCCAGAGCTCCATAGCACCAGAGCTCCATGGCTTCAGAGCTCCATAGCACCATAGCTCCATACCTCCAGAGCTCCAGGGCTCCATAGCTCCATACCTCCAGAGCTCCATACCTCCAGAGCTCCAGAGCTCCATAGCACCAGAGCTCCATGGCTTCAGAGCTCCATAGCACCATAGCTCCATACCTCCAGAGCTCCAGGGCTCCATAGCTCCATACCTCCAGAGCTCCATACCTCCAGAGCTCCAGAGCTCCATAGCACCAGAGCTCCATGGCTTCAGAGCTCCATAGCACCATAGCTCCATACCTCCAGAGCTCCAGGGCTCCAAAGCTCCATACCTCCAGAGCTCCATACCTCCAGAGCTCCATACCTCCAGAGCTCCATAGCTCCATAGCACCAGAGCTCCATAGCTCCATAGCACCAGAGCTCCATAGCACCAGAGCTCCATAGCACCAGAGCTCCATAGCTCCATAGCACCAGAGCTCCATAGCTCCATAGCACCAGAGCTCCATAGCTCCATAGCACCAGAGCTCCATACTTCCAGAGCTCCATAGCTCCATAGCTCCATAGCACCAGAGCTCCATAGCTCCATAGCACCAGAGCTCCATAGCTCCATAGCACCAGAGCTCCATACTTCCATAGCTCCATAGCTCCATACCTCCAGAGCTCCATAGCTCCATAGCTCCATACCTCCAGAGCTCCATAGCTCCAGAGCTCCATAGCTCCATAGCACCAGAGCTCCATAGCTCCATAGCACCAGAGCTCCATACTTCCATAGCTCCAGGGCTCCATAGCTCCAGGGCTCCATAGCTCCATACCTCCAGAGCTCCATAGCTCCATACTTCCAGAGCTCCATAGCTCCATAGCACCAGAGCTCCATAGCTCCATAGCACCAGAGCTCCATAGCTCCATAGCACCAGAGCTCCATAGCTCCATAGCACCAGAGCTCCATAGCTCCATAGCTCCAGGGCTCCATAGCTCCATAGCTCCAGGGCTCCATAGCTCCATAGCTCCAGGGCTCCATAGCTCCATAGCTCCATACCTCCAGAGCTCCATACCTCCAGAGCTCCATACCTCCATAGCACCAGAGCTCCATAGCTCCAGGGCTCCAGGGCTCCATAGCTCCATACCTCCAGAGCTCCATAGCTCCATACTTCCAGAGCTCCATAGCTCCATAGCTCCATACTTCCATAGCTCCATAGCTCCATACTTCCATAGCACCTGAGCTCCATACCTCCAGAGCTCCATAGCTCCAGCCTGGGTGGCTGGTGGCTCCATAGCTCCATACTTCCATAGCTCTAAGTCAGAGAGTTGGCGAAAATTGCACTAAGTGCGAAAGCCCATTCATTTACAACGGCGTGTCCGCCAGGCGGCGACATTTCCCCGTTACCGGTGGCTGCGCGGCGGGTGAGTGACAGAGCTTATCCGAGCGGCTGGAACTCTGCGCCGGCGTGGTCGAGCGTGAGGCCTCGGCCCTTTGGCTGCCTGGTACCTAAAACACTTCCATTGATCCAGCCACGGAGGGTGCTGGCTGGTGGCTCCATACCTCCATAGCTCCATAGCACCAGAGCTCCATAGCTCCATAGCACCAGAGCTCCATGGCTTCAGAGCTCCATAGCACCATAGCTCCATACCTCCAGAGCTCCAGGGCTCCATAGCTCCATACCTCCAGAGCTCCATACCTCCAGAGCTCCATACCTCCAGAGCTCCATAGCACCAGAGCTCCATGGCTTCAGAGCTCCATAGCACCATAGCTCCATACCTCCAGAGCTCCAGGGCTCCATAGCTCCATACCTCCAGAGCTCCATACCTCCAGAGCTCCATACCTCCAGAGCTCCATAGCACCAGAGCTCCATGGCTTCAGAGCTCCATAGCACCATAGCTCCATACCTCCAGAGCTCCAGGGCTCCATAGCTCCATACCTCCAGAGCTCCATACCTCCAGAGCTCCATACCTCCAGAGCTCCAGAGCTCCATAGCACCAGAGCTCCATGGCTTCAGAGCTCCATAGCACCATAGCTCCATACCTCCAGAGCTCCAGGGCTCCATAGCTCCATACCTCCAGAGCTCCATACCTCCAGAGCTCCAGAGCTCCATAGCACCAGAGCTCCATGGCTTCAGAGCTCCATAGCACCATAGCTCCATACCTCCAGAGCTCCAGGGCTCCATAGCTCCATACCTCCAGAGCTCCATACCTCCAGAGCTCCATACCTCCAGAGCTCCATAGCTCCATAGCACCAGAGCTCCATAGCTCCATAGCACCAGAGCTCCATAGCACCAGAGCTCCATAGCACCAGAGCTCCATAGCTCCATAGCACCAGAGCTCCATAGCTCCATAGCACCACAGCTCCATAGCTCCATAGCACCAGAGCTCCATACTTCCAGAGCTCCATAGCTCCATAGCTCCATAGCACCAGAGCTCCATAGCTCCATAGCACCAGAGCTCCATGGCTTCAGAGCTCCATAGCACCATAGCTCCATACCTCCAGAGCTCCAGGGCTCCATAGCGCCATACCTCCAGAGCTCCATACCTCCAAAGCTCCATACCTCCAGAGCTCCATAGCACCAGAGCTCCATAGCTCCATAGCACCAGAGCTCCATAGCACCAGAGCTCCATAGCACCAGAGCTCCATAGCTCCATAGCACCAGAGCTCCATAGCTCCATAGCACCAGAGCTCCATACTTCCAGAGCTCCATAGCTCCATAGCACCATAGCACCAGAGCTCCATAGCTCCATAGCACCAGAGCTCCATAGCTCCATAGCACCAGAGCTCCATACTTCCATAGCTCCATAGCTCCATACCTCCAGAGCTCCATAGCTCCATAGCTCCATACCTCCAGAGCTCCATAGCTCCAGAGCTCCATAGCTCCATAGCTCCATAGCACCAGAGCTCCATAGCTCCATAGCACCAGAGCTCCATACTTCCATAGCTCCAGGGCTCCATAGCTCCAGGGCTCCATACCTCCAGAGCTCCATAGCTCCATACTTCCAGAGCTCCATAGCTCCATACTTCCATAGCTCCATACTTCCATACCTCCATAGCTCCATACTTCCATAGCACCAGAGCTCCATACTTCCATAGCACCAGAGCTCCATACCTCCAGAGCTCCAGAGCTCCAGCCTGGGTGGCTGGTGGCTCCATAGCTCCATACTTCCATAGCTCTAAGTCAGAGAGTTGGCGAAAATTGCACTAAGTGCGAAAGCCCATTCATTTACAACGGCGTGTCCACAAGGCGGCGACATTTCCCCGTTACCGGTGGCTGCGCGGCGGGTGAGTGACAGAGCTTATCCGAGCGGCTGGAACTCTGCGCCGGCGTGGTCGAGCGTGAGGCCTCGGCCCTTTGGCTGCCTGGTACCTAAAACACTTCCATTGATCCAGCCACGGAGGGTGCTGGCTGGTGGCTCCATACCTCCATAGCTCCATAGCACCAGAGCTCCATAGCTCCATAGCACCAGAGCTCCATGGCTTCAGAGCTCCATAGCACCATAGCTCCATACCTCCAGAGCTCCAGGGCTCCATAGCTCCATACCTCCAGAGCTCCATACCTCCAGAGCTCCATACCTCCAGAGCTCCATAGCACCAGAGCTCCATGGCTTCAGAGCTCCATAGCACCATAGCTCCATAGCTCCAGAGCTCCAGGGCTCCATAGCTCCATACCTCCAGAGCTCCATACCTCCAGAGCTCCATACCTCCAGAGCTCCATAGCACCAGAGCTCCATGGCTTCAGAGCTCCATAGCACCATAGCTCCATACCTCCAGAGCTCCAGGGCTCCATAGCTCCATACCTCCAGAGCTCCATACCTCCAGAGCTCCATACCTCCAGAGCTCCAGAGCTCCATAGCACCAGAGCTCCATGGCTTCAGAGCTCCATAGCACCATAGCTCCATACCTCCAGAGCTCCAGGGCTCCATAGCTCCATACCTCCAGAGCTCCATACCTCCAGAGCTCCAGAGCTCCATAGCACCAGAGCTCCATGGCTTCAGAGCTCCATAGCACCATAGCTCCATACCTCCAGAGCTCCAGGGCTCCATAGCTCCATACCTCCAGAGCTCCATACCTCCAGAGCTCCAGAGCTCCATAGCACCAGAGCTCCATGGCTTCAGAGCTCCATAGCACCATAGCTCCATACCTCCAGAGCTCCAGGGCTCCAAAGCTCCATACCTCCAGAGCTCCATACCTCCAGAGCTCCATACCTCCAGAGCTCCATAGCTCCATAGCACCAGAGCTCCATAGCTCCATAGCACCAGAGCTCCATAGCACCAGAGCTCCATAGCACCAGAGCTCCATAGCTCCATAGCACCAGAGCTCCATAGCTCCATAGCACCAGAGCTCCATAGCTCCATAGCACCAGAGCTCCATACTTCCAGAGCTCCAAAGCTCCATAGCTCCATAGCACCAGAGCTCCATAGCTCCATAGCACCAGAGCTCCATAGCTCCATAGCACCAGAGCTCCATACTTCCATAGCTCCATAGCTCCATACCTCCAGAGCTCCATAGCTCCATAGCTCCATACCTCCAGAGCTCCATAGCTCCAGAGCTCCATAGCTCCATAGCACCAGAGCTCCATAGCTCCATAGCACCAGAGCTCCATACTTCCATAGCTCCATAGCTCCATACCTCCAGAGCTCCATAGCTCCATAGCTCCATACCTCCAGAGCTCCATAGCTCCAGAGCTCCATAGCTCCATAGCACCAGAGCTCCATAGCTCCATAGCACCAGAGCTCCATAGCTCCATAGCACCAGAGCTCCATAGCTCCATAGCACCAGAGCTCCATAGCTCCATAGCTCCAGGGCTCCATAGCTCCATAGCTCCAGGGCTCCATAGCTCCATAGCTCCAGGGCTCCATAGCTCCATAGCTCCATACCTCCAGAGCTCCATACCTCCAGAGCTCCATACCTCCATAGCACCAGAGCTCCATAGCTCCAGGGCTCCAGGGCTCCATAGCTCCATACCTCCAGAGCTCCATAGCTCCATACTTCCAGAGCTCCATAGCTCCATAGCTCCATACTTCCATAGCTCCATAGCTCCATACTTCCATAGCACCTGAGCTCCATACCTCCAGAGCTCCATAGCTCCAGCCTGGGTGGCTGGTGGCTCCATAGCTCCATACTTCCATAGCTCTAAGTCAGAGAGTTGGCGAAAATTGCACTAAGTGCGAAAGCCCATTCATTTACAACGGCGTGTCCGCCAGGCGGCGACATTTCCCCGTTACCGGTGGCTGCGCGGCGGGTGAGTGACAGAGCTTATCCGAGCGGCTGGAACTCTGCGCCGGCGTGGTCGAGCGTGAGGCCTCGGCCCTTTGGCTGCCTGGTACCTAAAACACTTCCATTGATCCAGCCACGGAGGGTGCTGGCTGGTGGCTCCATACCTCCATAGCTCCATAGCACCAGAGCTCCATAGCTCCATAGCACCAGAGCTCCATGGCTTCAGAGCTCCATAGCACCATAGCTCCATACCTCCAGAGCTCCAGGGCTCCATAGCTCCATACCTCCAGAGCTCCATACCTCCAGAGCTCCATACCTCCAGAGCTCCATAGCACCAGAGCTCCATGGCTTCAGAGCTCCATAGCACCATAGCTCCATACCTCCAGAGCTCCAGGGCTCCATAGCTCCATACCTCCAGAGCTCCATACCTCCAGAGCTCCATACCTCCAGAGCTCCATAGCACCAGAGCTCCATGGCTTCAGAGCTCCATAGCACCATAGCTCCATACCTCCAGAGCTCCAGGGCTCCATAGCTCCATACCTCCAGAGCTCCATACCTCCAGAGCTCCATACCTCCAGAGCTCCAGAGCTCCATAGCACCAGAGCTCCATGGCTTCAGAGCTCCATAGCTCCATACCTCCAGAGCTCCAGGGCTCCATAGCTCCATACCTCCAGAGCTCCAGAGCTCCATAGCACCAGAGCTCCATGGCTTCAGAGCTCCATAGCACCATAGCTCCATACCTCCAGAGCTCCAGGGCTCCATAGCTCCATACCTCCAGAGCTCCATACCTCCAGAGCTCCATACCTCCAGAGCTCCATAGCTCCATAGCACCAGAGCTCCATAGCTCCATAGCACCAGAGCTCCATAGCACCAGAGCTCCATAGCACCAGAGCTCCATAGCTCCATAGCACCAGAGCTCCATAGCTCCATAGCACCAGAGCTCCATAGCTCCATAGCACCAGAGCTCCATACTTCCAGAGCTCCATAGCTCCATAGCTCCATAGCACCAGAGCTCCATAGCTCCATAGCACCAGAGCTCCATGGCTTCAGAGCTCCATAGCACCATAGCTCCATACCTCCAGAGCTCCAGGGCTCCATAGCGCCATACCTCCAGAGCTCCATACCTCCAAAGCTCCATACCTCCAGAGCTCCATAGCACCAGAGCTCCATAGCTCCATAGCACCAGAGCTCCATAGCACCAGAGCTCCATAGCACCAGAGCTCCATAGCTCCATAGCACCAGAGCTCCATAGCTCCATAGCACCAGAGCTCCATACTTCCAGAGCTCCATAGCTCCATAGCACCATAGCACCAGAGCTCCATAGCTCCATAGCACCAGAGCTCCATAGCTCCATAGCACCAGAGCTCCATACTTCCATAGCTCCATAGCTCCATACCTCCAGAGCTCCATAGCTCCATAGCTCCATACCTCCAGAGCTCCATAGCTCCAGAGCTCCATAGCTCCATAGCTCCATAGCACCAGAGCTCCATAGCTCCATAGCACCAGAGCTCCATACTTCCATAGCTCCAGGGCTCCATAGCTCCAGGGCTCCATACCTCCAGAGCTCCATAGCTCCATACTTCCAGAGCTCCATAGCTCCATACTTCCATAGCTCCATACTTCCATACCTCCATAGTTCCATACTTCCATAGCACCAGAGCTCCATACTTCCATAGCACCAGAGCTCCATACCTCCAGAGCTCCAGAGCTCCAGCCTGGGTGGCTGGTGGCTCCATAGCTCCATACTTCCATAGCTCTAAGTCAGAGAGTTGGCGAAAATTGCACTAAGTGCGAAAGCCCATTCATTTACAACGGCGTGTCCACAAGGCGGCGACATTTCCCCGTTACCGGTGGCTGCGCGGCGGGTGAGTGACAGAGCTTATCCGAGCGGCTGGAACTCTGCGCCGGCGTGGTCGAGCGTGAGGCCTCGGCCCTTTGGCTGCCTGGTACCTAAAACACTTCCATTGATCCAGCCACGGAGGGTGCTGGCTGGTGGCTCCATACCTCCATAGCTCCATAGCACCAGAGCTCCATAGCTCCATAGCACCAGAGCTCCATGGCTTCAGAGCTCCATAGCACCATAGCTCCATACCTCCAGAGCTCCAGGGCTCCATAGCTCCATACCTCCAGAGCTCCATACCTCCAGAGCTCCATACCTCCAGAGCTCCATAGCACCAGAGCTCCATGGCTTCAGAGCTCCATAGCACCATAGCTCCATACCTCCAGAGCTCCAGGGCTCCATAGCTCCATACCTCCAGAGCTCCATACCTCCAGAGCTCCATACCTCCAGAGCTCCATAGCACCAGAGCTCCATGGCTTCAGAGCTCCATAGCACCATAGCTCCATACCTCCAGAGCTCCAGGGCTCCATAGCTCCATACCTCCAGAGCTCCATACCTCCAGAGCTCCATACCTCCAGAGCTCCATAGCACCAGAGCTCCATGGCTTCAGAGCTCCATAGCACCATAGCTCCATACCTCCAGAGCTCCAGGGCTCCATAGCTCCATACCTCCAGAGCTCCATACCTCCAGAGCTCCATACCTCCAGAGCTCCAGAGCTCCATAGCACCAGAGCTCCATGGCTTCAGAGCTCCATAGCACCATAGCTCCATACCTCCAGAGCTCCAGGGCTCCATAGCTCCATACCTCCAGAGCTCCATACCTCCAGAGCTCCAGAGCTCCATAGCACCATAGCTCCATACCTCCAGAGCTCCAGGGCTCCATAGCTCCATACCTCCAGAGCTCCAGGGCTCCATAGCTCCATACCTCCAGAGCTCCATAGCACCAGAGCTCCATACCTCCAGAGCTCCATAGCTCCATAGCACCAGAGCTCCATAGCACCAGAGCTCCATAGCTCCATAGCACCAGGGCTCCATAGCACCAGAGCTCCATAGCTCCATACTTCCAGAGCTCCATAGCTCCATAGCTCCATAGCACCAGAGCTCCATAGCTCCATAGCACCAGAGCTCCATAGCTCCATAGCACCAGAGCTCCATACTTCCATAGCTCCATAGCTCCATACCTCCAGAGCTCCATAGCTCCATAGCTCCATACCTCCAGAGCTCCATAGCTCCAGAGCTCCATAGCTCCATAGCTCCATAGCACCAGAGCTCCATAGCTCCATAGCACCAGAGCTCCATACTTCCATAGCTCCAGGGCTCCATAGCTCCAGGGCTCCATACCTCCAGAGCTCCATAGCTCCATACTTCCAGAGCTCCATAGCTCCATACTTCCATAGCTCCATACTTCCATACCTCCATAGCTCCATACTTCCATAGCACCAGAGCTCCATACTTCCATAGCACCAGAGCTCCATACCTCCAGAGCTCCATAGCACCAGAGCTCCATAGCTCCATAGCACCAGAGCTCCATAGCTCCATAGCACCAGAGCTCCATAGCTCCATAGCACCAGAGCTCCATACTTCCAGAGCTCCATAGCTCCATAGCTCCATAGCACCAGAGCTCCATAGCTCCATAGCACTAGAGCTCCATAGCTCCATAGCACCAGAGCTCCATACTTCCATAGCTCCATAGCTCCATACCTCCAGAGCTCCATAGCTCCATAGCTCCATACCTCCAGAGCTCCATAGCTCCAGAGCTCCATAGCTCCATAGCACCAGAGCTCCATAGCTCCATAGCACCAGAGCTCCATACTTCCATAGCTCCAGGGCTCCATAGCTCCAGGGCTCCATAGCTCCATACCTCCAGAGCTCCATAGCTCCATACTTCCAGAGCTCCATAGCTCCATAGCACCAGAGCTCCATAGCTCCATAGCACCAGAGCTCCATAGCTCCATAGCACCAGAGCTCCATAGCTCCATAGCACCAGAGCTCCATAGCTCCATAGCTCCAGGGCTCCATAGCTCCATAGCTCCAGGGCTCCATAGCTCCATAGCTCCAGGGCTCCATAGCTCCATAGCTCCATACCTCCAGAGCTCCATACCTCCAGAGCTCCATACCTCCATAGCACCAGAGCTCCATAGCTCCAGGGCTCCAGGGCTCCATAGCTCCATACCTCCAGAGCTCCATAGCTCCATACTTCCAGAGCTCCATAGCTCCATAGCTCCATACTTCCATAGCTCCATAGCTCCATACTTCCATAGCACCTGAGCTCCATACCTCCAGAGCTCCATAGCTCCAGCCTGGGTGGCTGGTGGCTCCATAGCTCCATACTTCCATAGCTCTAAGTCAGAGAGTTGGCGAAAATTGCACTAAGTGCGAAAGCCCATTCATTTACAACGGCGTGTCCGCCAGGCGGCGACATTTCCCCGTTACCGGTGGCTGCGCGGCGGGTGAGTGACAGAGCTTATCCGAGCGGCTGGAACTCTGCGCCGGCGTGGTCGAGCGTGAGGCCTCGGCCCTTTGGCTGCCTGGTACCTAAAACACTTCCATTGATCCAGCCACGGAGGGTGCTGGCTGGTGGCTCCATACCTCCATAGCTCCATAGCACCAGAGCTCCATAGCTCCATAGCACCAGAGCTCCATGGCTTCAGAGCTCCATAGCACCATAGCTCCATACCTCCAGAGCTCCAGGGCTCCATAGCTCCATACCTCCAGAGCTCCATACCTCCAGAGCTCCATACCTCCAGAGCTCCATAGCACCAGAGCTCCATGGCTTCAGAGCTCCATAGCACCATAGCTCCATACCTCCGGAGCTCCAGGGCTCCATAGCTCCATACCTCCAGAGCTCCATACCTCCAGAGCTCCATACCTCCAGAGCTCCAGAGCTCCATAGCACCAGAGCTCCATGGCTTCAGAGCTCCATAGCACCATAGCTCCATACCTCCAGAGCTCCATAGCTCCATACTTCCAGAGCTCCATAGCTCCATAGCTCCATACTTCCATAGCTCCATAGCTCCATACTTCCATAGCACCTGAGCTCCATACCTCCAGAGCTCCATAGCTCCAGCCTGGGTGGCTGGTGGCTCCATAGCTCCATACTTCCATAGCTCTAAGTCAGAGAGTTGGCGAAAATTGCACTAAGTGCGAAAGCCCATTCATTTACAACGGCGTGTCCGCCAGGCGGCGACATTTCCCCGTTACCGGTGGCTGCGCGGCGGGTGAGTGACAGAGCTTATCCGAGCGGCTGGAACTCTGCGCCGGCGTGGTCGAGCGTGAGGCCTCGGCCCTTTGGCTGCCTGGTACCTAAAACACTTCCATTGATCCAGCCACGGAGGGTGCTGGCTGGTGGCTCCATACCTCCATAGCTCCATAGCACCAGAGCTCCATAGCTCCATAGCACCAGAGCTCCATGGCTTCAGAGCTCCATAGCACCATAGCTCCATACCTCCAGAGCTCCAGGGCTCCATAGCTCCATACCTCCAGAGCTCCATACCTCCAGAGCTCCATACCTCCAGAGCTCCATAGCACCAGAGCTCCATGGCTTCAGAGCTCCATAGCACCATAGCTCCATACCTCCAGAGCTCCAGGGCTCCATAGCTCCATACCTCCAGAGCTCCATACCTCCAGAGCTCCATACCTCCAGAGCTCCATAGCACCAGAGCTCCATGGCTTCAGAGCTCCATAGCACCATAGCTCCATACCTCCAGAGCTCCAGGGCTCCATAGCTCCATACCTCCAGAGCTCCATACCTCCAGAGCTCCATACCTCCAGAGCTCCAGAGCTCCATAGCACCAGAGCTCCATGGCTTCAGAGCTCCATAGCACCATAGCTCCATACCTCCAGAGCTCCAGGGCTCCATAGCTCCATACCTCCAGAGCTCCATACCTCCAGAGCTCCAGAGCTCCATAGCACCAGAGCTCCATGGCTTCAGAGCTCCATAGCACCATAGCTCCATACCTCCAGAGCTCCAGGGCTCCATAGCTCCATACCTCCAGAGCTCCATACCTCCAGAGCTCCATACCTCCAGAGCTCCATAGCTCCATAGCACCAGAGCTCCATAGCTCCATAGCACCAGAGCTCCATAGCACCAGAGCTCCATAGCACCAGAGCTCCATAGCTCCATAGCACCAGAGCTCCATAGCTCCATAGCACCAGAGCTCCATAGCTCCATAGCACCAGAGCTCCATACTTCCAGAGCTCCATAGCTCCATAGCTCCATAGCACCAGAGCTCCATAGCTCCATAGCACCAGAGCTCCATGGCTTCAGAGCTCCATAGCACCATAGCTCCATACCTCCAGAGCTCCAGGGCTCCATAGCTCCATACCTCCAGAGCTCCATACCTCCAGAGCTCCATACCTCCAGAGCTCCATAGCACCAGAGCTCCATAGCTCCATAGCACCAGAGCTCCATAGCACCAGAACTCCATAGCACCAGAGCTCCATAGCTCCATAGCACCAGAGCTCCATAGCTCCATAGCACCAGAGCTCCATACTTCCAGAGCTCCATAGCTCCATAGCTCCATAGCACCAGAGCTCCATAGCTCCATAGCACCAGAGCTCCATAGCTCCATAGCACCAGAGCTCCATACTTCCATAGCTCCATAGCTCCATACCTCCAGAGCTCCATAGCTCCATAGCTCCATACCTCCAGAGCTCCATAGCTCCAGAGCTCCATAGCTCCATAGCTCCATAGCACCAGAGCTCCATAGCTCCATAGCACCAGAGCTCCATACTTCCATAGCTCCAGGGCTCCATAGCTCCAGGGCTCCATACCTCCAGAGCTCCATAGCTCCATACTTCCAGAGCTCCATAGCTCCATACTTCCATAGCTCCATACTTCCATACCTCCATAGCTCCATACTTCCATAGCACCAGAGCTCCATACTTCCATAGCACCAGAGCTCCATACCTCCAGAGCTCCAGAGCTCCAGCCTGGGTGGCTGGTGGCTCCATAGCTCCATACTTCCATAGCTCTAAGTCAGAGAGTTGGCGAAAATTGCACTAAGTGCGAAAGCCCATTCATTTACAACGGCGTGTCCACAAGGCGGCGACATTTCCCCGTTACCGGTGGCTGCGCGGCGGGTGAGTGACAGAGCTTATCCGAGCGGCTGGAACTCTGCGCCGGCGTGGTCGAGCGTGAGGCCTCGGCCCTTTGGCTGCCTGGTACCTAAAACACTTCCATTGATCCAGCCACGGAGGGTGCTGGCTGGTGGCTCCATACCTCCATAGCTCCATAGCACCAGAGCTCCATAGCTCCATAGCACCAGAGCTCCATGGCTTCAGAGCTCCATAGCACCATAGCTCCATACCTCCAGAGCTCCAGGGCTCCATAGCTCCATACCTCCAGAGCTCCATACCTCCAGAGCTCCATACCTCCAGAGCTCCATAGCACCAGAGCTCCATGGCTTCAGAGCTCCATAGCACCATAGCTCCATACCTCCAGAGCTCCAGGGCTCCATAGCTCCATACCTCCAGAGCTCCATACCTCCAGAGCTCCATACCTCCAGAGCTCCAGAGCTCCATAGCACCAGAGCTCCATGGCTTCAGAGCTCCATAGCACCATAGCTCCATACCTCCAGAGCTCCAGGGCTCCATAGCTCCATACCTCCAGAGCTCCATACCTCCAGAGCTCCAGAGCTCCATAGCACCAGAGCTCCATGGCTTCAGAGCTCCATAGCACCATAGCTCCATACCTCCAGAGCTCCAGGGCTCCATAGCTCCATACCTCCAGAGCTCCATACCTCCAGAGCTCCAGAGCTCCATAGCACCAGAGCTCCATGGCTTCAGAGCTCCATAGCACCATAGCTCCATACCTCCAGAGCTCCAGGGCTCCAAAGCTCCATACCTCCAGAGCTCCATACCTCCAGAGCTCCATACCTCCAGAGCTCCATAGCTCCATAGCACCAGAGCTCCATAGCTCCATAGCACCAGAGCTCCATAGCACCAGAGCTCCATAGCACCAGAGCTCCATAGCTCCATAGCACCAGAGCTCCATAGCTCCATAGCACCAGAGCTCCATAGCTCCATAGCACCAGAGCTCCATACTTCCAGAGCTCCATAGCTCCATAGCTCCATAGCACCAGAGCTCCATAGCTCCATAGCACCAGAGCTCCATAGCTCCATAGCACCAGAGCTCCATACTTCCATAGCTCCATAGCTCCATACCTCCAGAGCTCCATAGCTCCATAGCTCCATACCTCCAGAGCTCCATAGCTCCAGAGCTCCATAGCTCCATAGCACCAGAGCTCCATAGCTCCATAGCACCAGAGCTCCATACTTCCATAGCTCCAGGGCTCCATAGCTCCAGGGCTCCATAGCTCCATACCTCCAGAGCTCCATAGCTCCATACTTCCAGAGCTCCATAGCTCCATAGCACCAGAGCTCCATAGCTCCATAGCACCAGAGCTCCATAGCTCCATAGCACCAGAGCTCCATAGCTCCATAGCACCAGAGCTCCATAGCTCCATAGCTCCAGGGCTCCATAGCTCCATAGCTCCAGGGCTCCATAGCTCCATAGCTCCAGGGCTCCATAGCTCCATAGCTCCATACCTCCAGAGCTCCATACCTCCAGAGCTCCATACCTCCATAGCACCAGAGCTCCATAGCTCCAGGGCTCCAGGGCTCCATAGCTCCATACCTCCAGAGCTCCATAGCTCCATACTTCCAGAGCTCCATAGCTCCATAGCTCCATACTTCCATAGCTCCATAGCTCCATACTTCCATAGCACCTGAGCTCCATACCTCCAGAGCTCCATAGCTCCAGCCTGGGTGGCTGGTGGCTCCATAGCTCCATACTTCCATAGCTCTAAGTCAGAGAGTTGGCGAAAATTGCACTAAGTGCGAAAGCCCATTCATTTACAACGGCGTGTCCGCCAGGCGGCGACATTTCCCCGTTACCGGTGGCTGCGCGGCGGGTGAGTGACAGAGCTTATCCGAGCGGCTGGAACTCTGCGCCGGCGTGGTCGAGCGTGAGGCCTCGGCCCTTTGGCTGCCTGGTACCTAAAACACTTCCATTGATCCAGCCACGGAGGGTGCTGGCTGGTGGCTCCATACCTCCATAGCTCCATAGCACCAGAGCTCCATAGCTCCATAGCACCAGAGCTCCATGGCTTCAGAGCTCCATAGCACCATAGCTCCATACCTCCAGAGCTCCAGGGCTCCATAGCTCCATACCTCCAGAGCTCCATACCTCCAGAGCTCCATACCTCCAGAGCTCCATAGCACCAGAGCTCCATGGCTTCAGAGCTCCATAGCACCATAGCTCCATACCTCCAGAGCTCCAGGGCTCCATAGCTCCATACCTCCAGAGCTCCATACCTCCAGAGCTCCATACCTCCAGAGCTCCATAGCACCAGAGCTCCATGGCTTCAGAGCTCCATAGCACCATAGCTCCATACCTCCAGAGCTCCAGGGCTCCATAGCTCCATACCTCCAGAGCTCCATACCTCCAGAGCTCCATACCTCCAGAGCTCCAGAGCTCCATAGCACCAGAGCTCCATGGCTTCAGAGCTCCATAGCACCATAGCTCCATACCTCCAGAGCTCCAGGGCTCCATAGCTCCATACCTCCAGAGCTCCATACCTCCAGAGCTCCAGAGCTCCATAGCACCAGAGCTCCATGGCTTCAGAGCTCCATAGCACCATAGCTCCATACCTCCAGAGCTCCAGGGCTCCATAGCTCCATACCTCCAGAGCTCCATACCTCCAGAGCTCCATACCTCCAGAGCTCCATAGCTCCATAGCACCAGAGCTCCATAGCTCCATAGCACCAGAGCTCCATAGCACCAGAGCTCCATAGCACCAGAGCTCCATAGCTCCATAGCACCAGAGCTCCATAGCTCCATAGCACCACAGCTCCATAGCTCCATAGCACCAGAGCTCCATACTTCCAGAGCTCCATAGCTCCATAGCTCCATAGCACCAGAGCTCCATAGCTCCATAGCACCAGAGCTCCATGGCTTCAGAGCTCCATAGCACCATAGCTCCATACCTCCAGAGCTCCAGGGCTCCATAGCGCCATACCTCCAGAGCTCCATACCTCCAAAGCTCCATACCTCCAGAGCTCCATAGCACCAGAGCTCCATAGCTCCATAGCACCAGAGCTCCATAGCACCAGAGCTCCATAGCACCAGAGCTCCATAGCTCCATAGCACCAGAGCTCCATAGCTCCATAGCACCAGAGCTCCATACTTCCAGAGCTCCATAGCTCCATAGCACCATAGCACCAGAGCTCCATAGCTCCATAGCACCAGAGCTCCATAGCTCCATAGCACCAGAGCTCCATACTTCCATAGCTCCATAGCTCCATACCTCCAGAGCTCCATAGCTCCATAGCTCCATACCTCCAGAGCTCCATAGCTCCAGAGCTCCATAGCTCCATAGCTCCATAGCACCAGAGCTCCATAGCTCCATAGCACCAGAGCTCCATACTTCCATAGCTCCAGGGCTCCATAGCTCCAGGGCTCCATACCTCCAGAGCTCCATAGCTCCATACTTCCAGAGCTCCATAGCTCCATACTTCCATAGCTCCATACTTCCATACCTCCATAGCTCCATACTTCCATAGCACCAGAGCTCCATACTTCCATAGCACCAGAGCTCCATACCTCCAGAGCTCCAGAGCTCCAGCCTGGGTGGCTGGTGGCTCCATAGCTCCATACTTCCATAGCTCTAAGTCAGAGAGTTGGCGAAAATTGCACTAAGTGCGAAAGCCCATTCATTTACAACGGCGTGTCCACAAGGCGGCGACATTTCCCCGTTACCGGTGGCTGCGCGGCGGGTGAGTGACAGAGCTTATCCGAGCGGCTGGAACTCTGCGCCGGCGTGGTCGAGCGTGAGGCCTCGGCCCTTTGGCTGCCTGGTACCTAAAACACTTCCATTGATCCAGCCACGGAGGGTGCTGGCTGGTGGCTCCATACCTCCATAGCTCCATAGCACCAGAGCTCCATAGCTCCATAGCACCAGAGCTCCATGGCTTCAGAGCTCCATAGCACCATAGCTCCATACCTCCAGAGCTCCAGGGCTCCATAGCTCCATACCTCCAGAGCTCCATACCTCCAGAGCTCCATACCTCCAGAGCTCCATAGCACCAGAGCTCCATGGCTTCAGAGCTCCATAGCACCATAGCTCCATAGCTCCAGAGCTCCAGGGCTCCATAGCTCCATACCTCCAGAGCTCCATACCTCCAGAGCTCCATACCTCCAGAGCTCCATAGCACCAGAGCTCCATGGCTTCAGAGCTCCATAGCACCATAGCTCCATACCTCCAGAGCTCCAGGGCTCCATAGCTCCATACCTCCAGAGCTCCATACCTCCAGAGCTCCATACCTCCAGAGCTCCAGAGCTCCATAGCACCAGAGCTCCATGGCTTCAGAGCTCCATAGCACCATAGCTCCATACCTCCAGAGCTCCAGGGCTCCATAGCTCCATACCTCCAGAGCTCCATACCTCCAGAGCTCCAGAGCTCCATAGCACCAGAGCTCCATGGCTTCAGAGCTCCATAGCACCATAGCTCCATACCTCCAGAGCTCCAGGGCTCCATAGCTCCATACCTCCAGAGCTCCATACCTCCAGAGCTCCAGAGCTCCATAGCACCAGAGCTCCATGGCTTCAGAGCTCCATAGCACCATAGCTCCATACCTCCAGAGCTCCAGGGCTCCAAAGCTCCATACCTCCAGAGCTCCATACCTCCAGAGCTCCATACCTCCAGAGCTCCATAGCTCCATAGCACCAGAGCTCCATAGCTCCATAGCACCAGAGCTCCATAGCACCAGAGCTCCATAGCACCAGAGCTCCATAGCTCCATAGCACCAGAGCTCCATAGCTCCATAGCACCAGAGCTCCATAGCTCCATAGCACCAGAGCTCCATACTTCCAGAGCTCCAAAGCTCCATAGCTCCATAGCACCAGAGCTCCATAGCTCCATAGCACCAGAGCTCCATAGCTCCATAGCACCAGAGCTCCATACTTCCATAGCTCCATAGCTCCATACCTCCAGAGCTCCATAGCTCCATAGCTCCATACCTCCAGAGCTCCATAGCTCCAGAGCTCCATAGCTCCATAGCACCAGAGCTCCATAGCTCCATAGCACCAGAGCTCCATACTTCCATAGCTCCAGGGCTCCATAGCTCCAGGGCTCCATAGCTCCATACCTCCAGAGCTCCATAGCTCCATACTTCCAGAGCTCCATAGCTCCATAGCACCAGAGCTCCATAGCTCCATAGCACCAGAGCTCCATAGCTCCATAGCACCAGAGCTCCATAGCTCCATAGCACCAGAGCTCCATAGCTCCATAGCTCCAGGGCTCCATAGCTCCATAGCTCCAGGGCTCCATAGCTCCATAGCTCCAGGGCTCCATAGCTCCATAGCTCCATACCTCCAGAGCTCCATACCTCCAGAGCTCCATACCTCCATAGCACCAGAGCTCCATAGCTCCAGGGCTCCAGGGCTCCATAGCTCCATACCTCCAGAGCTCCATAGCTCCATACTTCCAGAGCTCCATAGCTCCATAGCTCCATACTTCCATAGCTCCATAGCTCCATACTTCCATAGCACCTGAGCTCCATACCTCCAGAGCTCCATAGCTCCAGCCTGGGTGGCTGGTGGCTCCATAGCTCCATACTTCCATAGCTCTAAGTCAGAGAGTTGGCGAAAATTGCACTAAGTGCGAAAGCCCATTCATTTACAACGGCGTGTCCGCCAGGCGGCGACATTTCCCCGTTACCGGTGGCTGCGCGGCGGGTGAGTGACAGAGCTTATCCGAGCGGCTGGAACTCTGCGCCGGCGTGGTCGAGCGTGAGGCCTCGGCCCTTTGGCTGCCTGGTACCTAAAACACTTCCATTGATCCAGCCACGGAGGGTGCTGGCTGGTGGCTCCATACCTCCATAGATCCATAGCACCAGAGCTCCATAGCTCCATAGCACCAGAGCTCCATGGCTTCAGAGCTCCATAGCACCATAGCTCCATACCTCCAGAGCTCCAGGGCTCCATAACTCCATACCTCCAGAGCTCCATACCTCCAGAGCTCCATACCTCCAGAGCTCCATAGCACCAGAGCTCCATGGCTTCAGAGCTCCATAGCACCATAGCTCCATACCTCCAGAGCTCCAGGGCTCCATAGCTCCATACCTCCAGAGCTCCATACCTCCAGAGCTCCATACCTCCAGAGCTCCATAGCACCAGAGCTCCATGGCTTCAGAGCTCCATAGCACCATAGCTCCATACCTCCAGAGCTCCAGGGCTCCATAGCTCCATACCTCCAGAGCTCCATACCTCCAGAGCTCCATACCTCCAGAGCTCCATAGCACCAGAGCTCCATGGCTTCAGAGCTCCATAGCACCATAGCTCCATACCTCCAGAGCTCCAGGGCTCCATAGCTCCATACCTCCAGAGCTCCATACCTCCATACCTCCAGAGCTCCAGAGCTCCATAGCACCAGAGCTCCATGGCTTCAGAGCTCCATAGCACCATAGCTCCATACCTCCAGAGCTCCAGGGCTCCATAGCTCCATACCTCCATACCTCCAGAGCTCCATACCTCCAGAGCTCCATACCTCCAGAGCTCCATAGCTCCATAGCACCAGAGCTCCATAGCTCCATAGCACCAGAGCTCCATAGCACCAGAGCTCCATAGCACCAGAGCTCCATAGCTCCATAGCACCAGAGCTCCATAGCTCCATAGCACCAGAGCTCCATAGCTCCATAGCACCAGAGCTCCATACTTCCAGAGCTCCATAGCTCCATAGCTCCATAGCACCAGAGCTCCATAGCTCCATAGCACCAGAGCTCCATGGCTTCAGAGCTCCATAGCACCATAGCTCCATACCTCCAGAGCTCCAGGGCTCCATAGCTCCATACCTCCAGAGCTCCATACCTCCAGAGCTCCATACCTCCAGAGCTCCATAGCACCAGAGCTCCATAGCTCCATAGCACCAGAGCTCCATAGCACCAGAGCTCCATAGCACCAGAGCTCCATAGCTCCATAGCACCAGAGCTCCATAGCTCCATAGCACCAGAGCTCCATACTTCCAGAGCTCCATAGCTCCATAGCTCCATAGCACCAGAGCTCCATAGCTCCATAGCACCAGAGCTCCATAGCTCCATAGCACCAGAGCTCCATACTTCCATAGCTCCATAGCTCCATACCTCCAGAGCTCCATAGCTCCATAGCTCCATACCTCCAGAGCTCCATAGCTCCAGAGCTCCATAGCTCCATAGCTCCATAGCACCAGAGCTCCATAGCTCCATAGCACCAGAGCTCCATACTTCCATAGCTCCAGGGCTCCATAGCTCCAGGGCTCCATACCTCCAGAGCTCCATAGCTCCATACTTCCAGAGCTCCATAGCTCCATACTTCCATAGCTCCATACTTCCATACCTCCATAGCTCCATACTTCCATAGCACCAGAGCTCCATACTTCCATAGCACCAGAGCTCCATACCTCCAGAGCTCCAGAGCTCCAGCCTGGGTGGCTGGTGGCTCCATAGCTCCATACTTCCATAGCTCTAAGTCAGAGAGTTGGCGAAAATTGCAGTAAGTGCGAAAGCCCATTCATTTACAACGGCGTGTCCACAAGGCGGCGACATTTCCCCGTTACCGGTGGCTGCGCGGCGGGTGAGTGACAGAGCTTATCCGAGCGGCTGGAACTCTGCGCCGGCGTGGTCGAGCGTGAGGCCTCGGCCCTTTGGCTGCCTGGTACCTAAAACACTTCCATTGATCCAGCCACGGAGGGTGCTGGCTGGTGGCTCCATACCTCCATAGCTCCATAGCACCAGAGCTCCATAGCTCCATAGCACCAGAGCTCCATGGCTTCAGAGCTCCATAGCACCATAGCTCCATACCTCCAGAGCTCCAGGGCTCCATAGCTCCATACCTCCAGAGCTCCATACCTCCAGAGCTCCATACCTCCAGAGCTCCATAGCACCAGAGCTCCATGGCTTCAGAGCTCCATAGCACCATAGCTCCATACCTCCAGAGCTCCAGGGCTCCATAGCTCCATACCTCCAGAGCTCCATACCTCCAGAGCTCCATACCTCCAGAGCTCCATAGCACCAGAGCTCCATGGCTTCAGAGCACCAGAGCTCCATAGCTCCATAGCACCAGAGCTCCAGGTCTCCATAGCACCAGAGCTCCATAGCTCCATAGCTCCAGGGCTCCATAGCTCCATAGCTCCAGGGCTCCATAGCTCCATAGCTCCAGGGCTCCATAGCTCCATAGCTCCATACCTCCAGAGCTCCATACCTCCAGAGCTCCATACCTCCATAGCACCAGAGCTCCATAGCTCCAGGGCTCCAGGGCTCCATACCTCCAGAGCTCCATAGCTCCATACTTCCAGAGCTCCATAGCTCCATAGCTCCATACTTCCATAGCTCCATAGCTCCATACTTCCATAGCACCTGAGCTCCATACCTCCAGAGCTCCATAGCTCCAGCCTGGGTGGCTGGTGGCTCCATAGCTCCATACTTCCATAGCTCTAAGTCAGAGAGTTGGCGAAAATTGCACTAAGTGCGAAAGCCCATTCATTTACAACGGCGTGTCCACAAGGCGGCGACATTTCCCCGTTACCGGTGGCTGCGCGGCGGGTGAGTGACAGAGCTTATCCGAGCGGCTGGAACTCTGCGCCGGCGTGGTCGAGCGTGAGGCCTCGGCCCTTTGGCTGCCTGGTACCTAAAACACTTCCATTGATCCAGCCACGGAGGGTGCTGGCTGGTGGCTCCATACCTCCATAGCTCCATAGCACCAGAGCTCCATAGCTCCATAGCACCAGAGCTCCATGGCTTCAGAGCTCCATAGCACCATAGCTCCATACCTCCAGAGCTCCAGGGCTCCATAGCTCCATACCTCCAGAGCTCCATACCTCCAGAGCTCCATACCTCCAGAGCTCCATAGCACCAGAGCTCCATGGCTTCAGAGCTCCATAGCACCATAGCTCCATACCTCCAGAGCTCCAGGGCTCCATAGCTCCATACCTCCAGAGCTCCATACCTCCAGAGCTCCATACCTCCAGAGCTCCATAGCACCAGAGCTCCATGGCTTCAGAGCTCCATAGCACCATAGCTCCATACCTCCAGAGCTCCAGGGCTCCATAGCTCCATACCTCCAGAGCTCCATACCTCCAGAGCTCCATAGCACCAGAGCTCCATGGCTTCAGAGCTCCATAGCACCATAGTTCCATACCTCCAGAGCTCCAGGGCTCCATAGCTCCATACCTCCAGAGCTCCATACCTCCAGAGCTCCATACCTCCAGAGCTCCATAGCACCAGAGCTCCATGGCTTCAGAGCTCCATAGCACCATAGCTCCATACCTCCAGAGCTCCAGGGCTCCATAGCTCCATACCTCCATAGCTCCATAGCACCAGAGCTCCATAGCTCCATAGCACCAGAGCTCCATGGCTTCAGAGCTCCATAGCACCATAGCTCCATACCTCCAGAGCTCCAGGGCTCCATAGCTCCATACCTCCAGAGCTCCATACCTCCAGAGCTCCATACCTCCAGAGCTCCATAGCTCCATAGCACCAGAGCTCCATAGCTCCATAGCACCAGAGCTCCATAGCACCAGAGCTCCATAGCACCAGAGCTCCATAGCTCCATAGCACCAGAGCTCCATAGCTCCATAGCACCAGAGCTCCATAGCTCCATAGCACCAGAGCTCCAGGGCTCCATAGCGCCATACCTCCAGAGCTCCATACCTCCAGAGCTCCATACCTCCAGAGCTCCATAGCACCAGAGCTCCATAGCTCCATAGCACCAGAGCTCCATAGCACCAGAGCTCCATAGCACCAGAGCTCCATAGCTCCATAGCACCAGAGCTCCATAGCTCCATAGCACCAGAGCTCCATACTTCCAGAGCTCCATAGCTCCATAGCTCCATAGCACCAGAGCTCCATAGCTCCATAGCACCAGAGCTCCATAGCTCCATAGCACCAGAGCTCCATACTTCCATAGCTCCATAGCTCCATACCTCCAGAGCTCCATAGCTCCATAGCTCCATACCTCCAGAGCTCCATAGCTCCAGAGCTCCATAGCTCCATAGCTCCATAGCACCAGAGCTTCATAGCTCCATAGCACCAGAGCTCCATACTTCCATAGCTCCAGGGCTCCATAGCTCCAGGGCTCCATACCTCCAGAGCTCCATAGCTCCATACTTCCAGAGCTCCATAGCTCCATACTTCCATAGCTCCATACTTCCATACCTCCATAGCTCCATACTTCCATAGCACCAGAGCTCCATACTTCCATAGCACCAGAGCTCCATACCTCCAGAGCTCCAGAGCTCCAGCCTGGGTGGCTGGTGGCTCCATAGCTCCATACTTCCATAGCTCTAAGTCAGAGAGTTGGCGAAAATTGCACTAAGCCCATTCATTTACAACGGCGTGTCCACAAGGCGGCGACATTTCCCCGTTACCGGTGGCTGCGCGGCGGGTGAGTGACAGAGCTTATCCGAGCGGCTGGAACTCTGCGCCGGCGTGGTCGAGCGTGAGGCCTCGGCCCTTTGGCTGCCTGGTACCTAAAACACTTCCATTGATCCAGCCACGGAGGGTGCTGGCTGGTGGCTCCATACCTCCATAGCTCCATAGCACCAGAGCTCCATAGCTCCATAGCACCAGAGCTCCATGGCTTCAGAGCTCCATAGCACCATAGCTCCATACCTCCAGAGCTCCAGGGCTCCATAGCTCCATACCTCCAGAGCTCCATACCTCCAGAGCTCCATACCTCCAGAGCTCCATAGCACCAGAGCTCCATGGCTTCAGAGCTCCATAGCACCATAGCTCCATACCTCCAGAGCTCCAGGGCTCCATAGCTCCATACCTCCAGAGCTCCATACCTCCAGAGCTCCATACCTCCAGGGCTCCATAGCACCAGAGCTCCATGGCTTCAGAGCTCCATAGCACCATAGCTCCATACCTCCAGAGCTCCAGGGCTCCATAGCTCCATACCTCCAGAGCTCCATACCTCCAGAGCTCCATACCTCCAGAGCTCCAGAGCTCCATAGCACCAGAGCTCCATGGCTTCAGAGCTCCATAGCTCCATACCTCCAGAGCTCCAGGGCTCCATAGCTCCATACCTCCAGAGCTCCATACCTCCAGAGCTCCAGAGCTCCATAGCACCAGAGCTCCATGGCTTCAGAGCTCCATAGCACCATAGCTCCATACCTCCAGAGCTCCAGGGCTCCATAGCTCCATACCTCCAGAGCTCCATACCTCCAGAGCTCCATACCTCCAGAGCTCCATAGCTCCATAGCACCATAGCTCCATACCTCCAGAGCTCCAGGGCTCCATAGCTCCATACCTCCAGAGCTCCATACCTCCAGAGCTCCATACCTCCAGAGCTCCATAGCTCCATAGCACCAGAGCTCCATAGCTCCATAGCACCAGAGCTCCATAGCACCAGAGCTCCATAGCACCAGAGCTCCATAGCTCCATAGCACCAGAGCTCCATAGCTCCATAGCACCAGAGCTCCATAGCTCCATAGCACCAGAGCTCCATACTTCCAGAGCTCCATAGCTCCATAGCTCCATAGCACCAGAGCTCCATAGCTCCATAGCACCAGAGCTCCATGGCTTCAGAGCTCCATAGCACCATAGCTCCATACCTCCAGAGCTCCAGGGCTCCATAGCTCCATACCTCCAGAGCTCCATACCTCCAGAGCTCCATACCTCCAGAGCTCCATAGCACCAGAGCTCCATAGCTCCATAGCACCAGAGCTCCATAGCACCAGAACTCCATAGCACCAGAGCTCCATAGCTCCAAAGCACCAGAGCTCCATAGCTCCATAGCACCAGAGCTCCATACTTCCAGAGCTCCATAGCTCCATAGCTCCATAGCACCAGAGCTCCATAGCTCCATAGCACCAGAGCTCCATAGCTCCATAGCACCAGAGCTCCATACTTCCATAGCTCCATAGCTCCATACCTCCAGAGCTCCATAGCTCCATAGCTCCATACCTCCAGAGCTCCATAGCTCCAGAGCTCCATAGCTCCATAGCACCAGAGCTCCATAGCTCCATAGCACCAGAGCTCCATACTTCCATAGCTCCAGGGCTCCATAGCTCCAGGGCTCCATACCTCCAGAGCTCCATAGCTCCATACTTCCAGAGCTCCATAGCTCCATACTTCCATAGCTCCATACTTCCATACCTCCATAGCTCCATACTTCCATAGCACCAGAGCTCCATACTTCCATAGCACCAGAGCTCCATACCTCCAGAGCTCCAGAGCTCCAGCCTGGGTGGCTGGTGGCTCCATAGCTCCATACTTCCATAGCTCTAAGTCAGAGAGTTGGCGAAAATTGCATTAAGTGCGAAAGCCCATTCATTTACAACGGCGTGTCCACAAGGCGGCGACATTTCCCCGTTACCGGTGGCTGCGCGGCGGGTGAGTGACAGAGCTTATCCGAGCGGCTGGAACTCTGCGCCGGCGTGGTCGAGCGTGAGGCCTCGGCCCTTTGGCTGCCTGGTACCTAAAACACTTCCATTGATCCAGCCACGGAGGGTGCTGGCTGGTGGCTCCATACCTCCATAGCTCCATAGCACCAGAGCTCCATAGCTCCATAGCACCAGAGCTCCATGGCTTCAGAGCTCCATAGCACCATAGCTCCATACCTCCAGAGCTCCAGGGCTCCATAGCTCCATACCTCCAGAGCTCCATACCTCCAGAGCTCCATACCTCCAGAGCTCCATAGCACCAGAGCTCCATGGCTTCAGAGCTCCATAGCACCATAGCTCCATACCTCCAGAGCTCCAGGGCTCCATAGCTCCATACCTCCAGAGCTCCATACCTCCAGAGCTCCATACCTCCAGAGCTCCATAGCACCAGAGCTCCATGGCTTCAGAGCTCCATAGCACCATAGCTCCATACCTCCAGAGCTCCAGGGCTCCATAGCTCCATACCTCCAGAGCTCCATACCTCCAGAGCTCCATACCTCCAGAGCTCCATAGCACCAGAGCTCCATGGCTTCAGAGCTCCATAGCACCATAGCTCCATACCTCCAGAGCTCCAGGGCTCCATAGCTCCATACCTCCAGAGCTCCATACCTCCAGAGCTCCATACCTCCAGAGCTCCAGAGCTCCAGAGCTCCATAGCACCAGAGCTCCATGGCTTCAGAGCTCCATAGCACCATAGCTCCATACCTCCAGAGCTCCAGGGCTCCATAGCTCCATACCTCCAGAGCTCCATACCTCCAGAACTCCAGAGCTCCATAGCACCAGAGCTCCATGGCTTCAGAGCTCCATAGCACCATAGCTCCATACCTCCAGAGCTCCAGGGCTCCATAGCTCCATACCTCCAGAGCTCCATACCTCCAGAGCTCCAGAGCTCCATAGCACCAGAGCTCCATGGCTTCAGAGCTCCATAGCACCATAGCTCCATACCTCCAGAGCTCCAGGGCTCCAAAACTCCATACCTCCAGAGCTCCATACCTCCAGAGCTCCATACCTCCAGAGCTCCATAGCTCCATAGCACCAGAGCTCCATAGCTCCATAGCACCAGAGCTCCATAGCACCAGAGCTCCATAGCACCAGAGCTCCATAGCTCCATAGCACCAGAGCTCCATAGCTCCATAGCACCAGAGCTCCATAGCTCCATAGCACCAGAGCTCCATACTTCCAGAGCTCCATAGCTCCATAGCACCAGAGCTCCATAGCTCCATAGCACCAGAGCTCCATAGCTCCATAGCACCAGAGCTCCATACTTCCATAGCTCCATAGCTCCATACCTCCAGAGCTCCATAGCTCCATAGCTCCATACCTCCAGAGCTCCATAGCTCCAGAGCTCCATAGCTCCATAGCACCAGAGCTCCATAGCTCCATAGCACCAGAGCTCCATACTTCCATAGCTCCAGGGCTCCATAGCTCCAGGGCTCCATAGCTCCATACCTCCAGAGCTCCATAGCTCCATACTTCCAGAGCTCCATAGCTCCATAGCACCAGAGCTCCATAGCTCCATAGCACCAGAGCTCCATAGCTCCATAGCACCAGAGCTCCATAGCTCCATAGCACCAGAGCTCCATAGCTCCATAGCTCCAGGGCTCCATAGCTCCATAGCTCCAGGGCTCCATAGCTCCAGGGCTCCATAGCTCCATACCTCCAGAGCTCCATACCTCCAGAGCTCCATACCTCCATAGCACCAGAGCTCCATAGCTCCAGGGCTCCATAGCTCCATACCTCCAGAGCTCCATAGCTCCATACTTCCAGAGCTCCATAGCTCCATAGCTCCATACTTCCATAGCTCCATAGCTCCATACTTCCATAGCACCTGAGCTCCATACCTCCAGAGCTCCATAGCTCCAGCCTGGGTGGCTGGTGGCTCCATAGCTCCATACTTCCATAGCTCTAAGTCAGAGAGTTGGCGAAAATTGCACTAAGTGCGAAAGCCCATTCATTTACAACGGCGTGTCCGCCAGGCGGCGACATTTCCCCGTTACCGGTGGCTGCGCGGCGGGTGAGTGACAGAGCTTATCCGAGCGGCTGGAACTCTGCGCCGGCGTGGTCGAGCGTGAGGCCTCGGCCCTTTGGCTGCCTGGTACCTAAAACACTTCCATTGATCCAGCCACGGAGGGTGCTGGCTGGTGGCTCCATACCTCCATAGCTCCATAGCACCAGAGCTCCATAGCTCCATAGCACCAGAGCTCCATGGCTTCAGAGCTCCATAGCACCATAGCTCCATACCTCCAGAGCTCCAGGGCTCCATAGCTCCATACCTCCAGAGCTCCATACCTCCAGAGCTCCATACCTCCAGAGCTCCATAGCACCAGAGCTCCATGGCTTCAGAGCTCCATAGCACCATAGCTCCATACCTCCAGAGCTCCAGGGCTCCATAGCTCCATACCTCCAGAGCTCCATACCTCCAGAGCTCCATACCTCCAGAGCTCCATAGCACCAGAGCTCCATGGCTTCAGAGCTCCATAGCACCATAGCTCCATACCTCCAGAGCTCCAGGGCTCCATACCTCCAGAGCTCCATACCTCCAGAGCTCCATACCTCCAGAGCTCCAGAGCTCCATAGCACCAGAGCTCCATGGCTTCAGAGCTCCATAGCACCATAGCTCCATACCTCCAGAGCTCCAGGGCTCCATAGCTCCATACCTCCAGAGCTCCATACCTCCAGAGCTCCAGAGCTCCATAGCACCAGAGCTCCATGGCTTCAGAGCTCCATAGCACCATAGCTCCATACCTCCAGAGCTCCAGGGCTCCATAGCTCCATACCTCCAGAGCTCCATACCTCCAGAGCTCCATACCTCCAGAGCTCCATAGCTCCATAGCACCAGAGCTCCATAGCTCCATAGCACCAGAGCTCCATAGCACCAGAGCTCCATAGCACCAGAGCTCCATAGCTCCATAGCACCAGAGCTCCATAGCTCCATAGCACCAGAGCTCCATAGCTCCATAGCACCAGAGCTCCATACTTCCAGAGCTCCATAGCTCCATAGCTCCATAGCACCAGAGCTCCATAGCTCCATAGCACCAGAGCTCCATGGCTTCAGAGCTCCATAGCACCATAGCTCCATACCTCCAGAGCTCCAGGGCTCCATAGCTCCATACCTCCAGAGCTCCATACCTCCAGAGCTCCATACCTCCAGAGCTCCATAGCACCAGAGCTCCATAGCTCCATAGCACCAGAGCTCCATAGCACCAGAGCTCCATAGCACCAGAGCTCCATAGCTCCATAGCACCAGAGCTCCATAGCTCCATAGCACCAGAGCTCCATACTTCCAGAGCTCCATAGCTCCATAGCACCAGAGCTCCATACCTCCAGAGCTCCATAGCACCAGAGCTCCATAGCTCCATAGCACCAGAGCTCCATAGCACCAGAGCTCCATAGCACCAGAGCTCCATAGCTCCATAGCACCAGAGCTCCATAGCTCCATAGCACCAGAGCTCCATACTTCCAGAGCTCCATAGCTCCATAGCACCAGAGCTCCATAGCTCCATAGCACCAGAGCTCCATAGCTCCATAGCACCAGAGCTCCATACTTCCATAGCTCCATAGCTCCATACCTCCAGAGCTCCATAGCTCCATAGCTCCATACCTCCAGAGCTCCATAGCTCCAGAGCTCCATAGCTCCATAGCTCCATAGCACCAGAGCTCCATAGCTCCATAGCACCAGAGCTCCATACTTCCATAGCTCCAGGGCTCCATAGCTCCAGGGCTCCATACCTCCAGAGCTCCATAGCTCCATACTTCCAGAGCTCCATAGCTCCATACTTCCATAGCTCCATACTTCCATAGCTCCATAGCTCCATACTTCCATAGCACCAGAGCTCCATACTTCCATAGCACCAGAGCTCCATACCTCCAGAGCTCCAGAGCTCCAGCCTGGGTGGCTGGTGGCTCCATAGCTCCATACTTCCATAGCTCTAAGTCAGAGAGTTGGCGAAAATTGCACTAAGTGCGAAAGCCCATTCATTTACAACGGCGTGTCCACAAGGCGGCGACATTTCCCCGTTACCGGTGGCTGCGCGGCGGGTGAGTGACAGAGCTTATCCGAGCGGCTGGAACTCTGCGCCGGCGTGGTCGAGCGTGAGGCCTCGGCCCTTTGGCTGCCTGGTACCTAAAACACTTCCATTGATCCAGCCACGGAGGGTGCTGGCTGGTGGCTCCATACCTCCATAGCTCCATAGCACCAGAGCTCCATAGCTCCATAGCACCAGAGCTCCATGGCTTCAGAGCTCCATAGCACCATAGCTCCATACCTCCAGAGCTCCAGGGCTCCATAGCTCCATACCTCCAGAGCTCCATACCTCCAGAGCTCCATACCTCCAGAGCTCCATAGCACCAGAGCTCCATGGCTTCAGAGCTCCATAGCACCATAGCTCCATACCTCCAGAGCTCCAGGGCTCCATAGCTCCATACCTCCAGAGCTCCATACCTCCAGAGCTCCATACCTCCAGAGCTCCAGAGCTCCATAGCACCAGAGCTCCATGGCTTCAGAGCTCCATAGCACCATAGCTCCATACCTCCAGAGCTCCAGGGCTCCATAGCTCCATACCTCCAGAGCTCCATACCTCCAGAGCTCCAGAGCTCCATAGCACCAGAGCTCCATGGCTTCAGAGCTCCATAGCACCATAGCTCCATACCTCCAGAGCTCCAGGGCTCCATAGCTCCATACCTCCAGAGCTCCATACCTCCAGAGCTCCAGAGCTCCATAGCACCAGAGCTCCATGGCTTCAGAGCTCCATAGCACCATAGCTCCATACCTCCAGAGCTCCAGGGCTCCAAAGCTCCATACCTCCAGAGCTCCATACCTCCAGAGCTCCATAGCTCCATAGCACCAGAGCTCCATAGCTCCATAGCACCAGAGCTCCATAGCACCAGAGCTCCATAGCACCAGAGCTCCATAGCTCCATAGCACCAGAGCTCCATAGCTCCATAGCACCAGAGCTCCATAGCTCCATAGCACCAGAGCTCCATACTTCCAGAGCTCCATAGCTCCATAGCTCCATAGCACCAGAGCTCCATAGCTCCATAGCACCAGAGCTCCATAGCTCCATAGCACCAGAGCTCCATACTTCCATAGCTCCATAGCTCCATACCTCCAGAGCTCCATAGCTCCATAGCTCCATACCTCCAGAGCTCCATAGCTCCAGAGCTCCATAGCTCCATAGCACCAGAGCTCCATAGCTCCATAGCACCAGAGCTCCATACTTCCATAGCTCCAGGGCTCCATAGCTCCAGGGCTCCATAGCTCCATACCTCCAGAGCTCCATAGCTCCATACTTCCAGAGCTCCATAGCTCCATAGCACCAGAGCTCCATAGCTCCATAGCACCAGAGCTCCATAGCTCCATAGCACCAGAGCTCCATAGCTCCATAGCACCAGAGCTCCATAGCTCCATAGCTCCAGGGCTCCATAGCTCCATAGCTCCAGGGCTCCATAGCTCCATAGCTCCAGGGCTCCATAGCTCCATAGCTCCATACCTCCAGAGCTCCATACCTCCAGAGCTCCATACCTCCATAGCACCAGAGCTCCATAGCTCCAGGGCTCCAGGGCTCCATAGCTCCATACCTCCAGAGCTCCATAGCTCCATACTTCCAGAGCTCCATAGCTCCATAGCTCCATACTTCCATAGCTCCATAGCTCCATACTTCCATAGCACCTGAGCTCCATACCTCCAGAGCTCCATAGCTCCAGCCTGGGTGGCTGGTGGCTCCATAGCTCCATACTTCCATAGCTCTAAGTCAGAGAGTTGGCGAAAATTGCACTAAGTGCGAAAGCCCATTCATTTACAACGGCGTGTCCGCCAGGCGGCGACATTTCCCCGTTACCGGTGGCTGCGCGGCGGGTGAGTGACAGAGCTTATCCGAGCGGCTGGAACTCTGCGCCGGCGTGGTCGAGCGTGAGGCCTCGGCCCTTTGGCTGCCTGGTACCTAAAACACTTCCATTGATCCAGCCACGGAGGGTGCTGGCTGGTGGCTCCATACCTCCATAGCTCCATAGCACCAGAGCTCCATAGCTCCATAGCACCAGAGCTCCATGGCTTCAGAGCTCCATAGCACCATAGCTCCATACCTCCAGAGCTCCAGGGCTCCATAGCTCCATACCTCCAGAGCTCCATACCTCCAGAGCTCCATACCTCCAGAGCTCCATAGCACCAGAGCTCCATGGCTTCAGAGCTCCATAGCACCATAGCTCCATACCTCCAGAGCTCCAGGGCTCCATAGCTCCATACCTCCAGAGCTCCATACCTCCAGAGCTCCATACCTCCAGAGCTCCATAGCACCAGAGCTCCATGGCTTCAGAGCTCCATAGCACCATAGCTCCATACCTCCAGAGCTCCAGGGCTCCATAGCTCCATACCTCCAGAGCTCCATACCTCCAGAGCTCCATACCTCCAGAGCTCCATAGCACCAGAGCTCCATGGCTTCAGAGCTCCATAGCACCATAGCTCCATACCTCCAGAGCTCCAGGGCTCCATAGCTCCATACCTCCAGAGCTCCATACCTCCAGAGCTCCATACCTCCAGAGCTCCATAGCACCAGAGCTCCATGGCTTCAGAGCTCCATAGCACCATAGCTCCATACCTCCAGAGCTCCAGGGCTCCATAGCTCCATACCTCCAGAGCTCCATACCTCCAGAGCTCCATACCTCCAGAGCTCCAGAGCTCCATAGCACCAGAGCTCCATGGCTTCAGAGCTCCATAGCACCATAGCTCCATACCTCCAGAGCTCCAGGGCTCCATAGCTCCATACCTCCAGAGCTCCATACCTCCAGAGCTCCATACCTCCAGAGCTCCAGAGCTCCATAGCACCAGAGCTCCATGGCTTCAGAGCTCCATAGCACCATAGCTCCATACCTCCAGAGCTCCAGGGCTCCATAGCTCCATACCTCCAGAGCTCCATACCTCCAGAGCTCCAGAGCTCCATAGCACCAGAGCTCCATGGCTTCAGAGCTCCATAGCACCATAGCTCCATACCTCCAGAGCTCCAGGGCTCCATAGCTCCATACCTCCAGAGCTCCATACCTCCAGAGCTCCAGAGCTCCATAGCACCAGAGCTCCATGGCTTCAGAGCTCCATAGCACCATAGCTCCATACCTCCAGAGCTCCAGGGCTCCAAAGCTCCATACCTCCAGAGCTCCATACCTCCAGAGCTCCATACCTCCAGAGCTCCATAGCTCCATAGCACCAGAGCTCCATAGCTCCATAGCACCAGAGCTCCATAGCACCAGAGCTCCATAGCACCAGAGCTCCATAGCTCCATAGCACCAGAGCTCCATAGCTCCATAGCACCAGAGCTCCATAGCTCCATAGCACCAGAGCTCCATACTTCCAGAGCTCCATAGCTCCATAGCTCCATAGCACCAGAGCTCCATAGCTCCATAGCACCAGAGCTCCATAGCTCCATAGCACCAGAGCTCCATACTTCCATAGCTCCATAGCTCCATACCTCCAGAGCTCCATAGCTCCATAGCTCCATACCTCCAGAGCTCCATAGCTCCAGAGCTCCATAGCTCCATAGCACCAGAGCTCCATAGCTCCATAGCACCAGAGCTCCAGCCTGGGTGGCTGGTGGCTCCATAGCTCCATACTTCCATAGCTCTAAGTCAGAGACTTGGCGAAAATTGCACTAAGTGCGAAAGCCCATTCATTTACAACGGCGTGTCCACAAGGCGGCGACATTTCCCCGTTACCGGTGGCTGCGCGGCGGGTGAGTGACAGAGCTTATCCGAGCGGCTGGAACTCTGCGCCGGCGTGGTCGAGCGTGAGGCCTCGGCCCTTTGGCTGCCTGGTACCTAAAACACTTCCATTGATCCAGCCACGGAGGGTGCTGGCTGGTGGCTCCATACCTCCATAGCTCCATAGCACCAGAGCTCCATAGCTCCATAGCACCAGAGCTCCATGGCTTCAGAGCTCCATAGCACCATAGCTCCATACCTCCAGAGCTCCAGGGCTCCATAGCTCCATACCTCCAGAGCTCCATACCTCCAGAGCTCCATACCTCCAGAGCTCCATAGCACCAGAGCTCCATGGCTTCAGAGCTCCATAGCACCATAGCTCCATACCTCCAGAGCTCCAGGGCTCCATAGCTCCATACCTCCAGAGCTCCATACCTCCAGAGCTCCATACCTCCAGAGCTCCAGAGCTCCATAGCACCAGAGCTCCATGGCTTCAGAGCTCCATAGCACCATAGCTCCATACCTCCAGAGCTCCAGGGCTCCATAGCTCCATACCTCCAGAGCTCCATACCTCCAGAGCTCCAGAGCTCCATAGCACCAGAGCTCCATGGCTTCAGAGCTCCATAGCACCATAGCTCCATACCTCCAGAGCTCCAGGGCTCCATAGCTCCATACCTCCAGAGCTCCATACCTCCAGAGCTCCAGAGCTCCATAGCACCAGAGCTCCATGGCTTCAGAGCTCCATAGCACCATAGCTCCATACCTCCAGAGCTCCAGGGCTCCAAAGCTCCATACCTCCAGAGCTCCATACCTCCAGAGCTCCATACCTCCAGAGCTCCATAGCTCCATAGCACCAGAGCTCCATAGCTCCATAGCACCAGAGCTCCATAGCACCAGAGCTCCATAGCACCAGAGCTCCATAGCTCCATAGCACCAGAGCTCCAAAGCTCCATAGCACCAGAGCTCCATAGCTCCATAGCACCAGAGCTCCATACTTCCAGAGCTCCATAGCTCCATAGCTCCATAGCACCAGAGCTCCATAGCTCCATAGCACCAGAGCTCCATAGCTCCATAGCACCAGAGCTCCATACTTCCATAGCTCCATAGCTCCATACCTCCAGAGCTCCATAGCTCCATAGCTCCATACCTCCAGAGCTCCATAGCTCCAGAGCTCCATAGCTCCATAGCACCAGAGCTCCATAGCTCCATAGCACCAGAGCTCCATACTTCCATAGCTCCAGGGCTCCATAGCTCCAGGGCTCCATAGCTCCATACCTCCAGAGCTCCATAGCTCCATACTTCCAGAGCTTCATAGCTCCATAGCACCAGAGCTCCATAGCTCCATAGCACCAGAGCTCCATAGCTCCATAGCACCAGAGCTCCATAGCTCCATAGCACCAGAGCTCCATAGCTCCATAGCTCCAGGGCTCCATAGCTCCATAGCTCCAGGGCTCCATAGCTCCATAGCTCCAGGGCTCCATAGCTCCATAGCTCCATACCTCCAGAGCTCCATACCTCCAGAGCTCCATACCTCCATAGCACCAGAGCTCCTTAGCTCCAGGGCTCCAGGGCTCCATAGCTCCATACCTCCAGAGCTCCATAGCTCCATACTTCCAGAGCTCCATAGCTCCATAGCTCCATACTTCCATAGCTCCATAGCTCCATACTTCCATAGCACCTGAGCTCCATACCTCCAGAGCTCCATAGCTCCAGCCTGGGTGGCTGGTGGCTCCATAGCTCCATACTTCCATAGCTCTAAGTCAGAGAGTTGGCGAAAATTGCACTAAGTGCGAAAGCCCATTCATTTACAACGGCGTGTCCGCCAGGCGGCGACATTTCCCCGTTACCGGTGGCTGCGCGGCGGGTGAGTGACAGAGCTTATCCGAGCGGCTGGAACTCTGCGCCGGCGTGGTCGAGCGTGAGGCCTCGGCCCTTTGGCTGCCTGGTACCTAAAACACTTCCATTGATCCAGCCACGGAGGGTGCTGGCTGGTGGCTCCATACCTCCATAGCTCCATAGCACCAAAGCTCCATAGCTCCATAGCACCAGAGCTCCATGGCTTCAGAGCTCCATAGCACCATAGCTCCATACCTCCAGAGCTCCAGGGCTCCATAGCTCCATACCTCCAGAACTCCATACCTCCAGAGCTCCATACCTCCAGAGCTCCATAGCACCAGAGCTCCATGGCTTCAGAGCTCCATAGCACCATAGCTCCATACCTCCAGAGCTCCAGGGCTCCATAGCTCCATACCTCCAGAGCTCCATACCTCCAGAGCTCCATACCTCCAGAGCTCCATAGCACCAGAGCTCCATGGCTTCAGAGCTCCATAGCACCATAGCTCCATACCTCCAGAGCTCCAGGGCTCCATAGCTCCATACCTCCAGAGCTCCATACCTCCAGAGCTCCATACCTCCAGAGCTCCAGAGCTCCATAGCACCAGAGCTCCATGGCTTCAGAGCTCCATAGCTCCATACCTCCAGAGCTCCAGGGCTCCATAGCTCCATACCTCCAGAGCTCCATACCTCCAGAGCTCCAGAGCTCCATAGCACCAGAGCTCCATGGCTTCAGAGCTCCATAGCACCATAGCTCCATACCTCCAGAGCTCCAGGGCTCCATAGCTCCATACCTCCAGAGCTCCATACCTCCAGAGCTCCATACCTCCAGAGCTCCATAGCTCCATAGCACCAGAGCTCCATAGCTCCATAGCACCAGAGCTCCATAGCACCAGAGCTCCATAGCACCAGAGCTCCATAGCTCCATAGCACCAGAGCTCCATAGCTCCATAGCACCAGAGCTCCATAGCTCCATAGCACCAGAGCTCCATACTTCCAGAGCTCCATAGCTCCATAGCTCCATAGCACCAGAGCTCCATAGCTCCATAGCACCAGAGCTCCATAGCTCCATAGCACCAGAGCTCCATACTTCCATAGCTCCATAGCTCCATACCTCCAGAGCTCCATAGCTCCATAGCTGCATACCTCCAGAGCTCCATAGCTCCAGAGCTCCATAGCTCCATAGCTCCATAGCACCAGAGCTCCATAGCTCCATAGCACCAGAGCTCCATACTTCCATAGCTCCAGGGCTCCATAGCTCCAGGGCTCCATACCTCCAGAGCTCCATAGCTCCATACTTCCAGAGCTCCATAGCTCCATACTTCCATAGCTCCATACTTCCATACCTCCATAGCTCCATACTTCCATAGCACCAGAGCTCCATACTTCCATAGCACCAGAGCTCCATACCTCCAGAGCTCCAGAGCTCCAGCCTGGGTGGCTGGTGGCTCCATAGCTCCATACTTCCATAGCTCTAAGTCAGAGAGTTGGCGAAAATTGCACTAAGTGCGAAAGCCCATTCATTTACAACGGCGTGTCCACAAGGCGGCGACATTTGCCCGTTACCGGTGGCTGCGCGGCGGGTGAGTGACAGAGCTTATCCGAGCGGCTGGAACTCTGCGCCGGCGTGGTCGAGCGTGAGGCCTCGGCCCTTTGGCTGCCTGGTACCTAAAACACTTCCATTGATCCAGCCACGGAGGGTGCTGGCTGGTGGCTCCATACCTCCATAGCTCCATAGCACCAGAGCTCCATAGCTCCATAGCACCAGAGCTCCATGGCTTCAGAGCTCCATAGCACCATAGCTCCATACCTCCAGAGCTCCAGGGCTCCATAGCTCCATACCTCCAGAGCTCCATACCTCCAGAGCTCCATACCTCCAGAGCTCCATAGCACCAGAGCTCCATGGCTTCAGAGCTCCATAGCACCATAGCTCCATACCTCCAGAGCTCCAGGGCTCCATAGCTCCATACCTCCAGAGCTCCATACCTCCAGAGCTCCATACCTCCAGAGCTCCATAGCACCAGAGCTCCATGGCTTCAGAGCTCCATAGCACCATAGCTCCATACCTCCAGAGCTCCAGGGCTCCATAGCTCCATACCTCCAGAGCTCCATACCTCCAGAGCTCCATACCTCCAGAGCTCCATAGCACCAGAGCTCCATGGCTTCAGAGCTCCATAGCACCATAGCTCCATACCTCCAGAGCTCCAGGGCTCCATAGCTCCATACCTCCAGAGCTCCATACCTCCAGAGCTCCAGAGCTCCATAGCACCAGAGCTCCATGGCTTCAGAGCTCCATAGCACCATAGCTCCATACCTCCAGAGCTCCAGGGCTCCATAGCTCCATACCTCCAGAGCTCCATACCTCCAGAGCTCCAGAGCTCCATAGCACCAGAGCTCCATGGCTTCAGAGCTCCATAGCACCATAGCTCCATACCTCCAGAGCTCCAGGGCTCCATAGCTCCATACCTCCAGAGCTCCATACCTCCAGAGCTCCAGAGCTCCATAGCACCAGAGCTCCATGGCTTCAGAGCTCCATAGCACCATAGCTCCATACCTCCAGAGCTCCAGGGCTCCAAAGCTCCATACCTCCAGAGCTCCATACCTCCAGAGCTCCATACCTCCAGAGCTCCATAGCTCCATAGCACCAGAGCTCCATAGCTCCATAGCACCAGAGCTCCATAGCACCAGAGCTCCATAGCTCCATAGCACCAGAGCTCCATAGCTCCATAGCACCAGAGCTCCATAGCTCCATAGCACCAGAGCTCCATACTTCCATAGCTCCATAGCTCCATAGCTCCATAGCACCAGAGCTCCATAGCTCCATAGCACCAGAGCTCCATAGCTCCATAGCACCAGAGCTCCATACTTCCATAGCTCCATAGCTCCATACCTCCAGAGCTCCATAGCTCCATAGCTCCATACCTCCAGAGCTCCATAGCTCCAGAGCTCCATAGCTCCATAGCACCAGAGCTCCATAGCTCCATAGCACCAGAGCTCCATAGCTCCATAGCACCAGAGCTCCATAGCTCCATAGCACCAGAGCTCCATAGCTCCATAGCTCCAGGGCTCCATAGCTCCATAGCTCCAGGGCTCCATAGCTCCATAGCTCCAGGGCTCCATAGCTCCATAGCTCCATACCTCCAGAGCTCCATACCTCCAGAGCTCCATACCTCCATAGCACCAGAGCTCCATAGCTCCAGGGCTCCAGGGCTCCATAGCTCCATACCTCCAGAGCTCCATAGCTCCATACTTCCAGAGCTCCATAGCTCCATAGCTCCATACTTCCATAGCTCCATAGCTCCATACTTCCATAGCACCTGAGCTCCATACCTCCAGAGCTCCATAGCTCCAGCCTGGGTGGCTGGTGGCTCCATAGCTCCATACCTCCATAGCTCTAAGTCAGAGAGTTGGCGAAAATTGCACTAAGTGCGAAAGCCCATTCATTTACAACGGCGTGTCCGCCAGGCGGCGACATTTCCCCGTTACCGGTGGCTGCGCGGCGGGTGAGTGACAGAGCTTATCCGAGCGGCTGGAACTCTGCGCCGGCGTGGTCGAGCGTGAGGCCTCGGCCCTTTGGCTGCCTGGTACCTAAAACACTTCCATTGATCCAGCCACGGAGGGTGCTGGCTGGTGGCTCCATACCTCCATAGCTCCATAGCACCAGAGCTCCATAGCTCCATAGCACCAGAGCTCCATGGCTTCAGAGCTCCATAGCACCATAGCTCCATACCTCCAGAGCTCCAGGGCTCCATAGCTCCATACCTCCAGAGCTCCATACCTCCAGAGCTCCATACCTCCAGAGCTCCATAGCACCAGAGCTCCATGGCTTCAGAGCTCCATAGCACCATAGCTCCATACCTCCAGAGCTCCAGGGCTCCATAGCTCCATACCTCCAGAGCTCCATACCTCCAGAGCTCCATACCTCCAGAGCTCCATAGCACCAGAGCTCCATGGCTTCAGAGCTCCATAGCACCATAGCTCCATACCTCCAGAGCTCCAGGGCTCCATACCTCCAGAGCTCCATACCTCCAGAGCTCCATACCTCCAGAGCTCCAGAGCTCCATAGCACCAGAGCTCCATGGCTTCAGAGCTCCATAGCACCATAGCTCCATACCTCCAGAGCTCCAGGGCTCCATAGCTCCATACCTCCAGAGCTCCATACCTCCAGAGCTCCAGAGCTCCATAGCACCAGAGCTCCATGGCTTCAGAGCTCCATAGCACCATAGCTCCATACCTCCAGAGCTCCAGGGCTCCATAGCTCCATACCTCCAGAGCTCCATACCTCCAGAGCTCCATACCTCCAGAGCTCCATAGCTCCATAGCACCAGAGCTCCATAGCTCCATAGCACCAGAGCTCCATAGCACCAGAGCTCCATAGCACCAGAGCTCCATAGCTCCATAGCACCAGAGCTCCATAGCTCCATAGCACCAGAGCTCCATAGCTCCATAGCACCAGAGCTCCATACTTCCAGAGCTCCATAGCTCCATAGCTCCATAGCACCAGAGCTCCATAGCTCCATAGCACCAGAGCTCCATGGCTTCAGAGCTCCATAGCACCATAGCTCCATACCTCCAGAGCTCCAGGGCTCCATAGCTCCATACCTCCAGAGCTCCATACCTCCAGAGCTCCATACCTCCAGAGCTCCATAGCACCAGAGCTCCATAGCTCCATAGCACCAGAGCTCCATAGCACCAGAGCTCCATAGCACCAGAGCTCCATAGCTCCATAGCACCAGAGCTCCATAGCTCCATAGCACCAGAGCTCCATACTTCCAGAGCTCCATAGCTCCATAGCACCAGAGCTCCATACCTCCAGAGCTCCATAGCACCAGAGCTCCATAGCTCCATAGCACCAGAGCTCCATAGCACCAGAGCTCCATAGCACCAGAGCTCCATAGCTCCATAGCACCAGAGCTCCATAGCTCCATAGCACCAGAGCTCCATACTTCCAGAGCTCCATAGCTCCATAGCACCAGAGCTCCATAGCTCCATAGCACCAGAGCTCCATAGCTCCATAGCACCAGAGCTCCATACTTCCATAGCTCCATAGCTCCATACCTCCAGAGCTCCATAGCTCCATAGCTCCATACCTCCAGAGCTCCATAGCTCCAGAGCTCCATAGCTCCATAGCTCCATAGCACCAGAGCTCCATAGCTCCATAGCACCAGAGCTCCATACTTCCATAGCTCCAGGGCTCCATAGCTCCAGGGCTCCATACCTCCAGAGCTCCATAGCTCCATACTTCCAGAGCTCCATAGCTCCATACTTCCATAGCTCCATACTTCCATAGCTCCATAGCTCCATACTTCCATAGCACCAGAGCTCCATACTTCCATAGCACCAGAGCTCCATACCTCCAGAGCTCCAGAGCTCCAGCCTGGGTGGCTGGTGGCTCCATAGCTCCATACTTCCATAGCTCTAAGTCAGAGAGTTGGCGAAAATTGCACTAAGTGCGAAAGCCCATTCATTTACAACGGCGTGTCCACAAGGCGGCGACATTTCCCCGTTACCGGTGGCTGCGCGGCGGGTGAGTGACAGAGCTTATCCGAGCGGCTGGAACTCTGCGCCGGCGTGGTCGAGCGTGAGGCCTCGGCCCTTTGGCTGCCTGGTACCTAAAACACTTCCATTGATCCAGCCACGGAGGGTGCTGGCTGGTGGCTCCATACCTCCATAGCTCCATAGCACCAGAGCTCCATAGCTCCATAGCACCAGAGCTCCATGGCTTCAGAGCTCCATAGCACCATAGCTCCATACCTCCAGAGCTCCAGGGCTCCATAGCTCCATACCTCCAGAGCTCCATACCTCCAGAGCTCCATACCTCCAGAGCTCCATAGCACCAGAGCTCCATGGCTTCAGAGCTCCATAGCACCATAGCTCCATACCTCCAGAGCTCCAGGGCTCCATAGCTCCATACCTCCAGAGCTCCATACCTCCAGAGCTCCATACCTCCAGAGCTCCAGAGCTCCATAGCACCAGAGCTCCATGGCTTCAGAGCTCCATAGCACCATAGCTCCATACCTCCAGAGCTCCAGGGCTCCATAGCTCCATACCTCCAGAGCTCCATACCTCCAGAGCTCCAGAGCTCCATAGCACCAGAGCTCCATGGCTTCAGAGCTCCATAGCACCATAGCTCCATACCTCCAGAGCTCCAGGGCTCCATAGCTCCATACCTCCAGAGCTCCATACCTCCAGAGCTCCAGAGCTCCATAGCACCAGAGCTCCATGGCTTCAGAGCTCCATAGCACCATAGCTCCATACCTCCAGAGCTCCAGGGCTCCAAAGCTCCATACCTCCAGAGCTCCATACCTCCAGAGCTCCATAGCTCCATAGCACCAGAGCTCCATAGCTCCATAGCACCAGAGCTCCATAGCACCAGAGCTCCATAGCACCAGAGCTCCATAGCTCCATAGCACCAGAGCTCCATAGCTCCATAGCACCAGAGCTCCATAGCTCCATAGCACCAGAGCTCCATACTTCCAGAGCTCCATAGCTCCATAGCTCCATAGCACCAGAGCTCCATAGCTCCATAGCACCAGAGCTCCATAGCTCCATAGCACCAGAGCTCCATACTTCCATAGCTCCATAGCTCCATACCTCCAGAGCTCCATAGCTCCATAGCTCCATACCTCCAGAGCTCCATAGCTCCAGAGCTCCATAGCTCCATAGCACCAGAGCTCCATAGCTCCATAGCACCAGAGCTCCATACTTCCATAGCTCCAGGGCTCCATAGCTCCAGGGCTCCATAGCTCCATACCTCCAGAGCTCCATAGCTCCATACTTCCAGAGCTCCATAGCTCCATAGCACCAGAGCTCCATAGCTCCATAGCACCAGAGCTCCATAGCTCCATAGCACCAGAGCTCCATAGCTCCATAGCACCAGAGCTCCATAGCTCCATAGCTCCAGGGCTCCATAGCTCCATAGCTCCAGGGCTCCATAGCTCCATAGCTCCAGGGCTCCATAGCTCCATAGCTCCATACCTCCAGAGCTCCATACCTCCAGAGCTCCATACCTCCATAGCACCAGAGCTCCTTAGCTCCAGGGCTCCAGGGCTCCATAGCTCCATACCTCCAGAGCTCCATAGCTCCATACTTCCAGAGCTCCATAGCTCCATAGCTCCATACTTCCATAGCTCCATAGCTCCATACTTCCATAGCACCTGAGCTCCATACCTCCAGAGCTCCATAGCTCCAGCCTGGGTGGCTGGTGGCTCCATAGCTCCATACTTCCATAGCTCTAAGTCAGAGAGTTGGCGAAAATTGCACTAAGTGCGAAAGCCCATTCATTTACAACGGCGTGTCCGCCAGGCGGCGACATTTCCCCGTTACCGGTGGCTGCGCGGCGGGTGAGTGACAGAGCTTATCCGAGCGGCTGGAACTCTGCGCCGGCGTGGTCGAGCGTGAGGCCTCGGCCCTTTGGCTGCCTGGTACCTAAAACACTTCCATTGATCCAGCCACGGAGGGTGCTGGCTGGTGGCTCCATACCTCCATAGCTCCATAGCACCAAAGCTCCATAGCTCCATAGCACCAGAGCTCCATGGCTTCAGAGCTCCATAGCACCATAGCTCCATACCTCCAGAGCTCCAGGGCTCCATAGCTCCATACCTCCAGAACTCCATACCTCCAGAGCTCCATACCTCCAGAGCTCCATAGCACCAGAGCTCCATGGCTTCAGAGCTCCATAGCACCATAGCTCCATACCTCCAGAGCTCCAGGGCTCCATAGCTCCATACCTCCAGAGCTCCATACCTCCAGAGCTCCATACCTCCAGAGCTCCATAGCACCAGAGCTCCATGGCTTCAGAGCTCCATAGCACCATAGCTCCATACCTCCAGAGCTCCAGGGCTCCATAGCTCCATACCTCCAGAGCTCCATACCTCCAGAGCTCCATACCTCCAGAGCTCCAGAGCTCCATAGCACCAGAGCTCCATGGCTTCAGAGCTCCATAGCTCCATACCTCCAGAGCTCCAGGGCTCCATAGCTCCATACCTCCAGAGCTCCATACCTCCAGAGCTCCAGAGCTCCATAGCACCAGAGCTCCATGGCTTCAGAGCTCCATAGCACCATAGCTCCATACCTCCAGAGCTCCAGGGCTCCATAGCTCCATACCTCCAGAGCTCCATACCTCCAGAGCTCCATACCTCCAGAGCTCCATAGCTCCATAGCACCAGAGCTCCATAGCTCCATAGCACCAGAGCTCCATAGCACCAGAGCTCCATAGCACCAGAGCTCCATAGCTCCATAGCACCAGAGCTCCATAGCTCCATAGCACCAGAGCTCCATAGCTCCATAGCACCAGAGCTCCATACTTCCAGAGCTCCATAGCTCCATAGCTCCATAGCACCAGAGCTCCATAGCTCCATAGCACCAGAGCTCCATAGCTCCATAGCACCAGAGCTCCATACTTCCATAGCTCCATAGCTCCATACCTCCAGAGCTCCATAGCTCCATAGCTGCATACCTCCAGAGCTCCATAGCTCCAGAGCTCCATAGCTCCATAGCTCCATAGCACCAGAGCTCCATAGCTCCATAGCACCAGAGCTCCATACTTCCATAGCTCCAGGGCTCCATAGCTCCAGGGCTCCATACCTCCAGAGCTCCATAGCTCCATACTTCCAGAGCTCCATAGCTCCATACTTCCATAGCTCCATACTTCCATACCTCCATAGCTCCATACTTCCATAGCACCAGAGCTCCATACTTCCATAGCACCAGAGCTCCATACCTCCAGAGCTCCAGAGCTCCAGCCTGGGTGGCTGGTGGCTCCATAGCTCCATACTTCCATAGCTCTAAGTCAGAGAGTTGGCGAAAATTGCACTAAGTGCGAAAGCCCATTCATTTACAACGGCGTGTCCACAAGGCGGCGACATTTGCCCGTTACCGGTGGCTGCGCGGCGGGTGAGTGACAGAGCTTATCCGAGCGGCTGGAACTCTGCGCCGGCGTGGTCGAGCGTGAGGCCTCGGCCCTTTGGCTGCCTGGTACCTAAAACACTTCCATTGATCCAGCCACGGAGGGTGCTGGCTGGTGGCTCCATACCTCCATAGCTCCATAGCACCAGAGCTCCATAGCTCCATAGCACCAGAGCTCCATGGCTTCAGAGCTCCATAGCACCATAGCTCCATACCTCCAGAGCTCCAGGGCTCCATAGCTCCATACCTCCAGAGCTCCATACCTCCAGAGCTCCATACCTCCAGAGCTCCATAGCACCAGAGCTCCATGGCTTCAGAGCTCCATAGCACCATAGCTCCATACCTCCAGAGCTCCAGGGCTCCATAGCTCCATACCTCCAGAGCTCCATACCTCCAGAGCTCCATACCTCCAGAGCTCCATAGCACCAGAGCTCCATGGCTTCAGAGCTCCATAGCACCATAGCTCCATACCTCCAGAGCTCCAGGGCTCCATAGCTCCATACCTCCAGAGCTCCATACCTCCAGAGCTCCATACCTCCAGAGCTCCATAGCACCAGAGCTCCATGGCTTCAGAGCTCCATAGCACCATAGCTCCATACCTCCAGAGCTCCAGGGCTCCATAGCTCCATACCTCCAGAGCTCCATACCTCCAGAGCTCCAGAGCTCCATAGCACCAGAGCTCCATGGCTTCAGAGCTCCATAGCACCATAGCTCCATACCTCCAGAGCTCCAGGGCTCCATAGCTCCATACCTCCAGAGCTCCATACCTCCAGAGCTCCAGAGCTCCATAGCACCAGAGCTCCATGGCTTCAGAGCTCCATAGCACCATAGCTCCATACCTCCAGAGCTCCAGGGCTCCATAGCTCCATACCTCCAGAGCTCCATACCTCCAGAGCTCCAGAGCTCCATAGCACCAGAGCTCCATGGCTTCAGAGCTCCATAGCACCATAGCTCCATACCTCCAGAGCTCCAGGGCTCCAAAGCTCCATACCTCCAGAGCTCCATACCTCCAGAGCTCCATACCTCCAGAGCTCCATAGCTCCATAGCACCAGAGCTCCATAGCTCCATAGCACCAGAGCTCCATAGCACCAGAGCTCCATAGCTCCATAGCACCAGAGCTCCATAGCTCCATAGCACCAGAGCTCCATAGCTCCATAGCACCAGAGCTCCATACTTCCATAGCTCCATAGCTCCATAGCTCCATAGCACCAGAGCTCCATAGCTCCATAGCACCAGAGCTCCATAGCTCCATAGCACCAGAGCTCCATACTTCCATAGCTCCATAGCTCCATACCTCCAGAGCTCCATAGCTCCATAGCTCCATACCTCCAGAGCTCCATAGCTCCAGAGCTCCATAGCTCCATAGCACCAGAGCTCCATAGCTCCATAGCACCAGAGCTCCATAGCTCCATAGCACCAGAGCTCCATAGCTCCATAGCACCAGAGCTCCATAGCTCCATAGCTCCAGGGCTCCATAGCTCCATAGCTCCAGGGCTCCATAGCTCCATAGCTCCAGGGCTCCATAGCTCCATAGCTCCATACCTCCAGAGCTCCATACCTCCAGAGCTCCATACCTCCATAGCACCAGAGCTCCATAGCTCCAGGGCTCCAGGGCTCCATAGCTCCATACCTCCAGAGCTCCATAGCTCCATACTTCCAGAGCTCCATAGCTCCATAGCTCCATACTTCCATAGCTCCATAGCTCCATACTTCCATAGCACCTGAGCTCCATACCTCCAGAGCTCCATAGCTCCAGCCTGGGTGGCTGGTGGCTCCATAGCTCCATACCTCCATAGCTCTAAGTCAGAGAGTTGGCGAAAATTGCACTAAGTGCGAAAGCCCATTCATTTACAACGGCGTGTCCGCCAGGCGGCGACATTTCCCCGTTACCGGTGGCTGCGCGGCGGGTGAGTGACAGAGCTTATCCGAGCGGCTGGAACTCTGCGCCGGCGTGGTCGAGCGTGAGGCCTCGGCCCTTTGGCTGCCTGGTACCTAAAACACTTCCATTGATCCAGCCACGGAGGGTGCTGGCTGGTGGCTCCATACCTCCATAGCTCCATAGCACCAGAGCTCCATAGCTCCATAGCACCAGAGCTCCATGGCTTCAGAGCTCCATAGCACCATAGCTCCATACCTCCAGAGCTCCAGGGCTCCATAGCTCCATACCTCCAGAGCTCCATACCTCCAGAGCTCCATACCTCCAGAGCTCCATAGCACCAGAGCTCCATGGCTTCAGAGCTCCATAGCACCATAGCTCCATACCTCCAGAGCTCCAGGGCTCCATAGCTCCATACCTCCAGAGCTCCATACCTCCAGAGCTCCATACCTCCAGAGCTCCATAGCACCAGAGCTCCATGGCTTCAGAGCTCCATAGCACCATAGCTCCATACCTCCAGAGCTCCAGGGCTCCATAGCTCCATACCTCCAGAGCTCCATACCTCCAGAGCTCCATACCTCCAGAGCTCCAGAGCTCCATAGCACCAGAGCTCCATGGCTTCAGAGCTCCATAGCTCCATACCTCCAGAGCTCCAGGGCTCCATAGCTCCATACCTCCAGAGCTCCATACCTCCAGAGCTCCAGAGCTCCATAGCACCAGAGCTCCATGGCTTCAGAGCTCCATAGCACCATAGCTCCATACCTCCAGAGCTCCAGGGCTCCATAGCTCCATACCTCCAGAGCTCCATACCTCCAGAGCTCCATACCTCCAGAGCTCCATAGCTCCATAGCACCAGAGCTCCATAGCTCCATAGCACCAGAGCTCCATAGCACCAGAGCTCCATAGCACCAGAGCTCCATAGCTCCATAGCACCAGAGCTCCATAGCTCCATAGCACCAGAGCTCCATAGCTCCATAGCACCAGAGCTCCATACTTCCAGAGCTCCATAGCTCCATAGCTCCATAGCACCAGAGCTCCATAGCTCCATAGCACCAGAGCTCCATGGCTTCAGAGCTCCATAGCACCATAGCTCCATACCTCCAGAGCTCCAGGGCTCCATAGCGCCATACCTCCAGAGCTCCATACCTCCAAAGCTCCATACCTCCAGAGCTCCATAGCACCAGAGCTCCATAGCTCCATAGCACCAGAGCTCCATAGCACCAGAGCTCCATAGCACCAGAGCTCCATAGCTCCATAGCACCAGAGCTCCATAGCTCCATAGCACCAGAGCTCCATACTTCCAGAGCTCCATAGCTCCATAGCACCATAGCACCAGAGCTCCATAGCTCCATAGCACCAGAGCTCCATAGCTCCATAGCACCAGAGCTCCATACTTCCATAGCTCCATAGCTCCATACCTCCATAGCTCCATAGCTCCATAGCTCCATACCTCCAGAGCTCCATAGCTCCAGAGCTCCATAGCTCCATAGCTCCATAGCACCAGAGCTCCATAGCTCCATAGCACCAGAGCTCCATACTTCCATAGCTCCAGGGCTCCATAGCTCCAGGGCTCCATACCTCCAGAGCTCCATAGCTCCATACTTCCAGAGCTCCATAGCTCCATACTTCCATAGCTCCATACTTCCATACCTCCATAGTTCCATACTTCCATAGCACCAGAGCTCCATACTTCCATAGCACCAGAGCTCCATACCTCCAGAGCTCCAGAGCTCCAGCCTGGGTGGCTGGTGGCTCCATAGCTCCATACTTCCATAGCTCTAAGTCAGAGAGTTGGCGAAAATTGCACTAAGTGCGAAAGCCCATTCATTTACAACGGCGTGTCCACAAGGCGGCGACATTTCCCCGTTACCGGTGGCTGCGCGGCGGGTGAGTGACAGAGCTTATCCGAGCGGCTGGAACTCTGCGCCGGCGTGGTCGAGCGTGAGGCCTCGGCCCTTTGGCTGCCTGGTACCTAAAACACTTCCATTGATCCAGCCACGGAGGGTGCTGGCTGGTGGCTCCATACCTCCATAGCTCCATAGCACCAGAGCTCCATAGCTCCATAGCACCAGAGCTCCATGGCTTCAGAGCTCCATAGCACCATAGCTCCATACCTCCAGAGCTCCAGGGCTCCATAGCTCCATACCTCCAGAGCTCCATACCTCCAGAGCTCCATACCTCCAGAGCTCCATAGCACCAGAGCTCCATGGCTTCAGAGCTCCATAGCACCATAGCTCCATACCTCCAGAGCTCCAGGGCTCCATAGCTCCATACCTCCAGAGCTCCATACCTCCAGAGCTCCATACCTCCAGAGCTCCATAGCACCAGAGCTCCATGGCTTCAGAGCTCCATAGCACCATAGCTCCATACCTCCAGAGCTCCAGGGCTCCATAGCTCCATACCTCCAGAGCTCCATACCTCCAGAGCTCCATACCTCCAGAGCTCCATAGCACCAGAGCTCCATGGCTTCAGAGCTCCATAGCACCATAGCTCCATACCTCCAGAGCTCCAGGGCTCCATAGCTCCATACCTCCAGAGCTCCATACCTCCAGAGCTCCATACCTCCAGAGCTCCAGAGCTCCATAGCACCAGAGCTCCATGGCTTCAGAGCTCCATAGCACCATAGCTCCATACCTCCAGAGCTCCAGGGCTCCATAGCTCCATACCTCCAGAGCTCCATACCTCCAGAGCTCCATAGCACCAGAGCTCCATGGCTTCAGAGCTCCATAGCACCATAGCTCCATACCTCCAGAGCTCCAGGGCTCCATAGCTCCATACCTCCAGAGCTCCATACCTCCAGAGCTCCATACCTCCAGAGCTCCATAGCTCCATAGCACCAGAGCTCCATAGCTCCATAGCACCAGAGCTCCATAGCACCAGGGCTCCATAGCACCAGAGCTCCATAGCTCCATAGCACCAGAGCTCCATAGCTCCATAGCACCAGAGCTCCATAGCTCCATAGCACCAGAGCTCCATACTTCCAGAGCTCCATAGCTCCATAGCTCCATAGCACCAGAGCTCCATAGCTCCATAGCACCAGAGCTCCATGGCTTCAGAGCTCCATAGCACCATAGCTCCATACCTCCAGAGCTCCAGGGCTCCATAGCTCCATACCTCCAGAGCTCCATACCTCCAGAGCTCCATACCTCCAGAGCTCCATAGCACCAGAGCTCCATAGCTCCATAGCACCAGAGCTCCATAGCACCAGAGCTCCATAGCACCAGAGCTCCATAGCTCCATAGCACCAGAGCTCCATAGCTCCATAGCACCAGAGCTCCATACTTCCAGAGCTCCATAGCTCCATAGCTCCATAGCACCAGAGCTCCATAGCTCCATAGCACCAGAGCTCCATAGCTCCATAGCACCAGAGCTCCATACTTCCATAGCTCCATAGCTCCATACCTCCAGAGCTCCATAGCTCCATAGCTCCATACCTCCAGAGCTCCATAGCTCCAGAGCTCCATAGCTCCATAGCTCCATAGCACCAGAGCTCCATAGCTCCATAGCACCAGAGCTCCATACTTCCATAGCTCCAGGGCTCCATAGCTCCAGGGCTCCATACCTCCAGAGCTCCATAGCTCCATACTTCCAGAGCTCCATAGCTCCATACTTCCATAGCTCCATACTTCCATACCTCCATAGCTCCATACTTCCATAGCACCAGAGCTCCATACTTCCATAGCACCAGAGCTCCATACCTCCAGAGCTCCATAGCACCAGAGCTCCATAGCTCCATAGCACCAGAGCTCCATAGCTCCATAGCACCAGAGCTCCATAGCTCCATAGCACCAGAGCTCCATACTTCCAGAGCTCCATAGCTCCATAGCTCCATAGCACCAGAGCTCCATAGCTCCATAGCACTAGAGCTCCATAGCTCCATAGCACCAGAGCTCCATACTTCCATAGCTCCATAGCTCCATACCTCCAGAGCTCCATAGCTCCATAGCTCCATACCTCCAGAGCTCCATAGCTCCAGAGCTCCATAGCTCCATAGCACCAGAGCTCCATAGCTCCATAGCACCAGAGCTCCATACTTCCATAGCTCCAGGGCTCCATAGCTCCAGGGCTCCATAGCTCCATACCTCCAGAGCTCCATAGCTCCATACTTCCAGAGCTCCATAGCTCCATAGCACCAGAGCTCCATAGCTCCATAGCACCAGAGCTCCATAGCTCCATAGCACCAGAGCTCCATAGCTCCATAGCACCAGAGCTCCATAGCTCCATAGTTCCAGGGCTCCATAGCTCCATAGCTCCAGGGCTCCATAGCTCCATAGCTCCAGGGCTCCATAGCTCCATAGCTCCATACCTCCAGAGCTCCATACCTCCAGAGCTCCATACCTCCATAGCACCAGAGCTCCATAGCTCCAGGGCTCCAGGGCTCCATAGCTCCATACCTCCAGAGCTCCATAGCTCCATACTTCCAGAGCTCCATAGCTCCATAGCTCCATACTTCCATAGCTCCATAGCTCCATACTTCCATAGCACCTGAGCTCCATACCTCCAGAGCTCCAGAGCTCCAGCCTGGGTCGCTGGTGGCTCCATAGCTCCATACTTCCATAGCTCTAAGTCAGAGAGTTGGCGAAAATTGCACTAAGTGCGAAAGCCCATTCATTTACAACGGCGTGTCCACAAGGCGGCGACATTTCCCCGTTACCGGTGGCTGCGCGGCGGGTGAGTGACAGAGCTTATCCGAGCGGCTGGAACTCTGCGCCGGCGTGGTCGAGCGTGAGGCCTCGGCCCTTTGGCTGCCTGGTACCTAAAACACTTCCATTGATCCAGCCACGGAGGGTGCTGGCTGGTGGCTCCATACCTCCATAGCTCCATAGCACCAGAGCTCCATAGCTCCATAGCACCAGAGCTCCATGGCTTCAGAGCTCCATAGCACCATAGCTCCATACCTCCAGAGCTCCAGGGCTCCATAGCTCCATACCTCCAGAGCTCCATACCTCCAGAGCTCCATACCTCCAGAGCTCCATAGCACCAGAGCTCCATGGCTTCAGAGCTCCATAGCACCATAGCTCCATACCTCCAGAGCTCCAGGGCTCCATAGCTCCATACCTCCAGAGCTCCATACCTCCAGAGCTCCATACCTCCAGAGCTCCATAGCACCAGAGCTCCATGGCTTCAGAGCTCCATAGCACCATAGCTCCATACCTCCAGAGCTCCAGGGCTCCATAGCTCCATACCTCCAGAGCTCCATACCTCCAGAGCTCCATACCTCCAGAGCTCCATAGCACCAGAGCTCCATGGCTTCAGAGCTCCATAGCACCATAGCTCCATACCTCCAGAGCTCCAGGGCTCCATAGCTCCATACCTCCAGAGCTCCATACCTCCAGAGCTCCATACCTCCAGAGCTCCAGAGCTCCATAGCACCAGAGCTCCATGGCTTCAGAGCTCCATAGCACCATAGCTCCATACCTCCAGAGCTCCAGGGCTCCATAGCTCCATACCTCCAGAGCTCCATACCTCCAGAGCTCCAGAGCTCCATAGCACCAGAGCTCCATGGCTTCAGAGCTCCATAGCACCATAGCTCCATACCTCCAGAGCTCCAGGGCTCCATAGCTCCATACCTCCAGAGCTCCATACCTCCAGAGCTCCATACCTCCAGAGCTCCATAGCTCCATAGCACCAGAGCTCCATAGCTCCATAGCACCAGAGCTCCATAGCACCAGGGCTCCATAGCACCAGAGCTCCATAGCTCCATAGCACCAGAGCTCCATAGCTCCATAGCACCAGAGCTCCATAGCTCCATAGCACCAGAGCTCCATACTTCCAGAGCTCCATAGCTCCATAGCTCCATAGCACCAGAGCTCCATAGCTCCATAGCACCAGAGCTCCATGGCTTCAGAGCTCCATAGCACCATAGCTCCATACCTCCAGAGCTCCAGGGCTCCATAGCTCCATACCTCCAGAGCTCCATACCTCCAGAGCTCCATACCTCCAGAGCTCCATAGCACCAGAGCTCCATAGCTCCATAGCACCAGAGCTCCATAGCACCAGAGCTCCATAGCACCAGAGCTCCATAGCTCCATAGCACCAGAGCTCCATAGCTCCATAGCACCAGAGCTCCATACTTCCAGAGCTCCATAGCTCCATAGCTCCATAGCACCAGAGCTCCATAGCTCCATAGCACCAGAGCTCCATAGCTCCATAGCACCAGAGCTCCATACTTCCATAGCTCCATAGCTCCATACCTCCAGAGCTCCATAGCTCCATAGCTCCATACCTCCAGAGCTCCATAGCTCCAGAGCTCCATAGCTCCATAGCTCCATAGCACCAGAGCTCCATAGCTCCATAGCACCAGAGCTCCATACTTCCATAGCTCCAGGGCTCCATAGCTCCAGGGCTCCATACCTCCAGAGCTCCATAGCTCCATACTTCCAGAGCTCCATAGCTCCATACTTCCATAGCTCCATACTTCCATACCTCCATAGCTCCATACTTCCATAGCACCAGAGCTCCATACTTCCATAGCACCAGAGCTCCATACCTCCAGAGCTCCATAGCACCAGAGCTCCATAGCTCCATAGCACCAGAGCTCCATAGCTCCATAGCACCAGAGCTCCATAGCTCCATAGCACCAGAGCTCCATACTTCCAGAGCTCCATAGCTCCATAGCTCCATAGCACCAGAGCTCCATAGCTCCATAGCACTAGAGCTCCATAGCTCCATAGCACCAGAGCTCCATACTTCCATAGCTCCATAGCTCCATACCTCCAGAGCTCCATAGCTCCATAGCTCCATACCTCCAGAGCTCCATAGCTCCAGAGCTCCATAGCTCCATAGCACCAGAGCTCCATAGCTCCATAGCACCAGAGCTCCATACTTCCATAGCTCCAGGGCTCCATAGCTCCAGGGCTCCATAGCTCCATACCTCCAGAGCTCCATAGCTCCATACTTCCAGAGCTCCATAGCTCCATAGCACCAGAGCTCCATAGCTCCATAGCACCAGAGCTCCATAGCTCCATAGCACCAGAGCTCCATAGCTCCATAGCACCAGAGCTCCATAGCTCCATAGCTCCAGGGCTCCATAGCTCCATAGCTCCAGGGCTCCATAGCTCCATAGCTCCAGGGCTCCATAGCTCCATAGCTCCATACCTCCAGAGCTCCATACCTCCAGAGCTCCATACCTCCATAGCACCAGAGCTCCATAGCTCCAGGGCTCCAGGGCTCCATAGCTCCATACCTCCAGAGCTCCATAGCTCCATACTTCCAGAGCTCCATAGCTCCATAGCTCCATACTTCCATAGCTCCATAGCTCCATACTTCCATAGCACCTGAGCTCCATACCTCCAGAGCTCCATAGCTCCAGCCTGGGTGGCTGGTGGCTCCATAGCTCCATACTTCCATAGCTCTAAGTCAGAGAGTTGGCGAAAATTGCACTAAGTGCGAAAGCCCATTCATTTACAACGGCGTGTCCGCCAGGCGGCGACATTTCCCCGTTACCGGTGGCTGCGCGGCGGGTGAGTGACAGAGCTTATCCGAGCGGCTGGAACTCTGCGCCGGCGTGGTCGAGCGTGAGGCCTCGGCCCTTTGGCTGCCTGGTACCTAAAACACTTCCATTGATCCAGCCACGGAGGGTGCTGGCTGGTGGCTCCATACCTCCATAGCTCCATAGCACCAGAGCTCCATAGCTCCATAGCACCAGAGCTCCATGGCTTCAGAGCTCCATAGCACCATAGCTCCATACCTCCAGAGCTCCAGGGCTCCATAGCTCCATACCTCCAGAGCTCCATACCTCCAGAGCTCCATACCTCCAGAGCTCCATAGCACCAGAGCTCCATGGCTTCAGAGCTCCATAGCACCATAGCTCCATACCTCCGGAGCTCCAGGGCTCCATAGCTCCATACCTCCAGAGCTCCATACCTCCAGAGCTCCATACCTCCAGAGCTCCAGAGCTCCATAGCACCAGAGCTCCATGGCTTCAGAGCTCCATAGCACCATAGCTCCATACCTCCAGAGCTCCATAGCTCCATACTTCCAGAGCTCCATAGCTCCATAGCTCCATACTTCCATAGCTCCATAGCTCCATACTTCCATAGCACCTGAGCTCCATACCTCCAGAGCTCCATAGCTCCAGCCTGGGTGGCTGGTGGCTCCATAGCTCCATACTTCCATAGCTCTAAGTCAGAGAGTTGGCGAAAATTGCACTAAGTGCGAAAGCCCATTCATTTACAACGGCGTGTCCGCCAGGCGGCGACATTTCCCCGTTACCGGTGGCTGCGCGGCGGGTGAGTGACAGAGCTTATCCGAGCGGCTGGAACTCTGCGCCGGCGTGGTCGAGCGTGAGGCCTCGGCCCTTTGGCTGCCTGGTACCTAAAACACTTCCATTGATCCAGCCACGGAGGGTGCTGGCTGGTGGCTCCATACCTCCATAGCTCCATAGCACCAGAGCTCCATAGCTCCATAGCACCAGAGCTCCATGGCTTCAGAGCTCCATAGCACCATAGCTCCATACCTCCAGAGCTCCAGGGCTCCATAGCTCCATACCTCCAGAGCTCCATACCTCCAGAGCTCCATACCTCCAGAGCTCCATAGCACCAGAGCTCCATGGCTTCAGAGCTCCATAGCACCATAGCTCCATACCTCCAGAGCTCCAGGGCTCCATAGCTCCATACCTCCAGAGCTCCATACCTCCAGAGCTCCATACCTCCAGAGCTCCATAGCACCAGAGCTCCATGGCTTCAGAGCTCCATAGCACCATAGCTCCATACCTCCAGAGCTCCAGGGCTCCATAGCTCCATACCTCCAGAGCTCCATACCTCCAGAGCTCCATACCTCCAGAGCTCCAGAGCTCCATAGCACCAGAGCTCCATGGCTTCAGAGCTCCATAGCACCATAGCTCCATACCTCCAGAGCTCCAGGGCTCCATAGCTCCATACCTCCAGAGCTCCATACCTCCAGAGCTCCAGAGCTCCATAGCACCAGAGCTCCATGGCTTCAGAGCTCCATAGCACCATAGCTCCATACCTCCAGAGCTCCAGGGCTCCATAGCTCCATACCTCCAGAGCTCCATACCTCCAGAGCTCCATACCTCCAGAGCTCCATAGCTCCATAGCACCAGAGCTCCATAGCTCCATAGCACCAGAGCTCCATAGCACCAGAGCTCCATAGCACCAGAGCTCCATAGCTCCATAGCACCAGAGCTCCATAGCTCCATAGCACCAGAGCTCCATAGCTCCATAGCACCAGAGCTCCATACTTCCAGAGCTCCATAGCTCCATAGCTCCATAGCACCAGAGCTCCATAGCTCCATAGCACCAGAGCTCCATGGCTTCAGAGCTCCATAGCACCATAGCTCCATACCTCCAGAGCTCCAGGGCTCCATAGCTCCATACCTCCAGAGCTCCATACCTCCAGAGCTCCATACCTCCAGAGCTCCATAGCACCAGAGCTCCATAGCTCCATAGCACCAGAGCTCCATAGCACCAGAACTCCATAGCACCAGAGCTCCATAGCTCCATAGCACCAGAGCTCCATAGCTCCATAGCACCAGAGCTCCATACTTCCAGAGCTCCATAGCTCCATAGCTCCATAGCACCAGAGCTCCATAGCTCCATAGCACCAGAGCTCCATAGCTCCATAGCACCAGAGCTCCATACTTCCATAGCTCCATAGCTCCATACCTCCAGAGCTCCATAGCTCCATAGCTCCATACCTCCAGAGCTCCATAGCTCCAGAGCTCCATAGCTCCATAGCACCAGAGCTCCATAGCTCCATAGCACCAGAGCTCCATACTTCCATAGCTCCAGGGCTCCATAGCTCCAGGGCTCCATACCTCCAGAGCTCCATAGCTCCATACTTCCAGAGCTCCATAGCTCCATACTTCCATAGCTCCATACTTCCATACCTCCATAGCTCCATACTTCCATAGCACCAGAGCTCCATACTTCCATAGCACCAGAGCTCCATACCTCCAGAGCTCCAGAGCTCCAGCCTGGGTGGCTGGTGGCTCCATAGCTCCATACTTCCATAGCTCTAAGTCAGAGAGTTGGCGAAAATTGCACTAAGTGCGAAAGCCCATTCATTTACAACGGCGTGTCCACAAGGCGGCGACATTTCCCCGTTACCGGTGGCTGCGCGGCGGGTGAGTGACAGAGCTTATCCGAGCGGCTGGAACTCTGCGCCGGCGTGGTCGAGCGTGAGGCCTCGGCCCTTTGGCTGCCTGGTACCTAAAACACTTCCATTGATCCAGCCACGGAGGGTGCTGGCTGGTGGCTCCATACCTCCATAGCTCCATAGCACCAGAGCTCCATAGCTCCATAGCACCAGAGCTCCATGGCTTCAGAGCTCCATAGCACCATAGCTCCATACCTCCAGAGCTCCAGGGCTCCATAGCTCCATACCTCCAGAGCTCCATACCTCCAGAGCTCCATACCTCCAGAGCTCCATAGCACCAGAGCTCCATGGCTTCAGAGCTCCATAGCACCATAGCTCCATACCTCCAGAGCTCCAGGGCTCCATAGCTCCATACCTCCAGAGCTCCATACCTCCAGAGCTCCATACCTCCAGAGCTCCAGAGCTCCATAGCACCAGAGCTCCATGGCTTCAGAGCTCCATAGCACCATAGCTCCATACCTCCAGAGCTCCAGGGCTCCATAGCTCCATACCTCCAGAGCTCCATACCTCCAGAGCTCCAGAGCTCCATAGCACCAGAGCTCCATGGCTTCAGAGCTCCATAGCACCATAGCTCCATACCTCCAGAGCTCCAGGGCTCCATAGCTCCATACCTCCAGAGCTCCATACCTCCAGAGCTCCAGAGCTCCATAGCACCAGAGCTCCATGGCTTCAGAGCTCCATAGCACCATAGCTCCATACCTCCAGAGCTCCAGGGCTCCAAAGCTCCATACCTCCAGAGCTCCATACCTCCAGAGCTCCATACCTCCAGAGCTCCATAGCTCCATAGCACCAGAGCTCCATAGCTCCATAGCACCAGAGCTCCATAGCACCAGAGCTCCATAGCACCAGAGCTCCATAGCTCCATAGCACCAGAGCTCCATAGCTCCATAGCACCAGAGCTCCATAGCTCCATAGCACCAGAGCTCCATACTTCCAGAGCTCCATAGCTCCATAGCTCCATAGCACCAGAGCTCCATAGCTCCATAGCACCAGAGCTCCATAGCTCCATAGCACCAGAGCTCCATACTTCCATAGCTCCATAGCTCCATACCTCCAGAGCTCCATAGCTCCATAGCTCCATACCTCCAGAGCTCCATAGCTCCAGAGCTCCATAGCTCCATAGCACCAGAGCTCCATAGCTCCATAGCACCAGAGCTCCATACTTCCATAGCTCCAGGGCTCCATAGCTCCAGGGCTCCATAGCTCCATACCTCCAGAGCTCCATAGCTCCATACTTCCAGAGCTCCATAGCTCCATAGCACCAGAGCTCCATAGCTCCATAGCACCAGAGCTCCATAGCTCCATAGCACCAGAGCTCCATAGCTCCATAGCACCAGAGCTCCATAGCTCCATAGCTCCATAGCTCCAGGGCTCCATAGCTCCATAGCTCCAGGGCTCCATAGCTCCATAGCTCCAGGGCTCCATAGCTCCATAGCTCCATACCTCCAGAGCTCCATACCTCCAGAGCTCCATACCTCCATAGCACCAGAGCTCCATAGCTCCAGGGCTCCAGGGCTCCATAGCTCCATACCTCCAGAGCTCCATAGCTCCATACTTCCAGAGCTCCATAGCTCCATAGCTCCATACTTCCATAGCTCCATAGCTCCATACTTCCATAGCACCTGAGCTCCATACCTCCAGAGCTCCATAGCTCCAGCCTGGGTGGCTGGTGGCTCCATAGCTCCATACTTCCATAGCTCTAAGTCAGAGAGTTGGCGAAAATTGCACTAAGTGCGAAAGCCCATTCATTTACAACGGCGTGTCCGCCAGGCGGCGACATTTCCCCGTTACCGGTGGCTGCGCGGCGGGTGAGTGACAGAGCTTATCCGAGCGGCTGGAACTCTGCGCCGGCGTGGTCGAGCGTGAGGCCTCGGCCCTTTGGCTGCCTGGTACCTAAAACACTTCCATTGATCCAGCCACGGAGGGTGCTGGCTGGTGGCTCCATACCTCCATAGCTCCATAGCACCAGAGCTCCATAGCTCCATAGCACCAGAGCTCCATGGCTTCAGAGCTCCATAGCACCATAGCTCCATACCTCCAGAGCTCCAGGGCTCCATAGCTCCATACCTCCAGAGCTCCATACCTCCAGAGCTCCATACCTCCAGAGCTCCATAGCACCAGAGCTCCATGGCTTCAGAGCTCCATAGCACCATAGCTCCATACCTCCAGAGCTCCAGGGCTCCATAGCTCCATACCTCCAGAGCTCCATACCTCCAGAGCTCCATACCTCCAGAGCTCCATAGCACCAGAGCTCCATGGCTTCAGAGCTCCATAGCACCATAGCTCCATACCTCCAGAGCTCCAGGGCTCCATAGCTCCATACCTCCAGAGCTCCATACCTCCAGAGCTCCATACCTCCAGAGCTCCAGAGCTCCATAGCACCAGAGCTCCATGGCTTCAGAGCTCCATAGCACCATAGCTCCATACCTCCAGAGCTCCAGGGCTCCATAGCTCCATACCTCCAGAGCTCCATACCTCCAGAGCTCCAGAGCTCCATAGCACCAGAGCTCCATGGCTTCAGAGCTCCATAGCACCATAGCTCCATACCTCCAGAGCTCCAGGGCTCCATAGCTCCATACCTCCAGAGCTCCATACCTCCAGAGCTCCATACCTCCAGAGCTCCATAGCTCCATAGCACCAGAGCTCCATAGCTCCATAGCACCAGAGCTCCATAGCACCAGAGCTCCATAGCACCAGAGCTCCATAGCTCCATAGCACCAGAGCTCCATAGCTCCATAGCACCAGAGCTCCATAGCTCCATAGCACCAGAGCTCCATACTTCCAGAGCTCCATAGCTCCATAGCTCCATAGCACCAGAGCTCCATAGCTCCATAGCACCAGAGCTCCATGGCTTCAGAGCTCCATAGCACCATAGCTCCATACCTCCAGAGCTCCAGGGCTCCATAGCGCCATACCTCCAGAGCTCCATACCTCCAAAGCTCCATACCTCCAGAGCTCCATAGCACCAGAGCTCCATAGCTCCATAGCACCAGAGCTCCATAGCACCAGAGCTCCATAGCACCAGAGCTCCATAGCTCCATAGCACCAGAGCTCCATAGCTCCATAGCACCAGAGCTCCATACTTCCAGAGCTCCATAGCTCCATAGCACCATAGCACCAGAGCTCCATAGCTCCATAGCACCAGAGCTCCATAGCTCCATAGCACCAGAGCTCCATACTTCCATAGCTCCATAGCTCCATACCTCCAGAGCTCCATAGCTCCATAGCTCCATACCTCCAGAGCTCCATAGCTCCAGAGCTCCATAGCTCCATAGCTCCATAGCACCAGAGCTCCATAGCTCCATAGCACCAGAGCTCCATACTTCCATAGCTCCAGGGCTCCATAGCTCCAGGGCTCCATACCTCCAGAGCTCCATAGCTCCATACTTCCAGAGCTCCATAGCTCCATACTTCCATAGCTCCATACTTCCATACCTCCATAGCTCCATACTTCCATAGCACCAGAGCTCCATACTTCCATAGCACCAGAGCTCCATACCTCCAGAGCTCCAGAGCTCCAGCCTGGGTGGCTGGTGGCTCCATAGCTCCATACTTCCATAGCTCTAAGTCAGAGAGTTGGCGAAAATTGCACTAAGTGCGAAAGCCCATTCATTTACAACGGCGTGTCCACAAGGCGGCGACATTTCCCCGTTACCGGTGGCTGCGCGGCGGGTGAGTGACAGAGCTTATCCGAGCGGCTGGAACTCTACGCCGGCGTGGTCGAGCGTGAGGCCTCGGCCCTTTGGCTGCCTGGTACCTAAAACACTTCCATTGATCCAGCCACGGAGGGTGCTGGCTGGTGGCTCCATACCTCCATAGCTCCATAGCACCAGAGCTCCATAGCTCCATAGCACCAGAGCTCCATGGCTTCAGAGCTCCATAGCACCATAGCTCCATACCTCCAGAGCTCCAGGGCTCCATAGCTCCATACCTCCAGAGCTCCATACCTCCAGAGCTCCATACCTCCAGAGCTCCATAGCACCAGAGCTCCATGGCTTCAGAGCTCCATAGCACCATAGCTCCATACCTCCAGAGCTCCAGGGCTCCATAGCTCCATACCTCCAGAGCTCCATACCTCCAGAGCTCCATACCTCCAGAGCTCCATAGCACCAGAGCTCCATGGCTTCAGAGCTCCATAGCACCATAGCTCCATACCTCCAGAGCTCCAGGGCTCCATAGCTCCATACCTCCAGAGCTCCATACCTCCAGAGCTCCATACCTCCAGAGCTCCATAGCACCAGAGCTCCATGGCTTCAGAGCTCCATAGCACCATAGCTCCATACCTCCAGAGCTCCAGGGCTCCATAGCTCCATACCTCCAGAGCTCCATACCTCCAGAGCTCCATACCTCCAGAGCTCCAGAGCTCCATAGCACCAGAGCTCCATGGCTTCAGAGCTCCATAGCACCATAGCTCCATACCTCTAGAGCTCCAGGGCTCCATAGCTCCATACCTCCAGAGCTCCATACCTCCAGAGCTCCAGAGCTCCATAGCACCAGAGCTCCATGGCTTCAGAGCTCCATAGCACCATAGCTCCATACCTCCAGAGCTCCAGGGCTCCATAGCTCCATACCTCCAGAGCTCCATACCTCCAGAGCTCCAGAGCTCCATAGCACCAGAGCTCCATGGCTTCAGAGCTCCATAGCACCATAGCTCCATACCTCCAGAGCTCCAGGGCTCCAAAGCTCCATACCTCCAGAGCTCCATTCCTCCAGAGCTCCATACCTCCAGAGCTCCATAGCTCCATAGCACCAGAGCTCCAGAGCTCCATAGCACCAGAGCTCCATAGCACCAGAGCTCCATAGCACCAGAGCTCCATAGCTCCATAGCACCAGAGCTCCATAGCTCCATAGCACCAGAGCTCCATAGCTCCATAGCACCAGAGCTCCATACTTCCAGAGCTCCATAGCTCCATAGCTCCATAGCACCAGAGCTCCATAGCTCCATAGCACCAGAGCTCCATAGCTCCATAGCACCAGAGCTCCATACTTCCATAGCTCCATAGCTCCATACCTCCAGAGCTCCATAGCTCCATAGCTCCATACCTCCAGAGATCCATAGCTCCAGAGCTCCATAGCTCCATAGCACCAGAGCTCCATAGCTCCATAGCACCAGAGCTCCATACTTCCATAGCTCCAGGGCTCCATAGCTCCAGGGCTCCATAGCTCCATACCTCCAGAGCTCCATAGCTCCATACTTCCAGAGCTCCATAGCTCCATAGCACCAGAGCTCCATAGCTCCATAGCACCAGAGCTCCATAGCTCCATAGCACAAGAGCTCCATAGCTCCATAGCACCAGAGCTCCATAGCTCCATAGCTCCAGGGCTCCATAGCTCCATAGCTCCAGGGCTCCATAGCTCCATAGCTCCAGGGCTCCATAGCTCCATAGCTCCATACCTCCAGAGCTCCATACCTCCAGAGCTCCATACCTCCATAGCACCAGAGCTCCATAGCTCCAGGGCTCCAGGGCTCCATAGCTCCATACCTCCAGAGCTCCATAGCTCCATACTTCCAGAGCTCCATAGCTCCATAGCTCCATACTTCCATAGCTCCATAGCTCCATACTTCCATAGCACCTGAGCTCCATACCTCCAGAGCTCCATAGCTCCAGCCTGGGTGGCTGGTGGCTCCATAGCTCCATACTTCCATAGCTCTAAGTCAGAGAGTTGGCGAAAATTGCACTAAGTGCGAAAGCCCATTCATTTACAACGGCGTGTCCGCCAGGCGGCGACATTTCCCCGTTACCGGTGGCTGCGCGGCGGGTGAGTGACAGAGCTTATCCGAGCGGCTGGAACTCTGCGCCGGCGTGGTCGAGCGTGAGGCCTCGGCCCTTTGGCTGCCTGGTACCTAAAACACTTCCATTGATCCAGCCACGGAGGGTGCTGGCTGGTGGCTCCATACCTCCATAGCTCCATAGCACCAGAGCTCCATAGCTCCATAGCACCAGAGCTCCATGGCTTCAGAGCTCCATAGCACCATAGCTCCATACCTCCAGAGCTCCAGGGCTCCATAGCTCCATACCTCCAGAGCTCCATACCTCCAGAGCTCCATACCTCCAGAGCTCCATAGCACCAGAGCTCCATGGCTTCAGAGCTCCATAGCACCATAGCTCCATACCTCCAGAGCTCCAGGGCTCCATAGCTCCATACCTCCAGAGCTCCATACCTCCAGAGCTCCATACCTCCAGAGCTCCATAGCACCAGAGCTCCATGGCTTCAGAGCTCCATAGCACCATAGCTCCATACCTCCAGAGCTCCAGGGCTCCATACCTCCAGAGCTCCATACCTCCAGAGCTCCATACCTCCAGAGCTCCAGAGCTCCATAGCACCAGAGCTCCATGGCTTCAGAGCTCCATAGCACCATAGCTCCATACCTCCAGAGCTCCAGGGCTCCATAGCTCCATACCTCCAGAGCTCCATACCTCCAGAGCTCCAGAGCTCCATAGCACCAGAGCTCCATGGCTTCAGAGCTCCATAGCACCATAGCTCCATACCTCCAGAGCTCCAGGGCTCCATAGCTCCATACCTCCAGAGCTCCATACCTCCAGAGCTCCATACCTCCAGAGCTCCATAGCTCCATAGCACCAGAGCTCCATAGCTCCATAGCACCAGAGCTCCATAGCACCAGAGCTCCATAGCACCAGAGCTCCATAGCTCCATAGCACCAGAGCTCCATAGCTCCATAGCACCAGAGCTCCATAGCTCCATAGCACCAGAGCTCCATACTTCCAGAGCTCCATAGCTCCATAGCTCCATAGCACCAGAGCTCCATAGCTCCATAGCACCAGAGCTCCATGGCTTCAGAGCTCCATAGCACCATAGCTCCATACCTCCAGAGCTCCAGGGCTCCATAGCTCCATACCTCCAGAGCTCCATACCTCCAGAGCTCCATACCTCCAGAGCTCCATAGCACCAGAGCTCCATAGCTCCATAGCACCAGAGCTCCATAGCACCAGAGCTCCATAGCACCAGAGCTCCATAGCTCCATAGCACCAGAGCTCCATAGCTCCATAGCACCAGAGCTCCATACTTCCAGAGCTCCATAGCTCCATAGCACCAGAGCTCCATACCTCCAGAGCTCCATAGCACCAGAGCTCCATAGCTCCATAGCACCAGAGCTCCATAGCACCAGAGCTCCATAGCACCAGAGCTCCATAGCTCCATAGCACCAGAGCTCCATAGCTCCATAGCACCAGAGCTCCATACTTCCAGAGCTCCATAGCTCCATAGCACCAGAGCTCCATAGCTCCATAGCACCAGAGCTCCATAGCTCCATAGCACCAGAGCTCCATACTTCCATAGCTCCATAGCTCCATACCTCCAGAGCTCCATAGCTCCATAGCTCCATACCTCCAGAGCTCCATAGCTCCAGAGCTCCATAGCTCCATAGCTCCATAGCACCAGAGCTCCATAGCTCCATAGCACCAGAGCTCCATACTTCCATAGCTCCAGGGCTCCATAGCTCCAGGGCTCCATACCTCCAGAGCTCCATAGCTCCATACTTCCAGAGCTCCATAGCTCCATACTTCCATAGCTCCATACTTCCATAGCTCCATAGCTCCATACTTCCATAGCACCAGAGCTCCATACTTCCATAGCACCAGAGCTCCATACCTCCAGAGCTCCAGAGCTCCAGCCTGGGTGGCTGGTGGCTCCATAGCTCCATACTTCCATAGCTCTAAGTCAGAGAGTTGGCGAAAATTGCACTAAGTGCGAAAGCCCATTCATTTACAACGGCGTGTCCACAAGGCGGCGACATTTCCCCGTTACCGGTGGCTGCGCGGCGGGTGAGTGACAGAGCTTATCCGAGCGGCTGGAACTCTGCGCCGGCGTGGTCGAGCGTGAGGCCTCGGCCCTTTGGCTGCCTGGTACCTAAAACACTTCCATTGATCCAGCCACGGAGGGTGCTGGCTGGTGGCTCCATACCTCCATAGCTCCATAGCACCAGAGCTCCATAGCTCCATAGCACCAGAGCTCCATGGCTTCAGAGCTCCATAGCACCATAGCTCCATACCTCCAGAGCTCCAGGGCTCCATAGCTCCATACCTCCAGAGCTCCATACCTCCAGAGCTCCATACCTCCAGAGCTCCATAGCACCAGAGCTCCATGGCTTCAGAGCTCCATAGCACCATAGCTCCATACCTCCAGAGCTCCAGGGCTCCATAGCTCCATACCTCCAGAGCTCCATACCTCCAGAGCTCCATACCTCCAGAGCTCCAGAGCTCCATAGCACCAGAGCTCCATGGCTTCAGAGCTCCATAGCACCATAGCTCCATACCTCTAGAGCTCCAGGGCTCCATAGCTCCATACCTCCAGAGCTCCATACCTCCAGAGCTCCAGAGCTCCATAGCACCAGAGCTCCATGGCTTCAGAGCTCCATAGCACCATAGCTCCATACCTCCAGAGCTCCAGGGCTCCATAGCTCCATACCTCCAGAGCTCCATACCTCCAGAGCTCCAGAGCTCCATAGCACCAGAGCTCCATGGCTTCAGAGCTCCATAGCACCATAGCTCCATACCTCCAGAGCTCCAGGGCTCCAAAGCTCCATACCTCCAGAGCTCCATTCCTCCAGAGCTCCATACCTCCAGAGCTCCATAGCTCCATAGCACCAGAGCTCCAGAGCTCCATAGCACCAGAGCTCCATAGCACCAGAGCTCCATAGCACCAGAGCTCCATAGCTCCATAGCACCAGAGCTCCATAGCTCCATAGCACCAGAGCTCCATAGCTCCATAGCACCAGAGCTCCATACTTCCAGAGCTCCATAGCTCCATAGCTCCATAGCACCAGAGCTCCATAGCTCCATAGCACCAGAGCTCCATAGCTCCATAGCACCAGAGCTCCATACTTCCATAGCTCCATAGCTCCATACCTCCAGAGCTCCATAGCTCCATAGCTCCATACCTCCAGAGATCCATAGCTCCAGAGCTCCATAGCTCCATAGCACCAGAGCTCCATAGCTCCATAGCACCAGAGCTCCATACTTCCATAGCTCCAGGGCTCCATAGCTCCAGGGCTCCATAGCTCCATACCTCCAGAGCTCCATAGCTCCATACTTCCAGAGCTCCATAGCTCCATAGCACCAGAGCTCCATAGCTCCATAGCACCAGAGCTCCATAGCTCCATAGCACAAGAGCTCCATAGCTCCATAGCACCAGAGCTCCATAGCTCCATAGCTCCAGGGCTCCATAGCTCCATAGCTCCAGGGCTCCATAGCTCCATAGCTCCAGGGCTCCATAGCTCCATAGCTCCATACCTCCAGAGCTCCATACCTCCAGAGCTCCATACCTCCATAGCACCAGAGCTCCATAGCTCCAGGGCTCCAGGGCTCCATAGCTCCATACCTCCAGAGCTCCATAGCTCCATACTTCCAGAGCTCCATAGCTCCATAGCTCCATACTTCCATAGCTCCATAGCTCCATACTTCCATAGCACCTGAGCTCCATACCTCCAGAGCTCCATAGCTCCAGCCTGGGTGGCTGGTGGCTCCATAGCTCCATACTTCCATAGCTCTAAGTCAGAGAGTTGGCGAAAATTGCACTAAGTGCGAAAGCCCATTCATTTACAACGGCGTGTCCGCCAGGCGGCGACATTTCCCCGTTACCGGTGGCTGCGCGGCGGGTGAGTGACAGAGCTTATCCGAGCGGCTGGAACTCTGCGCCGGCGTGGTCGAGCGTGAGGCCTCGGCCCTTTGGCTGCCTGGTACCTAAAACACTTCCATTGATCCAGCCACGGAGGGTGCTGGCTGGTGGCTCCATACCTCCATAGCTCCATAGCACCAGAGCTCCATAGCTCCATAGCACCAGAGCTCCATGGCTTCAGAGCTCCATAGCACCATAGCTCCATACCTCCAGAGCTCCAGGGCTCCATAGCTCCATACCTCCAGAGCTCCATACCTCCAGAGCTCCATACCTCCAGAGCTCCATAGCACCAGAGCTCCATGGCTTCAGAGCTCCATAGCACCATAGCTCCATACCTCCAGAGCTCCAGGGCTCCATAGCTCCATACCTCCAGAGCTCCATACCTCCAGAGCTCCATACCTCCAGAGCTCCATAGCACCAGAGCTCCATGGCTTCAGAGCTCCATAGCACCATAGCTCCATACCTCCAGAGCTCCAGGGCTCCATACCTCCAGAGCTCCATACCTCCAGAGCTCCATACCTCCAGAGCTCCAGAGCTCCATAGCACCAGAGCTCCATGGCTTCAGAGCTCCATAGCACCATAGCTCCATACCTCCAGAGCTCCAGGGCTCCATAGCTCCATACCTCCAGAGCTCCATACCTCCAGAGCTCCAGAGCTCCATAGCACCAGAGCTCCATGGCTTCAGAGCTCCATAGCACCATAGCTCCATACCTCCAGAGCTCCAGGGCTCCATAGCTCCATACCTCCAGAGCTCCATACCTCCAGAGCTCCATACCTCCAGAGCTCCATAGCTCCATAGCACCAGAGCTCCATAGCTCCATAGCACCAGAGCTCCATAGCACCAGAGCTCCATAGCACCAGAGCTCCATAGCTCCATAGCACCAGAGCTCCATAGCTCCATAGCACCAGAGCTCCATAGCTCCATAGCACCAGAGCTCCATACTTCCAGAGCTCCATAGCTCCATAGCTCCATAGCACCAGAGCTCCATAGCTCCATAGCACCAGAGCTCCATGGCTTCAGAGCTCCATAGCACCATAGCTCCATACCTCCAGAGCTCCAGGGCTCCATAGCTCCATACCTCCAGAGCTCCATACCTCCAGAGCTCCATACCTCCAGAGCTCCATAGCACCAGAGCTCCATAGCTCCATAGCACCAGAGCTCCATAGCACCAGAGCTCCATAGCACCAGAGCTCCATAGCTCCATAGCACCAGAGCTCCATAGCTCCATAGCACCAGAGCTCCATACTTCCAGAGCTCCATAGCTCCATAGCACCAGAGCTCCATACCTCCAGAGCTCCATAGCACCAGAGCTCCATAGCTCCATAGCACCAGAGCTCCATAGCACCAGAGCTCCATAGCACCAGAGCTCCATAGCTCCATAGCACCAGAGCTCCATAGCTCCATAGCACCAGAGCTCCATACTTCCAGAGCTCCATAGCTCCATAGCACCAGAGCTCCATAGCTCCATAGCACCAGAGCTCCATAGCTCCATAGCACCAGAGCTCCATACTTCCATAGCTCCATAGCTCCATACCTCCAGAGCTCCATAGCTCCATAGCTCCATACCTCCAGAGCTCCATAGCTCCAGAGCTCCATAGCTCCATAGCTCCATAGCACCAGAGCTCCATAGCTCCATAGCACCAGAGCTCCATACTTCCATAGCTCCAGGGCTCCATAGCTCCAGGGCTCCATACCTCCAGAGCTCCATAGCTCCATACTTCCAGAGCTCCATAGCTCCATACTTCCATAGCTCCATACTTCCATAGCTCCATAGCTCCATACTTCCATAGCACCAGAGCTCCATACTTCCATAGCACCAGAGCTCCATACCTCCAGAGCTCCAGAGCTCCAGCCTGGGTGGCTGGTGGCTCCATAGCTCCATACTTCCATAGCTCTAAGTCAGAGAGTTGGCGAAAATTGCACTAAGTGCGAAAGCCCATTCATTTACAACGGCGTGTCCACAAGGCGGCGACATTTCCCCGTTACCGGTGGCTGCGCGGCGGGTGAGTGACAGAGCTTATCCGAGCGGCTGGAACTCTGCGCCGGCGTGGTCGAGCGTGAGGCCTCGGCCCTTTGGCTGCCTGGTACCTAAAACACTTCCATTGATCCAGCCACGGAGGGTGCTGGCTGGTGGCTCCATACCTCCATAGCTCCAGAGCTCCATTCCTCCAGAGCTCCATACCTCCAGAGCTCCATAGCTCCATAGCACCAGAGCTCCAGAGCTCCATAGCACCAGAGCTCCATAGCACCAGAGCTCCATAGCACCAGAGCTCCATAGCTCCATAGCACCAGAGCTCCATAGCTCCATAGCACCAGAGCTCCATAGCTCCATAGCACCAGAGCTCCATACTTCCAGAGCTCCATAGCTCCATAGCTCCATAGCACCAGAGCTCCATAGCTCCATAGCACCAGAGCTCCATAGCTCCATAGCACCAGAGCTCCATACTTCCATAGCTCCATAGCTCCATACCTCCAGAGCTCCATAGCTCCATAGCTCCATACCTCCAGAGATCCATAGCTCCAGAGCTCCATAGCTCCATAGCACCAGAGCTCCATAGCTCCATAGCACCAGAGCTCCATACTTCCATAGCTCCAGGGCTCCATAGCTCCAGGGCTCCATAGCTCCATACCTCCAGAGCTCCATAGCTCCATACTTCCAGAGCTCCATAGCTCCATAGCACCAGAGCTCCATAGCTCCATAGCACCAGAGCTCCATAGCTCCATAGCACAAGAGCTCCATAGCTCCATAGCACCAGAGCTCCATAGCTCCATAGCTCCAGGGCTCCATAGCTCCATAGCTCCAGGGCTCCATAGCTCCATAGCTCCAGGGCTCCATAGCTCCATAGCTCCATACCTCCAGAGCTCCATACCTCCAGAGCTCCATACCTCCATAGCACCAGAGCTCCATAGCTCCAGGGCTCCAGGGCTCCATAGCTCCATACCTCCAGAGCTCCATAGCTCCATACTTCCAGAGCTCCATAGCTCCATAGCTCCATACTTCCATAGCTCCATAGCTCCATACTTCCATAGCACCTGAGCTCCATACCTCCAGAGCTCCATAGCTCCAGCCTGGGTGGCTGGTGGCTCCATAGCTCCATACTTCCATAGCTCTAAGTCAGAGAGTTGGCGAAAATTGCACTAAGTGCGAAAGCCCATTCATTTACAACGGCGTGTCCGCCAGGCGGCGACATTTCCCCGTTACCGGTGGCTGCGCGGCGGGTGAGTGACAGAGCTTATCCGAGCGGCTGGAACTCTGCGCCGGCGTGGTCGAGCGTGAGGCCTCGGCCCTTTGGCTGCCTGGTACCTAAAACACTTCCATTGATCCAGCCACGGAGGGTGCTGGCTGGTGGCTCCATACCTCCATAGCTCCATAGCACCAGAGCTCCATAGCTCCATAGCACCAGAGCTCCATGGCTTCAGAGCTCCATAGCACCATAGCTCCATACCTCCAGAGCTCCAGGGCTCCATAGCTCCATACCTCCAGAGCTCCATACCTCCAGAGCTCCATACCTCCAGAGCTCCATAGCACCAGAGCTCCATGGCTTCAGAGCTCCATAGCACCATAGCTCCATACCTCCAGAGCTCCAGGGCTCCATAGCTCCATACCTCCAGAGCTCCATACCTCCAGAGCTCCATACCTCCAGAGCTCCATAGCACCAGAGCTCCATGGCTTCAGAGCTCCATAGCACCATAGCTCCATACCTCCAGAGCTCCAGGGCTCCATACCTCCAGAGCTCCATACCTCCAGAGCTCCATACCTCCAGAGCTCCAGAGCTCCATAGCACCAGAGCTCCATGGCTTCAGAGCTCCATAGCACCATAGCTCCATACCTCCAGAGCTCCAGGGCTCCATAGCTCCATACCTCCAGAGCTCCATACCTCCAGAGCTCCAGAGCTCCATAGCACCAGAGCTCCATGGCTTCAGAGCTCCATAGCACCATAGCTCCATACCTCCAGAGCTCCAGGGCTCCATAGCTCCATACCTCCAGAGCTCCATACCTCCAGAGCTCCATACCTCCAGAGCTCCATAGCTCCATAGCACCAGAGCTCCATAGCTCCATAGCACCAGAGCTCCATAGCACCAGAGCTCCATAGCACCAGAGCTCCATAGCTCCATAGCACCAGAGCTCCATAGCTCCATAGCACCAGAGCTCCATAGCTCCATAGCACCAGAGCTCCATACTTCCAGAGCTCCATAGCTCCATAGCTCCATAGCACCAGAGCTCCATAGCTCCATAGCACCAGAGCTCCATGGCTTCAGAGCTCCATAGCACCATAGCTCCATACCTCCAGAGCTCCAGGGCTCCATAGCTCCATACCTCCAGAGCTCCATACCTCCAGAGCTCCATACCTCCAGAGCTCCATAGCACCAGAGCTCCATAGCTCCATAGCACCAGAGCTCCATAGCACCAGAGCTCCATAGCACCAGAGCTCCATAGCTCCATAGCACCAGAGCTCCATAGCTCCATAGCACCAGAGCTCCATACTTCCAGAGCTCCATAGCTCCATAGCACCAGAGCTCCATACCTCCAGAGCTCCATAGCACCAGAGCTCCATAGCTCCATAGCACCAGAGCTCCATAGCACCAGAGCTCCATAGCACCAGAGCTCCATAGCTCCATAGCACCAGAGCTCCATAGCTCCATAGCACCAGAGCTCCATACTTCCAGAGCTCCATAGCTCCATAGCACCAGAGCTCCATAGCTCCATAGCACCAGAGCTCCATAGCTCCATAGCACCAGAGCTCCATACTTCCATAGCTCCATAGCTCCATACCTCCAGAGCTCCATAGCTCCATAGCTCCATACCTCCAGAGCTCCATAGCTCCAGAGCTCCATAGCTCCATAGCTCCATAGCACCAGAGCTCCATAGCTCCATAGCACCAGAGCTCCATACTTCCATAGCTCCAGGGCTCCATAGCTCCAGGGCTCCATACCTCCAGAGCTCCATAGCTCCATACTTCCAGAGCTCCATAGCTCCATACTTCCATAGCTCCATACTTCCATAGCTCCATAGCTCCATACTTCCATAGCACCAGAGCTCCATACTTCCATAGCACCAGAGCTCCATACCTCCAGAGCTCCAGAGCTCCAGCCTGGGTGGCTGGTGGCTCCATAGCTCCATACTTCCATAGCTCTAAGTCAGAGAGTTGGCGAAAATTGCACTAAGTGCGAAAGCCCATTCATTTACAACGGCGTGTCCACAAGGCGGCGACATTTCCCCGTTACCGGTGGCTGCGCGGCGGGTGAGTGACAGAGCTTATCCGAGCGGCTGGAACTCTGCGCCGGCGTGGTCGAGCGTGAGGCCTCGGCCCTTTGGCTGCCTGGTACCTAAAACACTTCCATTGATCCAGCCACGGAGGGTGCTGGCTGGTGGCTCCATACCTCCATAGCTCCATAGCACCAGAGCTCCATAGCTCCATAGCACCAGAGCTCCATGGCTTCAGAGCTCCATAGCACCATAGCTCCATACCTCCAGAGCTCCAGGGCTCCATAGCTCCATACCTCCAGAGCTCCATACCTCCAGAGCTCCATACCTCCAGAGCTCCATAGCACCAGAGCTCCATGGCTTCAGAGCTCCATAGCACCATAGCTCCATACCTCCAGAGCTCCAGGGCTCCATAGCTCCATACCTCCAGAGCTCCATACCTCCAGAGCTCCATACCTCCAGAGCTCCAGAGCTCCATAGCACCAGAGCTCCATGGCTTCAGAGCTCCATAGCACCATAGCTCCATACCTCCAGAGCTCCAGGGCTCCATAGCTCCATACCTCCAGAGCTCCATACCTCCAGAGCTCCAGAGCTCCATAGCACCAGAGCTCCATGGCTTCAGAGCTCCATAGCACCATAGCTCCATACCTCCAGAGCTCCAGGGCTCCATAGCTCCATACCTCCAGAGCTCCATACCTCCAGAGCTCCAGAGCTCCATAGCACCAGAGCTCCATGGCTTCAGAGCTCCATAGCACCATAGCTCCATACCTCCAGAGCTCCAGGGCTCCAAAGCTCCATACCTCCAGAGCTCCATACCTCCAGAGCTCCATAGCTCCATAGCACCAGAGCTCCATAGCTCCATAGCACCAGAGCTCCATAGCACCAGAGCTCCATAGCACCAGAGCTCCATAGCTCCATAGCACCAGAGCTCCATAGCTCCATAGCACCAGAGCTCCATAGCTCCATAGCACCAGAGCTCCATACTTCCAGAGCTCCATAGCTCCATAGCTCCATAGCACCAGAGCTCCATAGCTCCATAGCACCAGAGCTCCATAGCTCCATAGCACCAGAGCTCCATACTTCCATAGCTCCATAGCTCCATACCTCCAGAGCTCCATAGCTCCATAGCTCCATACCTCCAGAGCTCCATAGCTCCAGAGCTCCATAGCTCCATAGCACCAGAGCTCCATAGCTCCATAGCACCAGAGCTCCATACTTCCATAGCTCCAGGGCTCCATAGCTCCAGGGCTCCATAGCTCCATACCTCCAGAGCTCCATAGCTCCATACTTCCAGAGCTCCATAGCTCCATAGCACCAGAGCTCCATAGCTCCATAGCACCAGAGCTCCATAGCTCCATAGCACCAGAGCTCCATAGCTCCATAGCACCAGAGCTCCATAGCTCCATAGCTCCAGGGCTCCATAGCTCCATAGCTCCAGGGCTCCATAGCTCCATAGCTCCAGGGCTCCATAGCTCCATAGCTCCATACCTCCAGAGCTCCATACCTCCAGAGCTCCATACCTCCATAGCACCAGAGCTCCATAGCTCCAGGGCTCCAGGGCTCCATAGCTCCATACCTCCAGAGCTCCATAGCTCCATACTTCCAGAGCTCCATAGCTCCATAGCTCCATACTTCCATAGCTCCATAGCTCCATACTTCCATAGCACCTGAGCTCCATACCTCCAGAGCTCCATAGCTCCAGCCTGGGTGGCTGGTGGCTCCATAGCTCCATACTTCCATAGCTCTAAGTCAGAGAGTTGGCGAAAATTGCACTAAGTGCGAAAGCCCATTCATTTACAACGGCGTGTCCGCCAGGCGGCGACATTTCCCCGTTACCGGTGGCTGCGCGGCGGGTGAGTGACAGAGCTTATCCGAGCGGCTGGAACTCTGCGCCGGCGTGGTCGAGCGTGAGGCCTCGGCCCTTTGGCTGCCTGGTACCTAAAACACTTCCATTGATCCAGCCACGGAGGGTGCTGGCTGGTGGCTCCATACCTCCATAGCTCCATAGCACCAGAGCTCCATAGCTCCATAGCACCAGAGCTCCATGGCTTCAGAGCTCCATAGCACCATAGCTCCATACCTCCAGAGCTCCAGGGCTCCATAGCTCCATACCTCCAGAGCTCCATACCTCCAGAGCTCCATACCTCCAGAGCTCCATAGCACCAGAGCTCCATGGCTTCAGAGCTCCATAGCACCATAGCTCCATACCTCCAGAGCTCCAGGGCTCCATAGCTCCATACCTCCAGAGCTCCATACCTCCAGAGCTCCATACCTCCAGAGCTCCATAGCACCAGAGCTCCATGGCTTCAGAGCTCCATAGCACCATAGCTCCATACCTCCAGAGCTCCAGGGCTCCATAGCTCCATACCTCCAGAGCTCCATACCTCCAGAGCTCCATACCTCCAGAGCTCCATAGCACCAGAGCTCCATGGCTTCAGAGCTCCATAGCACCATAGCTCCATACCTCCAGAGCTCCAGGGCTCCATAGCTCCATACCTCCAGAGCTCCATACCTCCAGAGCTCCATACCTCCAGAGCTCCATAGCACCAGAGCTCCATGGCTTCAGAGCTCCATAGCACCATAGCTCCATACCTCCAGAGCTCCAGGGCTCCATAGCTCCATACCTCCAGAGCTCCATACCTCCAGAGCTCCATACCTCCAGAGCTCCAGAGCTCCATAGCACCAGAGCTCCATGGCTTCAGAGCTCCATAGCACCATAGCTCCATACCTCCAGAGCTCCAGGGCTCCATAGCTCCATACCTCCAGAGCTCCATACCTCCAGAGCTCCATACCTCCAGAGCTCCAGAGCTCCATAGCACCAGAGCTCCATGGCTTCAGAGCTCCATAGCACCATAGCTCCATACCTCCAGAGCTCCAGGGCTCCATAGCTCCATACCTCCAGAGCTCCATACCTCCAGAGCTCCAGAGCTCCATAGCACCAGAGCTCCATGGCTTCAGAGCTCCATAGCACCATAGCTCCATACCTCCAGAGCTCCAGGGCTCCATAGCTCCATACCTCCAGAGCTCCATACCTCCAGAGCTCCAGAGCTCCATAGCACCAGAGCTCCATGGCTTCAGAGCTCCATAGCACCATAGCTCCATACCTCCAGAGCTCCAGGGCTCCAAAGCTCCATACCTCCAGAGCTCCATACCTCCAGAGCTCCATACCTCCAGAGCTCCATAGCTCCATAGCACCAGAGCTCCATAGCTCCATAGCACCAGAGCTCCATAGCACCAGAGCTCCATAGCACCAGAGCTCCATAGCTCCATAGCACCAGAGCTCCATAGCTCCATAGCACCAGAGCTCCATAGCTCCATAGCACCAGAGCTCCATACTTCCAGAGCTCCATAGCTCCATAGCTCCATAGCACCAGAGCTCCATAGCTCCATAGCACCAGAGCTCCATAGCTCCATAGCACCAGAGCTCCATACTTCCATAGCTCCATAGCTCCATACCTCCAGAGCTCCATAGCTCCATAGCTCCATACCTCCAGAGCTCCATAGCTCCAGAGCTCCATAGCTCCATAGCACCAGAGCTCCATAGCTCCATAGCACCAGAGCTCCAGCCTGGGTGGCTGGTGGCTCCATAGCTCCATACTTCCATAGCTCTAAGTCAGAGACTTGGCGAAAATTGCACTAAGTGCGAAAGCCCATTCATTTACAACGGCGTGTCCACAAGGCGGCGACATTTCCCCGTTACCGGTGGCTGCGCGGCGGGTGAGTGACAGAGCTTATCCGAGCGGCTGGAACTCTGCGCCGGCGTGGTCGAGCGTGAGGCCTCGGCCCTTTGGCTGCCTGGTACCTAAAACACTTCCATTGATCCAGCCACGGAGGGTGCTGGCTGGTGGCTCCATACCTCCATAGCTCCATAGCACCAGAGCTCCATAGCTCCATAGCACCAGAGCTCCATGGCTTCAGAGCTCCATAGCACCATAGCTCCATACCTCCAGAGCTCCAGGGCTCCATAGCTCCATACCTCCAGAGCTCCATACCTCCAGAGCTCCATACCTCCAGAGCTCCATAGCACCAGAGCTCCATGGCTTCAGAGCTCCATAGCACCATAGCTCCATACCTCCAGAGCTCCAGGGCTCCATAGCTCCATACCTCCAGAGCTCCATACCTCCAGAGCTCCATACCTCCAGAGCTCCAGAGCTCCATAGCACCAGAGCTCCATGGCTTCAGAGCTCCATAGCACCATAGCTCCATACCTCCAGAGCTCCAGGGCTCCATAGCTCCATACCTCCAGAGCTCCATACCTCCAGAGCTCCAGAGCTCCATAGCACCAGAGCTCCATGGCTTCAGAGCTCCATAGCACCATAGCTCCATACCTCCAGAGCTCCAGGGCTCCATAGCTCCATACCTCCAGAGCTCCATACCTCCAGAGCTCCAGAGCTCCATAGCACCAGAGCTCCATGGCTTCAGAGCTCCATAGCACCATAGCTCCATACCTCCAGAGCTCCAGGGCTCCAAAGCTCCATACCTCCAGAGCTCCATACCTCCAGAGCTCCATACCTCCAGAGCTCCATAGCTCCATAGCACCAGAGCTCCATAGCTCCATAGCACCAGAGCTCCATAGCACCAGAGCTCCATAGCACCAGAGCTCCATAGCTCCATAGCACCAGAGCTCCAAAGCTCCATAGCACCAGAGCTCCATAGCTCCATAGCACCAGAGCTCCATACTTCCAGAGCTCCATAGCTCCATAGCTCCATAGCACCAGAGCTCCATAGCTCCATAGCACCAGAGCTCCATAGCTCCATAGCACCAGAGCTCCATACTTCCATAGCTCCATACCTCCAGAGCTCCATAGCTCCATAGCTCCATACCTCCAGAGCTCCATAGCTCCAGAGCTCCATAGCTCCATAGCACCAGAGCTCCATAGCTCCATAGCACCAGAGCTCCATACTTCCATAGCTCCAGGGCTCCATAGCTCCAGGGCTCCATAGCTCCATACCTCCAGAGCTCCATAGCTCCATACTTCCAGAGCTCCATAGCTCCATAGCACCAGAGCTCCATAGCTCCATAGCACCAGAGCTCCATAGCTCCATAGCACCAGAGCTCCATAGCTCCATAGCTCCAGGGCTCCATAGCTCCATAGCTCCAGGGCTCCATAGCTCCATAGCTCCAGGGCTCCATAGCTCCATAGCTCCATACCTCCAGAGCTCCATACCTCCAGAGCTCCATACCTCCATAGCACCAGAGCTCCTTAGCTCCAGGGCTCCAGGGCTCCATAGCTCCATACCTCCAGAGCTCCATAGCTCCATACTTCCAGAGCTCCATAGCTCCATAGCTCCATACTTCCATAGCTCCATAGCTCCATACTTCCATAGCACCTGAGCTCCATACCTCCAGAGCTCCATAGCTCCAGCCTGGGTGGCTGGTGGCTCCATAGCTCCATACTTCCATAGCTCTAAGTCAGAGAGTTGGCGAAAATTGCACTAAGTGCGAAAGCCCATTCATTTACAACGGCGTGTCCGCCAGGCGGCGACATTTCCCCGTTACCGGTGGCTGCGCGGCGGGTGAGTGACAGAGCTTATCCGAGCGGCTGGAACTCTGCGCCGGCGTGGTCGAGCGTGAGGCCTCGGCCCTTTGGCTGCCTGGTACCTAAAACACTTCCATTGATCCAGCCACGGAGGGTGCTGGCTGGTGGCTCCATACCTCCATAGCTCCATAGCACCAAAGCTCCATAGCTCCATAGCACCAGAGCTCCATGGCTTCAGAGCTCCATAGCACCATAGCTCCATACCTCCAGAGCTCCAGGGCTCCATAGCTCCATACCTCCAGAACTCCATACCTCCAGAGCTCCATACCTCCAGAGCTCCATAGCACCAGAGCTCCATGGCTTCAGAGCTCCATAGCACCATAGCTCCATACCTCCAGAGCTCCAGGGCTCCATAGCTCCATACCTCCAGAGCTCCATACCTCCAGAGCTCCATACCTCCAGAGCTCCATAGCACCAGAGCTCCATGGCTTCAGAGCTCCATAGCACCATAGCTCCATACCTCCAGAGCTCCAGGGCTCCATAGCTCCATACCTCCAGAGCTCCATACCTCCAGAGCTCCATACCTCCAGAGCTCCAGAGCTCCATAGCACCAGAGCTCCATGGCTTCAGAGCTCCATAGCTCCATACCTCCAGAGCTCCAGGGCTCCATAGCTCCATACCTCCAGAGCTCCATACCTCCAGAGCTCCAGAGCTCCATAGCACCAGAGCTCCATGGCTTCAGAGCTCCATAGCACCATAGCTCCATACCTCCAGAGCTCCAGGGCTCCATAGCTCCATACCTCCAGAGCTCCATACCTCCAGAGCTCCATACCTCCAGAGCTCCATAGCTCCATAGCACCAGAGCTCCATAGCTCCATAGCACCAGAGCTCCATAGCACCAGAGCTCCATAGCACCAGAGCTCCATAGCTCCATAGCACCAGAGCTCCATAGCTCCATAGCACCAGAGCTCCATAGCTCCATAGCACCAGAGCTCCATACTTCCAGAGCTCCATAGCTCCATAGCTCCATAGCACCAGAGCTCCATAGCTCCATAGCACCAGAGCTCCATAGCTCCATAGCACCAGAGCTCCATACTTCCATAGCTCCATAGCTCCATACCTCCAGAGCTCCATAGCTCCATAGCTGCATACCTCCAGAGCTCCATAGCTCCAGAGCTCCATAGCTCCATAGCTCCATAGCACCAGAGCTCCATAGCTCCATAGCACCAGAGCTCCATACTTCCATAGCTCCAGGGCTCCATAGCTCCAGGGCTCCATACCTCCAGAGCTCCATAGCTCCATACTTCCAGAGCTCCATAGCTCCATACTTCCATAGCTCCATACTTCCATACCTCCATAGCTCCATACTTCCATAGCACCAGAGCTCCATACTTCCATAGCACCAGAGCTCCATACCTCCAGAGCTCCAGAGCTCCAGCCTGGGTGGCTGGTGGCTCCATAGCTCCATACTTCCATAGCTCTAAGTCAGAGAGTTGGCGAAAATTGCACTAAGTGCGAAAGCCCATTCATTTACAACGGCGTGTCCACAAGGCGGCGACATTTGCCCGTTACCGGTGGCTGCGCGGCGGGTGAGTGACAGAGCTTATCCGAGCGGCTGGAACTCTGCGCCGGCGTGGTCGAGCGTGAGGCCTCGGCCCTTTGGCTGCCTGGTACCTAAAACACTTCCATTGATCCAGCCACGGAGGGTGCTGGCTGGTGGCTCCATACCTCCATAGCTCCATAGCACCAGAGCTCCATAGCTCCATAGCACCAGAGCTCCATGGCTTCAGAGCTCCATAGCACCATAGCTCCATACCTCCAGAGCTCCAGGGCTCCATAGCTCCATACCTCCAGAGCTCCATACCTCCAGAGCTCCATACCTCCAGAGCTCCATAGCACCAGAGCTCCATGGCTTCAGAGCTCCATAGCACCATAGCTCCATACCTCCAGAGCTCCAGGGCTCCATAGCTCCATACCTCCAGAGCTCCATACCTCCAGAGCTCCATACCTCCAGAGCTCCATAGCACCAGAGCTCCATGGCTTCAGAGCTCCATAGCACCATAGCTCCATACCTCCAGAGCTCCAGGGCTCCATAGCTCCATACCTCCAGAGCTCCATACCTCCAGAGCTCCATACCTCCAGAGCTCCATAGCACCAGAGCTCCATGGCTTCAGAGCTCCATAGCACCATAGCTCCATACCTCCAGAGCTCCAGGGCTCCATAGCTCCATACCTCCAGAGCTCCATACCTCCAGAGCTCCAGAGCTCCATAGCACCAGAGCTCCATGGCTTCAGAGCTCCATAGCACCATAGCTCCATACCTCCAGAGCTCCAGGGCTCCATAGCTCCATACCTCCAGAGCTCCATACCTCCAGAGCTCCAGAGCTCCATAGCACCAGAGCTCCATGGCTTCAGAGCTCCATAGCACCATAGCTCCATACCTCCAGAGCTCCAGGGCTCCATAGCTCCATACCTCCAGAGCTCCATACCTCCAGAGCTCCAGAGCTCCATAGCACCAGAGCTCCATGGCTTCAGAGCTCCATAGCACCATAGCTCCATACCTCCAGAGCTCCAGGGCTCCAAAGCTCCATACCTCCAGAGCTCCATACCTCCAGAGCTCCATACCTCCAGAGCTCCATAGCTCCATAGCACCAGAGCTCCATAGCTCCATAGCACCAGAGCTCCATAGCACCAGAGCTCCATAGCTCCATAGCACCAGAGCTCCATAGCTCCATAGCACCAGAGCTCCATAGCTCCATAGCACCAGAGCTCCATACTTCCATAGCTCCATAGCTCCATAGCTCCATAGCACCAGAGCTCCATAGCTCCATAGCACCAGAGCTCCATAGCTCCATAGCACCAGAGCTCCATACTTCCATAGCTCCATAGCTCCATACCTCCAGAGCTCCATAGCTCCATAGCTCCATACCTCCAGAGCTCCATAGCTCCAGAGCTCCATAGCTCCATAGCACCAGAGCTCCATAGCTCCATAGCACCAGAGCTCCATAGCTCCATAGCACCAGAGCTCCATAGCTCCATAGCACCAGAGCTCCATAGCTCCATAGCTCCAGGGCTCCATAGCTCCATAGCTCCAGGGCTCCATAGCTCCATAGCTCCAGGGCTCCATAGCTCCATAGCTCCATACCTCCAGAGCTCCATACCTCCAGAGCTCCATACCTCCATAGCACCAGAGCTCCATAGCTCCAGGGCTCCAGGGCTCCATAGCTCCATACCTCCAGAGCTCCATAGCTCCATACTTCCAGAGCTCCATAGCTCCATAGCTCCATACTTCCATAGCTCCATAGCTCCATACTTCCATAGCACCTGAGCTCCATACCTCCAGAGCTCCATAGCTCCAGCCTGGGTGGCTGGTGGCTCCATAGCTCCATACTTCCATAGCTCTAAGTCAGAGAGTTGGCGAAAATTGCACTAAGTGCGAAAGCCCATTCATTTACAACGGCGTGTCCGCCAGGCGGCGACATTTCCCCGTTACCGGTGGCTGCGCGGCGGGTGAGTGACAGAGCTTATCCGAGCGGCTGGAACTCTGCGCCGGCGTGGTCGAGCGTGAGGCCTCGGCCCTTTGGCTGCCTGGTACCTAAAACACTTCCATTGATCCAGCCACGGAGGGTGCTGGCTGGTGGCTCCATACCTCCATAGCTCCATAGCACCAGAGCTCCATAGCTCCATAGCACCAGAGCTCCATGGCTTCAGAGCTCCATAGCACCATAGCTCCATACCTCCAGAGCTCCAGGGCTCCATAGCTCCATACCTCCAGAGCTCCATACCTCCAGAGCTCCATAGCACCAGAGCTCCATGGCTTCAGAGCTCCATAGCACCATAGCTCCATACCTCCAGAGCTCCAGGGCTCCATAGCTCCATACCTCCAGAGCTCCATACCTCCAGAGCTCCATACCTCCAGAGCTCCAGAGCTCCATAGCACCAGAGCTCCATGGCTTCAGAGCTCCATAGCTCCATACCTCCAGAGCTCCAGGGCTCCATAGCTCCATACCTCCAGAGCTCCATACCTCCAGAGCTCCAGAGCTCCATAGCACCAGAGCTCCATGGCTTCAGAGCTCCATAGCACCATAGCTCCATACCTCCAGAGCTCCAGGGCTCCATAGCTCCATACCTCCAGAGCTCCATACCTCCAGAGCTCCATACCTCCAGAGCTCCATAGCTCCATAGCACCAGAGCTCCATAGCTCCATAGCACCAGAGCTCCATAGCACCAGAGCTCCATAGCACCAGAGCTCCATAGCTCCATAGCACCAGAGCTCCATAGCTCCATAGCACCAGAGCTCCATAGCTCCATAGCACCAGAGCTCCATACTTCCAGAGCTCCATAGCTCCATAGCTCCATAGCACCAGAGCTCCATAGCTCCATAGCACCAGAGCTCCATGGCTTCAGAGCTCCATAGCACCATAGCTCCATACCTCTAGAGCTCCAGGGCTCCATAGCGCCATACCTCCAGAGCTCCATACCTCCAAAGCTCCATACCTCCAGAGCTCCATAGCACCAGAGCTCCATAGCTCCATAGCACCAGAGCTCCATAGCACCAGAGCTCCATAGCACCAGAGCTCCATAGCTCCATAGCACCAGAGCTCCATAGCTCCATAGCACCAGAGCTCCATACTTCCAGAGCTCCATAGCTCCATAGCACCATAGCACCAGAGCTCCATAGCTCCATAGCACCAGAGCTCCATAGCTCCATAGCACCAGAGCTCCATACTTCCATAGCTCCATAGCTCCATACCTCCAGAGCTCCATAGCTCCATAGCTCCATACCTCCAGAGCTCCATAGCTCCAGAGCTCCATAGCTCCATAGCTCCATAGCACCAGAGCTCCATAGCTCCATAGCACCAGAGCTCCATACTTCCATAGCTCCAGGGCTCCATAGCTCCAGGGCTCCATACCTCCAGAGCTCCATAGCTCCATACTTCCAGAGCTCCATAGCTCCATACTTCCATAGCTCCATACTTCCATACCTCCATAGTTCCATACTTCCATAGCACCAGAGCTCCATACTTCCATAGCACCAGAGCTCCATACCTCCAGAGCTCCAGAGCTCCAGCCTGGGTGGCTGGTGGCTCCATAGCTCCATACTTCCATAGCTCTAAGTCAGAGAGTTGGCGAAAATTGCACTAAGTGCGAAAGCCCATTCATTTACAACGGCGTGTCCACAAGGCGGCGACATTTCCCCGTTACCGGTGGCTGCGCGGCGGGTGAGTAACAGAGCTTATCCGAGCGGCTGGAACTCTGCGCCGGCGTGGTCGAGCGTGAGGCCTCGGCCCTTTGGCTGCCTGGTACCTAAAACACTTCCATTGATCCAGCCACGGAGGGTGCTGGCTGGTGGCTCCATACCTCCATAGCTCCATAGCACCAGAGCTCCATAGCTCCATAGCACCAGAGCTCCATGGCTTCAGAGCTCCATAGCACCATAGCTCCATACCTCCAGAGCTCCAGGGCTCCATAGCTCCATACCTCCAGAGCTCCATACCTCCAGAGCTCCATACCTCCAGAGCTCCATAGCACCAGAGCTCCATGGCTTCAGAGCTCCATAGCACCATAGCTCCATACCTCCAGAGCTCCAGGGCTCCATAGCTCCATACCTCCAGAGCTCCATACCTCCAGAGCTCCATACCTCCAGAGCTCCATAGCACCAGAGCTCCATGGCTTCAGAGCTCCATAGCACCATAGCTCCATACCTCCAGAGCTCCAGGGCTCCATAGCTCCATACCTCCAGAGCTCCATACCTCCAGAGCTCCATACCTCCAGAGCTCCATAGAACCAGAGCTCCATGGCTTCAGAGCTCCATAGCACCATAGCTCCATACCTCCAGAGCTCCAGGGCTCCATAGCTCCATACCTCCAGAGCTCCATACCTCCAGAGCTCCATACCTCCAGAGCTCCAGAGCTCCATAGCACCAGAGCTCCATGGCTTCAGAGCTCCATAGCACCATAGCTCCATACCTCCAGAGCTCCAGGGCTCCATAGCTCCATACCTCCAGAGCTCCATACCTCCAGAGCTCCAGAGCTCCATAGCACCAGAGCTCCATGGCTTCAGAGCTCCATAGCACCATAGCTCCATACCTCCAGAGCTCCAGGGCTCCATAGCTCCATACCTCCAGAGCTCCATACCTCCAGAGCTCCATACCTCCAGAGCTCCATAGCTCCATAGCACCAGAGCTCCATAGCTCCATAGCACCAGAGCTCCATAGCACCAGGGCTCCATAGCACCAGAGCTCCATAGCTCCATAGCACCAGAGCTCCATAGCTCCATAGCACCAGAGCTCCATAGCTCCATAGCACCAGAGCTCCATACTTCCAGAGCTCCATAGCTCCATAGCTCCATAGCACCAGAGCTCCATAGCTCCATAGCACCAGAGCTCCATGGCTTCAGAGCTCCATAGCACCATAGCTCCATACCTCCAGAGCTCCAGGGCTCCATAGCTCCATACCTCCAGAGCTCCATACCTCCAGAGCTCCATACCTCCAGAGCTCCATAGCACCAGAGCTCCATAGCTCCATAGCACCAGAGCTCCATAGCACCAGAGCTCCATAGCACCAGAGCTCCATAGCTCCATAGCACCAGAGCTCCATAGCTCCATAGCACCAGAGCTCCATACTTCCAGAGCTCCATAGCTCCATAGCTCCATAGCACCAGAGCTCCATAGCTCCATAGCACCAGAGCTCCATAGCTCCATAGCACCAGAGCTCCATACTTCCATAGCTCCATAGCTCCATACCTCCAGAGCTCCATAGCTCCATAGCTCCATACCTCCAGAGCTCCATAGCTCCAGAGCTCCATAGCTCCATAGCTCCATAGCACCAGAGCTCCATAGCTCCATAGCACCAGAGCTCCATACTTCCATAGCTCCAGGGCTCCATAGCTCCAGGGCTCCATACCTCCAGAGCTCCATAGCTCCATACTTCCAGAGCTCCATAGCTCCATACTTCCATAGCTCCATACTTCCATACCTCCATAGCTCCATACTTCCATAGCACCAGAGCTCCATACTTCCATAGCACCAGAGCTCCATACCTCCAGAGCTCCATAGCACCAGAGCTCCATAGCTCCATAGCACCAGAGCTCCATAGCTCCATAGCACCAGAGCTCCATAGCTCCATAGCACCAGAGCTCCATACTTCCAGAGCTCCATAGCTCCATAGCTCCATAGCACCAGAGCTCCATAGCTCCATAGCACTAGAGCTCCATAGCTCCATAGCACCAGAGCTCCATACTTCCATAGCTCCATAGCTCCATACCTCCAGAGCTCCATAGCTCCATAGCTCCATACCTCCAGAGCTCCATAGCTCCAGAGCTCCATAGCTCCATAGCACCAGAGCTCCATAGCTCCATAGCACCAGAGCTCCATACTTCCATAGCTCCAGGGCTCCATAGCTCCAGGGCTCCATAGCTCCATACCTCCAGAGCTCCATAGCTCCATACTTCCAGAGCTCCATAGCTCCATAGCACCAGAGCTCCATAGCTCCATAGCACCAGAGCTCCATAGCTCCATAGCACCAGAGCTCCATAGCTCCATAGCACCAGAGCTCCATAGCTCCATAGCTCCAGGGCTCCATAGCTCCATAGCTCCAGGGCTCCATAGCTCCATAGCTCCAGGGCTCCATAGCTCCATAGCTCCATACCTCCAGAGCTCCATACCTCCAGAGCTCCATACCTCCATAGCACCAGAGCTCCATAGCTCCAGGGCTCCAGGGCTCCATAGCTCCATACCTCCAGAGCTCCATAGCTCCATACTTCCAGAGCTCCATAGCTCCATAGCTCCATACTTCCATAGCTCCATAGCTCCATACTTCCATAGCACCTGAGCTCCATACCTCCAGAGCTCCATAGCTCCAGCCTGGGTGGCTGGTGGCTCCATAGCTCCATACTTCCATAGCTCTAAGTCAGAGAGTTGGCGAAAATTGCACTAAGTGCGAAAGCCCATTCATTTACAACGGCGTGTCCGCCAGGCGGCGACATTTCCCCGTTACCGGTGGCTGCGCGGCGGGTGAGTGACAGAGCTTATCCGAGCGGCTGGAACTCTGCGCCGGCGTGGTCGAGCGTGAGGCCTCGGCCCTTTGGCTGCCTGGTACCTAAAACACTTCCATTGATCCAGCCACGGAGGGTGCTGGCTGGTGGCTCCATACCTCCATAGCTCCATAGCACCAGAGCTCCATAGCTCCATAGCACCAGAGCTCCATGGCTTCAGAGCTCCATAGCACCATAGCTCCATACCTCCAGAGCTCCAGGGCTCCATAGCTCCATACCTCCAGAGCTCCATACCTCCAGAGCTCCATACCTCCAGAGCTCCATAGCACCAGAGCTCCATGGCTTCAGAGCTCCATAGCACCATAGCTCCATACCTCCGGAGCTCCAGGGCTCCATAGCTCCATACCTCCAGAGCTCCATACCTCCAGAGCTCCATACCTCCAGAGCTCCAGAGCTCCATAGCACCAGAGCTCCATGGCTTCAGAGCTCCATAGCACCATAGCTCCATACCTCCAGAGCTCCATAGCTCCATACTTCCAGAGCTCCATAGCTCCATAGCTCCATACTTCCATAGCTCCATAGCTCCATACTTCCATAGCACCTGAGCTCCATACCTCCAGAGCTCCATAGCTCCAGCCTGGGTGGCTGGTGGCTCCATAGCTCCATACTTCCATAGCTCTAAGTCAGAGAGTTGGCGAAAATTGCACTAAGTGCGAAAGCCCATTCATTTACAACGGCGTGTCAACAAGGCGGCGACATTTCCCCGTTACCGGTGGCTGCGCGGCGGGTGAGTGACAGAGCTTATCCGAGCGGCTGGAACTCTACGCCGGCGTGGTCGAGCGTGAGGCCTCGGCCCTTTGGCTGCCTGGTACCTAAAACACTTCCATTGATCCAGCCACGGAGGGTGCTGGCTGGTGGCTCCATACCTCCATAGCTCCATAGCACCAGAGCTCCATAGCTCCATAGCACCAGAGCTCCATGGCTTCAGAGCTCCATAGCACCATAGCTCCATACCTCCAGAGCTCCAGGGCTCCATAGCTCCATACCTCCAGAGCTCCATACCTCCAGAGCTCCATACCTCCAGAGCTCCATAGCACCAGAGCTCCATGGCTTCAGAGCTCCATAGCACCATAGCTCCATACCTCCAGAGCTCCAGGGCTCCATAGCTCCATACCTCCAGAGCTCCATACCTCCAGAGCTCCATACCTCCAGAGCTCCATAGCACCAGAGCTCCATGGCTTCAGAGCTCCATAGCACCATAGCTCCATACCTCCAGAGCTCCAGGGCTCCATAGCTCCATACCTCCAGAGCTCCATACCTCCAGAGCTCCATACCTCCAGAGCTCCAGAGCTCCATAGCACCAGAGCTCCATGGCTTCAGAGCTCCATAGCACCATAGCTCCATACCTCCAGAGCTCCAGGGCTCCATAGCTCCATACCTCCAGAGCTCCATACCTCCAGAGCTCCAGAGCTCCATAGCACCAGAGCTCCATGGCTTCAGAGCTCCATAGCACCATAGCTCCATACCTCCAGAGCTCCAGGGCTCCATAGCTCCATACCTCCAGAGCTCCATACCTCCAGAGCTCCATACCTCCAGAGCTCCATAGCTCCATAGCACCAGAGCTCCATAGCTCCATAGCACCAGAGCTCCATAGCACCAGAGCTCCATAGCACCAGAGCTCCATAGCTCCATAGCACCAGAGCTCCATAGCTCCATAGCACCAGAGCTCCATAGCTCCATAGCACCAGAGCTCCATACTTCCAGAGCTCCATAGCTCCATAGCTCCATAGCACCAGAGCTCCATAGCTCCATAGCACCAGAGCTCCATGGCTTCAGAGCTCCATAGCACCATAGCTCCATACCTCCAGAGCTCCAGGGCTCCATAGCTCCATACCTCCAGAGCTCCATACCTCCAGAGCTCCATACCTCCAGAGCTCCATAGCACCAGAGCTCCATAGCTCCATAGCACCAGAGCTCCATAGCACCAGAGCTCCATAGCACCAGAGCTCCATAGCTCCATAGCACCAGAGCTCCATAGCTCCATAGCACCAGAGCTCCATACTTCCAGAGCTCCATAGCTCCATAGCTCCATAGCACCAGAGCTCCATAGCTCCATAGCACCAGAGCTCCATAGCTCCATAGCACCAGAGCTCCATACTTCCATAGCTCCATAGCTCCATACCTCCAGAGCTCCATAGCTCCATAGCTCCATACCTCCAGAGCTCCATAGCTCCAGAGCTCCATAGCTCCATAGCTCCATAGCACCAGAGCTCCATAGCTCCATAGCACCAGAGCTCCATACTTCCATAGCTCCAGGGCTCCATAGCTCCAGGGCTCCATACCTCCAGAGCTCCATAGCTCCATACTTCCAGAGCTCCATAGCTCCATACTTCCATAGCTCCATACTTCCATACCTCCATAGCTCCATACTTCCATAGCACCAGAGCTCCATACTTCCATAGCACCAGAGCTCCATACCTCCAGAGCTCCATAGCACCAGAGCTCCATAGCTCCATAGCACCAGAGCTCCATAGCTCCATAGCACCAGAGCTCCATAGCTCCATAGCACCAGAGCTCCATACTTCCAGAGCTCCATAGCTCCATAGCTCCATAGCACCAGAGCTCCATAGCTCCATAGCACCAGAGCTCCATAGCTCCATAGCACCAGAGCTCCATACTTCCATAGCTCCATAGCTCCATACCTCCAGAGCTCCATAGCTCCATAGCTCCATACCTCCAGAGCTCCATAGCTCCAGAGCTCCATAGCTCCATAGCACCAGAGCTCCATAGCTCCATAGCACCAGAGCTCCATACTTCCATAGCTCCAGGGCTCCATAGCTCCAGGGCTCCATAGCTCCATACCTCCAGAGCTCCATAGCTCCATACTTCCAGAGCTCCATAGCTCCATAGCACCAGAGCTCCATAGCTCCATAGCACCAGAGCTCCATAGCTCCATAGCACCAGAGCTCCATAGCTCCATAGCACCAGAGCTCCATAGCTCCATAGCTCCAGGGCTCCATAGCTCCATAGCTCCAGGGCTCCATAGCTCCATAGCTCCAGGGCTCCATAGCTCCATAGCTCCAGAGCTCCATACCTCCAGAGCTCCATAGCACCAGAGCTCCATAGCTCCATAGCACCAGAGCTCCATAGCTCCATAGCACCAGAGCTCCATAGCTCCATAGCACCAGAGCTCCATACTTCCAGAGCTCCATAGCTCCATAGCTCCATAGCACCAGAGCTCCATAGCTCCATAGCACCAGAGCTCCATAGCTCCATAGCACCAGAGCTCCATACTTCCATAGCTCCATAGCTCCATACCTCCAGAGCTCCATAGCTCCATAGCTCCATACCTCCAGAGCTCCATAGCTCCAGAGCTCCATAGCTCCATAGCACCAGAGCTCCATAGCTCCATAGCACCAGAGCTCCATACTTCCATAGCTCCAGGGCTCCATAGCTCCAGGGCTCCATAGCTCCATACCTCCAGAGCTCCATAGCTCCATACTTCCAGAGCTCCATAGCTCCATAGCACCAGAGCTCCATAGCTCCATAGCACCAGAGCTCCATAGCTCCATAGCACCAGAGCTCCATAGCTCCATAGCACCAGAGCTCCATAGCTCCATAGCTCCAGGGCTCCATAGCTCCATAGCTCCAGGGCTCCATAGCTCCATAGCTCCAGGGCTCCATAGCTCCATAGCTCCAGAGCTCCATAGCTCCATAGCTCCATAGCACCAGAGCTCCATAGCTCCATAGCACCAGAGCTCCATACTTCCATAGCTCCAGGGCTCCATAGCTCCAGGGCTCCATACCTCCAGAGCTCCATAGCTCCATACTTCCAGAGCTCCATAGCTCCATACTTCCATAGCTCCATACTTCCATACCTCCATAGCTCCATACTTCCATAGCACCAGAGCTCCATACTTCCATAGCACCAGAGCTCCATACCTCCAGAGCTCCAGAGCTCCAGCCTGGGTGGCTGGTGGCTCCATAGCTCCATACTTCCATAGCTCTAAGTCAGAGAGTTGGCGAAAATTGCACTAAGTGCGAAAGCCCATTCATTTACAACGGCGTGTCCACAAGGCGGCGACATTTCCCCGTTACCGGTGGCTGCGCGGCGGGTGAGTGACAGAGCTTATCCGAGCGGCTGGAACTCTGCGCCGGCGTGGTCGAGCGTGAGGCCTCGGCCCTTTGGCTGCCTGGTACCTAAAACACTTCCATTGATCCAGCCACGGAGGGTGCTGGCTGGTGGCTCCATACCTCCATAGCTCCATAGCACCAGAGCTCCATAGCTCCATAGCACCAGAGCTCCATGGTTTCAGAGCTCCATAGCACCATAGCGCCATACCTCCAGAGCTCCAGGGCTCCATAGCTCCATACCTCCAGAGCTCCATACCTCCAGAGCTCCATACCTCCAGAGCTCCATAGCACCAGAGCTCCATGGCTTCAGAGCTCCATAGCACCATAGCTCCATACCTCCAGAGCTCCAGGGCTCCATAGCTCCATACCTCCAGAGCTCCATACCTCCAGAGCTCCATACCTCCAGAGCTCCAGAGCTCCATAGCACCAGAGCTCCATGGCTTCAGAGCTCCATAGCACCATAGCTCCATACCTCCAGAGCTCCAGGGCTCCATAGCTCCATACCTCCAGAGCTCCATACCTCCAGAGCTCCAGAGCTCCATAGCACCAGAGCTCCATGGCTTCAGAGCTCCATAGCACCATAGCTCCATACCTCCAGAGCTCCAGGGCTCCATAGCTCCATACCTCCAGAGCTCCATACCTCCAGAGCTCCAGAGCTCCATAGCACCAGAGCTCCATGGCTTCAGAGCTCCATAGCACCATAGCTCCATACCTCCAGAGCTCCAGGGCTCCAAAGCTCCATACCTCCAGAGCTCCATACCTCCAGAGCTCCATACCTCCAGAGCTCCATAGCTCCATAGCACCAGAGCTCCATAGCTCCATAGCACCAGAGCTCCATAGCACCAGAGCTCCATAGCACCAGAGCTCCATAGCTCCATAGCACCAGAGCTCCATAGCTCCATAGCACTAGAGCTCCATAGCTCCATAGCACCAGAGCTCCATACTTCCAGAGCTCCATAGCTCCATAGCTCCATAGCACCAGAGCTCCATAGCTCCATAGCACCAGAGCTCCATAGCTCCATAGCACCAGAGCTCCATACTTCCATAGCTCCATAGCTCCATACCTCCAGAGCTCCATAGCTCCATACCTCCAGAGCTCCATAGCTCCAGAGCTCCATAGCTCCATAGCACCAGAGCTCCATAGCTCCATAGCACCAGAGCTCCATACTTCCATAGCTCCAGGGCTCCATAGCTCCAGGGCTCCATAGCTCCATACCTCCAGAGCTCCATACCTCCAGAGCTCCATAGCTCCATACTTCCAGAGCTCCATAGCTCCATAGCACCAGAGCTCCATAGCTCCATAGCACCAGAGCTCCATAGCTCCATAGCACCAGAGCTCCATAGCTCCATAGCACCAGAGCTCCATAGCTCCATAGCTCCAGGGCTCCATAGCTCCATAGCTCCAGGGCTCCATAGCTCCATAGCTCCAGGGCTCCATAGCTCCAGGGCTCCAGGGCTCCATAGCTCCATACCTCCAGAGCTCCATAGCTCCATACTTCCAGAGCTCCATAGCTCCATAGCTCCATACTTCCATAGCTCCATAGCTCCATACTTCCATAGCACCAGAGCTCCATACCTCCAGAGCTCCATAGCTCCAGCCTGGGTGGCTGGTGGCTCCATAGCTCCATACTTCCATAGCTCCAGTCAGAGAGTTGGCAAAAATTGCACTAAGTGCGAAAGCCCATTCATTTACAACGGCGTGTCCACAAGGCGGCGACATTTCCCCGTTACCGGTGGCTGCGCGGCGGGTGAGTGACAGAGCTTATCCGAGCGGCTGGAACTCTGCGCCGGCGTGGTCGAGCGTGAGGCCTCGGCCCTTTGGCTGCCTGGTACCTAAAACACTTCCATTGATCCAGCCACGGAGGGTGCTGGCTGGTGGCTCCATACCTCCATAGCTCCATAGCACCAGAGCTCCATAGCTCCATAGCACCAGAGCTCCATGGTTTCAGAGCTCCATAGCACCATAGCGCCATACCTCCAGAGCTCCAGGGCTCCATAGCTCCATACCTCCAGAGCTCCATACCTCCAGAGCTCCATACCTCCAGAGCTCCATAGCACCAGAGCTCCATGGCTTCAGAGCTCCATATCACCATAGCTCCATACCTCCAGAGCTCCAGGGCTCCATAGCTCCATACCTCCAGAGCTCCATACCTCCAGAGCTCCATACCTCCAGAGCTCCATAGCACCAGAGCTCCATGGCTTCAGAGCTCCATAGCACCATAGCTCCATACCTCCAGAGCTCCAGGGCTCCATAGCTCCATACCTCCAGAGCTCCATACCTCCAGAGCTCCATACCTCCAGAGCTCCAGAGCTCCATAGCACCAGAGCTCCATGGCTTCAGAGCTCCATAGCACCATAGCTCCATACCTCCAGAGCTCCAGGGCTCCATAGCTCCATACCTCCAGAGCTCCATACCTCCAGAGCTCCAGAGCTCCATAGCACCAGAGCTCCATGGCTTCAGAGCTCCATAGCACCATAGCTCCATACCTCCAGAGCTCCAGGGCTCCATAGCTCCATACCTCCAGAGCTCCATACCTCCAGAGCTCCATACCTCCAGAGCTCCATAGCTCCATAGCACCAGAACTCCATAGCTCCATAGCACCAGAGCTCCATAGCACCAGAGCTCCATAGCACCAGAGCTCCATAGCTCCATAGCACCAGAGCTCCATAGCTCTATAGCACCAGAGCTCCATAGCTCCATAGCACCAGAGCTCCATACTTCCAGAGCTCCATAGCTCCATAGCTCCATAGCACCAGAGCTCCATAGCTCCATAGCACCAGAGCTCCATGGCTTCAGAGCTCCATAGCACCATAGCTCCATACCTCCAGAGCTCCAGGGCTCCATAGCTCCATACCTCCAGAGCTCCATACCTCCAGAGCTCCATACCTCCAGAGCTCCATAGCACCAGAGCTCCATAGCTCCATAGCACCAGAGCTCCATAGCACCAGAGCTCCATAGCACCAGAGCTCCATAGCTCCATAGCACCAGAGCTCCATAGCTCCATAGCACCAGAGCTCCATACTTCCAGAGCTCCATAGCTCCATAGCTCCATAGCACCAGAGCTCCATAGCTCCATAGCACCAGAGCTCCATAGCTCCATAGCACCAGAGCTCCATACTTCCATAGCTCCATAGCTCCATACCTCCAGAGCTCCATAGCTCCATAGCTCCATACCTCCAGAGCTCCATAGCTCCAGAGCTCCATAGCTCCATAGCTCCATAGCACCAGAGCTCCATAGCTCCATAGCACCAGAGCTCCATACTTCCATAGCTCCAGGGCTCCATAGCTCCAGGGCTCCATACCTCCAGAGCTCCATAGCTCCATACTTCCAGAGCTCCATAGCTCCATACTTCCATAGCTCCATACTTCCATACCTCCATAGCTCCATACTTCCATAGCACCAGAGCTCCATACTTCCATAGCACCAGAGCTCCATACCTCCAGAGCTCCAGAGCTCCAGCCTGGGTGGCTGGTGGCTCCATAGCTCCATACTTCCATAGCTCTAAGTCAGAGAGTTGGCGAAAATTGCACTAAGTGCGAAAGCCCATTCATTTACAACGGCGTGTCCACAAGGCGGCGACATTTCCCCGTTACCGGTGGCTGCGCGGCGGGTGAGTGACAGAGCTTATCCGAGCGGCTGGAACTCTGCGCCGGCGTGGTCGAGCGTGAGGCCTCGGCCCTTTGGCTGCCTGGTACCTAAAACACTTCCATTGATCCAGCCACGGAGGGTGCTGGCTGGTGGCTCCATACCTCCATAGCTCCATAGCACCAGAGCTCCATAGCTCCATAGCACCAGAGCTCCATGGCTTCAGAGCTCCATAGCACCATAGCTCCATACCTCCAGAGCTCCAGGGCTCCATAGCTCCATACCTCCAGAGCTCCATACCTCCAGAGCTCCATACCTCCAGAGCTCCATAACACCAGAGCTCCATGGCTTCAGAGCTCCATAGCACCATAGCTCCATACCTCCAGAGCTCCAGGGCTCCATAGCTCCATACCTCCAGAGCTCCATACCTCCAGAGCTCCATACCTCCAGAGCTCCATAGCACCAGAGCTCCATGGCTTCAGAGCTCCATAGCACCATAGCTCCATACCTCCAGAGCACCAGGGCTCCATAGCTCCATACCTCCAGAGCTCCATACCTCCAGAGCTCCATACCTCCAGAGCTCCAGAGCTCCATAGCACCAGAGCTCCATGGCTTCAGAGCTCCATAGCTCCATACCTCCAGAGCTCCAGGGCTCCATAGCTCCATACCTCCAGAGCTCCATACCTCCAGAGCTCCAGAGCTCCATAGCACCAGAGCTCCATGGCTTCAGAGCTCCATAGCACCATAGCTCCATACCTCCAGAGCTCCAGGGCTCCATAGCTCCATACCTCCAGAGCTCCATACCTCCAGAGCTCCATACCTCCAGAGCTCCATAGCTCCATAGCACCAGAGCTCCATAGCTCCATAGCACCAGAGCTCCATAGCACCAGAGCTCCATAGCACCAGAGCTCCATAGCTCCATAGCACCAGAGCTCCATAGCTCCATAGCACCAGAGCTCCATACTTCCAGAGCTCCATAGCTCCATAGCTCCATAGCACCAGAGCTCCATAGCTCCATAGCACCAGAGCTCCATAGCTCCATAGCACCAGAGCTCCATACTTCCATAGCTCCATAGCTCCATACCTCCAGAGCTCCATAGCTCCATAGCTCCATACCTCCAGAGCTCCATAGCTCCAGAGCTCCATAGCTCCATAGCTCCATAGCACCAGAGCTCCATAGCTCCATAGCACCAGAGCTCCATACTTCCATAGCTCCAGGGCTCCATAGCTCCAGGGCTCCATACCTCCAGAGCTCCATAGCTCCATACTTCCAGAGCTCCATAGCTCCATACTTCCATAGCTCCATACTTCCATACCTCCATAGCTCCATACTTCCATAGCACCAGAGCTCCATACTTCCATAGCACCAGAGCTCCATACCTCCAGAGCTCCAGAGCTCCAGCCTGGGTGGCTGGTGGCTCCATAGCTCCATACTTCCATAGCTCTAAGTCAGAGAGTTGGCGAAAATTGCACTAAGTGCGAAAGCCCATTCATTTACAACGGCGTGTCCACAAGGCGGCGACATTTCCCCGTTACCGGTGGCTGCGCGGCGGGTGAGTGACAGAGCTTATCCGAGCGGCTGGAACTCTGCGCCGGCGTGGTCGAGCGTGAGGCCTCGGCCCTTTGGCTGCCTGGTACCTAAAACACTTCCATTGATCCAGTCACGGAGGGTGCTGGCTGGTGGCTCCATACCTCCATAGCTCCATAGCACCAGAGCTCCATAGCTCCATAGCACCAGAGCTCCATGGCTTCAGAGCTCCATAGCACCATAGCTCCATACCTCCAGAGCTCCAGGGCTCCAAAGCTCCATACCTCCAGAGCTCCATACCTCCAGAGCTCCATACCTCCAGAGCTCCATAGCTCCATAGCACCAGAGCTCCATAGCTCCATAGCACCAGAGCTCCATAGCACCATAGCTCCATAGCACCAGAGCTCCATAGCTCCATAGCACCAGAGCTCCATAGCTCCATAGCACCAGAGCTCCATAGCTCCATAGCACCAGAGCTCCATACTTCCAGAGCTCCATAGCTCCATAGCTCCATAGCACCAGAGCTCCATAGCTCCATAGCACCAGAGCTCCATAGCTCCATAGCACCAGAGCTCCATACTTCCATAGCTCCATAGCTCCATACCTCCAGAGCTCCATAGCTCCATACCTCCAGAGCTCCATAGCTCCAGAGCTCCATAGCTCCATAGCACCAGAGCTCCATAGCTCCATAGCACCAGAGCTCCATACTTCCATAGCTCCAGGGCTCCATAGCTCCAGGGCTCCATAGCTCCATACCTCCAGAGCTCCATAGCTCCATACCTCCAGAGCTCCATAGCTCCATACTTCCAGAGCTCCATAGCTCCATAGCACCAGAGCTCCATAGCTCCATAGCACCAGAGCTCCATAGCTCCATAGCACCAGAGCTCCATAGCTCCATAGCACCAGAGCTCCATAGCTCCATAGCTCCAGGGCTCCATAGCTCCATAGCTCCAGGGCTCCATAGCTCCATAGCTCCAGGGCTCCATAGCTCCAGGGCTCCAGGGCTCCATAGCTCCATACCTCCAGAGCTCCATAGCTCCATACTTCCAGAGCTCCATAGCTCCATAGCTCCATACTTCCATAGCTCCATAGCTCCATACTTCCATAGCACCAGAGCTCCATACCTCCAGAGCTCCATAGCTCCAGCCTGGGTGGCTGGTGGCTCCATAGCTCCATACTTCCATAGCTCCAGTCAGAGAGTTGGCAAAAATTGCACTAAGTGCGAAAGCCCATTCATTTACAACGGCGTGTCCACAAGGCGGCGACATTTCCCCGTTACCGGTGGCTGCGCGGCGGGTGAGTGACAGAGCTTATCCGAGCGGCTGGAACTCTGCGCCGGCGTGGTCGAGCGTGAGGCCTCGGCCCTTTGGCTGCCTGGTACCTAAAACACTTCCATTGATCCAGCCACGGAGGGTGCTGGCTGGTGGCTCCATACCTCCATAGCTCCATAGCACCAGAGCTCCATAGCTCCATAGCACCAGAGCTCCATGGTTTCAGAGCTCCATAGCACCATAGCGCCATACCTCCAGAGCTCCAGGGCTCCATAGCTCCATACCTCCAGAGCTCCATACCTCCAGAGCTCCATACCTCCAGAGCTCCATAGCACCAGAGCTCCATGGCTTCAGAGCTCCATAGCACCATAGCTCCATACCTCCAGAGCTCCAGGGCTCCATAGCTCCATACCTCCAGAGCTCCATACCTCCAGAGCTCCATACCTCCAGAGCTCCATAGCACCAGAGCTCCATGGCTTCAGAGCTCCATAGCACCATAGCTCCATACCTCCAGAGCTCCAGGGCTCCATAGCTCCATACCTCCAGAGCTCCATACCTCCAGAGCTCCATACCTCCAGAGCTCCAGAGCTCCATAGCACCAGAGCTCCATGGCTTCAGAGCTCCATAGCACCATAGCTCCATACCTCCAGAGCTCCAGGGCTCCATAGCTCCATACCTCCAGAGCTCCATACCTCCAGAGCTCCAGAGCTCCATAGCACCAGAGCTCCATGGCTTCAGAGCTCCATAGCACCATAGCTCCATACCTCCAGAGCTCCAGGGCTCCATAGCTCCATACCTCCAGAGCTCCATACCTCCAGAGCTCCATACCTCCAGAGCTCCATAGCTCCATAGCACCAGAGCTCCATAGCTCCATAGCACCAGAGCTCCATAGCACCAGAGCTCCATAGCACCAGAGCTCCATAGCTCCATAGCACCAGAGCTCCATAGCTCCATAGCACCAGAGCTCCATAGCTCCATAGCACCAGAGCTCCATACTTCCAGAGCTCCATAGCTCCATAGCTCCATAGCACCAGAGCTCCATAGCTCCATAGCACCAGAGCTCCATGGCTTCAGAGCTCCATAGCACCATAGCTCCATACCTCCAGAGCTCCAGGGCTCCATAGCTCCATACCTCCAGAGCTCCATACCTCCAGAGCTCCATACCTCCAGAGCTCCATAGCACCAGAGCTCCATAGCTCCATAGCACCAGAGCTCCATAGCACCAGAGCTCCATAGCACCAGAGCTCCATAGCTCCATAGCACCAGAGCTCCATAGCTCCATAGCACCAGAGCTCCATACTTCCAGAGCTCCATAGCTCCATAGCTCCATAGCACCAGAGCTCCATAGCTCCATAGCACCAGAGCTCCATAGCTCCATAGCACCAGAGCTCCATACTTCCATAGCTCCATAGCTCCATACCTCCAGAGCTCCATAGCTCCATAGCTCCATACCTCCAGAGCTCTATAGCTCCAGAGCTCCATAGCTCCATAGCTCCATAGCACCAGAGCTCCATAGCTCCATAGCACCAGAGCTCCATACTTCCATAGCTCCAGGGCTCCATAGCTCCAGGGCTCCATACCTCCAGAGCTCCATAGCTCCATACTTCCAGAGCTCCATAGCTCCATACTTCCATAGCTCCATACTTCCATACCTCCATAGCTCCATACTTCCATAGCACCAGAGCTCCATACTTCCATAGCACCAGAGCTCCATACCTCCAGAGCTCCAGAGCTCCAGCCTGGGTGGCTGGTGGCTCCATAGCTCCATACTTCCATAGCTCTAAGTCAGAGAGTTGGCGAAAATTGCACTAAGTGCGAAAGCCCATTCATTTACAACGGCGTGTCCACAAGGCGGCGACATTTCCCCGTTACCGGTGGCTGCGCGGCGGGTGAGTGACAGAGCTTATCCGAGCGGCTGGAACTCTGCGCCGGCGTGGTCGAGCGTGAGGCCTCGGCCCTTTGGCTGCCTGGTACCTAAAACACTTCCATTGATCCAGCCACGGAGGGTGCTGGCTGGTGGCTCCATACCTCCATAGCTCCATAGCACCAGAGCTCCATAGCTCCATAGCACCAGAGCTCCATGGCTTCAGAGCTCCATACCACCATAGCTCCATACCTCCAGAGCTCCAGGGCTCCATAGCTCCATACCTCCAGAGCTCCATACCTCCAGAGCTCCATACCTCCAGAGCTCCATAGCACCAGAGCTCCATGGCTTCAGAGCTCCATAGCACCATAGCTCCATACCTCCAGAGCTCCAGGGCTCCATAGCTCCATACCTCCAGAGCTCCATACCTCCAGAGCTCCATACCTCCAGAGCTCCAGAGCTCCATAGCACCAGAGCTCCATGGCTTCAGAGCTCCATAGCACCATAGCTCCATACCTCCAGAGCTCCAGGGCTCCATAGCTCCATACCTCCAGAGCTCCATACCTCCAGAGCTCCAGAGCTCCATAGCACCAGAGCTCCATGGCTTCAGAGCTCCATAGCACCATAGCTCCATACCTCCAGAGCTCCAGGGCTCCATAGCTCCATACCTCCAGAGCTCCATACCTCCAGAGCTCCAGAGCTCCATAGCACCAGAGCTCCATGGCTTCAGAGCTCCATAGCACCATAGCTCCATACCTCCAGAGCTCCAGGGCTCCAAAGCTCCATACCTCCAGAGCTCCATACCTCCAGAGCTCCATACCTCCAGAGCTCCATAGCTCCATAGCACCAGAGCTCCATAGCTCCATAGCACCAGAGCTCCATAGCACCAGAGCTCCATAGCACCAGAGCTCCATAGCTCCATAGCACCAGAGCTCCATAGCTCCATAGCACCAGAGCTCCATAGCTCCATAGCACCAGAGCTCCATACTTCCAGAGCTCCATAGCTCCATAGCTCCATAGCACCAGAGCTCCATAGCTCCATAGCACCAGAGCTCCATAGCTCCATAGCACCAGAGCTCCATACTTCCATAGCTCCATAGCTCCATACCTCCAGAGCTCCATAGCTCCATAGCTCCATACCTCCAGAGCTCCATAGCTCCAGAGCTCCATAGCTCCATAGCACCAGAGCTCCATAGCTCCATAGCACCAGAGCTCCATACTTCCATAGCTCCAGGGCTCCATAGCTCCAGGGCTCCATAGCTCCATACCTCCAGAGCTCCATAGCTCCATACTTCCAGAGCTCCATAGCTCCATAGCACCAGAGCTCCATAGCTCCATAGCACCAGAGCTCCATAGCTCCATAGCACCAGAGCTCCATAGCTCCATAGCACCAGATCTCCATAGCTCCATAGCTCCAGGGCTCCATAGCTCCATAGCTCCAGGGCTCCATAGCTCCATAGCTCCAGGGCTCCATAGCTCCATAGCTCCATACCTCCAGAGCTCCATACCTCCAGAGCTCCATACCTCCATAGCACCAGAGCTCCATAGCTCCAGGGCTCCAGGGCTCCATAGCTCCATACCTCCAGAGCTCCATAGCTCCGTACTTCCAGAGCTCCATAGCTCCATAGCTCCATACTTCCATAGCTCCATAGCTCCATACTTCCATAGCACCTGAGCTCCATACCTCCAGAGCTCCATAGCTCCAGCCTGGGTGGCTGGTGGCTCCATAGCTCCATACTTCCATAGCTCTAAGTCAGAGAGTTGGCGAAAATTGCACTAAGTGCGAAAGCCCATTCATTTACAACGGCGTGTCCGCCAGGCGGCGACATTTCCCCGTTACCGGTGGCTGCGCGGCGGGTGAGTGACAGAGCTTATCCGAGCGGCTGGAACTCTGCGCCGGCGTGGTCGAGCGTGAGGCCTCGGCCCTTTGGCTGCCTGGTACCTAAAACACTTCCATTGATCCAGCCACGGAGGGTGCTGGCTGGTGGCTCCATACCTCCATAGCTCCATAGCACCAGAGCTCCATAGCTCCATAGCACCAGAGCTCCATGGCTTCAGAGCTCCATAGCACCATAGCTCCATACCTCCAGAGCTCCAGGGCTCCATAGCTCCATACCTCCAGAACTCCATACCTCCAGAGCTCCATACCTCCAGAGCTCCATAGCACCAGAGCTCCATGGCTTCAGAGCTCCATAGCACCATAGCTCCATACCTCCAGAGCTCCAGGGCTCCATAGCTCCATACCTCCAGAGCTCCATACCTCCAGAGCTCCATAGCACCAGAGCTCCATGGCTTCAGAGCTCCATAGCACCATAGCTCCATAGCTCCATACCTCCAGAGCTCCAGGGCTCCATAGCTCCATACCTCCAGAGCTCCATACCTCCAGAGCTCCATACCTCCAGAGCTCCATAGCACCAGAGCTCCATGGCTTCAGAGCTCCATAGCACCATAGCTCCATACCTCCAGAGCTCCAGGGCTCCATAGCTCCATACCTCCAGAGCTCCATACCTCCAGAGCTCCATACCTCCAGAGCTCCAGAGCTCCATAGCACCAGAGCTCCATGGCTTCAGAGCTCCATAGCACCATAGCTCCATACCTCCAGAGCTCCAGGGCTCCATAGCTCCATACCTCCAGAGCTCCATACCTCCAGAGCTCCAGAGCTCCATAGCACCAGAGCTCCATGGCTTCAGAGCTCCATAGCACCATAGCTCCATACCTCCAGAGCTCCAGGGCTCCATAGCTCCATACCTCCAGAGCTCCATACCTCCAGAGCTCCAGAGCTCCATAGCACCAGAGCTCCATGGCTTCAGAGCTCCATAGCACCATAGCTCCATACCTCCAGAGCTCCAGGGCTCCAAAGCTCCATACCTCCAGAGCTCCATACCTCCAGAGCTCCATACCTCCAGAGCTCCATAGCTCCATAGCACCAGAGCTCCATAGCTCCATAGCACCAGAGCTCCATAGCACCAGAGCTCCATAGCTCCATAGCACCAGAGCTCCATAGCTCCATAGCACCAGAGCTCCATAGCTCCATAGCACCAGAGCTCCATACTTCCAGAGCTCCATAGCTCCATAGCTCCATAGCACCAGAGCTCCATAGCTCCATAGCACCAGAGCTCCATAGCTCCATAGCACCAGAGCTCCATACTTCCATAGCTCCATAGCTCCATACCTCCAGAGCTCCATAGCTCCATAGCTCCATACCTCCAGAGCTCCATAGCTCCAGAGCTCCATAGCTCCATAGCACCAGAGCTCCATAGCTCCATAGCACCAGAGCTCCATACTTCCATAGCTCCAGGGCTCCATAGCTCCAGGGCTCCATAGCTCCATACCTCCAGAGCTCCATAGCTCCATACTTCCAGAGCTCCATAGCTCCATAGCACCAGAGCTCCATAGCTCCATAGCACCAGAGTTCCATAGCTCCATAGCACCAGAGCTCCATAGCTCCATAGCACCAGAGCTCCATAGCTCCATAGCTCCAGGGCTCCATAGCTCCATAGCTCCAGGGCTCCATAGCTCCATAGCTCCAGGGCTCCATAGCTCCATAGCTCCATACCTCCAGAGCTCCATACCTCCAGAGCTCCATACCTCCATAGCACCAGAGCTCCATAGCTCCAGGGCTCCAGGGCTCCATAGCTCCATACCTCCAGAGCTCCATAGCTCCATACTTCCAGAGCTCCATAGCTCCATAGCTCCATACTTCCATAGCTCCATAGCTCCATACTTCCATAGCACCTGAGCTCCATAGCTCCATAGCTCCATAGCACCAGAGCTCCATAGCTCCATAGCACCAGAGCTCCATACTTCCATAGCTCCAGGGCTCCATAGCTCCAGGGCTCCATACCTCCAGAGCTCCATAGCTCCATACTTCCAGAGCTCCATAGCTCCATACTTCCATAGCTCCATACTTCCATACCTCCATAGCTCCATACTTCCATAGCACCAGAGCTCCATACTTCCATAGCACCAGAGCTCCATACCTCCAGAGCTCCAGAGCTCCAGCCTGGGTGGCTGGTGGCTCCATTGCTCCATACTTCCATAGCTCTAAGTCAGAGAGTTGGCGAAAATTGCACTAAGTGCGAAAGCCCATTCATTTACAACGGCGTGTCCACAAGGCGGCGACATTTCCCCGTTACCGGTGGCTGCGCGGCGGGTGAGTGACAGAGCTTATCCGAGCGGCTGGAACTCTGCGCCGGCGTGGTCGAGCGTGAGGCCTCGGCCCTTTGGCTGCCTGGTACCTAAAACACTTTCATTGATCCAGCCACGGAGGGTGCTGGCTGGTGGCTCCATACCTCCATAGCTCCATAGCACCAGAGCTCCATAGCTCCATAGCACCAGAGCTCCATGGCTTCAGAGCTCCATAGCACCATAGCTCCATACCTCCAGAGCTCCAGGGCTCCATAGCTCCATACCTCCAGAGCTCCATACCTCCAGAGCTCCATACCTCCAGAGCTCCATAGCACCAGAGCTCCATGGCTTCAGAGCTCCATAGCACCATAGCTCCATACCTCCAGAGCTCCAGGGCTCCATAGCTCCATACCTCCAGAGCTCCATACCTCCAGAGCTCCATACCTCCAGAGCTCCATAGCACCAGAGCTCCATGGCTTCAGAGCTCCATAGCACCATAGCTCCATACCTCCAGAGCTCCAGGGCTCCATAGCTCCATACCTCCAGAGCTCCATACCTCCAGAGCTCCATACCTCCAGAGCTCCATAGCACCAGAGCTCCATGGCTTCAGAGCTCCATAGCACCATAGCTCCATACCTCCAGAGCTCCAGGGCTCCATAGCTCCATACCTCCAGAGCTCCATACCTCCAGAGCTCCATACCTCCAGAGCTCCAGAGCTCCATAGCACCAGAGCTCCATGGCTTCAGAGCTCCATAGCACCATAGCTCCATACCTCCAGAGCTCCAGGGTTCCATAGCTCCATACCTCCAGAGCTCCATACCTCCAGAGCTCCAGAGCTCCATAGCACCAGAGCTCCATGGCTTCAGAGCTCCATAGCACCATAGCTCCATACCTCCAGAGCTCCAGGGCTCCATAGCTCCATACCTCCAGAGCTCCATACCTCCAGAGCTCCAGAGCTCCATAGCACCAGAGCTCCATGGCTTCAGAGCTCCATAGCACCATAGCTCCATACCTCCAGAGCTCCAGGGCTCCAAAGCTCCATACCTCCAGAGCTCCATACCTCCAGAGCTCCATACCTCCAGAGCTCCATAGCTCCATAGCACCAGAGCTCCATAGCTCCATAGCACCAGAGCTCCATAGCACCAGAGCTCCATAGCACCAGAGCTCCATAGCTCCATAGCACCAGAGCTCCATAGCTCCATAGCACCAGAGCTCCATAGCTCCATAGCACCAGAGCTCCATACTTCCAGAGCTCCATAGCTCCATAGCACCAGAGCTCCATAGCTCCATAGCACCAGAGCTCCATAGCTCCATAGCACCAGAGCTCCATACTTCCATAGCTCCATAGCTCCATACCTCCAGAGCTCCATAGCTCCATAGCTCCATACCTCCAGAGCTCCATAGCTCCAGAGCTCCATAGCTCCATAGCACCAGAGCTCCATAGCTCCATAGCACCAGAGCTCCATACTTCCATAGCTCCAGGGCTCCATAGCTCCAGGGCTCCATAGCTCCATACCTCCAGAGCTCCATAGCTCCATACTTCCAGAGCTCCATAGCTCCATAGCACCAGAGCTCCATAGCTCCATAGCACCAGAGCTCCATAGGTCCATAGCACCAGAGCTCCATAGCTCCATAGCACCAGAGCTCCATAGCTCCATAGCTCCAGGGCTCCATAGCTCCATAGCTCCAGGGCTCCATAGCTCCATAGCTCCAGGGCTCCATAGCTCCATAGCTCCATACCTCCAGAGCTCCATACCTCCAGAGCTCCATACCTCCATAGCACCAGAGCTCCATAGCTCCAGGGCTCCAGGGCTCCATAGCTCCATACCTCCAGAGCTCCATAGCTCCATACTTCCAGAGCTCCATAGCTCCATAGCTCCATACTTCCATAGCTCCATAGCTCCATACTTCCATAGCACCTGAGCTCCATACCTCCAGAGCTCCATAGCTCCAGCCTGGGTGGCTGGTGGCTCCATAGCTCCATACTTCCATAGCTCTAAGTCAGAGAGTTGGCGAAAATTGCACTAAGTGCGAAAGCCCATTCATTTACAACGGCGTGTCTGCCAGGCGGCGACATTTCCCCGTTACCGGTGGCTGCGCGGCGGGTGAGTGACAGAGCTTATCCGAGCGGCTGGAACTCTGCGCCGGCGTGGTCGAGCGTGAGGCCTCGGCCCTTTGGCTGCCTGGTACCTAAAACACTTCCATTGATCCAGCCACGGAGGGTGCTGGCTGGTGGCTCCATACCTCCATAGCTCCATAGCACCAGAGCTCCATAGCTCCATAGCACCAGAGCTCCATGGCTTCAGAGCTCCATAGCACCATAGCTCCATACCTCCAGAGCTCCAGGGCTCCATAGCTCCATACCTCCAGAGCTCCATACCTCCAGAGCTCCATACCTCCAGAGCTCCATAGCACCAGAGCTCCATGGCTTCAGAGCTCCATAGCACCATAGCTCCATACCTCCAGAGCTCCAGGGCTCCATAGCTCCATACCTCCAGAGCTCCATACCTCCAGAGCTCCATACCTCCAGAGCTCCATAGCACCAGAGCTCCATGGCTTCAGAGCTCCATAGCACCATAGCTCCATACCTCCAGAGCTCCAGGGCTCCATAGCTCCATACCTCCAGAGCTCCATACCTCCAGAGCTCCATACCTCCAGAGCTCCAGAGCTCCATAGCACCAGAGCTCCATGGCTTCAGAGCTCCATAGCACCATAGCTCCATACCTCCAGAGCTCCAGGGCTCCATAGCTCCATACCTCCAGAGCTCCATACCTCCAGAGCTCCAGAGCTCCATAGCACCAGAGCTCCATGGCTTCAGAGCTCCATAGCACCATAGCTCCATACCTCCAGAGCTCCAGGGCTCCATAGCTCCATACCTCCAGAGCTCCATACCTCCAGAGCTCCATACCTCCAGAGCTCCATAGCTCCATAGCACCAGAGCTCCATAGCTCCATAGCACCAGAGCTCCATAGCACCAGAGCTCCATAGCACCAGAGCTCCATAGCTCCATAGCACCAGAGCTCCATAGCTCCATAGCACCAGAGCTCCATAGCTCCATAGCACCAGAGCTCCATACTTCCAGAGCTCCATAGCTCCATAGCTCCATAGCACCAGAGCTCCATAGCTCCATAGCACCAGAGCTCCATGGCTTCAGAGCTCCATAGCACCATAGCTCCATACCTCCAGAGCTCCAGGGCTCCATAGCTCCATACCTCCAGAGCTCCATACCTCCAGAGCTCCATACCTCCAGAGCTCCATAGCACCAGAGCTCCATAGCTCCATAGCACCAGAGCTCCATAGCACCAGAGCTCCATAGCACCAGAGCTCCATAGCTCCATAGCACCAGAGCTCCATAGCTCCATAGCACCAGAGCTCCATACTTCCAGAGCTCCATAGCTCCATAGCACCAGAGCTCCATAGCTCCATAGCACCAGAGCTCCATAGCTCCATAGCACCAGAGCTCCATACTTCCATAGCTCCATAGCTCCATACCTCCAGAGCTCCATAGCTCCATAGCTCCATACCTCCAGAGCTCCATAGCTCCAGAGCTCCATAGCTCCATAGCTCCATAGCACCAGAGCTCCATAGCTCCATAGCACCAGAGCTCCATACTTCCATAGCTCCAGGGCTCCATAGCTCCAGGGCTCCATACCTCCAGAGCTCCATAGCTCCATACTTCCAGAGCTCCATAGCTCCATACTTCCATAGCTCCATACTTCCATACCTCCATAGCTCCATACTTCCATAGCACCAGAGCTCCATACTTCCATAGCACCAGAGCTCCATACCTCCAGAGCTCCAGAGCTCCAGCCTGGGTGGCTGGTGGCTCCATAGCTCCATACTTCCATAGCTCTAAGTCAGAGAGTTGGCGAAAATTGCACTAAGTGCGAAAGCCCATTCATTTACAACGGCGTGTCCACAAGGCGGCGACATTTCCCCGTTACCGGTGGCTGCGCGGCGGGTGAGTGACAGAGCTTATCCGAGCGGCTGGAACTCTGCGCCGGCGTGGTCGAGCGTGAGGCCTCGGCCCTTTGGCTGCCTGGTACCTAAAACACTTACATTGATCCAGCCACGGAGGGTGCTGGCTGGTGGCTCCATACCTCCATAGCTCCATAGCACCAGAGCTCCATAGCTCCATAGCACCAGAGCTCCATGGCTTCAGAGCTCCATAGCACCATAGCTCCATACCTCCAGAGCTCCAGGGCTCCATAGCTCCATACCTCCAGAGCTCCATACCTCCAGAGCTCCATACCTCCAGAGCTCCATAGCACCAGAGCTCCATGGCTTCAGAGCTCCATAGCACCATAGCTCCATACCTCCAGAGCTCTGGTGCTATGGAGCTCTGGAGGTATGGAGCTCTGGAGGTATGGAGCTCTGGAGGTATGGAGCTATGGAGCCCTGGAGCTCTGGAGGTATGGAGCTATGGTGCTATGGAGCTCTGAAGCCATGGAGCTCTGGTGCTATGGAGCTCTGGAGGTATGGAGCTCTGGAGGTATGGAGCTCTGGAGGTATGGAGCTATGGAGCCCTGGAGCTCTGGAGGTATGGAGCTATGGTGCTATGGAGCTCTGAAGCCATGGAGCTCTGGTGCTATGGAGCTATGGAGCTCTGGTGCTATGGAGCTATGGAGGTATGGAGCCACCAGCCAGCACCCTCCGTGGCTGGATCAATGGAAGTGTTTTAGGTACCAGGCAGCCAAAGGGCCGAGGCCTCACGCTCGACCACGCCGGCGCAGAGTTCCAGCCGCTCGGATAAGCTCTGTCACTCACCCGCCGCGCAGCCACCGGTAACGGGGAAATGTCGCCGCCTTGTGGACACGCCGTTGTAAATGAATGGGCTTTCGCACTTAGTGCAATTTTCGCCAACTCTCTGACTGGAGCTATGGAAGTATGGAGCTATGGAGCCACCAGCCACCCAGGCTGGAGCTATGGAGCTCTGGAGGTATGGAGCTCTGGTGCTATGGAAGTATGGAGCTATGGAGCTATGGAAGTATGGAGCTATGGAGCTATGGAGCTCTGGAGGTATGGAGCTATGGAGCCCTGGAGCCCTGGAGCTATGGAGCTCTGGTGCTATGGAGGTATGGAGCTCTGGAGGTATGGAGCTCTGGAGGTATGGAGCTATGGAGCTATGGAGCCCTGGAGCTATGGAGCTATGGAGCCCTGGAGCTATGGAGCTATGGAGCCCTGGAGCTATGGAGCTATGGAGCTCTGGTGCTATGGAGCTATGGAGCTCTGGTGCTATGGAGCTATGGAGCTCTGGTGCTATGGAGCTATGGAGCTCTGGTGCTATGGAGCTATGGAGCTCTGGAAGTATGGAGCTATGGAGCTCTGGAGGTATGGAGCTATGGAGCCCTGGAGCTATGGAGCCCTGGAGCTATGGAAGTATGGAGCTCTGGTGCTATGGAGCTATGGAACTCTGGTGCTATGGAGCTATGGAGCTCTGGAGCTATGGAGCTCTGGAGGTATGGAGCTATGGAGCTATGGAGCTCTGGAGGTATGGAGCTATGGAGCTATGGAAGTATGGAGCTCTGGTGCTATGGAGCTATGGAGCTCTGGTGCTATGGAGCTATGGAGCTCTGGTGCTATGGAGCTATGGAGCTATGGAGCTCTGGAAGTATGGAGCTCTGGTGCTATGGAGCTATGGAGCTCTGGTGCTATGGAGCTATGGAGCTCTGGTGCTATGGAGCTATGGAGCTCTGGTGCTATGGAGCTCTGGTGCTATGGAGCTCTGGTGCTATGGAGCTATGGAGCTCTGGTGCTATGGAGCTATGGAGCTCTGGAGGTATGGAGCTCTGGAGGTATGGAGCTCTGGAGGTATGGAGCTTTGGAGCCCTGGAGCTCTGGAGGTATGGAGCTATGGTGCTATGGAGCTCTGAAGCCATGGAGCTCTGGTGCTATGGAGCTCTGGAGCTCTGGAGGTATGGAGCTCTGGAGGTATGGAGCTATGGAGCCCTGGAGCTCTGGAGGTATGGAGCTATGGTGCTATGGAGCTCTGAAGCCATGGAGCTCTGGTGCTATGGAGCTCTGGAGCTCTGGAGGTATGGAGCTCTGGAGGTATGGAGCTATGGAACCCTGGAGCTCTGGAGGTATGGAGCTATGGTGCTATGGAGCTCTGAAGCCATGGAGCTCTGGTGCTATGGAGCTCTGGAGCTCTGGAGGTATGGAGCTCTGGAGGTATGGAGCTCTGGAGGTATGGAGCTATGGAGCCCTGGAGCTCTGGAGGTATGGAGCTATGGTGCTATGGAGCTCTGAAGCCATGGAGCTCTGGTGCTATGGAGCTCTGGAGGTATGGAGCTCTGGAGGTATGGAGCTCTGGAGGTATGGAGCTATGGAGCCCTGGAGCTCTGGAGGTATGGAGCTATGGTGCTATGGAGCTCTGAAGCCATGGAGCTCTGGTGCTATGGAGCTCTGGAGGTATGGAGCTCTGGAGGTATGGAGCTCTGGAGGTATGGAGCTATGGAGCCCTGGAGCTCTGGAGGTATGGAGCTATGGTGCTATGGAGAGCACCAGAGCTCCATAGCTCCATAGCACCAGAGCTCCATGGCTCCATACTTCCATAGCACCTGAGCTCCATACCTCCAGAGCTCCATAGCTCCAGCCTGGGTGGCTGGTGGCTCCATAGCTCCATACTTCCATAGCTCTAAGTCAGAGAGTTGGCGAAAATTGCACTAAGTGCGAAAGCCCATTCATTTACAACGGCGTGTCTGCCAGGCGGCGACATTTCCCCGTTACCGGTGGCTGCGCGGCGGGTGAGTGACAGAGCTTATCCGAGCGGCTGGAACTCTGCGCCGGCGTGGTCGAGCGTGAGGCCTCGGCCCTTTGGCTGCCTGGTACCTAAAACACTTCCATTGATCCAGCCACGGAGGGTGCTGGCTGGTGGCTCCATACCTCCATAGCTCCATAGCACCAGAGCTCCATAGCTCCATAGCACCAGAGCTCCATGGCTTCAGAGCTCCATAGCACCATAGCTCCATACCTCCAGAGCTCCAGGGCTCCATAGCTCCATACCTCCAGAGCTCCATACCTCCAGAGCTCCATACCTCCAGAGCTCCATAGCACCAGAGCTCCATGGCTTCAGAGCTCCATAGCACCATAGCTCCATACCTCCAGAGCTCCAGGGCTCCATAGCTCCATACCTCCAGAGCTCCATACCTCCAGAGCTCCATACCTCCAGAGCTCCATAGCACCAGAGCTCCATGGCTTCAGAGCTCCATAGCACCATAGCTCCATACCTCCAGAGCTCCAGGGCTCCATAGCTCCATACCTCCAGAGCTCCATACCTCCAGAGCTCCATACCTCCAGAGCTCCAGAGCTCCATAGCACCAGAGCTCCATGGCTTCAGAGCTCCATAGCACCATAGCTCCATACCTCCAGAGCTCCAGGGCTCCATAGCTCCATACCTCCAGAGCTCCATACCTCCAGAGCTCCAGAGCTCCATAGCACCAGAGCTCCATGGCTTCAGAGCTCCATAGCACCATAGCTCCATACCTCCAGAGCTCCAGGGCTCCATAGCTCCATACCTCCAGAGCTCCATACCTCCAGAGCTCCATACCTCCAGAGCTCCATAGCTCCATAGCACCAGAGCTCCATAGCTCCATAGCACCAGAGCTCCATAGCACCAGAGCTCCATAGCACCAGAGCTCCATAGCTCCATAGCACCAGAGCTCCATAGCTCCATAGCACCAGAGCTCCATAGCTCCATAGCACCAGAGCTCCATACTTCCAGAGCTCCATAGCTCCATAGCTCCATAGCACCAGAGCTCCATAGCTCCATAGCACCAGAGCTCCATGGCTTCAGAGCTCCATAGCACCATAGCTCCATACCTCCAGAGCTCCAGGGCTCCATAGCTCCATACCTCCAGAGCTCCATACCTCCAGAGCTCCATACCTCCAGAGCTCCATAGCACCAGAGCTCCATAGCTCCATAGCACCAGAGCTCCATAGCACCAGAGCTCCATAGCACCAGAGCTCCATAGCTCCATAGCACCAGAGCTCCATAGCTCCATAGCACCAGAGCTCCATACTTCCAGAGCTCCATAGCTCCATAGCACCAGAGCTCCATAGCTCCATAGCACCAGAGCTCCATAGCTCCATAGCACCAGAGCTCCATACTTCCATAGCTCCATAGCTCCATACCTCCAGAGCTCCATAGCTCCATAGCTCCATACCTCCAGAGCTCCATAGCTCCAGAGCTCCATAGCTCCATAGCTCCATAGCACCAGAGCTCCATAGCTCCATAGCACCAGAGCTCCATACTTCCATAGCTCCAGGGCTCCATAGCTCCAGGGCTCCATACCTCCAGAGCTCCATAGCTCCATACTTCCAGAGCTCCATAGCTCCATACTTCCATAGCTCCATACTTCCATACCTCCATAGCTCCATACTTCCATAGCACCAGAGCTCCATACTTCCATAGCACCAGAGCTCCATACCTCCAGAGCTCCAGAGCTCCAGCCTGGGTGGCTGGTGGCTCCATAGCTCCATACTTCCATAGCTCTAAGTCAGAGAGTTGGCGAAAATTGCACTAAGTGCGAAAGCCCATTCATTTACAACGGCGTGTCCACAAGGCGGCGACATTTCCCCGTTACCGGTGGCTGCGCGGCGGGTGAGTGACAGAGCTTATCCGAGCGGCTGGAACTCTGCGCCGGCGTGGTCGAGCGTGAGGCCTCGGCCCTTTGGCTGCCTGGTACCTAAAACACTTACATTGATCCAGCCACGGAGGGTGCTGGCTGGTGGCTCCATACCTCCATAGCTCCATAGCACCAGAGCTCCATAGCTCCATAGCACCAGAGCTCCATGGCTTCAGAGCTCCATAGCACCATAGCTCCATACCTCCAGAGCTCCAGGGCTCCATAGCTCCATACCTCCAGAGCTCCATACCTCCAGAGCTCCATACCTCCAGAGCTCCATAGCACCAGAGCTCCATGGCTTCAGAGCTCCATAGCACCATAGCTCCATACCTCCAGAGCTCCAGGGCTCCATAGCTCCATACCTCCAGAGCTCCATACCTCCAGAGCTCCATAGCACCAGAGCTCCATGGCTTCAGAGCTCCATAGCACCATAGCTCCATACCTCCAGAGCTCCAGGGCTCCATAGCTCCATACCTCCAGAGCTCCATACCTCCAGAGCTCCATACCTCCAGAGCTCCATAGCACCAGAGCTCCATGGCTTCAGAGCTCCATAGCACCATAGCTCCATACCTCCAGAGCTCCAGGGCTCCATAGCTCCATACCTCCAGAGCTCCATACCTCCAGAGCTCCATACCTCCAGAGCTCCAGAGCTCCATAGCACCAGAGCTCCATGGCTTCAGAGCTCCATAGCACCATAGCTCCATACCTCCAGAGCTCCAGGGCTCCATAGCTCCATACCTCCAGAGCTCCATACCTCCAGAGCTCCAGAGCTCCATAGCACCAGAGCTCCATGGCTTCAGAGCTCCATAGCACCATAGCTCCATACCTCCAGAGCTCCAGGGCTCCATAGCTCCATACCTCCAGAGCTCCATACCTCCAGAGCTCCATAGCACCAGAGCTCCATGGCTTCAGAGCTCCATAGCACCATAGCTCCATACCTCCAGAGCTCCAGGGCTCCAAAGCTCCATACCTCCAGAGCTCCATACCTCCAGAGCTCCATACCTCCAGAGCTCCATAGCTCCATAGCACCAGAGCTCCATAGCTCCATAGCACCAGAGCTCCATAGCACCAGAGCTCCATAGCACCAGAGCTCCATAGCTCCATAGCACCAGAGCTCCATAGCTCCATAGCACCAGAGCTCCATAGCTCCATAGCACCAGAGCTCCATACTTCCAGAGCTCCATAGCTCCATAGCTCCATAGCACCAGAGCTCCATAGCTCCATAGCACCAGAGCTCCATAGCTCCATAGCACCAGAGCTCCATACTTCCATAGCTCCATAGCTCCATACCTCCAGAGCTCCATAGCTCCATAGCTCCATACCTCCAGAGCTCCATAGCTCCAGAGCTCCATAGCTCCATAGCACCAGAGTTCCATAGCTCCATAGCACCAGAGCTCCATACTTCCATAGCTCCAGGGCTCCATAGCTCCAGGGCTCCATAGCTCCATACCTCCAGAGCTCCATAGCTCCATACTTCCAGAGCTCCATAGCTCCATAGCACCAGAGCTCCATAGCTCCATAGCACCAGAGCTCCATAGCTCCATAGCACCAGAGCTCCATAGCTCCATAGCACCAGAGCTCCATAGCTCCATAGCTCCAGGGCTCCATAGCTCCATAGCTCCAGGGCTCCATAGCTCCATAGCTCCAGGGCTCCATAGCTCCATAGCTCCATACCTCCAGAGCTCCATACCTCCAGAGCTCCATACCTCCATAGCACCAGAGCTCCATAGCTCCAGGGCTCCAGGGCTCCATAGCTCCATACCTCCAGAGCTCCATAGCTCCATAGCTCCATACTTCCATAGCTCCATAGCTCCATACTTCCATAGCACCAGAGCTCCATACCTCCAGAGCTCCATAGCTCCAGCCTGGGTGGCTGGTGGCTCCATAGCTCCATACTTCCATAGCTCCAGTCAGAGAGTTGGCGAAAATTGCACTAAGTGCGAAAGCCCATTCATTTACAACGGCGTGTCCACAAGGCGGCGACATTTCCCCGTTACCGGTGGCTGCGCGGCGGGTGAGTGACAGAGCTTATCCGAGCGGCTGGAACTCTGCGCCGGCGTGGTCGAGCGTGAGGCCTCGGCCCTTTGGCTGCCTGGTACCTAAAACACTTCCATTGATCCAGCCACGGAGGGTGCTGGCTGGTGGCTCCATACCTCCATAGCTCCATAGCACCAGAGCTCCATAGCTCCATAGCACCAGAGCTCCATGGCTTCAGAGCTCCATAGCACCATAGCTCCATACCTCCAGAGCTCCAGGGCTCCATAGCTCCATACCTCCAGAGCTCCATACCTCCAGAGCTCCATACCTCCAGAGCTCCATAGCACCAGAGCTCCATGGCTTCAGAGCTCCATAGCACCATAGCTCCATACCTCCAGAGCTCCAGGGCTCCATAGCTCCATACCTCCAGAGCTCCATACCTCCAGAGCTCCATACCTCCAGAGCTCCATAGCACCAGAGCTCCATGGCTTCAGAGCTCCATAGCACCATAGCTCCATACCTCCAGAGCTCCAGGGCTCCATAGCTCCATACCTCCAGAGCTCCATACCTCCAGAGCTCCATACCTCCAGAGCTCCAGAGCTCCATAGCACCAGAGCTCCATGGCTTCAGAGCTCCATAGCACCATAGCTCCATACCTCCAGAGCTCCAGGGCTCCATAGCTCCATACCTCCAGAGCTCCATACCTCCAGAGCTCCAGAGCTCCATAGCACCAGAGCTCCATGGCTTCAGAGCTCCATAGCACCATAGCTCCATACCTCCAGAGCTCCAGGGCTCCATAGCTCCATAGCTCCATACCTCCAGAGCTCCATACCTCCAGAGCTCCATACCTCCAGAGCTCCATAGCTCCATAGCACCAGAGCTCCATAGCTCCATAGCACCAGAGCTCCATAGCACCAGAGCTCCATAGCACCAGAGCTCCATAGCTCCATAGCACCAGAGCTCCATAGCACCAGAGCTCCATACTTCCAGAGCTCCATAGCTCCATAGCACCAGAGCTCCATACTTCCAGAGCTCCATAGCTCCATAGCTCCATAGCACCAGAGCTCCATAGCTCCATAGCACCAGAGCTCCATGGCTTCAGAGCTCCATAGCACCATAGCTCCATACCTCCAGAGCTCCAGGGCTCCATAGCTCCATACCTCCAGAGCTCCATACCTCCAGAGCTCCATACCTCCAGAGCTCCATAGCACCAGAGCTCCATAGCTCCATAGCACCAGAGCTCCATAGCACCAGAGCTCCATAGCACCAGAGCTCCATAGCTCCATAGCACCAGAGCTCCATAGCTCCATAGCACCAGAGCTCCATACTTCCAGAGCTCGATAGCTCCATAGCTCCATAGCACCAGAGCTCCATAGCTCCATAGCACCAGAGCTCCATAGCTCCATAGCACCAGAGCTCCATACTTCCATAGCTCCATAGCTCCATACCTCCAGAGCTCCATAGCTCCATAGCTCCATACCTCCAGAGCTCCATAGCTCCAGAGCTCCATAGCTCCATAGCTCCATAGCACCAGAGCTCCATAGCTCCATAGCACCAGAGCTCCATACTTCCATAGCTCCAGGGCTCCATAGCTCCAGGGCTCCATACCTCCAGAGCTCCATAGCTCCATACTTCCAGAGCTCCATAGCTCCATACTTCCATAGCTCCATACTTCCATACCTCCATAGCTCCATACTTCCATAGCACCAGAGCTCCATACTTCCATAGCACCAGAGCTCCATACCTCCAGAGCTCCAGAGCTCCAGCCTGGGTGGCTGGTGGCTCCATAGCTCCATACTTCCATAGCTCTAAGTCAGAGAGTTGGCGAAAATTGCACTAAGTGCGAAAGCCCATTCATTTACAACGGCGTGTCCACAAGGCGGCGACATTTCCCCGTTACCGGTGGCTGCGCGGCGGGTGAGTGACAGAGCTTATCCGAGCGGCTGGAACTCTGCGCCGGCGTGGTCGAGCGTGAGGCCTCGGCCCTTTGGCTGCCTGGTACCTAAAACACTTCCATTGATCCAGCCACGGAGGGTGCTGGCTGGTGGCTCCATACCTCCATAGCTCCATAGCACCAGAGCTCCATAGCTCCATAGCACCAGAGCTCCATGGCTTCAGAGCTCCATAGCACCATAGCTCCATACCTCCAGAGCTCCAGGGCTCCATAGCTCCATACCTCCAGAGCTCCATACCTCCAGAGCTCCATACCTCCAGAGCTCCATAGCACCAGAGCTCCATGGCTTCAGAGCTCCATAGCACCATAGCTCCATACCTCCAGAGCTCCAGGGCTCCATAGCTCCATACCTCCAGAGCTCCATACCTCCAGAGCTCCATACCTCCAGAGCTCCATAGCACCAGAGCTCCATGGCTTCAGAGCTCCATAGCACCATAGCTCCATACCTCCAGAGCTCCAGGGCTCCATAGCTCCATACCTCCAGAGCTCCATACCTCCAGAGCTCCATACCTCCAGAGCTCCATAGCACCAGAGCTCCATGGCTTCAGAGCTCCATAGCACCATAGCTCCATACCTCCAGAGCTCCAGGGCTCCATAGCTCCATACCTCCAGAGCTCCATACCTCCAGAGCTCCATACCTCCAGAGCTCCATAGCACCAGAGCTCCATGGCTTCAGAGCTCCATAGCACCATAGCTCCATACCTCCAGAGCTCCAGGGCTCCATAGCTCCATACCTCCAGAGCTCCATACCTCCAGAGCTCCATACCTCCAGAGCTCCAGAGCTCCATAGCACCAGAGCTCCATGGCTTCAGAGCTCCATAGCACCATAGCTCCATACCTCCAGAGCTCCAGGGTTCCATAGCTCCATACCTCCAGAGCTCCATACCTCCAGAGCTCCAGAGCTCCATAGCACCAGAGCTCCATGGCTTCAGAGCTCCATAGCACCATAGCTCCATACCTCCAGAGCTCCAGGGCTCCATAGCTCCATACCTCCAGAGCTCCATACCTCCAGAGCTCCAGAGCTCCATAGCACCAGAGCTCCATGGCTTCAGAGCTCCATAGCACCATAGCTCCATACCTCCAGAGCTCCAGGGCTCCAAAGCTCCATACCTCCAGAGCTCCATACCTCCAGAGCTCCATACCTCCAGAGCTCCATAGCTCCATAGCACCAGAGCTCCATAGCTCCATAGCACCAGAGCTCCATAGCACCAGAGCTCCATAGCACCAGAGCTCCATAGCTCCATAGCACCAGAGCTCCATAGCTCCATAGCACCAGAGCTCCATAGCTCCATAGCACCAGAGCTCCATACTTCCAGAGCTCCATAGCTCCATAGCACCAGAGCTCCATAGCTCCATAGCACCAGAGCTCCATAGCTCCATAGCACCAGAGCTCCATACTTCCATAGCTCCATAGCTCCATACCTCCAGAGCTCCATAGCTCCATAGCTCCATACCTCCAGAGCTCCATAGCTCCAGAGCTCCATAGCTCCATAGCACCAGAGCTCCATAGCTCCATAGCACCAGAGCTCCATACTTCCATAGCTCCAGGGCTCCATAGCTCCAGGGCTCCATAGCTCCATACCTCCAGAGCTCCATAGCTCCATACTTCCAGAGCTCCATAGCTCCATAGCACCAGAGCTCCATAGCTCCATAGCACCAGAGCTCCATAGGTCCATAGCACCAGAGCTCCATAGCTCCATAGCACCAGAGCTCCATAGCTCCATAGCTCCAGGGCTCCATAGCTCCATAGCTCCAGGGCTCCATAGCTCCATAGCTCCAGGGCTCCATAGCTCCATAGCTCCATACCTCCAGAGCTCCATACCTCCAGAGCTCCATACCTCCATAGCACCAGAGCTCCATAGCTCCAGGGCTCCAGGGCTCCATAGCTCCATACCTCCAGAGCTCCATAGCTCCATACTTCCAGAGCTCCATAGCTCCATAGCTCCATACTTCCATAGCTCCATAGCTCCATACTTCCATAGCACCTGAGCTCCATACCTCCAGAGCTCCATAGCTCCAGCCTGGGTGGCTGGTGGCTCCATAGCTCCATACTTCCATAGCTCTAAGTCAGAGAGTTGGCGAAAATTGCACTAAGTGCGAAAGCCCATTCATTTACAACGGCGTGTCTGCCAGGCGGCGACATTTCCCCGTTACCGGTGGCTGCGCGGCGGGTGAGTGACAGAGCTTATCCGAGCGGCTGGAACTCTGCGCCGGCGTGGTCGAGCGTGAGGCCTCGGCCCTTTGGCTGCCTGGTACCTAAAACACTTCCATTGATCCAGCCACGGAGGGTGCTGGCTGGTGGCTCCATACCTCCATAGCTCCATAGCACCAGAGCTCCATAGCTCCATAGCACCAGAGCTCCATGGCTTCAGAGCTCCATAGCACCATAGCTCCATACCTCCAGAGCTCCAGGGCTCCATAGCTCCATACCTCCAGAGCTCCATACCTCCAGAGCTCCATACCTCCAGAGCTCCATAGCACCAGAGCTCCATGGCTTCAGAGCTCCATAGCACCATAGCTCCATACCTCCAGAGCTCCAGGGCTCCATAGCTCCATACCTCCAGAGCTCCATACCTCCAGAGCTCCATACCTCCAGAGCTCCATAGCACCAGAGCTCCATGGCTTCAGAGCTCCATAGCACCATAGCTCCATACCTCCAGAGCTCCAGGGCTCCATAGCTCCATACCTCCAGAGCTCCATACCTCCAGAGCTCCATACCTCCAGAGCTCCAGAGCTCCATAGCACCAGAGCTCCATGGCTTCAGAGCTCCATAGCACCATAGCTCCATACCTCCAGAGCTCCAGGGCTCCATAGCTCCATACCTCCAGAGCTCCATACCTCCAGAGCTCCAGAGCTCCATAGCACCAGAGCTCCATGGCTTCAGAGCTCCATAGCACCATAGCTCCATACCTCCAGAGCTCCAGGGCTCCATAGCTCCATACCTCCAGAGCTCCATACCTCCAGAGCTCCATACCTCCAGAGCTCCATAGCTCCATAGCACCAGAGCTCCATAGCTCCATAGCACCAGAGCTCCATAGCACCAGAGCTCCATAGCACCAGAGCTCCATAGCTCCATAGCACCAGAGCTCCATAGCTCCATAGCACCAGAGCTCCATAGCTCCATAGCACCAGAGCTCCATACTTCCAGAGCTCCATAGCTCCATAGCTCCATAGCACCAGAGCTCCATAGCTCCATAGCACCAGAGCTCCATGGCTTCAGAGCTCCATAGCACCATAGCTCCATACCTCCAGAGCTCCAGGGCTCCATAGCTCCATACCTCCAGAGCTCCATACCTCCAGAGCTCCATACCTCCAGAGCTCCATAGCACCAGAGCTCCATAGCTCCATAGCACCAGAGCTCCATAGCACCAGAGCTCCATAGCACCAGAGCTCCATAGCTCCATAGCACCAGAGCTCCATAGCTCCATAGCACCAGAGCTCCATACTTCCAGAGCTCCATAGCTCCATAGCACCAGAGCTCCATAGCTCCATAGCACCAGAGCTCCATAGCTCCATAGCACCAGAGCTCCATACTTCCATAGCTCCATAGCTCCATACCTCCAGAGCTCCATAGCTCCATAGCTCCATACCTCCAGAGCTCCATAGCTCCAGAGCTCCATAGCTCCATAGCTCCATAGCACCAGAGCTCCATAGCTCCATAGCACCAGAGCTCCATACTTCCATAGCTCCAGGGCTCCATAGCTCCAGGGCTCCATACCTCCAGAGCTCCATAGCTCCATACTTCCAGAGCTCCATAGCTCCATACTTCCATAGCTCCATACTTCCATACCTCCATAGCTCCATACTTCCATAGCACCAGAGCTCCATACTTCCATAGCACCAGAGCTCCATACCTCCAGAGCTCCAGAGCTCCAGCCTGGGTGGCTGGTGGCTCCATAGCTCCATACTTCCATAGCTCTAAGTCAGAGAGTTGGCGAAAATTGCACTAAGTGCGAAAGCCCATTCATTTACAACGGCGTGTCCACAAGGCGGCGACATTTCCCCGTTACCGGTGGCTGCGCGGCGGGTGAGTGACAGAGCTTATCCGAGCGGCTGGAACTCTGCGCCGGCGTGGTCGAGCGTGAGGCCTCGGCCCTTTGGCTGCCTGGTACCTAAAACACTTCCATTGATCCAGCCACGGAGGGTGCTGGCTGGTGGCTCCATACCTCCATAGCTCCATAGCACCAGAGCTCCATAGCTCCATAGCACCAGAGCTCCATGGCTTCAGAGCTCCATAGCACCATAGCTCCATACCTCCAGAGCTCCAGGGCTCCATAGCTCCATACCTCCAGAGCTCCATACCTCCAGAGCTCCATACCTCCAGAGCTCCATAGCACCAGAGCTCCATGGCTTCAGAGCTCCATAGCACCATAGCTCCATACCTCCAGAGCTCCAGGGCTCCATAGCTCCATACCTCCAGAGCTCCATACCTCCAGAGCTCCATACCTCCAGAGCTCCAGAGCTCCATAGCACCAGAGCTCCATGGCTTCAGAGCTCCATAGCACCATAGCTCCATACCTCCAGAGCTCCAGGGCTCCATAGCTCCATACCTCCAGAGCTCCATACCTCCAGAGCTCCAGAGCTCCATAGCACCAGAGCTCCATGGCTTCAGAGCTCCATAACACCATAGCTCCATACCTCCAGAGCTCCAGGGCTCCATAGCTCCATACCTCCAGAGCTCCATACCTCCAGAGCTCCAGAGCTCCATAGCACCAGAGCTCCATGGCTTCAGAGCTCCATAGCACCATAGCTCCATACCTCCAGAGCTCCAGGGCTCCAAAGCTCCATACCTCCAGAGCTCCATACCTCCAGAGCTCCATACCTCCAGAGCTCCATAGCTCCATAGCACCAGAGCTCCATAGCTCCATAGCACCAGAGCTCCATAGCACCAGAGCTCCATAGCACCAGAGCTCCATAGCTCCATAGCACCAGAGCTCCATAGCTCCATAGCACCAGAGCTCCATAGCTCCATAGCACCAGAGCTCCATACTTCCAGAGCTCCATAGCTCCATAGCTCCATAGCACCAGAGCTCCATAGCTCCATAGCACCAGAGCTCCATAGCTCCATAGCACCAGAGCTCCATACTTCCATAGCTCCATAGCTCCATACCTCCAGAGCTCCATAGCTCCATAGCTCCATACCTCCAGAGCTCCATAGCTCCAGAGCTCCATAGCTCCATAGCACCAGAGCTCCATAGCTCCATAGCACCAGAGCTCCATACTTCCATAGCTCCAGGGCTCCATAGCTCCAGGGCTACATAGCTCCATACCTCCAGAGCTCCATAGCTCCATACTTCCAGAGCTCCATAGCTCCATAGCACCAGAGCTCCATAGCTCCATAGCACCAGAGCTCCATAGCTCCATAGCACCAGAGCTCCATAGCTCCATAGCTCCAGGGTTCCATAGCTCCATAGCTCCAGGGCTCCATAGCTCCATAGCTCCAGGGCTCCATAGCTCCATACCTCCAGAGCTCCATACCTCCAGAGCTCCATACCTCCATAGCACCAGAGCTCCATAGCTCCAGGGCTCCAGGGCTCCATAGCTCCATACCTCCAGAGCTCCATAGCTCCATACTTCCAGAGCTCCATAGCTCCATAGCTCCATACTTCCATAGCTCCATAGCTCCATACTTCCATAGCACCTGAGCTCCATACCTCCAGAGCTCCATAGCTCCAGCCTGGGTGGCTGGTGGCTCCATAGCTCCATACTTCCATAGCTCTAAGTCAGAGAGTTGGCGAAAATTGCACTAAGTGCGAAAGCCCATTCATTTACAACGGCGTGTCCGCCAGGCGGCGACATTTCCCCGTTACCGGTGGCTGCGCGGCGGGTGAGTGACAGAGCTTATCCGAGCGGCTGGAACTCTGCGCCGGCGTGGTCGAGCGTGAGGCCTCGGCCCTTTGGCTGCCTGGTACCTAAAACACTTCCATTGATCCAGCCACGGAGGGTGCTGGCTGGTGGCTCCATACCTCCATAGCTCCATAGCACCAGAGCTCCATAGCTCCATAGCACCAGAGCTCCATGGCTTCAGAGCTCCATAGCACCATAGCTCCATACCTCCAGAGCTCCAGGGCTCCATAGCTCCATACCTCCAGAGCTCCATACCTCCAGAGCTCCATACCTCCAGAGCTCCATAGCACCAGAGCTCCATGGCTTCAGAGCTCCATAGCACCATAGCTCCATACCTCCAGAGCTCCAGGGCTCCATAGCTCCATACCTCCAGAGCTCCATACCTCCAGAGCTCCATACCTCCAGAGCTCCATAGCACCAGAGCTCCATGGCTTCAGAGCTCCATAGCACCATAGCTCCATACCTCCAGAGCTCCAGGGCTCCATAGCTCATTACCTCCAGAGCTCCATACCTCCAGAGCTCCATACCTCCAGAGCTCCAGAGCTCCATAGCACCAGAGCTCCATGGCTTCAGAGCTCCATAGCTCCATACCTCCAGAGCTCCAGGGCTCCATAGCTCCATACCTCCAGAGCTCCATACCTCCAGAGCTCCAGAGCTCCATAGCACCAGAGCTCCATGGCTTCAGAGCTCCATAGCACCATAGCTCCATACCTCCAGAGCTCCAGGGCTCCATAGCTCCATACCTCCAGAGCTCCATACCTCCAGAGCTCCATAGCTCCATAGCACCAGAGCTCCATAGCTCCATAGCACCAGAGCTCCATAGCACCAGAGCTCCATAGCACCAGAGCTCCATAGCTCCATAGCACCAGAGCTCCATAGCTCCATAGCACCAGAGCTCCATACTTCCAGAGCTCCATAGCTCCATAGCTCCATAGCACCAGAGCTCCATAGCTCCATAGCACCAGAGCTCCATAGCTCCATAGCACCAGAGCTCCATACTTCCATAGCTCCATAGCTCCATACCTCCAGAGCTCCATAGCTCCATAGCTCCATACCTCCAGAGCTCCATAGCTCCAGAGCTCCATAGCTCCATAGCTCCATAGCACCAGAGCTCCATAGCTCCATAGCACCAGAGCTCCATACTTCCATAGCTCCAGGGCTCCATAGCTCCAGGGCTCCATACCTCCAGAGCTCCATAGCTCCATACTTCCAGAGCTCCATAGCTCCATACTTCCATAGCTCCATACTTCCATACCTCCATAGCTCCATACTTCCATAGCACCAGAGCTCCATACTTCCATAGCACCAGAGCTCCATACCTCCAGAGCTCCAGAGCTCCAGCCTGGGTGGCTGGTGGCTCCATAGCTCCATACTTCCATAGCTCTAAGTCAGAGAGTTGGCGAAAATTGCACTAAGTGCGAAAGCCCATTCATTTACAACGGCGTGTCCACAAGGCGGCGACATTTCCCCGTTACCGGTGGCTGCGCGGCGGGTGAGTGACAGAGCTTATCCGAGCGGCTGGAACTCTGCGCCGGCGTGGTCGAGCGTGAGGCCTCGGCCCTTTGGCTGCCTGGTACCTAAAACACTTCCATTGATCCAGCCACGGAGGGTGCTGGCTGGTGGCTCCATACCTCCATAGCTCCATAGCACCAGAGCTCCATAGCTCCATAGCACCAGAGCTCCATGGCTTCAGAGCTCCATAGCACCATAGCTCCATACCTCCAGAGCTCCAGGGCTCCAAAGCTCCATACCTCCAGAGCTCCATACCTCCAGAGCTCCATACCTCCAGAGCTCCATAGCTCCATAGCACCAGAGCTCCATAGCTCCATAGCACCAGAGCTCCATAGCACCATAGCTCCATAGCACCAGAGCTCCATAGCTCCATAGCACCAGAGCTCCATAGCTCCATAGCACCAGAGCTCCATAGCTCCATAGCACCAGAGCTCCATACTTCCAGAGCTCCATAGCTCCATAGCTCCATAGCACCAGAGCTCCATAGCTCCATAGCACCAGAGCTCCATAGCTCCATAGCACCAGAGCTCCATACTTCCATAGCTCCATAGCTCCATACCTCCAGAGCTCCATAGCTCCATACCTCCAGAGCTCCATAGCTCCAGAGCTCCATAGCTCCATAGCACCAGAGCTCCATAGCTCCATAGCACCAGAGCTCCATACTTCCATAGCTCCAGGGCTCCATAGCTCCAGGGCTCCATAGCTCCATACCTCCAGAGCTCCATAGCTCCATACCTCCAGAGCTCCATAGCTCCATACTTCCAGAGCTCCATAGCTCCATAGCACCAGAGCTCCATAGCTCCATAGCACCAGAGCTCCATAGCTCCATAGCACCAGAGCTCCATAGCTCCATAGCTCCAGGGCTCCATAGCTCCATAGCTCCAGGGCTCCATAGCTCCATAGCTCCAGGGCTCCATAGCTCCAGGGCTCCAGGGCTCCATAGCTCCATACCTCCAGAGCTCCATAGCTCCATACTTCCAGAGCTCCATAGCTCCATAGCTCCATACTTCCATAGCTCCATAGCTCCATACTTCCATAGCACCAGAGCTCCATACCTCCAGAGCTCCATAGCTCCAGCCTGGGTGGCTGGTGGCTCCATAGCTCCATACTTCCATAGCTCCAGTCAGAGAGTTGGCGAAAATTGCACTAAGTGCGAAAGCCCATTCATTTACAACGGCGTGTCCACAAAATGGCGACATTTCCCCGTTACCGGTGGCTGCGCGGCGGGTGAGTGACAGAGCTTATCCGAGCGGCTGGAACTCTGCGCCGGCGTGGTCGAGCGTGAGGCCTCGGCCCTTTGGCTGCCTGGTACCTAAAACACTTCCATTGATCCAGCCACGGAGGGTGCTGGCTGGTGGCTCCATACCTCCATAGCTCCATAGCACCAGAGCTCCATAGCTCCATAGCACCAGAGCTCCATGGCTTCAGAGCTCCATAGCACCATAGCTCCATACCTCCAGAGCTCCAGGGCTCCATAGCTCCATACCTCCAGAGCTCCATACCTCCAGAGCTCCATAGCACCAGAGCTCCATGGCTTCAGAGCTCCATAGCACCATAGCTCCATACCTCCAGAGCTCCAGGGCTCCATAGCTCCATACCTCCAGAGCTCCATACCTCCAGAGCTCCATACCTCCAGAGCTCCATAGCACCAGAGCTCCATGGCTTCAGAGCTCCATAGCACCATAGCTCCATACCTCCAGAGCTCCAGGGCTCCATAGCTCCATACCTCCAGAGCTCCATACCTCCAGAGCTCCATACCTCCAGAGCTCCAGAGCTCCATAGCACCAGAGCTCCATGGCTTCAGAGCTCCATAGCACCATAGCTCCATACCTCCAGAGCTCCAGGGCTCCATAGCTCCATACCTCCAGAGCTCCATACCTCCAGAGCTCCAGAGCTCCATAGCACCAGAGCTCCATGGCTTCAGAGCTCCATAGCACCATAGCTCCATACCTCCAGAGCTCCAGGGCTCCATAGCTCCATACCTCCAGAGCTCCATACCTCCAGAGCTCCATACCTCCAGAGCTCCATAGCTCCATAGCACCAGAGCTCCATAGCTCCATAGCACCAGAGCTCCATAGCACCAGAGCTCCATAGCACCAGAGCTCCATAGCTCCATAGCACCAGAGCTCCATAGCTCCATAGCACCAGAGCTCCATAGCTCCATAGCACCAGAGCTCCATACTTCCAGAGCTCCATAGCTCCATAGCTCCATAGCTCCATAGCACCAGAGCTCCATAGCTCCATAGCACCAGAGCTCCATGGCTTCAGAGCTCCATAGCACCATAGCTCCATACCTCCAGAGCTCCAGGGCTCCATAGCTCCATACCTCCAGAGCTCCATACCTCCAGAGCTCCATACCTCCAGAGCTCCATAGCACCAGAGCTCCATAGCTCCATAGCACCAGAGCTCCATAGCACCAGAGCTCCATAGCACCAGAGCTCCATAGCTCCATAGCACCAGAGCTCCATAGCTCCATAGCACCAGAGCTCCATACTTCCAGAGCTCCATAGCTCCATAGCACCAGAGCTCCATAGCTCCATAGCACCAGAGCTCCATAGCTCCATAGCACCAGAGCTCCATACTTCCATAGCTCCATAGCTCCATACCTCCAGAGCTCCATAGCTCCATAGCTCCATACCTCCAGAGCTCCATAGCTCCAGAGCTCCATAGCTCCATAGCTCCATAGCACCAGAGCTCCATAGCTCCATAGCACCAGAGCTCCATACTTCCATAGCTCCAGGGCTCCAAGGCTCCAGGGCTCCATACCTCCAGAGCTCCATAGCTCCATACTTCCAGAGCTCCATAGCTCCATACTTCCATAGCTCCATACTTCCATACCTCCATAGCTCCATACTTCCATAGCACCAGAGCTCCATACTTCCATAGCACCAGAGCTCCATACCTCCAGAGCTCCAGAGCTCCAGCCTGGGTGGCTGGTGGCTCCATAGCTCCATACTTCCATAGCTCTAAGTCAGAGAGTTGGCGAAAATTGCACTAAGTGCGAAAGCCCATTCATTTACAACGGCGTGTCCACAAGGCGGCGACATTTCCCCGTTACCGGTGGCTGCGCGGCGGGTGAGTGACAGAGCTTATCCGAGCGGCTGGAACTCTGCGCCGGCGTGGTCGAGCGTGAGGCCTCGGCCCTTTGGCTGCCTGGTACCTAAAACACTTCCATTGATCCAGCCACGGAGGGTGCTGGCTGGTGGCTCCATACCTCCATAGCTCCATAGCACCAGAGCTCCATAGCTCCATAGCACCAGAGCTCCATGGCTTCAGAGCTCCATAGCACCATAGCTCCATACCTCCAGAGCTCCAGGGCTCCAAAGCTCCATACCTCCAGAGCTCCATACCTCCAGAGCTCCATACCTCCAGAGCTCCATAGCTCCATAGCACCAGAGCTCCATAGCTCCATAGCACCAGAGCTCCATAGCACCATAGCTCCATAGCACCAGAGCTCCATAGCTCCATAGCACCAGAGCTCCATAGCTCCATAGCACCAGAGCTCCATAGCTCCATAGCACCAGAGCTCCATACTTCCAGAGCTCCATAGCTCCATAGCTCCATAGCACCAGAGCTCCATAGCTCCATAGCACCAGAGCTCCATAGCTCCATAGCACCAGAGCTCCATACTTCCATAGCTCCATAGCTCCATACCTCCAGAGCTCCATAGCTCCATACCTCCAGAGCTCCATAGCTCCAGAGCTCCATAGCTCCATAGCACCAGAGCTCCATAGCTCCATAGCACCAGAGCTCCATACTTCCATAGCTCCAGGGCTCCATAGCTCCAGGGCTCCATAGCTCCATACCTCCAGAGCTCCATAGCTCCATACCTCCAGAGCTCCATAGCTCCATACTTCCAGAGCTCCATAGCTCCATAGCACCAGAGCTCCATAGCTCCATAGCACCAGAGCTCCATAGCTCCATAGCACCAGAGCTCCATAGCTCCATAGCACCAGAGCTCCATAGCTCCATAGCTCCAGGGCTCCATAGCTCCATAGCTCCAGGGCTCCATAGCTCCATAGCTCCAGGGCTCCATAGCTCCAGGGCTCCAGGGCTCCATAGCTCCATACCTCCAGAGCTCCATAGCTCCATACTTCCAGAGCTCCATAGCTCCATAGCTCCATACTTCCATAGCTCCATAGCTCCATACTTCCATAGCACCAGAGCTCCATACCTCCAGAGCTCCATAGCTCCAGCCTGGGTGGCTGGTGGCTCCATAGCTCCATACTTCCATAGCTCCAGTCAGAGAGTTGGCGAAAATTGCACTAAGTGCGAAAGCCCATTCATTTACAACGGCGTGTCCACAAGGCGGCGACATTTCCCCGTTACCGGTGGCTGCGCGGCGGGTGAGTGACAGAGCTTATCCGAGCGGCTGGAACTCTGCGCCGGCGTGGTCGAGCGTGAGGCCTCGGCCCTTTGGCTGCCTGGTACCTAAAACACTTCCATTGATCCAGCCACGGAGGGTCCTGGCTGGTGGCTCCATACCTCCATAGCTCCATAGCACCAGAGCTCCATAGCTCCATAGCACCAGAGCTCCATGGCTTCAGAGCTCCATAGCACCATAGCTCCATACCTCCAGAGCTCCAGGGCCATAGCTCCATACCTCCAGAGCTCCATACCTCCAGAGCTCCATACCTCCAGAGCTCCATAGCACCAGAGCTCCATGGCTTCAGAGCTCCATAGCACCATAGCTCCATACCTCCAGAGCTCCAGGGCTCCATAGCTCCATACCTCCAGAGCTCCATACCTCCAGAGCTCCATACCTCCAGAGCTCCATAGCACCAGAGCTCCATGGCTTCAGAGCTCCATAGCACCATAGCTCCATACCTCCAGAGCTCCAGGGCTCCATAGCTCCATACCTCCAGAGCTCCATACCTCCAGAGCTCCATACCTCCAGAGCTCCAGAGCTCCATAGCACCAGAGCTCCATGGCTTCAGAGCTCCATAGCACCATAGCTACATACCTCCAGAGCTCCAGGGCTCCATAGCTCCATACCTCCAGAACTCCATACCTCCAGAGCTCCAGAGCTCCATAGCACCAGAGCTCCATGGCTTCAGAGCTCCATAGCACCATAGCTCCATACCTCCAGAGCTCCAGGGCTCCATAGCTCCATACCTCCAGAGCTCCATACCTCCAGAGCTCCATACCTCCAGAGCTCCATAGCTCCATAGCACCAGAGCTCCATAGCTCCATAGCACCAGAGCTCCATAGCTCCATAGCACCAGAGCTCCATAGCACCAGAGCTCCATAGCACCAGAGCTCCATAGCTCCATAGCACCAGAGCTCCATAGCTCCATAGCACCAGAGCTCCATAGCTCCATAGCACCAGAGCTCCATACTTCCAGAGCTCCATAGCTCCATAGCTTCATAGCACCAGAGCTCCATAGCTCCATAGCACCAGAGCTCCATGGCTTCAGAGCTCCATAGCACCATAGCTCCATACCTCCAGAGCTCCAGGGCTCCATAGCTCCATACCTCCAGAGCTCCATACCTCCAGAGCTCCATACCTCCAGAGCTCCAGAGCACCAGAGCTCCATAGCTCCATAGCACCAGAGCTCCATAGCACCAGAGCTCCATAGCACCAGAGCTCCATAGCTCCATAGCACCAGAGCTCCATAGCTCCATAGCACCAGAGCTCCATACTTCCAGAGCTCCATAGCTCCATAGCTCCATAGCACCAGAGCTCCATAGCTCCATAGCACCAGAGCTCCATACTTCCATAGCTCCATAGCTCCATACCTCCAGAGCTCCATAGCTCCATAGCTCCATACCTCCAGAGCTCCATAGCTCCAGAGCTCCATAGCTCCATAGCTCCATAGCACCAGAGCTCCATAGCTCCATAGCACCAGAGCTCCATACTTCCATAGCTCCAGGGCTCCATAGCTCCAGGGCTCCATACCTCCAGAGCTCCATAGCTCCATACTTCCAGAGCTCCATAGCTCCATACTTCCATAGCTCCATACTTCCATACCTCCATAGCTCCATACTTCCATAGCACCAGAGCTCCATACTTCCATAGCACCAGAGCTCCATACCTCCAGAGCTCCAGAGCTCCAGCCTGGGTGGCTGGTGGCTCCATAGCTCCATACTTCCATAGCTCTAAGTCAGAGAGTTGGCGAAAATTGCACTAAGTGCGAAAGCCCATTCATTTACAACGGCGTGTCCACAAGGCGGCGACATTTCCCCGTTACCGGTGGCTGCGCGGCGGGTGAGTGACAGAGCTTATCCGAGCGGCTGGAACTCTGCGCCGGCGTGGTCGAGCGTGAGGCCTCGGCCCTTTGGCTGCCTGGTACCTAAAAAACTTCCATTGATCCAGCCACGGAGGGTGCTGGCTGGTGGCTCCATACCTCCATAGCTCCATAGCACCAGAGCTCCATAGCTCCATAGCACCAGAGCTCCATGGCTTCAGAGCTCCATAGCACCATAGCTCCATACCTCCAGAGCTCCAGGGCTCCATAGCTCCATACCTCCAGAGCTCCATACCTCCAGAGCTCCATACCTCCAGAGCTCCATAGCACCAGAGCTCCATGGCTTCAGAGCTCCATAGCACCATAGCTCCATACCTCCAGAGCTCCAGGGCTCCATAGCTCCATACCTCCAGAGCTCCATACCTCCAGAGCTCCATACCTCCAGAGCTCCAGAGCTCCATAGCACCAGAGCTCCATGGCTTCAGAGCTCCATAGCACCATAGCTCCATACCTCCAGAGCTCCAGGGCTCCATAGCTCCATACCTCCAGAGCTCCATACCTCCAGAGCTCCAGAGCTCCATAGCACCAGAGCTCCATGGCTTCAGAGCTCCATAGCACCATAGCTCCATACCTCCAGAGCTCCAGGGCTCCATAGCTCCATACCTCCAGAGCTCCATACCTCCAGAGCTCCAGAGCTCCATAGCACCAGAGCTCCATGGCTTCAGAGCTCCATAGCACCATAGCTCCATACCTCCAGAGCTCCAGGGCTCCAAAGCTCCATACCTCCAGAGCTCCATACCTCCAGAGCTCCATACCTCCAGAGCTCCATAGCTCCATAGCACCAGAGCTCCATAGCTCCATAGCACCAGAGCTCCATAGCACCAGAGCTCCATAGCACCAGAGCTCCATAGCTCCATAGCACCAGAGCTCCATACTTCCATAGCTCCATAGCTCCATACCTCCAGAGCTCCATAGCTCCATAGCTGCATACCTCCAGAGCTCCATAGCTCCAGAGCTCCATAGCTCCATAGCTCCATAGCACCAGAGCTCCATAGCTCCATAGCACCAGAGCTCCATACTTCCATAGCTCCAGGGCTCCATAGCTCCAGGGCTCCATACCTCCAGAGCTCCATAGCTCCATACTTCCAGAGCTCCATAGCTCCATACTTCCATAGCTCCATACTTCCATACCTCCATAGCTCCATACTTCCATAGCACCAGAGCTCCATACTTCCATAGCACCAGAGCTCCATACCTCCAGAGCTCCAGAGCTCCAGCCTGGGTGGCTGGTGGCTCCATAGCTCCATACTTCCATAGCTCTAAGTCAGAGAGTTGGCGAAAATTGCACTAAGTGCGAAAGCCCATTCATTTACAACGGCGTGTCCACAAGGCGGCGACATTTCCCCGTTACCGGTGGCTGCGCGGCGGGTGAGTGACAGAGCTTATCCGAGCGGCTGGAACTCTGCGCCGGCGTGGTCGAGCGTGAGGCCTCGGCCCTTTGGCTGCCTGGTACCTAAAACACTTCCATTGATCCAGCCACGGAGGGTGCTGGCTGGTGGCTCCATACCTCCATAGCTCCATAGCACCAGAGCTCCATAGCTCCATAGCACCAGAGCTCCATGGCTTCAGAGCTCCATAGCACCATAGCTCCATACCTCCAGAGCTCCAGGGCTCCATAGCTCCATACCTCCAGAGCTCCATACCTCCAGAGCTCCATACCTCCAGAGCTCCATAGCACCAGAGCTCCATGGCTTCAGAGCTCCATAGCACCATAGCTCCATACCTCCAGAGCTCCAGGGCTCCATAGCTCCATACCTCCAGAGCTCCATACCTCCAGAGCTCCATACCTCCAGAGCTCCATAGCACCAGAGCTCCATGGCTTCAGAGCTCCATAGCACCATAGCTCCATACCTCCAGAGCTCCAGGGCTCCATAGCTCCATACCTCCAGAGCTCCATACCTCCAGAGCTCCATACCTCCAGAGCTCCATAGCACCAGAGCTCCATGGCTTCAGAGCTCCATAGCACCATAGCTCCATACCTCCAGAGCTCCAGGGCTCCATAGCTCCATACCTCCAGAGCTCCATACCTCCAGAGCTCCATACCTCCAGAGCTCCAGAGCTCAATAGCACCAGAGCTCCATGGCTTCAGAGCTCCATAGCACCATAGCTCCATACCTCCAGAGCTCCAGGGCTCCATAGCTCCATACCTCCAGAGCTCCATACCTCCAGAGCTCCAGAGCTCCATAGCACCAGAGCTCCATGGCTTCAGAGCTCCATAGCACCATAGCTCCATACCTCCAGAGCTCCAGGGCTCCATAGCTCCATACCTCCAGAGCTCCATACCTCCAGAGCTCCAGAGCTCCATAGCACCAGAGCTCCATGGCTTCAGAGCTCCATAGCACCATAGCTCCATACCTCCAGAGCTCCAGGGCTCCAAAGCTCCATACCTCCAGAGCTCCATACCTCCAGAGCTCCATACCTCCAGAGCTCCATAGCTCCATAGCACCAGAGCTCCATAGCTCCATAGCACCAGAGCTCCATAGCACCAGAGCTCCATAGCTCCATAGCACCAGAGCTCCATAGCTCCATAGCACCAGAGCTCCATAGCTCCATAGCACCAGAGCTCCATACTTCCAGAGCTCCATAGCTCCATAGCTCCATAGCACCAGAGCTCCATAGCTCCATAGCACCAGAGCTCCATAGCTCCATAGCACCAGAGCTCCATACTTCCATAGCTCCATAGCTCCATACCTCCAGAGCTCCATAGCTCCATAGCTCCATACCTCCAGAGCTCCATAGCTCCAGAGCTCCATAGCTCCATAGCACCAGAGCTCCATAGCTCCATAGCACCAGAGCTCCATACTTCCATAGCTCCAGGGCTCCATAGCTCCAGGGCTCCATAGCTCCATACCTCCAGAGCTCCATAGCTCCATACTTCCAGAGCTCCATAGCTCCATAGCTCCATAGCACCAGAGCTCCATAGCTCCATAGCACCAGAGCTCCATAGCTCCATAGCACCAGAGCTCCATAGCTCCATAGCACCAGAGCTCCATAGCTCCATAGCTCCAGGGCTCCATAGCTCCATAGCTCCAGGGCTCCATAGCTCCATAGCTCCAGGGCTCCATAGCTCCATAGCTCCATACCTCCAGAGCTCCATACCTCCAGAGCTCCATACCTCCATAGCACCAGAGCTCCATAGCTCCAGGGCTCCAGGGCTCCATAGCTCCATACCTCCAGAGCTCCATAGCTCCATACTTCCAGAGCTCCATAGCTCCATAGCTCCATACTTCCATAGCTCCATAGCTCCATACTTCCATAGCACCTGAGCTCCATACCTCCAGAGCTCCATAGCTCCAGCCTGGGTGGCTGGTGGCTCCATAGCTCCATACTTCCATAGCTCTAAGTCAGAGAGTTGGCGAAAATTGCACTAAGTGCGAAAGCCCATTCATTTACAACGGCGTGTCCGCCAGGCGGCGACATTTCCCCGTTACCGGTGGCTGCGCGGCGGGTGAGTGACAGAGCTTATCCGAGCGGCTGGAACTCTGCGCCGGCGTGGTCGAGCGTGAGGCCTCGGCCCTTTGGCTGCCTGGTACCTAAATCACTTCCATTGATCCAGCCACGGAGGGTGCTGGCTGGTGGCTCCATACCTCCAGAGCTCCATAGCACCAGAGCTCCATAGCTCCATAGCACCAGAGCTCCATGGCTTCAGAGCTCCATAGCACCATAGCTCCATACCTCCAGAGCTCCAGGGCTCCATAGCTCCATACCTCCAGAGCTCCATACCTCCAGAGCTCCATACCTCCAGAGCTCCATAGCACCAGAGCTCCATAGCACCAGAGCTCCATGGCTTCAGAGCTCCATAGCACCATAGCTCCATACCTCCAGAGCTCCAGGGCTCCATAGCTCCATACCTCCAGAGCTCCATACCTCCAGAGCTCCATACCTCCAGAGCTCCATAGCACCAGAGCTCCATGGCTTCAGAGCTCCATAGCACCATAGCTCCATACCTCCAGAGCTCCAGGGCTCCATAGCTCCATACCTCCAGAGCTCCATACCTCCAGAGCTCCATACCTCCAGAGCTCCAGAGCTCCATAGCACCAGAGCTCCATACTTCCAGAGCTCCATAGCTCCATAGCTCCATAGCACCAGAGCTCCATAGCTCCATAGCACCAGAGCTCCATGGCTTCAGAGCTCCATAGCACCATAGCTCCATACCTCCAGAGCTCCAGGGCTCCATAGCTCCATACCTCCAGAGCTCCATACCTCCAGAGCTCCATACCTCCAGAGCTCCATAGCACCAGAGCTCCATAGCTCCATAGCACCAGAGCTCCATAGCACCAGAGCTCCATAGCTCCATAGCACCAGAGCTCCATAGCTCCATAGCACCAGAGCTCCATACTTCCAGAGCTCCATAGCTCCATAGCTCCATAGCACCAGAGCTCCATAGCTCCATAGCACCAGAGCTCCATAGCTCCATAGCACCAGAGCTCCATACTTCCATAGCTCCATAGCTCCATACCTCCAGAGCTCCATAGCTCCATAGCTCCATACCTCCAGAGCTCCATAGCTCCAGAGCTCCATAGCTCCATAGCTCCATAGCACCAGAGCTCCATAGCTCCATAGCACCAGAGCTCCATACTTCCATAGCTCCAGGGCTCCATAGCTCCAGGGCTCCATACCTCCAGAGCTCCATAGCTCCATACTTCCAGAGCTCCATAGCTCCATACTTCCATAGCTCCATACTTCCATACCTCCATAGCTCCATACTTCCATAGCACCAGAGCTCCATACTTCCATAGCACCAGAGCTCCATACCTCCAGAGCTCCAGAGCTCCAGCCTGGGTGGCTGGTGGCTCCATAGCTCCATACTTCCATAGCTCTAAGTCAGAGAGTTGGCGAAAATTGCACTAAGTGCGAAAGCCCATTCATTTACAACGGCGTGTCCACAAGGCGGCGACATTTCCCCGTTACCGGTGGCTGCGCGGCGGGTGAGTGACAGAGCTTATCCGAGCGGCTGGAACTCTGCGCCGGCGTGGTCGAGCGTGAGGCCTCGGCCCTTTGGCTGCCTGGTACCTAAAACACTTCCATTGATCCAGCCACGGAGGGTGCTGGCTGGTGGCTCCATACCTCCATAGCTCCATAGCACCAGAGCTCCATAGCTCCATAGCACCAGAGCTCCATGGCTTCAGAGCTCCATAGCACCATAGCTCCATACCTCCAGAGCTCCAGGGCTCCATAGCTCCATACCTCCAGAGCTCCATACCTCCAGAGCTCCATACCTCCAGAGCTCCATAGCACCAGAGCTCCATGGCTTCAGAGCTCCATAGCACCATAGCTCCATACCTCCAGAGCTCCAGGGCTCCATAGCTCCATACCTCCAGAGCTCCATACCTCCAGAGCTCCATACCTCCAGAGCTCCAGAGCTCCATAGCACCGGAGCTCCATGGCTTCAGAGCTCCATAGCACCATAGCTCCATACCTCCAGAGCTCCAGGGCTCCATAGCTCCATACCTCCAGAGCTCCATACCTCCAGAGCTCCAGAGCTCCATAGCACCAGAGCTCCATGGCTTCAGAGCTCCATAGCACCATAGCTCCATACCTCCAGAGCTCCAGGGCTCCATAGCTCCATACCTCCAGAGCTCCATACCTCCAGAGCTCCAGAGCTCCATAGCACCAGAGCTCCATGGCTTCAGAGCTCCATAGCACCATAGCTCCATACCTCCAGAGCTCCAGGGCTCCAAAGCTCCATACCTCCAGAGCTCCGTACCTCCAGAGCTCCATACCTCCAGAGCTCCATAGCTCCATAGCACCAGAGCTCCATAGCTCCATAGCACCAGAGCTCCATAGCACCAGAGCTCCATAGCACCAGAGCTCCATAGCTCCATAGCACCAGAGCTCCATAGCTCCATAGCACCAGAGCTCCATAGCTCCATAGCACCAGAGCTCCATACTTCCAGAGCTCCATAGCTCCATAGCTCCATAGCACCAGAGCTCCATAGCTCCATAGCACCAGAGCTCCATAGCTCCATAGCACCAGAGCTCCATACTTCCATAGCTCCATAGCTCCATACCTCCAGAGCTCCATAGCTCCATAGCTCCATACCTCCAGAGCTCCATAGCTCCAGAGCTCCATAGCTCCATAGCACCAGAGCTCCATAGCTCCATAGCACCAGAGCTCCATACTTCCATAGCTCCAGGGCTCCATAGCTCCAGGGCTCCATAGCTCCATACCTCCAGCTCCATAGCTCCATACTTCCAGAGCTCCATAGCTCCATAGCACCAGAGCTCCATAGCTCCATAGCACCAGAGCTCCATAGCTCCATAGCACCAGAGCTCCATAGCTCCATAGCACCAGAGCTCCATAGCTCCATAGCTCCAGGGCTCCATAGCTCCATAGCTCCAGGGCTCCATAGCTCCATAGCTCCAGGGCTCCATAGCTCCATAGCTCCATACCTCCAGAGCTCCATACCTCCAGAGCTCCATACCTCCATAGCACCAGAGCTCCATAGCTCCAGGGCTCCATAGCTCCATACCTCCAGAGCTCCATAGCTCCATACTTCCAGAGCTCCAGAGCTCCATAGCTCCATACTTCCATAGCTCCATAGCTCCATACTTCCATAGCACCTGAGCTCCATACCTCCAGAGCTCCATAGCTCCAGCCTGGGTGGCTGGTGGCTCCATAGCTCCATACTTCCATAGCTCTAAGTCAGAGAGTTGGCGAAAATTGCACTAAGTGCGAAAGCCCATTCATTTACAACGGCGTGTCCGCCAGGCGGCGACATTTCCCCGTTACCGGTGGCTGCGCGGCGGGTGAGTGACAGAGCTTATCCGAGCGGCTGGAACTCTGCGCCGGCGTGGTCGAGCGTGAGGCCTCGGCCCTTTGGCTGCCTGGTACCTAAAACACTTCCATTGATCCAGCCACGGAGGGTGCTGGCTGGTGGCTCCATACCTCCATAGCTCCATAGCACCAGAGCTCCATAGCTCCATAGCACCAGAGCTCCATGGCTTCAGAGCTCCATAGCACCATAGCTCCATACCTCCAGAGCTCCAGGGCTCCATAGCTCCATACCTCCAGAGCTCCATACCTCCAGAGCTCCATAGCACCAGAGCTCCATGGCTTCAGAGCTCCATAGCACCATAGCTCCATACCTCCAGAGCTCCAGGGCTCCATAGCTCCATACCTCCAGAGCTCCATACCTCCAGAGCTCCATACCTCCAGAGCTCCAGAGCTCCATAGCACCAGAGCTCCATGGCTTCAGAGCTCCATAGCTCCATACCTCCAGAGCTCCAGGGCTCCATAGCTCCATACCTCCAGAGCTCCATACCTCCAGAGCTCCAGAGCTCCATAGCACCAGAGCTCCATGGCTTCAGAGCTCCATAGCACCATAGCTCCATACCTCCAGAGCTCCAGGGCTCCATAGCTCCATACCTCCAGAGCTCCATACCTCCAGAGCTCCATACCTCCAGAGCTCCATAGCTCCATAGCACCAGAGCTCCATAGCTCCATAGCACCAGAGCTCCATAGCACCAGAGCTCCATAGCACCAGAGCTCCATAGCTCCATAGCACCAGAGCTCCATAGCTCCATAGCACCAGAGCTCCATAGCTCCATAGCACCAGAGCTCCATACTTCCAGAGCTCCATAGCTCCATAGCTCCATAGCACCAGAGCTCCATAGCTCCATAGCACCAGAGCTCCATGGCTTCAGAGCTCCATAGCACCATAGCTCCATACCTCCAGAGCTCCAGGGCTCCATAGCGCCATACCTCCAGAGCTCCATACCTCCAAAGCTCCATACCTCCAGAGCTCCATAGCACCAGAGCTCCATAGCTCCATAGCACCAGAGCTCCATAGCACCAGAGCTCCATAGCACCAGAGCTCCATAGCTCCATAGCACCAGAGCTCCATAGCTCCATAGCACCAGAGCTCCATACTTCCAGAGCTCCATAGCTCCATAGCACCATAGCACCAGAGCTCCATAGCTCCATAGCACCAGAGCTCCATAGCTCCATAGCACCAGAGCTCCATACTTCCATAGCTCCATAGCTCCATACCTCCAGAGCTCCATAGCTCCATAGCTCCATACCTCCAGAGCTCCATAGCTCCAGAGCTCCATAGCTCCATAGCTCCATAGCACCAGAGCTCCATAGCTCCATAGCACCAGAGCTCCATACTTCCATAGCTCCAGGGCTCCATAGCTCCAGGGCTCCATACCTCCAGAGCTCCATAGCTCCATACTTCCAGAGCTCCATAGCTCCATACTTCCATAGCTCCATACTTCCATACCTCCATAGTTCCATACTTCCATAGCACCAGAGCTCCATACTTCCATAGCACCAGAGCTCCATACCTCCAGAGCTCCAGAGCTCCAGCCTGGGTGGCTGGTGGCTCCATAGCTCCATACTTCCATAGCTCTAAGTCAGAGAGTTGGCGAAAATTGCACTAAGTGCGAAAGCCCATTCATTTACAACGGCGTGTCCACAAGGCGGCGACATTTCCCCGTTACCGGTGGCTGCGCGGCGGGTGAGTGACAGAGCTTATCCGAGCGGCTGGAACTCTGCGCCGGCGTGGTCGAGCGTGAGGCCTCGGCCCTTTGGCTGCCTGGTACCTAAAACACTTCCATTGATCCAGCCACGGAGGGTGCTGGCTGGTGGCTCCATACCTCCATAGCTCCATAGCACCAGAGCTCCATAGCTCCATAGCACCAGAGCTCCATGGCTTCAGAGCTCCATAGCACCATAGCTCCATACCTCCAGAGCTCCAGGGCTCCATAGCTCCATACCTCCAGAGCTCCATACCTCCAGAGCTCCATACCTCCAGAGCTCCATAGCACCAGAGCTCCATGGCTTCAGAGCTCCATAGCACCATAGCTCCATACCTCCAGAGCTCCAGGGCTCCATAGCTCCATACCTCCAGAGCTCCATACCTCCAGAGCTCCATACCTCCAGAGCTCCATAGCACCAGAGCTCCATGGCTTCAGAGCTCCATAGCACCATAGCTCCATACCTCCAGAGCTCCAGGGCTCCATAGCTCCATACCTCCAGAGCTCCATACCTCCAGAGCTCCATACCTCCAGAGCTCCATAGCACCAGAGCTCCATGGCTTCAGAGCTCCATAGCACCATAGCTCCATACCTCCAGAGCTCCAGGGCTCCATAGCTCCATACCTCCAGAGCTCCATACCTCCAGAGCTCCATACCTCCAGAGCTCCAGAGCTCCATAGCACCAGAGCTCCATGGCTTCAGAGCTCCATAGCACCATAGCTCCATACCTCCAGAGCTCCAGGGCTCCATAGCTCCATACCTCCAGAGCTCCATACCTCCAGAGCTCCAGAGCTCCATAGCACCAGAGCTCCATGGCTTCAGAGCTCCATAGCACCATAGCTCCATACCTCCAGAGCTCCAGGGCTCCATAGCTCCATACCTCCAGAGCTCCATACCTCCAGAGCTCCATACCTCCAGAGCTCCATAGCTCCATAGCACCAGAGCTCCATAGCTCCATAGCACCAGAGCTCCATAGCACCAGGGCTCCATAGCACCAGAGCTCCATAGCTCCATAGCACCAGAGCTCCATAGCTCCATAGCACCAGAGCTCCATAGCTCCATAGCACCAGAGCTCCATACTTCCAGAGCTCCATAGCTCCATAGCTCCATAGCACCAGAGCTCCATAGCTCCATAGCACCAGAGCTCCATGGCTTCAGAGCTCCATAGCACCATAGCTCCATACCTCCAGAGCTCCAGGGCTCCATAGCTCCATACCTCCAGAGCTCCATACCTCCAGAGCTCCATACCTCCAGAGCTCCATAGCACCAGAGCTCCATAGCTCCATAGCACCAGAGCTCCATAGCACCAGAGCTCCATAGCACCAGAGCTCCATAGCTCCATAGCACCAGAGCTCCATAGCTCCATAGCACCAGAGCTCCATACTTCCAGAGCTCCATAGCTCCATAGCTCCATAGCACCAGAGCTCCATAGCTCCATAGCACCAGAGCTCCATAGCTCCATAGCACCAGAGCTCCATACTTCCATAGCTCCATAGCTCCATACCTCCAGAGCTCCATAGCTCCATAGCTCCATACCTCCAGAGCTCCATAGCTCCAGAGCTCCATAGCTCCATAGCTCCATAGCACCAGAGCTCCATAGCTCCATAGCACCAGAGCTCCATACTTCCATAGCTCCAGGGCTCCATAGCTCCAGGGCTCCATACCTCCAGAGCTCCATAGCTCCATACTTCCAGAGCTCCATAGCTCCATACTTCCATAGCTCCATACTTCCATACCTCCATAGCTCCATACTTCCATAGCACCAGAGCTCCATACTTCCATAGCACCAGAGCTCCATACCTCCAGAGCTCCATAGCACCAGAGCTCCATAGCTCCATAGCACCAGAGCTCCATAGCTCCATAGCACCAGAGCTCCATAGCTCCATAGCACCAGAGCTCCATACTTCCAGAGCTCCATAGCTCCATAGCTCCATAGCACCAGAGCTCCATAGCTCCATAGCACTAGAGCTCCATAGCTCCATAGCACCAGAGCTCCATACTTCCATAGCTCCATAGCTCCATACCTCCAGAGCTCCATAGCTCCATAGCTCCATACCTCCAGAGCTCCATAGCTCCAGAGCTCCATAGCTCCATAGCACCAGAGCTCCATAGCTCCATAGCACCAGAGCTCCATACTTCCATAGCTCCAGGGCTCCATAGCTCCAGGGCTCCATAGCTCCATACCTCCAGAGCTCCATAGCTCCATACTTCCAGAGCTCCATAGCTCCATAGCACCAGAGCTCCATAGCTCCATAGCACCAGAGCTCCATAGCTCCATAGCACCAGAGCTCCATAGCTCCATAGCACCAGAGCTCCATAGCTCCATAGCTCCAGGGCTCCATAGCTCCATAGCTCCAGGGCTCCATAGCTCCATAGCTCCAGGGCTCCATAGCTCCATAGCTCCATACCTCCAGAGCTCCATACCTCCAGAGCTCCATACCTCCATAGCACCAGAGCTCCATAGCTCCAGGGCTCCAGGGCTCCATAGCTCCATACCTCCAGAGCTCCATAGCTCCATACTTCCAGAGCTCCATAGCTCCATAGCTCCATACTTCCATAGCTCCATAGCTCCATACTTCCATAGCACCTGAGCTCCATACCTCCAGAGCTCCATAGCTCCAGCCTGGGTGGCTGGTGGCTCCATAGCTCCATACTTCCATAGCTCTAAGTCAGAGAGTTGGCGAAAATTGCACTAAGTGCGAAAGCCCATTCATTTACAACGGCGTGTCCGCCAGGCGGCGACATTTCCCCGTTACCGGTGGCTGCGCGGCGGGTGAGTGACAGAGCTTATCCGAGCGGCTGGAACTCTGCGCCGGCGTGGTCGAGCGTGAGGCCTCGGCCCTTTGGCTGCCTGGTACCTAAAACACTTCCATTGATCCAGCCACGGAGGGTGCTGGCTGGTGGCTCCATACCTCCATAGCTCCATAGCACCAGAGCTCCATAGCTCCATAGCACCAGAGCTCCATGGCTTCAGAGCTCCATAGCACCATAGCTCCATACCTCCAGAGCTCCAGGGCTCCATAGCTCCATACCTCCAGAGCTCCATACCTCCAGAGCTCCATACCTCCAGAGCTCCATAGCACCAGAGCTCCATGGCTTCAGAGCTCCATAGCACCATAGCTCCATACCTCCGGAGCTCCAGGGCTCCATAGCTCCATACCTCCAGAGCTCCATACCTCCAGAGCTCCATACCTCCAGAGCTCCAGAGCTCCATAGCACCAGAGCTCCATGGCTTCAGAGCTCCATAGCACCATAGCTCCATACCTCCAGAGCTCCATAGCTCCATACTTCCAGAGCTCCATAGCTCCATAGCTCCATACTTCCATAGCTCCATAGCTCCATACTTCCATAGCACCTGAGCTCCATACCTCCAGAGCTCCATAGCTCCAGCCTGGGTGGCTGGTGGCTCCATAGCTCCATACTTCCATAGCTCTAAGTCAGAGAGTTGGCGAAAATTGCACTAAGTGCGAAAGCCCATTCATTTACAACGGCGTGTCCACAAGGCGGCGACATTTCCCCGTTACCGGTGGCTGCGCGGCGGGTGAGTGACAGAGCTTATCCGAGCGGCTGGAACTCTACGCCGGCGTGGTCGAGCGTGAGGCCTCGGCCCTTTGGCTGCCTGGTACCTAAAACACTTCCATTGATCCAGCCACGGAGGGTGCTGGCTGGTGGCTCCATACCTCCATAGCTCCATAGCACCAGAGCTCCATAGCTCCATAGCACCAGAGCTCCATGGCTTCAGAGCTCCATAGCACCATAGCTCCATACCTCCAGAGCTCCAGGGCTCCATAGCTCCATACCTCCAGAGCTCCATACCTCCAGAGCTCCATACCTCCAGAGCTCCATAGCACCAGAGCTCCATGGCTTCAGAGCTCCATAGCACCATAGCTCCATACCTCCAGAGCTCCAGGGCTCCATAGCTCCATACCTCCAGAGCTCCATACCTCCAGAGCTCCATACCTCCAGAGCTCCATAGCACCAGAGCTCCATGGCTTCAGAGCTCCATAGCACCATAGCTCCATACCTCCAGAGCTCCAGGGCTCCATAGCTCCATACCTCCAGAGCTCCATACCTCCAGAGCTCCATACCTCCAGAGCTCCATAGCACCAGAGCTCCATGGCTTCAGAGCTCCATAGCACCATAGCTCCATACCTCCAGAGCTCCAGGGCCCCATAGCTCCATACCTCCAGAGCTCCATACCTCCAGAGCTCCATACCTCCAGAGCTCCAGAGCTCCATAGCACCAGAGCTCCATGGCTTCAGAGCTCCATAGCACCATAGCTCCATACCTCTAGAGCTCCAGGGCTCCATAGCTCCATACCTCCAGAGCTCCATACCTCCAGAGCTCCAGAGCTCCATAGCACCAGAGCTCCATGGCTTCAGAGCTCCATAGCACCATAGCTCCATACCTCCAGAGCTCCAGGGCTCCATAGCTCCATACCTCCAGAGCTCCATACCTCCAGAGCTCCAGAGCTCCATAGCACCAGAGCTCCATGGCTTCAGAGCTCCATAGCACCATAGCTCCATACCTCCAGAGCTCCAGGGCTCCAAAGCTCCATACCTCCAGAGCTCCATTCCTCCAGAGCTCCATACCTCCAGAGCTCCATAGCTCCATAGCACCAGAGCTCCAGAGCTCCATAGCACCAGAGCTCCATAGCACCAGAGCTCCATAGCACCAGAGCTCCATAGCTCCATAGCACCAGAGCTCCATAGCTCCATAGCACCAGAGCTCCATAGCTCCATAGCACCAGAGCTCCATACTTCCAGAGCTCCATAGCTCCATAGCTCCATAGCACCAGAGCTCCATAGCTCCATAGCACCAGAGCTCCATAGCTCCATAGCACCAGAGCTCCATACTTCCATAGCTCCATAGCTCCATACCTCCAGAGCTCCATAGCTCCATAGCTCCATTCCTCCAGAGATCCATAGCTCCAGAGCTCCATAGCTCCATAGCACCAGAGCTCCATAGCTCCATAGCACCAGAGCTCCATACTTCCATAGCTCCAGGGCTCCATAGCTCCAGGGCTCCATAGCTCCATACCTCCAGAGCTCCATAGCTCCATACTTCCAGAGCTCCATAGCTCCATAGCACCAGAGCTCCATAGCTCCATAGCACCAGAGCTCCATAGCTCCATAGCACAAGAGCTCCATAGCTCCATAGCACCAGAGCTCCATAGCTCCATAGCTCCAGGGCTCCATAGCTCCATAGCTCCAGGGCTCCATAGCTCCATAGCTCCAGGGCTCCATAGCTCCATAGCTCCATACCTCCAGAGCTCCATACCTCCAGAGCTCCATACCTCCATAGCACCAGAGCTCCATAGCTCCAGGGCTCCAGGGCTCCATACCTCCAGAGCTCCATAGCTCCATACTTCCAGAGCTCCATAGCTCCATAGCTCCATACTTCCATAGCTCCATAGCTCCATACTTCCATAGCACCTGAGCTCCATACCTCCAGAGCTCCATAGCTCCAGCCTGGGTGGCTGGTGGCTCCATAGCTCCATACTTCCATAGCTCTAAGTCAGAGAGTTGGCGAAAATTGCACTAAGTGCGAAAGCCCATTCATTTACAACGGCGTGTCCGCCAGGCGGCGACATTTCCCCGTTACCGGTGGCTGCGCGGCGGGTGAGTGACAGAGCTTATCCGAGCGGCTGGAACTCTGCGCCGGCGTGGTCGAGCGTGAGGCCTCGGCCCTTTGGCTGCCTGGTACCTAAAACACTTCCATTGATCCAGCCACGGAGGGTGCTGGCTGGTGGCTCCATACCTCCATAGCTCCATAGCACCAGAGCTCCATAGCTCCATAGCACCAGAGCTCCATGGCTTCAGAGCTCCATAGCACCATAGCTCCATACCTCCAGAGCTCCAGGGCTCCATAGCTCCATACCTCCAGAGCTCCATACCTCCAGAGCTCCATACCTCCAGAGCTCCATAGCACCAGAGCTCCATGGCTTCAGAGCTCCATAGCACCATAGCTCCATACCTCCAGAGCTCCAGGGCTCCATAGCTCCATACCTCCAGAGCTCCATACCTCCAGAGCTCCATACCTCCAGAGCTCCATAGCACCAGAGCTCCATGGCTTCAGAGCTCCATAGCACCATAGCTCCATACCTCCAGAGCTCCAGGGCTCCATAGCTCCATACCTCCAGAGCTCCATACCTCCAGAGCTCCATACCTCCAGAGCTCCAGAGCTCCATAGCACCAGAGCTCCATGGCTTCAGAGCTCCATAGCACCATAGCTCCATACCTCCAGAGCTCCAGGGCTCCATAGCTCCATACCTCCAGAGCTCCATACCTCCAGAGCTCCAGAGCTCCATAGCACCAGAGCTCCATGGCTTCAGAGCTCCATAGCACCATAGCTCCATACCTCCAGAGCTCCAGGGCTCCATAGCTCCATACCTCCAGAGCTCCATACCTCCAGAGCTCCATACCTCCAGAGCTCCATAGCTCCATAGCACCAGAGCTCCATAGCTCCATAGCACCAGAGCTCCATAGCACCAGAGCTCCATAGCACCAGAGCTCCATAGCTCCATAGCACCAGAGCTCCATAGCTCCATAGCACCAGAGCTCCATAGCTCCATAGCACCAGAGCTCCATACTTCCAGAGCTCCATAGCTCCATAGCTCCATAGCACCAGAGCTCCATAGCTCCATAGCACCAGAGCTCCATGGCTTCAGAGCTCCATAGCACCATAGCTCCATACCTCCAGAGCTCCAGGGCTCCATAGCTCCATACCTCCAGAGCTCCATACCTCCAGAGCTCCATACCTCCAGAGCTCCATAGCACCAGAGCTCCATAGCTCCATAGCACCAGAGCTCCATAGCACCAGAGCTCCATAGCACCAGAGCTCCATAGCTCCATAGCACCAGAGCTCCATAGCTCCATAGCACCAGAGCTCCATACTTCCAGAGCTCCATAGCTCCATAGCTCCATAGCACCAGAGCTCCATAGCTCCATAGCACCAGAGCTCCATAGCTCCATAGCACCAGAGCTCCATACTTCCATAGCTCCATAGCTCCATACCTCCAGAGCTCCATAGCTCCATAGCTCCATACCTCCAGAGCTCCATAGCTCCAGAGCTCCATAGCTCCATAGCTCCATAGCACCAGAGCTCCATAGCTCCATAGCACCAGAGCTCCATACTTCCATAGCTCCAGGGCTCCATAGCTCCAGGGCTCCATACCTCCAGAGCTCCATAGCTCCATACTTCCAGAGCTCCATAGCTCCATACTTCCATAGCTCCATACTTCCATACCTCCATAGCTCCATACTTCCATAGCACCAGAGCTCCATACTTCCATAGCACCAGAGCTCCATACCTCCAGAGCTCCATAGCACCAGAGCTCCATAGCTCCATAGCACCAGAGCTCCATAGCTCCATAGCACCAGAGCTCCATAGCTCCATAGCACCAGAGCTCCATACTTCCAGAGCTCCATAGCTCCATAGCTCCATAGCACCAGAGCTCCATAGCTCCATAGCACCAGAGCTCCATAGCTCCATAGCACCAGAGCTCCATACTTCCATAGCTCCATAGCTCCATACCTCCAGAGCTCCATAGCTCCATAGCTCCATACCTCCAGAGCTCCATAGCTCCAGAGCTCCATAGCTCCATAGCACCAGAGCTCCATAGCTCCATAGCACCAGAGCTCCATACTTCCATAGCTCCAGGGCTCCATAGCTCCAGGGCTCCATAGCTCCATACCTCCAGAGCTCCATAGCTCCATACTTCCAGAGCTCCATAGCTCCATAGCACCAGAGCTCCATAGCTCCATAGCACCAGAGCTCCATAGCTCCATAGCACCAGAGCTCCATAGCTCCATAGCACCAGAGCTCCATAGCTCCATAGCTCCAGGGCTCCATAGCTCCATAGCTCCAGGGCTCCATAGCTCCATAGCTCCAGGGCTCCATAGCTCCATAGCTCCAGAGCTCCATAGCTCCATAGCTCCATAGCACCAGAGCTCCATAGCTCCATAGCACCAGAGCTCCATACTTCCATAGCTCCAGGGCTCCATAGCTCCAGGGCTCCATACCTCCAGAGCTCCATAGCTCCATACTTCCAGAGCTCCATAGCTCCATACTTCCATAGCTCCATACTTCCATACCTCCATAGCTCCATACTTCCATAGCACCAGAGCTCCATACTTCCATAGCACCAGAGCTCCATACCTCCAGAGCTCCAGAGCTCCAGCCTGGGTGGCTGGTGGCTCCATAGCTCCATACTTCCATAGCTCTAAGTCAGAGAGTTGGCGAAAATTGCACTAAGTGCGAAAGCCCATTCATTTACAACGGCGTGTCCACAAGGCGGCGACATTTCCCCGTTACCGGTGGCTGCGCGGCGGGTGAGTGACAGAGCTTATCCGAGCGGCTGGAACTCTGCGCCGGCGTGGTCGAGCGTGAGGCCTCGGCCCTTTGGCTGCCTGGTACCTAAAACACTTCCATTGATCCAGCCACGGAGGGTGCTGGCTGGTGGCTCCATACCTCCATAGCTCCATAGCACCAGAGCTCCATAGCTCCATAGCACCAGAGCTCCATGGTTTCAGAGCTCCATAGCACCATAGCGCCATACCTCCAGAGCTCCAGGGCTCCATAGCTCCATACCTCCAGAGCTCCATACCTCCAGAGCTCCATACCTCCAGAGCTCCATAGCACCAGAGCTCCATGGCTTCAGAGCTCCATAGCACCATAGCTCCATACCTCCAGAGCTCCAGGGCTCCATAGCTCCATACCTCCAGAGCTCCATACCTCCAGAGCTCCATACCTCCAGAGCTCCAGAGCTCCATAGCACCAGAGCTCCATGGCTTCAGAGCTCCATAGCACCATAGCTCCATACCTCCAGAGCTCCAGGGCTCCATAGCTCCATACCTCCAGAGCTCCATACCTCCAGAGCTCCAGAGCTCCATAGCACCAGAGCTCCATGGCTTCAGAGCTCCATAGCACCATAGCTCCATACCTCCAGAGCTCCAGGGCTCCATAGCTCCATACCTCCAGAGCTCCATACCTCCAGAGCTCCAGAGCTCCATAGCACCAGAGCTCCATGGCTTCAGAGCTCCATAGCACCATAGCTCCATACCTCCAGAGCTCCAGGGCTCCAAAGCTCCATACCTCCAGAGCTCCATACCTCCAGAGCTCCATACCTCCAGAGCTCCATAGCTCCATAGCACCAGAGCTCCATAGCTCCATAGCACCAGAGCTCCATAGCACCAGAGCTCCATAGCACCAGAGCTCCATAGCTCCATAGCACCAGAGCTCCATAGCTCCATAGCACTAGAGCTCCATAGCTCCATAGCACCAGAGCTCCATACTTCCAGAGCTCCATAGCTCCATAGCTCCATAGCACCAGAGCTCCATAGCTCCATAGCACCAGAGCTCCATAGCTCCATAGCACCAGAGCTCCATACTTCCATAGCTCCATAGCTCCATACCTCCAGAGCTCCATAGCTCCATAGCTCCATACCTCCAGAGCTCCATAGCTCCAGAGCTCCATAGCTCCATAGCACCAGAGCTCCATAGCTCCATAGCACCAGAGCTCCATACTTCCATAGCTCCAGGGCTCCATAGCTCCAGGGCTCCATAGCTCCATACCTCCAGAGCTCCATAGCTCCATACTTCCAGAGCTCCATAGCTCCATAGCACCAGAGCTCCATAGCTCCATAGCACCAGAGCTCCATAGCTCCATAGCACCAGAGCTCCATAGCTCCATAGCACCAGAGCTCCATAGCTCCATAGCTCCAGGGCTCCATAGCTCCATAGCTCCAGGGCTCCATAGCTCCATAGCTCCATACCTCCAGAGCTCCATACCTCCAGAGCTCCATACCTCCATAGCACCAGAGCTCCATAGCTCCAGGGCTCCAGGGCTCCATAGCTCCATACCTCCAGAGCTCCATAGCTCCATACTTCCATAGCTCCATAGCTCCATAGCTCCATACTTCCATAGCTCCATAGCTCCATACTTCCATAGCACCTGAGCTCCATACCTCCAGAGCTCCATAGCTCCAGCCTGGGTGGCTGGTGGCTCCATAGCTCCATACTTCCATAGCTCTAAGTCAGAGAGTTGGCGAAAATTGCACTAAGTGCGAAAGCCCATTCATTTACAACGGCGTGTCCGCCAGGCGGCGACATTTCCCCGTTACCGGTGGCTGCGCGGCGGGTGAGTGACAGAGCTTATCCGAGCGGCTGGAACTCTGCGCCGGCGTGGTCGAGCGTGAGGCCTCGGCCCTTTGGCTGCCTGGTACCTAAAACACTTCCATTGATCCAGCCACGGAGGGTGCTGGCTGGTGGCTCCATACCTCCATAGCTCCATAGCACCAGAGCTCCATAGCACCAGAGCTCCATGGCTTCAGAGCTCCATAGCACCATAGCTCCATACCTCCAGAGCTCCAGGGCTCCATAGCTCCATACCTCCAGAGCTCCATACCTCCAGAGCTCCATACCTCCAGAGCTCCATAGCACCAGAGCTCCATGGCTTCAGAGCTCCATAGCACCATAGCTCCATACCTCCAGAGCTCCAGGGCTCCATAGCTCCATACCTCCAGAGCTCCATACCTCCAGAGCTCCATACCTCCAGAGCTCCATAGCACCAGAGATCCATGGCTTCAGAGCTCCATAGCACCATAGCTCCATACCTCCAGAGCACCAGGGCTCCATAGCTCCATACCTCCAGAGTTCCATACCTCCAGAGCTCCATACCTCCAGAGCTCCAGAGCTCCATAGCACCAGAGCTCCATGGCTTCAGAGCTCCATAGCTCCATACCTCCAGAGCTCCAGGGCTCCATAGCTCCATACCTCCAGAGCTCCATACCTCCAGAGCTCCAGAGCTCCATAGCACCAGAGCTCCATGGCTTCAGAGCTCCATAGCACCATAGCTCCATACCTCCAGAGCTCCAGGGCTCCATAGCTCCATACCTCCAGAGCTCCATACCTCCAGAGCTCCATACCTCCAGAGCTCCATAGCTCCATAGCACCAGAGCTCCATAGCTCCATAGCACCAGAGCTCCATAGCACCAGAGCTCCATAGCACCAGAGCTCCATAGCTCCATAGCACCAGAGCTCCATAGCTCCATAGCACCAGAGCTCCATACTTCCAGAGCTCCATAGCTCCATAGCTCCATAGCACCAGAGCTCCATAGCTCCATAGCACCAGAGCTCCATAGCTCCATAGCACCAGAGCTCCATACTTCCATAGCTCCATAGCTCCATACCTCCAGAGCTCCATAGCTCCATAGCTCCATACCTCCAGAGCTCCATAGCTCCAGAGCTCCATAGCTCCATAGCTCCATAGCACCAGAGCTCCATAGCTCCATAGCACCAGAGCTCCATACTTCCATAGCTCCAGGGCTCCATAGCTCCAGGGCTCCATACCTCCAGAGCTCCATAGCTCCATACTTCCAGAGCTCCATAGCTCCATACTTCCATAGCTCCATACTTCCATACCTCCATAGCTCCATACTTCCATAGCACCAGAGCTCCATACTTCCATAGCACCAGAGCTCCATACCTCCAGAGCTCCAGAGCTCCAGCCTGGGTGGCTGGTGGCTCCATAGCTCCATACTTCCATAGCTCTAAGTCAGAGAGTTGGCGAAAATTGCACTAAGTGCGAAAGCCCATTCATTTACAACGGCGTGTCCACAAGGCGGCGACATTTCCCCGTTACCGGTGGCTGCGCGGCGGGTGAGTGACAGAGCTTATCCGAGCGGCTGGAACTCTGCGCCGGCGTGGTCGAGCGTGAGGCCTCGGCCCTTTGGCTGCCTGGTACCTAAAACACTTCCATTGATCCAGTCACGGAGGGTGCTGGCTGGTGGCTCCATACCTCCATAGCTCCATAGCACCAGAGCTCCATAGCTCCATAGCACCAGAGCTCCATGGCTTCAGAGCTCCATAGCACCATAGCTCCATACCTCCAGAGCTCCAGGGCTCCAAAGCTCCATACCTCCAGAGCTCCATACCTCCAGAGCTCCATACCTCCAGAGCTCCATAGCTCCATAGCACCAGAGCTCCATAGCTCCATAGCACCAGAGCTCCATAGCACCATAGCTCCATAGCACCAGAGCTCCATAGCTCCATAGCACCAGAGCTCCATAGCTCCATAGCACCAGAGCTCCATAGCTCCATAGCACCAGAGCTCCATACTTCCAGAGCTCCATAGCTCCATAGCTCCATAGCACCAGAGCTCCATAGCTCCATAGCACCAGAGCTCCATAGCTCCATAGCACCAGAGCTCCATACTTCCATAGCTCCATAGCTCCATACCTCCAGAGCTCCATAGCTCCATACCTCCAGAGCTCCATAGCTCCAGAGCTCCATAGCTCCATAGCACCAGAGCTCCATAGCTCCATAGCACCAGAGCTCCATACTTCCATAGCTCCAGGGCTCCATAGCTCCAGGGCTCCATAGCTCCATACCTCCAGAGCTCCATACCTCCAGAGCTCCATAGCTCCATACTTCCAGAGCTCCATAGCTCCATAGCACCAGAGCTCCATAGCTCCATAGCACCAGAGCTCCATAGCTCCATAGCACCAGAGCTCCATAGCTCCATAGCACCAGAGCTCCATAGCTCCATAGCTCCAGGGCTCCATAGCTCCATAGCTCCAGGGCTCCATAGCTCCATAGCTCCAGGGCTCCATAGCTCCAGGGCTCCAGGGCTCCATAGCTCCATACCTCCAGAGCTCCATAGCTCCATACTTCCAGAGCTCCATAGCTCCATAGCTCCATACTTCCATAGCTCCATAGCTCCATACTTCCATAGCACCAGAGCTCCATACCTCCAGAGCTCCATAGCTCCAGCCTGGGTGGCTGGTGGCTCCATAGCTCCATACTTCCATAGCTCCAGTCAGAGAGTTGGCAAAAATTGCACTAAGTGCGAAAGCCCATTCATTTACAACGGCGTGTCCACAAGGCGGCGACATTTCCCCGTTACCGGTGGCTGCGCGGCGGGTGAGTGACAGAGCTTATCCGAGCGGCTGGAACTCTGCGCCGGCGTGGTCGAGCGTGAGGCCTCGGCCCTTTGGCTGCCTGGTACCTAAAACACTTCCATTGATCCAGCCACGGAGGGTGCTGGCTGGTGGCTCCATACCTCCATAGCTCCATAGCACCAGAGCTCCATAGCTCCATAGCACCAGAGCTCCATGGTTTCAGAGCTCCATAGCACCATAGCGCCATACCTCCAGAGCTCCAGGGCTCCATAGCTCCATACCTCCAGAGCTCCATACCTCCAGAGCTCCATACCTCCAGAGCTCCATAGCACCAGAGCTCCATGGCTTCAGAGCTCCATAGCACCATAGCTCCATACCTCCAGAGCTCCAGGGCTCCATAGCTCCATACCTCCAGAGCTCCATACCTCCAGAGCTCCATACCTCCAGAGCTCCATAGCACCAGAGCTCCATGGCTTCAGAGCTCCATAGCACCATAGCTCCATACCTCCAGAGCTCCAGGGCTCCATAGCTCCATACCTCCAGAGCTCCATACCTCCAGAGCTCCATACCTCCAGAGCTCCAGAGCTCCATAGCACCAGAGCTCCATGGCTTCAGAGCTCCATAGCACCATAGCTCCATACCTCCAGAGCTCCAGGGCTCCATAGCTCCATACCTCCAGAGCTCCATACCTCCAGAGCTCCAGAGCTCCATAGCACCAGAGCTCCATGGCTTCAGAGCTCCATAGCACCATAGCTCCATACCTCCAGAGCTCCAGGGCTCCATAGCTCCATACCTCCAGAGCTCCATACCTCCAGAGCTCCATACCTCCAGAGCTCCATAGCTCCATAGCACCAGAACTCCATAGCTCCATAGCACCAGAGCTCCATAGCACCAGAGCTCCATAGCACCAGAGCTCCATAGCTCCATAGCACCAGAGCTCCATAGCTCTATAGCACCAGAGCTCCATAGCTCCATAGCACCAGAGCTCCATACTTCCAGAGCTCCATAGCTCCATAGCTCCATAGCACCAGAGCTCCATAGCTCCATAGCACCAGAGCTCCATGGCTTCAGAGCTCCATAGCACCATAGCTCCATACCTCCAGAGCTCCAGGGCTCCATAGCTCCATACCTCCAGAGCTCCATACCTCCAGAGCTCCATACCTCCAGAGCTCCATAGCACCAGAGCTCCATAGCTCCATAGCACCAGAGCTCCATAGCACCAGAGCTCCATAGCACCAGAGCTCCATAGCTCCATAGCACCAGAGCTCCATAGCTCCATAGCACCAGAGCTCCATACTTCCAGAGCTCCATAGCTCCATAGCTCCATAGCACCAGAGCTCCATAGCTCCATAGCACCAGAGCTCCATAGCTCCATAGCACCAGAGCTCCATACTTCCATAGCTCCATAGCTCCATACCTCCAGAGCTCCATAGCTCCATAGCTCCATACCTCCAGAGCTCCATAGCTCCAGAGCTCCATAGCTCCATAGCTCCATAGCACCAGAGCTCCATAGCTCCATAGCACCAGAGCTCCATACTTCCATAGCTCCAGGGCTCCATAGCTCCAGGGCTCCATACCTCCAGAGCTCCATAGCTCCATACTTCCAGAGCTCCATAGCTCCATACTTCCATAGCTCCATACTTCCATACCTCCATAGCTCCATACTTCCATAGCACCAGAGCTCCATACTTCCATAGCACCAGAGCTCCATACCTCCAGAGCTCCAGAGCTCCAGCCTGGGTGGCTGGTGGCTCCATAGCTCCATACTTCCATAGCTCTAAGTCAGAGAGTTGGCGAAAATTGCACTAAGTGCGAAAGCCCATTCATTTACAACGGCGTGTCCACAAGGCGGCGACATTTCCCCGTTACCGGTGGCTGCGCGGCGGGTGAGTGACAGAGCTTATCCGAGCGGCTGGAACTCTGCGCCGGCGTGGTCGAGCGTGAGGCCTCGGCCCTTTGGCTGCCTGGTACCTAAAACACTTCCATTGATCCAGCCACGGAGGGTGCTGGCTGGTGGCTCCATACCTCCATAGCTCCATAGCACCAGAGCTCCATAGCTCCATAGCACCAGAGCTCCATGGCTTCAGAGCTCCATAGCACCATAGCTCCATACCTCCAGAGCTCCAGGGCTCCATAGCTCCATACCTCCAGAGCTCCATACCTCCAGAGCTCCATACCTCCAGAGCTCCATAGCACCAGAGCTCCATGGCTTCAGAGCTCCATAGCACCATAGCTCCATACCTCCAGAGCTCCAGGGCTCCATAGCTCCATACCTCCAGAGCTCCATACCTCCAGAGCTCCATACCTCCAGAGCTCCATAGCACCAGAGCTCCATGGCTTCAGAGCTCCATAGCACCATAGCTCCATACCTCCAGAGCACCAGGGCTCCATAGCTCCATACCTCCAGAGCTCCATACCTCCAGAGCTCCATACCTCCAGAGCTCCAGAGCTCCATAGCACCAGAGCTCCATGGCTTCAGAGCTCCATAGCTCCATACCTCCAGAGCTCCAGGGCTCCATAGCTCCATACCTCCAGAGCTCCATACCTCCAGAGCTCCAGAGCTCCATAGCACCAGAGCTCCATGGCTTCAGAGCTCCATAGCACCATAGCTCCATACCTCCAGAGCTCCAGGGCTCCATAGCTCCATACCTCCAGAGCTCCATACCTCCAGAGCTCCATACCTCCAGAGCTCCATAGCTCCATAGCACCAGAGCTCCATAGCTCCATAGCACCAGAGCTCCATAGCACCAGAGCTCCATAGCACCAGAGCTCCATAGCTCCATAGCACCAGAGCTCCATAGCTCCATAGCACCAGAGCTCCATACTTCCAGAGCTCCATAGCTCCATAGCTCCATAGCACCAGAGCTCCATAGCTCCATAGCACCAGAGCTCCATAGCTCCATAGCACCAGAGCTCCATACTTCCATAGCTCCATAGCTCCATACCTCCAGAGCTCCATAGCTCCATAGCTCCATACCTCCAGAGCTCCATAGCTCCAGAGCTCCATAGCTCCATAGCTCCATAGCACCAGAGCTCCATAGCTCCATAGCACCAGAGCTCCATACTTCCATAGCTCCAGGGCTCCATAGCTCCAGGGCTCCATACCTCCAGAGCTCCATAGCTCCATACTTCCAGAGCTCCATAGCTCCATACTTCCATAGCTCCATACTTCCATACCTCCATAGCTCCATACTTCCATAGCACCAGAGCTCCATACTTCCATAGCACCAGAGCTCCATACCTCCAGAGCTCCAGAGCTCCAGCCTGGGTGGCTGGTGGCTCCATAGCTCCATACTTCCATAGCTCTAAGTCAGAGAGTTGGCGAAAATTGCACTAAGTGCGAAAGCCCATTCATTTACAACGGCGTGTCCACAAGGCGGCGACATTTCCCCGTTACCGGTGGCTGCGCGGCGGGTGAGTGACAGATCTTATCCGAGCGGCTGGAACTCTGCGCCGGCGTGGTCGAGCGTGAGGCCTCGGCCCTTTGGCTGCCTGGTACCTAAAACACTTCCATTGATCCAGTCACGGAGGGTGCTGGCTGGTGGCTCCATACCTCCATAGCTCCATAGCACCAGAGCTCCATAGCTCCATAGCACCAGAGCTCCATGGCTTCAGAGCTCCATAGCACCATAGCTCCATACCTCCAGAGCTCCAGGGCTCCAAAGCTCCATACCTCCAGAGCTCCATACCTCCAGAGCTCCATACCTCCAGAGCTCCATAGCTCCATAGCACCAGAGCTCCATAGCTCCATAGCACCAGAGCTCCATAGCACCATAGCTCCATAGCACCAGAGCTCCATAGCTCCATAGCACCAGAGCTCCATAGCTCCATAGCACCAGAGCTCCATAGCTCCATAGCACCAGAGCTCCATACTTCCAGAGCTCCATAGCTCCATAGCTCCATAGCACCAGAGCTCCATAGCTCCATAGCACCAGAGCTCCATAGCTCCATAGCACCAGAGCTCCATACTTCCATAGCTCCATAGCTCCATACCTCCAGAGCTCCATAGCTCCATACCTCCAGAGCTCCAGAGCTCCATAGCTCCAGAGCTCCATAGCTCCATAGCACCAGAGCTCCATAGCTCCATAGCACCAGAGCTCCATACTTCCATAGCTCCAGGGCTCCATAGCTCCAGGGCTCCATAGCTCCATACCTCCAGAGCTCCATAGCTCCATACCTCCAGAGCTCCATAGCTCCATACTTCCAGAGCTCCATAGCTCCATAGCACCAGAGCTCCATAGCTCCATAGCACCAGAGCTCCATAGCTCCATAGCACCAGAGCTCCATAGCTCCATAGCACCAGAGCTCCATAGCTCCATAGCTCCAGGGCTCCATAGCTCCATAGCTCCAGGGCTCCATAGCTCCATAGCTCCAGGGCTCCATAGCTCCAGGGCTCCAGGGCTCCATAGCTCCATACCTCCAGAGCTCCATAGCTCCATACTTCCAGAGCTCCATAGCTCCATAGCTCCATACTTCCATAGCTCCATAGCTCCATACTTCCATAGCACCAGAGCTCCATACCTCCAGAGCTCCATAGCTCCAGCCTGGGTGGCTGGTGGCTCCATAGCTCCATACTTCCATAGCTCCAGTCAGAGAGTTGGCAAAAATTGCACTAAGTGCGAAAGCCCATTCATTTACAACGGCGTGTCCACAAGGCGGCGACATTTCCCCGTTACCGGTGGCTGCGCGGCGGGTGAGTGACAGAGCTTATCCGAGCGGCTGGAACTCTGCGCCGGCGTGGTCGAGCGTGAGGCCTCGGCCCTTTGGCTGCCTGGTACCTAAAACACTTCCATTGATCCAGCCACGGAGGGTGCTGGCTGGTGGCTCCATACCTCCATAGCTCCATAGCACCAGAGCTCCATAGCTCCATAGCACCAGAGCTCCATGGTTTCAGAGCTCCATAGCACCATAGCGCCATACCTCCAGAGCTCCAGGGCTCCATAGCTCCATACCTCCAGAGCTCCATACCTCCAGAGCTCCATACCTCCAGAGCTCCATACCTCCAGAGCTCCATAGCACCAGAGCTCCATGGCTTCAGAGCTCCATAGCACCATAGCTCCATACCTCCAGAGCTCCAGGGCTCCATAGCTCCATACCTCCAGAGCTCCATACCTCCAGAGCTCCATACCTCCAGAGCTCCATAGCACCAGAGCTCCATGGCTTCAGAGCTCCATAGCACCATAGCTCCATACCTCCAGAGCTCCAGGGCTCCATAGCTCCATACCTCCAGAGCTCCATACCTCCAGAGCTCCATACCTCCAGAGCTCCAGAGCTCCATAGCACCAGAGCTCCATGGCTTCAGAGCTCCATAGCACCATAGCTCCATACCTCCAGAGCTCCAGGGCTCCATAGCTCCATACCTCCAGAGCTCCATACCTCCAGAGCTCCAGAGCTCCATAGCACCAGAGCTCCATGGCTTCAGAGCTCCATAGCACCATAGCTCCATACCTCCAGAGCTCCAGGGCTCCATAGCTCCATACCTCCAGAGCTCCATACCTCCAGAGCTCCATACCTCCAGAGCTCCATAGCTCCATAGCACCAGAGCTCCATAGCTCCATAGCACCAGAGCTCCATAGCACCAGAGCTCCATAGCACCAGAGCTCCATAGCTCCATAGCACCAGAGCTCCATAGCTCCATAGCACCAGAGCTCCATAGCTCCATAGCACCAGAGCTCCATACTTCCAGAGCTCCATAGCTCCATAGCTCCATAGCACCAGAGCTCCATAGCTCCATAGCACCAGAGCTCCATGGCTTCAGAGCTCCATAGCACCATAGCTCCATACCTCCAGAGCTCCAGGGCTCCATAGCTCCATACCTCCAGAGCTCCATACCTCCAGAGCTCCATACCTCCAGAGCTCCATAGCACCAGAGCTCCATAGCTCCATAGCACCAGAGCTCCATAGCACCAGAGCTCCATAGCACCAGAGCTCCATAGCTCCATAGCACCAGAGCTCCATAGCTCCATAGCACCAGAGCTCCATACTTCCAGAGCTCCATAGCTCCATAGCTCCATAGCACCAGAGCTCCATAGCTCCATAGCACCAGAGCTCCATAGCTCCATAGCACCAGAGCTCCATACTTCCATAGCTCCATAGCTCCATACCTCCAGAGCTCCATAGCTCCATAGCTCCATACCTCCAGAGCTCTATAGCTCCAGAGCTCCATAGCTCCATAGCTCCATAGCACCAGAGCTCCATAGCTCCATAGCACCAGAGCTCCATACTTCCATAGCTCCAGGGCTCCATAGCTCCAGGGCTCCATACCTCCAGAGCTCCATAGCTCCATACTTCCAGAGCTCCATAGCTCCATACTTCCATAGCTCCATACTTCCATACCTCCATAGCTCCATACTTCCATAGCACCAGAGCTCCATACTTCCATAGCACCAGAGCTCCATACCTCCAGAGCTCCAGAGCTCCAGCCTGGGTGGCTGGTGGCTCCATAGCTCCATACTTCCATAGCTCTAAGTCAGAGAGTTGGCGAAAATTGCACTAAGTGCGAAAGCCCATTCATTTACAACGGCGTGTCCACAAGGCGGCGACATTTCCCCGTTACCGGTGGCTGCGCGGCGGGTGAGTGACAGAGCTTATCCGAGCGGCTGGAACTCTGCGCCGGCGTGGTCGAGCGTGAGGCCTCGGCCCTTTGGCTGCCTGGTACCTAAAACACTTCCATTGATCCAGCCACGGAGGGTGCTGGCTGGTGGCTCCATACCTCCATAGCTCCATAGCACCAGAGCTCCATAGCTCCATAGCACCAGAGCTCCATGGCTTCAGAGCTCCATACCACCATAGCTCCATACCTCCAGAGCTCCAGGGCTCCATAGCTCCATACCTCCAGAGCTCCATACCTCCAGAGCTCCATACCTCCAGAGCTCCATAGCACCAGAGCTCCATGGCTTCAGAGCTCCATAGCACCATAGCTCCATACCTCCAGAGCTCCAGGGCTCCATAGCTCCATACCTCCAGAGCTCCATACCTCCAGAGCTCCATACCTCCAGAGCTCCAGAGCTCCATAGCACCAGAGCTCCATGGCTTCAGAGCTCCATAGCACCATAGCTCCATACCTCCAGAGCTCCAGGGCTCCATAGCTCCATACCTCCAGAGCTCCATACCTCCAGAGCTCCAGAGCTCCATAGCACCAGAGCTCCATGGCTTCAGAGCTCCATAGCACCATAGCTCCATACCTCCAGAGCTCCAGGGCTCCATAGCTCCATACCTCCAGAGCTCCATACCTCCAGAGCTCCAGAGCTCCATAGCACCAGAGCTCCATGGCTTCAGAGCTCCATAGCACCATAGCTCCATACCTCCAGAGCTCCAGGGCTCCAAAGCTCCATACCTCCAGAGCTCCATACCTCCAGAGCTCCATACCTCCAGAGCTCCATAGCTCCATAGCACCAGAGCTCCATAGCTCCATAGCACCAGAGCTCCATAGCACCAGAGCTCCATAGCACCAGAGCTCCATAGCTCCATAGCACCAGAGCTCCATAGCTCCATAGCACCAGAGCTCCATAGCTCCATAGCACCAGAGCTCCATACTTCCAGAGCTCCATAGCTCCATAGCTCCATAGCACCAGAGCTCCATAGCTCCATAGCACCAGAGCTCCATAGCTCCATAGCACCAGAGCTCCATACTTCCATAGCTCCATAGCTCCATACCTCCAGAGCTCCATAGCTCCATAGCTCCATACCTCCAGAGCTCCATAGCTCCAGAGCTCCATAGCTCCATAGCACCAGAGCTCCATAGCTCCATAGCACCAGAGCTCCATACTTCCATAGCTCCAGGGCTCCATAGCTCCAGGGCTCCATAGCTCCATACCTCCAGAGCTCCATAGCTCCATACTTCCAGAGCTCCATAGCTCCATAGCACCAGAGCTCCATAGCTCCATAGCACCAGAGCTCCATAGCTCCATAGCACCAGAGCTCCATAGCTCCATAGCACCAGATCTCCATAGCTCCATAGCTCCAGGGCTCCATAGCTCCATAGCTCCAGGGCTCCATAGCTCCATAGCTCCAGGGCTCCATAGCTCCATAGCTCCATACCTCCAGAGCTCCATACCTCCAGAGCTCCATACCTCCATAGCACCAGAGCTCCATAGCTCCAGGGCTCCAGGGCTCCATAGCTCCATACCTCCAGAGCTCCATAGCTCCATACTTCCAGAGCTCCATAGCTCCATAGCTCCATACTTCCATAGCTCCATAGCTCCATACTTCCATAGCACCTGAGCTCCATACCTCCAGAGCTCCATAGCTCCAGCCTGGGTGGCTGGTGGCTCCATAGCTCCATACTTCCATAGCTCTAAGTCAGAGAGTTGGCGAAAATTGCACTAAGTGCGAAAGCCCATTCATTTACAACGGCGTGTCCGCCAGGCGGCGACATTTCCCCGTTACCGGTGGCTGCGCGGCGGGTGAGTGACAGAGCTTATCCGAGCGGCTGGAACTCTGCGCCGGCGTGGTCGAGCGTGAGGCCTCGGCCCTTTGGCTGCCTGGTACCTAAAACACTTCCATTGATCCAGCCACGGAGGGTGCTGGCTGGTGGCTCCATACCTCCATAGCTCCATAGCACCAGAGCTCCATAGCTCCATAGCACCAGAGCTCCATGGCTTCAGAGCTCCATAGCACCATAGCTCCATACCTCCAGAGCTCCAGGGCTCCATAGCTCCATACCTCCAGAACTCCATACCTCCAGAGCTCCATACCTCCAGAGCTCCATAGCACCAGAGCTCCATGGCTTCAGAGCTCCATAGCACCATAGCTCCATACCTCCAGAGCTCCAGGGCTCCATAGCTCCATACCTCCAGAGCTCCATACCTCCAGAGCTCCATACCTCCAGAGCTCCATAGCACCAGAGCTCCATGGCTTCAGAGCTCCATAGCACCATAGCTCCATAGCTCCATACCTCCAGAGCTCCAGGGCTCCATAGCTCCATACCTCCAGAGCTCCATACCTCCAGAGCTCCATACCTCCAGAGCTCCATAGCACCAGAGCTCCATGGCTTCAGAGCTCCATAGCACCATAGCTCCATACCTCCAGAGCTCCAGGGCTCCATAGCTCCATACCTCCAGAGCTCCATACCTCCAGAGCTCCATACCTCCAGAGCTCCAGAGCTCCATAGCACCAGAGCTCCATGGCTTCAGAGCTCCATAGCACCATAGCTCCATACCTCCAGAGCTCCAGGGCTCCATAGCTCCATACCTCCAGAGCTCCATACCTCCAGAGCTCCAGAGCTCCATAGCACCAGAGCTCCATGGCTTCAGAGCTCCATAGCACCATAGCTCCATACCTCCAGAGCTCCAGGGCTCCATAGCTCCATACCTCCAGAGCTCCATACCTCCAGAGCTCCAGAGCTCCATAGCACCAGAGCTCCATGGCTTCAGAGCTCCATAGCACCATAGCTCCATACCTCCAGAGCTCCAGGGCTCCAAAGCTCCATACCTCCAGAGCTCCATACCTCCAGAGCTCCATACCTCCAGAGCTCCATAGCTCCATAGCACCAGAGCTCCATAGCTCCATAGCACCAGAGCTCCATAGCACCAGAGCTCCATAGCTCCATAGCACCAGAGCTCCATAGCTCCATAGCACCAGAGCTCCATAGCTCCATAGCACCAGAGCTCCATACTTCCAGAGCTCCATAGCTCCATAGCTCCATAGCACCAGAGCTCCATAGCTCCATAGCACCAGAGCTCCATAGCTCCATAGCACCAGAGCTCCATACTTCCATAGCTCCATAGCTCCATACCTCCAGAGCTCCATAGCTCCATAGCTCCATACCTCCAGAGCTCCATAGCTCCAGAGCTCCATAGCTCCATAGCACCAGAGCTCCATAGCTCCATAGCACCAGAGCTCCATACTTCCATAGCTCCAGGGCTCCATAGCTCCAGGGCTCCATAGCTCCATACCTCCAGAGCTCCATAGCTCCATACTTCCAGAGCTCCATAGCTCCATAGCACCAGAGCTCCATAGCTCCATAGCACCAGAGTTCCATAGCTCCATAGCACCAGAGCTCCATAGCTCCATAGCACCAGAGCTCCATAGCTCCATAGCTCCAGGGCTCCATAGCTCCATAGCTCCAGGGCTCCATAGCTCCATAGCTCCAGGGCTCCATAGCTCCATAGCTCCATACCTCCAGAGCTCCATACCTCCAGAGCTCCATACCTCCATAGCACCAGAGCTCCATAGCTCCAGGGCTCCAGGGCTCCATAGCTCCATACCTCCAGAGCTCCATAGCTCCATACTTCCAGAGCTCCATAGCTCCATAGCTCCATACTTCCATAGCTCCATAGCTCCATACTTCCATAGCACCTGAGCTCCATAGCTCCATAGCTCCATAGCACCAGAGCTCCATAGCTCCATAGCACCAGAGCTCCATACTTCCATAGCTCCAGGGCTCCATAGCTCCAGGGCTCCATACCTCCAGAGCTCCATAGCTCCATACTTCCAGAGCTCCATAGCTCCATACTTCCATAGCTCCATACTTCCATACCTCCATAGCTCCATACTTCCATAGCACCAGAGCTCCATACTTCCATAGCACCAGAGCTCCATACCTCCAGAGCTCCAGAGCTCCAGCCTGGGTGGCTGGTGGCTCCATTGCTCCATACTTCCATAGCTCTAAGTCAGAGAGTTGGCGAAAATTGCACTAAGTGCGAAAGCCCATTCATTTACAACGGCGTGTCCACAAGGCGGCGACATTTCCCCGTTACCGGTGGCTGCGCGGCGGGTGAGTGACAGAGCTTATCCGAGCGGCTGGAACTCTGCGCCGGCGTGGTCGAGCGTGAGGCCTCGGCCCTTTGGCTGCCTGGTACCTAAAACACTTTCATTGATCCAGCCACGGAGGGTGCTGGCTGGTGGCTCCATACCTCCATAGCTCCATAGCACCAGAGCTCCATAGCTCCATAGCACCAGAGCTCCATGGCTTCAGAGCTCCATAGCACCATAGCTCCATACCTCCAGAGCTCCAGGGCTCCATAGCTCCATACCTCCAGAGCTCCATACCTCCAGAGCTCCATACCTCCAGAGCTCCATAGCACCAGAGCTCCATGGCTTCAGAGCTCCATAGCACCATAGCTCCATACCTCCAGAGCTCCAGGGCTCCATAGCTCCATACCTCCAGAGCTCCATACCTCCAGAGCTCCATACCTCCAGAGCTCCATAGCACCAGAGCTCCATGGCTTCAGAGCTCCATAGCACCATAGCTCCATACCTCCAGAGCTCCAGGGCTCCATAGCTCCATACCTCCAGAGCTCCATACCTCCAGAGCTCCATACCTCCAGAGCTCCATAGCACCAGAGCTCCATGGCTTCAGAGCTCCATAGCACCATAGCTCCATACCTCCAGAGCTCCAGGGCTCCATAGCTCCATACCTCCAGAGCTCCATACCTCCAGAGCTCCATACCTCCAGAGCTCCAGAGCTCCATAGCACCAGAGCTCCATGGCTTCAGAGCTCCATAGCACCATAGCTCCATACCTCCAGAGCTCCAGGGTTCCATAGCTCCATACCTCCAGAGCTCCATACCTCCAGAGCTCCAGAGCTCCATAGCACCAGAGCTCCATGGCTTCAGAGCTCCATAGCACCATAGCTCCATACCTCCAGAGCTCCAGGGCTCCATAGCTCCATACCTCCAGAGCTCCATACCTCCAGAGCTCCAGAGCTCCATAGCACCAGAGCTCCATGGCTTCAGAGCTCCATAGCACCATAGCTCCATACCTCCAGAGCTCCAGGGCTCCAAAGCTCCATACCTCCAGAGCTCCATACCTCCAGAGCTCCATACCTCCAGAGCTCCATAGCTCCATAGCACCAGAGCTCCATAGCTCCATAGCACCAGAGCTCCATAGCACCAGAGCTCCATAGCACCAGAGCTCCATAGCTCCATAGCACCAGAGCTCCATAGCTCCATAGCACCAGAGCTCCATAGCTCCATAGCACCAGAGCTCCATACTTCCAGAGCTCCATAGCTCCATAGCACCAGAGCTCCATAGCTCCATAGCACCAGAGCTCCATAGCTCCATAGCACCAGAGCTCCATACTTCCATAGCTCCATAGCTCCATACCTCCAGAGCTCCATAGCTCCATAGCTCCATACCTCCAGAGCTCCATAGCTCCAGAGCTCCATAGCTCCATAGCACCAGAGCTCCATAGCTCCATAGCACCAGAGCTCCATACTTCCATAGCTCCAGGGCTCCATAGCTCCAGGGCTCCATAGCTCCATACCTCCAGAGCTCCATAGCTCCATACTTCCAGAGCTCCATAGCTCCATAGCACCAGAGCTCCATAGCTCCATAGCACCAGAGCTCCATAGGTCCATAGCACCAGAGCTCCATAGCTCCATAGCACCAGAGCTCCATAGCTCCATAGCTCCAGGGCTCCATAGCTCCATAGCTCCAGGGCTCCATAGCTCCATAGCTCCAGGGCTCCATAGCTCCATAGCTCCATACCTCCAGAGCTCCATACCTCCAGAGCTCCATACCTCCATAGCACCAGAGCTCCATAGCTCCAGGGCTCCAGGGCTCCATAGCTCCATACCTCCAGAGCTCCATAGCTCCATACTTCCAGAGCTCCATAGCTCCATAGCTCCATACTTCCATAGCTCCATAGCTCCATACTTCCATAGCACCTGAGCTCCATACCTCCAGAGCTCCATAGCTCCAGCCTGGGTGGCTGGTGGCTCCATAGCTCCATACTTCCATAGCTCTAAGTCAGAGAGTTGGCGAAAATTGCACTAAGTGCGAAAGCCCATTCATTTACAACGGCGTGTCTGCCAGGCGGCGACATTTCCCCGTTACCGGTGGCTGCGCGGCGGGTGAGTGACAGAGCTTATCCGAGCGGCTGGAACTCTGCGCCGGCGTGGTCGAGCGTGAGGCCTCGGCCCTTTGGCTGCCTGGTACCTAAAACACTTCCATTGATCCAGCCACGGAGGGTGCTGGCTGGTGGCTCCATACCTCCATAGCTCCATAGCACCAGAGCTCCATAGCTCCATAGCACCAGAGCTCCATGGCTTCAGAGCTCCATAGCACCATAGCTCCATACCTCCAGAGCTCCAGGGCTCCATAGCTCCATACCTCCAGAGCTCCATACCTCCAGAGCTCCATACCTCCAGAGCTCCATAGCACCAGAGCTCCATGGCTTCAGAGCTCCATAGCACCATAGCTCCATACCTCCAGAGCTCCAGGGCTCCATAGCTCCATACCTCCAGAGCTCCATACCTCCAGAGCTCCATACCTCCAGAGCTCCATAGCACCAGAGCTCCATGGCTTCAGAGCTCCATAGCACCATAGCTCCATACCTCCAGAGCTCCAGGGCTCCATAGCTCCATACCTCCAGAGCTCCATACCTCCAGAGCTCCATACCTCCAGAGCTCCAGAGCTCCATAGCACCAGAGCTCCATGGCTTCAGAGCTCCATAGCACCATAGCTCCATACCTCCAGAGCTCCAGGGCTCCATAGCTCCATACCTCCAGAGCTCCATACCTCCAGAGCTCCAGAGCTCCATAGCACCAGAGCTCCATGGCTTCAGAGCTCCATAGCACCATAGCTCCATACCTCCAGAGCTCCAGGGCTCCATAGCTCCATACCTCCAGAGCTCCATACCTCCAGAGCTCCATACCTCCAGAGCTCCATAGCTCCATAGCACCAGAGCTCCATAGCTCCATAGCACCAGAGCTCCATAGCACCAGAGCTCCATAGCACCAGAGCTCCATAGCTCCATAGCACCAGAGCTCCATAGCTCCATAGCACCAGAGCTCCATAGCTCCATAGCACCAGAGCTCCATACTTCCAGAGCTCCATAGCTCCATAGCTCCATAGCACCAGAGCTCCATAGCTCCATAGCACCAGAGCTCCATGGCTTCAGAGCTCCATAGCACCATAGCTCCATACCTCCAGAGCTCCAGGGCTCCATAGCTCCATACCTCCAGAGCTCCATACCTCCAGAGCTCCATACCTCCAGAGCTCCATAGCACCAGAGCTCCATAGCTCCATAGCACCAGAGCTCCATAGCACCAGAGCTCCATAGCACCAGAGCTCCATAGCTCCATAGCACCAGAGCTCCATAGCTCCATAGCACCAGAGCTCCATACTTCCAGAGCTCCATAGCTCCATAGCACCAGAGCTCCATAGCTCCATAGCACCAGAGCTCCATAGCTCCATAGCACCAGAGCTCCATACTTCCATAGCTCCATAGCTCCATACCTCCAGAGCTCCATAGCTCCATAGCTCCATACCTCCAGAGCTCCATAGCTCCAGAGCTCCATAGCTCCATAGCTCCATAGCACCAGAGCTCCATAGCTCCATAGCACCAGAGCTCCATACTTCCATAGCTCCAGGGCTCCATAGCTCCAGGGCTCCATACCTCCAGAGCTCCATAGCTCCATACTTCCAGAGCTCCATAGCTCCATACTTCCATAGCTCCATACTTCCATACCTCCATAGCTCCATACTTCCATAGCACCAGAGCTCCATACTTCCATAGCACCAGAGCTCCATACCTCCAGAGCTCCAGAGCTCCAGCCTGGGTGGCTGGTGGCTCCATAGCTCCATACTTCCATAGCTCTAAGTCAGAGAGTTGGCGAAAATTGCACTAAGTGCGAAAGCCCATTCATTTACAACGGCGTGTCCACAAGGCGGCGACATTTCCCCGTTACCGGTGGCTGCGCGGCGGGTGAGTGACAGAGCTTATCCGAGCGGCTGGAACTCTGCGCCGGCGTGGTCGAGCGTGAGGCCTCGGCCCTTTGGCTGCCTGGTACCTAAAACACTTACATTGATCCAGCCACGGAGGGTGCTGGCTGGTGGCTCCATACCTCCATAGCTCCATAGCACCAGAGCTCCATAGCTCCATAGCACCAGAGCTCCATGGCTTCAGAGCTCCATAGCACCATAGCTCCATACCTCCAGAGCTCCAGGGCTCCATAGCTCCATACCTCCAGAGCTCCATACCTCCAGAGCTCCATACCTCCAGAGCTCCATAGCACCAGAGCTCCATGGCTTCAGAGCTCCATAGCACCATAGCTCCATACCTCCAGAGCTCCAGGGCTCCATAGCTCCATACCTCCAGAGCTCCATACCTCCAGAGCTCCATAGCACCAGAGCTCCATGGCTTCAGAGCTCCATAGCACCATAGCTCCATACCTCCAGAGCTCCAGGGCTCCATAGCTCCATACCTCCAGAGCTCCATACCTCCAGAGCTCCATACCTCCAGAGCTCCATAGCACCAGAGCTCCATGGCTTCAGAGCTCCATAGCACCATAGCTCCATACCTCCAGAGCTCCAGGGCTCCATAGCTCCATACCTCCAGAGCTCCATACCTCCAGAGCTCCATACCTCCAGAGCTCCAGAGCTCCATAGCACCAGAGCTCCATGGCTTCAGAGCTCCATAGCACCATAGCTCCATACCTCCAGAGCTCCAGGGCTCCATAGCTCCATACCTCCAGAGCTCCATACCTCCAGAGCTCCAGAGCTCCATAGCACCAGAGCTCCATGGCTTCAGAGCTCCATAGCACCATAGCTCCATACCTCCAGAGCTCCAGGGCTCCATAGCTCCATACCTCCAGAGCTCCATACCTCCAGAGCTCCATAGCACCAGAGCTCCATGGCTTCAGAGCTCCATAGCACCATAGCTCCATACCTCCAGAGCTCCAGGGCTCCAAAGCTCCATACCTCCAGAGCTCCATACCTCCAGAGCTCCATACCTCCAGAGCTCCATAGCTCCATAGCACCAGAGCTCCATAGCTCCATAGCACCAGAGCTCCATAGCACCAGAGCTCCATAGCACCAGAGCTCCATAGCTCCATAGCACCAGAGCTCCATAGCTCCATAGCACCAGAGCTCCATAGCTCCATAGCACCAGAGCTCCATACTTCCAGAGCTCCATAGCTCCATAGCTCCATAGCACCAGAGCTCCATAGCTCCATAGCACCAGAGCTCCATAGCTCCATAGCACCAGAGCTCCATACTTCCATAGCTCCATAGCTCCATACCTCCAGAGCTCCATAGCTCCATAGCTCCATACCTCCAGAGCTCCATAGCTCCAGAGCTCCATAGCTCCATAGCACCAGAGTTCCATAGCTCCATAGCACCAGAGCTCCATACTTCCATAGCTCCAGGGCTCCATAGCTCCATACCTCCAGAGCTCCATAGCTCCATACTTCCAGAGCTCCATAGCTCCATAGCACCAGAGCTCCATAGCTCCATAGCACCAGAGCTCCATAGCTCCATAGCACCAGAGCTCCATAGCTCCATAGCACCAGAGCTCCATAGCTCCATAGCTCCAGGGCTCCATAGCTCCATAGCTCCAGGGCTCCATAGCTCCATAGCTCCAGGGCTCCATAGCTCCATAGCTCCATACCTCCAGAGCTCCATACCTCCAGAGCTCCATACCTCCATAGCACCAGAGCTCCATAGCTCCAGGGCTCCAGGGCTCCATAGCTCCATACCTCCAGAGCTCCATAGCTCCATAGCTCCATACTTCCATAGCTCCATAGCTCCATACTTCCATAGCACCAGAGCTCCATACCTCCAGAGCTCCATAGCTCCAGCCTGGGTGGCTGGTGGCTCCATAGCTCCATACTTCCATAGCTCCAGTCAGAGAGTTGGCGAAAATTGCACTAAGTGCGAAAGCCCATTCATTTACAACGGCGTGTCCACAAGGCGGCGACATTTCCCCGTTACCGGTGGCTGCGCGGCGGGTGAGTGACAGAGCTTATCCGAGCGGCTGGAACTCTGCGCCGGCGTGGTCGAGCGTGAGGCCTCGGCCCTTTGGCTGCCTGGTACCTAAAACACTTCCATTGATCCAGCCACGGAGGGTGCTGGCTGGTGGCTCCATACCTCCATAGCTCCATAGCACCAGAGCTCCATAGCTCCATAGCACCAGAGCTCCATGGCTTCAGAGCTCCATAGCACCATAGCTCCATACCTCCAGAGCTCCAGGGCTCCATAGCTCCATACCTCCAGAGCTCCATACCTCCAGAGCTCCATACCTCCAGAGCTCCATAGCACCAGAGCTCCATGGCTTCAGAGCTCCATAGCACCATAGCTCCATACCTCCAGAGCTCCAGGGCTCCATAGCTCCATACCTCCAGAGCTCCATACCTCCAGAGCTCCATACCTCCAGAGCTCCATAGCACCAGAGCTCCATGGCTTCAGAGCTCCATAGCACCATAGCTCCATACCTCCAGAGCTCCAGGGCTCCATAGCTCCATACCTCCAGAGCTCCATACCTCCAGAGCTCCATACCTCCAGAGCTCCAGAGCTCCATAGCACCAGAGCTCCATGGCTTCAGAGCTCCATAGCACCATAGCTCCATACCTCCAGAGCTCCAGGGCTCCATAGCTCCATACCTCCAGAGCTCCATACCTCCAGAGCTCCAGAGCTCCATAGCACCAGAGCTCCATGGCTTCAGAGCTCCATAGCACCATAGCTCCATACCTCCAGAGCTCCAGGGCTCCATAGCTCCATAGCTCCATACCTCCAGAGCTCCATACCTCCAGAGCTCCATACCTCCAGAGCTCCATAGCTCCATAGCACCAGAGCTCCATAGCTCCATAGCACCAGAGCTCCATAGCACCAGAGCTCCATAGCACCAGAGCTCCATAGCTCCATAGCACCAGAGCTCCATAGCACCAGAGCTCCATACTTCCAGAGCTCCATAGCTCCATAGCACCAGAGCTCCATACTTCCAGAGCTCCATAGCTCCATAGCTCCATAGCACCAGAGCTCCATAGCTCCATAGCACCAGAGCTCCATGGCTTCAGAGCTCCATAGCACCATAGCTCCATACCTCCAGAGCTCCAGGGCTCCATAGCTCCATACCTCCAGAGCTCCATACCTCCAGAGCTCCATACCTCCAGAGCTCCATAGCACCAGAGCTCCATAGCTCCATAGCACCAGAGCTCCATAGCACCAGAGCTCCATAGCTCCATAGCACCAGAGCTCCATAGCTCCATAGCACCAGAGCTCCATACTTCCAGAGCTCGATAGCTCCATAGCTCCATAGCACCAGAGCTCCATAGCTCCATAGCACCAGAGCTCCATAGCTCCATAGCACCAGAGCTCCATACTTCCATAGCTCCATAGCTCCATACCTCCAGAGCTCCATAGCTCCATAGCTCCATACCTCCAGAGCTCCATAGCTCCAGAGCTCCATAGCTCCATAGCTCCATAGCACCAGAGCTCCATAGCTCCATAGCACCAGAGCTCCATACTTCCATAGCTCCAGGGCTCCATAGCTCCAGGGCTCCATACCTCCAGAGCTCCATAGCTCCATACTTCCAGAGCTCCATAGCTCCATACTTCCATAGCTCCATACTTCCATACCTCCATAGCTCCATACTTCCATAGCACCAGAGCTCCATACTTCCATAGCACCAGAGCTCCATACCTCCAGAGCTCCAGAGCTCCAGCCTGGGTGGCTGGTGGCTCCATAGCTCCATACTTCCATAGCTCTAAGTCAGAGAGTTGGCGAAAATTGCACTAAGTGCGAAAGCCCATTCATTTACAACGGCGTGTCCACAAGGCGGCGACATTTCCCCGTTACCGGTGGCTGCGCGGCGGGTGAGTGACAGAGCTTATCCGAGCGGCTGGAACTCTGCGCCGGCGTGGTCGAGCGTGAGGCCTCGGCCCTTTGGCTGCCTGGTACCTAAAACACTTCCATTGATCCAGCCACGGAGGGTGCTGGCTGGTGGCTCCATACCTCCATAGCTCCATAGCACCAGAGCTCCATAGCTCCATAGCACCAGAGCTCCATGGCTTCAGAGCTCCATAGCACCATAGCTCCATACCTCCAGAGCTCCAGGGCTCCATAGCTCCATACCTCCAGAGCTCCATACCTCCAGAGCTCCATACCTCCAGAGCTCCATAGCACCAGAGCTCCATGGCTTCAGAGCTCCATAGCACCATAGCTCCATACCTCCAGAGCTCCAGGGCTCCATAGCTCCATACCTCCAGAGCTCCATACCTCCAGAGCTCCATACCTCCAGAGCTCCAGAGCTCCATAGCACCAGAGCTCCATGGCTTCAGAGCTCCATAGCACCATAGCTCCATACCTCCAGAGCTCCAGGGCTCCATAGCTCCATACCTCCAGAGCTCCATACCTCCAGAGCTCCAGAGCTCCATAGCACCAGAGCTCCATGGCTTCAGAGCTCCATAACACCATAGCTCCATACCTCCAGAGCTCCAGGGCTCCATAGCTCCATACCTCCAGAGCTCCATACCTCCAGAGCTCCAGAGCTCCATAGCACCAGAGCTCCATGGCTTCAGAGCTCCATAGCACCATAGCTCCATACCTCCAGAGCTCCAGGGCTCCAAAGCTCCATACCTCCAGAGCTCCATACCTCCAGAGCTCCATACCTCCAGAGCTCCATAGCTCCATAGCACCAGAGCTCCATAGCTCCATAGCACCAGAGCTCCATAGCACCAGAGCTCCATAGCACCAGAGCTCCATAGCTCCATAGCACCAGAGCTCCATAGCTCCATAGCACCAGAGCTCCATAGCTCCATAGCACCAGAGCTCCATACTTCCAGAGCTCCATAGCTCCATAGCTCCATAGCACCAGAGCTCCATAGCTCCATAGCACCAGAGCTCCATAGCTCCATAGCACCAGAGCTCCATACTTCCATAGCTCCATAGCTCCATACCTCCAGAGCTCCATAGCTCCATAGCTCCATACCTCCAGAGCTCCATAGCTCCAGAGCTCCATAGCTCCATAGCACCAGAGCTCCATAGCTCCATAGCACCAGAGCTCCATACTTCCATAGCTCCAGGGCTCCATAGCTCCAGGGCTACATAGCTCCATACCTCCAGAGCTCCATAGCTCCATACTTCCAGAGCTCCATAGCTCCATAGCACCAGAGCTCCATAGCTCCATAGCACCAGAGCTCCATAGCTCCATAGCACCAGAGCTCCATAGCTCCATAGCTCCAGGGTTCCATAGCTCCATAGCTCCAGGGCTCCATAGCTCCATAGCTCCAGGGCTCCATAGCTCCATACCTCCAGAGCTCCATACCTCCAGAGCTCCATACCTCCATAGCACCAGAGCTCCATAGCTCCAGGGCTCCAGGGCTCCATAGCTCCATACCTCCAGAGCTCCATAGCTCCATACTTCCAGAGCTCCATAGCTCCATAGCTCCATACTTCCATAGCTCCATAGCTCCATACTTCCATAGCACCTGAGCTCCATACCTCCAGAGCTCCATAGCTCCAGCCTGGGTGGCTGGTGGCTCCATAGCTCCATACTTCCATAGCTCTAAGTCAGAGAGTTGGCGAAAATTGCACTAAGTGCGAAAGCCCATTCATTTACAACGGCGTGTCCGCCAGGCGGCGACATTTCCCCGTTACCGGTGGCTGCGCGGCGGGTGAGTGACAGAGCTTATCCGAGCGGCTGGAACTCTGCGCCGGCGTGGTCGAGCGTGAGGCCTCGGCCCTTTGGCTGCCTGGTACCTAAAACACTTCCATTGATCCAGCCACGGAGGGTGCTGGCTGGTGGCTCCATACCTCCATAGCTCCATAGCACCAGAGCTCCATAGCTCCATAGCACCAGAGCTCCATGGCTTCAGAGCTCCATAGCACCATAGCTCCATACCTCCAGAGCTCCAGGGCTCCATAGCTCCATACCTCCAGAGCTCCATACCTCCAGAGCTCCATACCTCCAGAGCTCCATAGCACCAGAGCTCCATGGCTTCAGAGCTCCATAGCACCATAGCTCCATACCTCCAGAGCTCCAGGGCTCCATAGCTCCATACCTCCAGAGCTCCATACCTCCAGAGCTCCATACCTCCAGAGCTCCATAGCACCAGAGCTCCATGGCTTCAGAGCTCCATAGCACCATAGCTCCATACCTCCAGAGCTCCAGGGCTCCATAGCTCATTACCTCCAGAGCTCCATACCTCCAGAGCTCCATACCTCCAGAGCTCCAGAGCTCCATAGCACCAGAGCTCCATGGCTTCAGAGCTCCATAGCTCCATACCTCCAGAGCTCCAGGGCTCCATAGCTCCATACCTCCAGAGCTCCATACCTCCAGAGCTCCAGAGCTCCATAGCACCAGAGCTCCATGGCTTCAGAGCTCCATAGCACCATAGCTCCATACCTCCAGAGCTCCAGGGCTCCATAGCTCCATACCTCCAGAGCTCCATACCTCCAGAGCTCCATAGCTCCATAGCACCAGAGCTCCATAGCTCCATAGCACCAGAGCTCCATAGCACCAGAGCTCCATAGCACCAGAGCTCCATAGCTCCATAGCACCAGAGCTCCATAGCTCCATAGCACCAGAGCTCCATACTTCCAGAGCTCCATAGCTCCATAGCTCCATAGCACCAGAGCTCCATAGCTCCATAGCACCAGAGCTCCATAGCTCCATAGCACCAGAGCTCCATACTTCCATAGCTCCATAGCTCCATACCTCCAGAGCTCCATAGCTCCATAGCTCCATACCTCCAGAGCTCCATAGCTCCAGAGCTCCATAGCTCCATAGCTCCATAGCACCAGAGCTCCATAGCTCCATAGCACCAGAGCTCCATACTTCCATAGCTCCAGGGCTCCATAGCTCCAGGGCTCCATACCTCCAGAGCTCCATAGCTCCATACTTCCAGAGCTCCATAGCTCCATACTTCCATAGCTCCATACTTCCATACCTCCATAGCTCCATACTTCCATAGCACCAGAGCTCCATACTTCCATAGCACCAGAGCTCCATACCTCCAGAGCTCCAGAGCTCCAGCCTGGGTGGCTGGTGGCTCCATAGCTCCATACTTCCATAGCTCTAAGTCAGAGAGTTGGCGAAAATTGCACTAAGTGCGAAAGCCCATTCATTTACAACGGCGTGTCCACAAGGCGGCGACATTTCCCCGTTACCGGTGGCTGCGCGGCGGGTGAGTGACAGAGCTTATCCGAGCGGCTGGAACTCTTCGCCGGCGTGGTCGAGCGTGAGGCCTCGGCCCTTTGGCTGCCTGGTACCTAAAACACTTCCATTGATCCAGCCACGGAGGGTGCTGGCTGGTGGCTCCATACCTCCATAGCTCCATAGCACCAGAGCTCCATAGCTCCATAGCACCAGAGCTCCATGGCTTCAGAGCTCCATAGCACCATAGCTCCATACCTCCAGAGCTCCAGGGCTCCAAAGCTCCATACCTCCAGAGCTCCATACCTCCAGAGCTCCATACCTCCAGAGCTCCATAGCTCCATAGCACCAGAGCTCCATAGCTCCATAGCACCAGAGCTCCATAGCACCATAGCTCCAGAGCTCCATACTTCCAGAGCTCCATAGCTCCATAGCTCCATAGCACCAGAGCTCCATAGCTCCATAGCACCAGAGCTCCATAGCTCCATAGCACCAGAGCTCCATACTTCCATAGCTCCATAGCTCCATACCTCCAGAGCTCCATAGCTCCATACCTCCAGAGCTCCATAGCTCCAGAGCTCCATAGCTCCATAGCACCAGAGCTCCATAGCTCCATAGCACCAGAGCTCCATACTTCCATAGCTCCAGGGCTCCATAGCTCCAGGGCTCCATAGCTCCATACCTCCAGAGCTCCATAGCTCCATACCTCCAGAGCTCCATAGCTCCATACTTCCAGAGCTCCATAGCTCCATAGCACCAGAGCTCCATAGCTCCATAGCACCAGAGCTCCATAGCTCCATAGCACCAGAGCTCCATAGCTCCATAGCTCCAGGGCTCCATAGCTCCATAGCTCCAGGGCTCCATAGCTCCATAGCTCCAGGGCTCCATAGCTCCAGGGCTCCAGGGCTCCATAGCTCCATACCTCCAGAGCTCCATAGCTCCATACTTCCAGAGCTCCATAGCTCCATAGCTCCATACTTCCATAGCTCCATAGCTCCATACTTCCATAGCACCAGAGCTCCATACCTCCAGAGCTCCATAGCTCCAGCCTGGGTGGCTGGTGGCTCCATAGCTCCATACTTCCATAGCTCCAGTCAGAGAGTTGGCGAAAATTGCACTAAGTGCGAAAGCCCATTCATTTACAACGGCGTGTCCACAAAATGGCGACATTTCCCCGTTACCGGTGGCTGCGCGGCGGGTGAGTGACAGAGCTTATCCGAGCGGCTGGAACTCTGCGCCGGCGTGGTCGAGCGTGAGGCCTCGGCCCTTTGGCTGCCTGGTACCTAAAACACTTCCATTGATCCAGCCACGGAGGGTGCTGGCTGGTGGCTCCATACCTCCATAGCTCCATAGCACCAGAGCTCCATAGCTCCATAGCACCAGAGCTCCATGGCTTCAGAGCTCCATAGCACCATAGCTCCATACCTCCAGAGCTCCAGGGCTCCATAGCTCCATACCTCCAGAGCTCCATACCTCCAGAGCTCCATAGCACCAGAGCTCCATGGCTTCAGAGCTCCATAGCACCATAGCTCCATACCTCCAGAGCTCCAGGGCTCCATAGCTCCATACCTCCAGAGCTCCATACCTCCAGAGCTCCATACCTCCAGAGCTCCATAGCACCAGAGCTCCATGGCTTCAGAGCTCCATAGCACCATAGCTCCATACCTCCAGAGCTCCAGGGCTCCATAGCTCCATACCTCCAGAGCTCCATACCTCCAGAGCTCCATACCTCCAGAGCTCCAGAGCTCCATAGCACCAGAGCTCCATGGCTTCAGAGCTCCATAGCACCATAGCTCCATACCTCCAGAGCTCCAGGGCTCCATAGCTCCATACCTCCAGAGCTCCATACCTCCAGAGCTCCAGAGCTCCATAGCACCAGAGCTCCATGGCTTCAGAGCTCCATAGCACCATAGCTCCATACCTCCAGAGCTCCAGGGCTCCATAGCTCCATACCTCCAGAGCTCCATACCTCCAGAGCTCCATACCTCCAGAGCTCCATAGCTCCATAGCACCAGAGCTCCATAGCTCCATAGCACCAGAGCTCCATAGCACCAGAGCTCCATAGCACCAGAGCTCCATAGCTCCATAGCACCAGAGCTCCATAGCTCCATAGCACCAGAGCTCCATAGCTCCATAGCACCAGAGCTCCATACTTCCAGAGCTCCATAGCTCCATAGCTCCATAGCACCAGAGCTCCATAGCTCCATAGCACCAGAGCTCCATGGCTTCAGAGCTCCATAGCACCATAGCTCCATACCTCCAGAGCTCCAGGGCTCCATAGCTCCATACCTCCAGAGCTCCATACCTCCAGAGCTCCATACCTCCAGAGCTCCATAGCACCAGAGCTCCATAGCTCCATAGCACCAGAGCTCCATAGCACCAGAGCTCCATAGCACCAGAGCTCCATAGCTCCATAGCACCAGAGCTCCATAGCTCCATAGCACCAGAGCTCCATACTTCCAGAGCTCCATAGCTCCATAGCACCAGAGCTCCATAGCTCCATAGCACCAGAGCTCCATAGCTCCATAGCACCAGAGCTCCATACTTCCATAGCTCCATAGCTCCATACCTCCAGAGCTCCATAGCTCCATAGCTCCATACCTCCAGAGCTCCATAGCTCCAGAGCTCCATAGCTCCATAGCTCCATAGCACCAGAGCTCCATAGCTCCATAGCACCAGAGCTCCATACTTCCATAGCTCCAGGGCTCCAAGGCTCCAGGGCTCCATACCTCCAGAGCTCCATAGCTCCATACTTCCAGAGCTCCATAGCTCCATACTTCCATAGCTCCATACTTCCATACCTCCATAGCTCCATACTTCCATAGCACCAGAGCTCCATACTTCCATAGCACCAGAGCTCCATACCTCCAGAGCTCCAGAGCTCCAGCCTGGGTGGCTGGTGGCTCCATAGCTCCATACTTCCATAGCTCTAAGTCAGAGAGTTGGCGAAAATTGCACTAAGTGCGAAAGCCCATTCATTTACAACGGCGTGTCCACAAGGCGGCGACATTTCCCCGTTACCGGTGGCTGCGCGGCGGGTGAGTGACAGAGCTTATCCGAGCGGCTGGAACTCTGCGCCGGCGTGGTCGAGCGTGAGGCCTCGGCCCTTTGGCTGCCTGGTACCTAAAAAACTTCCATTGATCCAGCCACGGAGGGTGCTGGCTGGTGGCTCCATACCTCCATAGCTCCATAGCACCAGAGCTCCATAGCTCCATAGCACCAGAGCTCCATGGCTTCAGAGCTCCATAGCACCATAGCTCCATACCTCCAGAGCTCCAGGGCTCCATAGCTCCATACCTCCAGAGCTCCATACCTCCAGAGCTCCATACCTCCAGAGCTCCATAGCACCAGAGCTCCATGGCTTCAGAGCTCCATAGCACCATAGCTCCATACCTCCAGAGCTCCAGGGCTCCATAGCTCCATACCTCCAGAGCTCCATACCTCCAGAGCTCCATACCTCCAGAGCTCCAGAGCTCCATAGCACCAGAGCTCCATGGCTTCAGAGCTCCATAGCACCATAGCTCCATACCTCCAGAGCTCCAGGGCTCCATAGCTCCATACCTCCAGAGCTCCATACCTCCAGAGCTCCAGAGCTCCATAGCACCAGAGCTCCATGGCTTCAGAGCTCCATAGCACCATAGCTCCATACCTCCAGAGCTCCAGGGCTCCATAGCTCCATACCTCCAGAGCTCCATACCTCCAGAGCTCCAGAGCTCCATAGCACCAGAGCTCCATGGCTTCAGAGCTCCATAGCACCATAGCTCCATACCTCCAGAGCTCCAGGGCTCCAAAGCTCCATACCTCCAGAGCTCCATACCTCCAGAGCTCCATACCTCCAGAGCTCCATAGCTCCATAGCACCAGAGCTCCATAGCTCCATAGCACCAGAGCTCCATAGCACCAGAGCTCCATAGCACCAGAGCTCCATAGCTCCATAGCACCAGAGCTCCATACTTCCATAGCTCCATAGCTCCATACCTCCAGAGCTCCATAGCTCCATAGCTGCATACCTCCAGAGCTCCATAGCTCCAGAGCTCCATAGCTCCATAGCTCCATAGCACCAGAGCTCCATAGCTCCATAGCACCAGAGCTCCATACTTCCATAGCTCCAGGGCTCCATAGCTCCAGGGCTCCATACCTCCAGAGCTCCATAGCTCCATACTTCCAGAGCTCCATAGCTCCATACTTCCATAGCTCCATACTTCCATACCTCCATAGCTCCATACTTCCATAGCACCAGAGCTCCATACTTCCATAGCACCAGAGCTCCATACCTCCAGAGCTCCAGAGCTCCAGCCTGGGTGGCTGGTGGCTCCATAGCTCCATACTTCCATAGCTCTAAGTCAGAGAGTTGGCGAAAATTGCACTAAGTGCGAAAGCCCATTCATTTACAACGGCGTGTCCACAAGGCGGCGACATTTCCCCGTTACCGGTGGCTGCGCGGCGGGTGAGTGACAGAGCTTATCCGAGCGGCTGGAACTCTGCGCCGGCGTGGTCGAGTGTGAGGCCTCGGCCCTTTGGCTGCCTGGTACCTAAAACACTTCCATTGATCCAGCCACGGAGGGTGCTGGCTGGTGGCTCCATACCTCCATAGCTCCATAGCACCAGAGCTCCATAGCTCCATAGCACCAGAGCTCCATGGCTTCAGAGCTCCATAGCACCATAGCTCCATACCTCCAGAGCTCCAGGGCTCCATAGCTCCATACCTCCAGAGCTCCATACCTCCAGAGCTCCATACCTCCAGAGCTCCATAGCACCAGAGCTCCATGGCTTCAGAGCTCCATAGCACCATAGCTCCATACCTCCAGAGCTCCAGGGCTCCATAGCTCCATACCTCCAGAGCTCCATACCTCCAGAGCTCCATACCTCCAGAGCTCCATAGCACCAGAGCTCCATGGCTTCAGAGCTCCATAGCACCATAGCTCCATACCTCCAGAGCTCCAGGGCTCCATAGCTCCATACCTCCAGAGCTCCATACCTCCAGAGCTCCATACCTCCAGAGCTCCATAGCACCAGAGCTCCATGGCTTCAGAGCTCCATAGCACCATAGCTCCATACCTCCAGAGCTCCAGGGCTCCATAGCTCCATACCTCCAGAGCTCCATACCTCCAGAGCTCCATACCTCCAGAGCTCCAGAGCTCAATAGCACCAGAGCTCCATGGCTTCAGAGCTCCATAGCACCATAGCTCCATACCTCCAGAGCTCCAGGGCTCCATAGCTCCATACCTCCAGAGCTCCATACCTCCAGAGCTCCAGAGCTCCATAGCACCAGAGCTCCATGGCTTCAGAGCTCCATAGCACCATAGCTCCATACCTCCAGAGCTCCAGGGCTCCATAGCTCCATACCTCCAGAGCTCCATACCTCCAGAGCTCCAGAGCTCCATAGCACCAGAGCTCCATGGCTTCAGAGCTCCATAGCACCATAGCTCCATACCTCCAGAGCTCCAGGGCTCCAAAGCTCCATACCTCCAGAGCTCCATACCTCCAGAGCTCCATACCTCCAGAGCTCCATAGCTCCATAGCACCAGAGCTCCATAGCTCCATAGCACCAGAGCTCCATAGCACCAGAGCTCCATAGCTCCATAGCACCAGAGCTCCATAGCTCCATAGCACCAGAGCTCCATAGCTCCATAGCACCAGAGCTCCATACTTCCAGAGCTCCATAGCTCCATAGCTCCATAGCACCAGAGCTCCATAGCTCCATAGCACCAGAGCTCCATAGCTCCATAGCACCAGAGCTCCATACTTCCATAGCTCCATAGCTCCATACCTCCAGAGCTCCATAGCTCCATAGCTCCATACCTCCAGAGCTCCATAGCTCCAGAGCTCCATAGCTCCATAGCACCAGAGCTCCATAGCTCCATAGCACCAGAGCTCCATACTTCCATAGCTCCAGGGCTCCATAGCTCCAGGGCTCCATAGCTCCATACCTCCAGAGCTCCATAGCTCCATACTTCCAGAGCTCCATAGCTCCATAGCTCCATAGCACCAGAGCTCCATAGCTCCATAGCACCAGAGCTCCATAGCTCCATAGCACCAGAGCTCCATAGCTCCATAGCACCAGAGCTCCATAGCTCCATAGCTCCAGGGCTCCATAGCTCCATAGCTCCAGGGCTCCATAGCTCCATAGCTCCAGGGCTCCATAGCTCCATAGCTCCATACCTCCAGAGCTCCATACCTCCAGAGCTCCATACCTCCATAGCACCAGAGCTCCATAGCTCCAGGGCTCCAGGGCTCCATAGCTCCATACCTCCAGAGCTCCATAGCTCCATACTTCCAGAGCTCCATAGCTCCATAGCTCCATACTTCCATAGCTCCATAGCTCCATACTTCCATAGCACCTGAGCTCCATACCTCCAGAGCTCCATAGCTCCAGCCTGGGTGGCTGGTGGCTCCATAGCTCCATACTTCCATAGCTCTAAGTCAGAGAGTTGGCGAAAATTGCACTAAGTGCGAAAGCCCATTCATTTACAACGGCGTGTCCGCCAGGCGGCGACATTTCCCCGTTACCGGTGGCTGCGCGGCGGGTGAGTGACAGAGCTTATCCGAGCGGCTGGAACTCTGCGCCGGCGTGGTCGAGCGTGAGGCCTCGGCCCTTTGGCTGCCTGGTACCTAAATCACTTCCATTGATCCAGCCACGGAGGGTGCTGGCTGGTGGCTCCATACCTCCAGAGCTCCATAGCACCAGAGCTCCATAGCTCCATAGCACCAGAGCTCCATGGCTTCAGAGCTCCATAGCACCATAGCTCCATACCTCCAGAGCTCCAGGGCTCCATAGCTCCATACCTCCAGAGCTCCATACCTCCAGAGCTCCATACCTCCAGAGCTCCATAGCACCAGAGCTCCATAGCACCAGAGCTCCATGGCTTCAGAGCTCCATAGCACCATAGCTCCATACCTCCAGAGCTCCAGGGCTCCATAGCTCCATACCTCCAGAGCTCCATACCTCCAGAGCTCCATACCTCCAGAGCTCCATAGCACCAGAGCTCCATGGCTTCAGAGCTCCATAGCACCATAGCTCCATACCTCCAGAGCTCCAGGGCTCCATAGCTCCATACCTCCAGAGCTCCATACCTCCAGAGCTCCATACCTCCAGAGCTCCAGAGCTCCATAGCACCAGAGCTCCATACTTCCAGAGCTCCATAGCTCCATAGCTCCATAGCACCAGAGCTCCATAGCTCCATAGCACCAGAGCTCCATGGCTTCAGAGCTCCATAGCACCATAGCTCCATACCTCCAGAGCTCCAGGGCTCCATAGCTCCATACCTCCAGAGCTCCATACCTCCAGAGCTCCATACCTCCAGAGCTCCATAGCACCAGAGCTCCATAGCTCCATAGCACCAGAGCTCCATAGCACCAGAGCTCCATAGCTCCATAGCACCAGAGCTCCATAGCTCCATAGCACCAGAGCTCCATACTTCCAGAGCTCCATAGCTCCATAGCTCCATAGCACCAGAGCTCCATAGCTCCATAGCACCAGAGCTCCATAGCTCCATAGCACCAGAGCTCCATACTTCCATAGCTCCATAGCTCCATACCTCCAGAGCTCCATAGCTCCATAGCTCCATACCTCCAGAGCTCCATAGCTCCAGAGCTCCATAGCTCCATAGCTCCATAGCACCAGAGCTCCATAGCTCCATAGCACCAGAGCTCCATACTTCCATAGCTCCAGGGCTCCATAGCTCCAGGGCTCCATACCTCCAGAGCTCCATAGCTCCATACTTCCAGAGCTCCATAGCTCCATACTTCCATAGCTCCATACTTCCATACCTCCATAGCTCCATACTTCCATAGCACCAGAGCTCCATACTTCCATAGCACCAGAGCTCCATACCTCCAGAGCTCCAGAGCTCCAGCCTGGGTGGCTGGTGGCTCCATAGCTCCATACTTCCATAGCTCTAAGTCAGAGAGTTGGCGAAAATTGCACTAAGTGCGAAAGCCCATTCATTTACAACGGCGTGTCCACAAGGCGGCGACATTTCCCCGTTACCGGTGGCTGCGCGGCGGGTGAGTGACAGAGCTTATCCGAGCGGCTGGAACTCTGCGCCGGCGTGGTCGAGCGTGAGGCCTCGGCCCTTTGGCTGCCTGGTACCTAAAACACTTCCATTGATCCAGCCACGGAGGGTGCTGGCTGGTGGCTCCATACCTCCATAGCTCCATAGCACCAGAGCTCCATAGCTCCATAGCACCAGAGCTCCATGGCTTCAGAGCTCCATAGCACCATAGCTCCATACCTCCAGAGCTCCAGGGCTCCATAGCTCCATACCTCCAGAGCTCCATACCTCCAGAGCTCCATACCTCCAGAGCTCCATAGCACCAGAGCTCCATGGCTTCAGAGCTCCATAGCACCATAGCTCCATACCTCCAGAGCTCCAGGGCTCCATAGCTCCATACCTCCAGAGCTCCATACCTCCAGAGCTCCATACCTCCAGAGCTCCAGAGCTCCATAGCACCGGAGCTCCATGGCTTCAGAGCTCCATAGCACCATAGCTCCATACCTCCAGAGCTCCAGGGCTCCATAGCTCCATACCTCCAGAGCTCCATACCTCCAGAGCTCCAGAGCTCCATAGCACCAGAGCTCCATGGCTTCAGAGCTCCATAGCACCATAGCTCCATACCTCCAGAGCTCCAGGGCTCCATAGCTCCATACCTCCAGAGCTCCATACCTCCAGAGCTCCAGAGCTCCATAGCACCAGAGCTCCATGGCTTCAGAGCTCCATAGCACCATAGCTCCATACCTCCAGAGCTCCAGGGCTCCAAAGCTCCATACCTCCAGAGCTCCGTACCTCCAGAGCTCCATACCTCCAGAGCTCCATAGCTCCATAGCACCAGAGCTCCATAGCTCCATAGCACCAGAGCTCCATAGCACCAGAGCTCCATAGCACCAGAGCTCCATAGCTCCATAGCACCAGAGCTCCATAGCTCCATAGCACCAGAGCTCCATAGCTCCATAGCACCAGAGCTCCATACTTCCAGAGCTCCATAGCTCCATAGCTCCATAGCACCAGAGCTCCATAGCTCCATAGCACCAGAGCTCCATAGCTCCATAGCACCAGAGCTCCATACTTCCATAGCTCCATAGCTCCATACCTCCAGAGCTCCATAGCTCCATAGCTCCATACCTCCAGAGCTCCATAGCTCCAGAGCTCCATAGCTCCATAGCACCAGAGCTCCATAGCTCCATAGCACCAGAGCTCCATACTTCCATAGCTCTAGGGCTCCATAGCTCCAGGGCTCCATAGCTCCATACCTCCAGAGCTCCATAGCTCCATACTTCCAGAGCTCCATAGCTCCATAGCACCAGAGCTCCATAGCTCCATAGCACCAGAGCTCCATAGCTCCATAGCACCAGAGCTCCATAGCTCCATAGCACCAGAGCTCCATAGCTCCATAGCTCCAGGGCTCCATAGCTCCATAGCTCCAGGGCTCCATAGCTCCATAGCTCCAGGGCTCCATAGCTCCATAGCTCCATACCTCCAGAGCTCCATACCTCCAGAGCTCCATACCTCCATAGCACCAGAGCTCCATAGCTCCAGGGCTCCATAGCTCCATACCTCCAGAGCTCCATAGCTCCATACTTCCAGAGCTCCATAGCTCCATAGCTCCATACTTCCATAGCTCCATAGCTCCATACTTCCATAGCACCTGAGCTCCATACCTCCAGAGCTCCATAGCTCCAGCCTGGGTGGCTGGTGGCTCCATAGCTCCATACTTCCATAGCTCTAAGTCAGAGAGTTGGCGAAAATTGCACTAAGTGCGAAAGCCCATTCATTTACAACGGCGTGTCCGCCAGGCGGCGACATTTCCCCGTTACCGGTGGCTGCGCGGCGGGTGAGTGACAGAGCTTATCCGAGCGGCTGGAACTCTGCGCCGGCGTGGTCGAGCGTGAGGCCTCGGCCCTTTGGCTGCCTGGTACCTAAAACACTTCCATTGATCCAGCCACGGAGGGTGCTGGCTGGTGGCTCCATACCTCCATAGCTCCATAGCACCAGAGCTCCATAGCTCCATAGCACCAGAGCTCCATGGCTTCAGAGCTCCATAGCACCATAGCTCCATACCTCCAGAGCTCCAGGGCTCCATAGCTCCATACCTCCAGAGTTCCATACCTCCAGAGCTCCATACCTCCAGAGCTCCATAGCACCAGAGCTCCATGGCTTCAGAGCTCCATAGCACCATAGCTCCATACCTCCAGAGCTCCAGGGCTCCATAGCTCCATACCTCCAGAGCTCCATACCTCCAGAGCTCCATACCTCCAGAGCTCCATAGCACCAGAGCTCCATGGCTTCAGAGCTCCATAGCACCATAGCTCCATACCTCCAGAGCTCCAGGGCTCCATAGCTCCATACCTCCAGAGCTCCATACCTCCAGAGCTCCATACCTCCAGAGCTCCAGAGCTCCATAGCACCAGAGCTCCATGGCTTCAGAGCTCCATAGCTCCATACCTCCAGAGCTCCAGGGCTCCATAGCTCCATACCTCCAGAGCTCCATACCTCCAGAGCTCCAGAGCTCCATAGCACCAGAGCTCCATGGCTTCAGAGCTCCATAGCACCATAGCTCCATACCTCCAGAGCTCCAGGGCTCCATAGCTCCATACCTCCAGAGCTCCATACCTCCAGAGCTCCATACCTCCAGAGCTCCATAGCTCCATAGCACCAGAGCTCCAGAGCTCCATAGCACCAGAGCTCCATAGCACCAGAGCTCCATAGCACCAGAGCTCCATAGCTCCATAGCACCAGAGCTCCATAGCTCCATAGCACCAGAGCTCCATACTTCCAGAGCTCCATAGCTCCATAGCTCCATAGCACCAGAGCTCCATAGCTCCATAGCACCAGAGCTCCATAGCTCCATAGCACCAGAGCTCCATACTTCCATAGCTCCATAGCTCCATACCTCCAGAGCTCCATAGCTCCATAGCTCCATACCTCCAGAGCTCCATAGCTCCAGAGCTCCATAGCTCCATAGCTCCATAGCACCAGAGCTCCATAGCTCCATAGCACCAGAGCTCCATACTTCCATAGCTCCAGGGCTCCATAGCTCCAGGGCTCCATACCTCCAGAGCTCCATAGCTCCATACTTCCAGAGCTCCATAGCTCCATACTTCCATAGCTCCATACTTCCATACCTCCATAGCTCCATACTTCCATAGCACCAGAGCTCCATACTTCCATAGCACCAGAGCTCCATACCTCCAGAGCTCCAGAGCTCCAGCCTGGGTGGCTGGTGGCTCCATAGCTCCATACTTCCATAGCTCTAAGTCAGAGAGTTGGCGAAAATTGCACTAAGTGCGAAAGCCCATTCATTTACAACGGCGTGTCCACAAGGCGGCGACATTTCCCCGTTACCGGTGGCTGCGCGGCGGGTGAGTGACAGAGCTTATCCGAGCGGCTGGAACTCTGCGCCGGCGTGGTCGAGCGTGAGGCCTCGGCCCTTTGGCTGCCTGGTACCTAAAACACTTCCATTGATCCAGCCACGGAGGGTGCTGGCTGGTGGCTCCATACCTCCATAGCTCCATAGCACCAGAGCTCCATAGCTCCATAGCACCAGAGCTCCATGGCTTCAGAGCTCCATAGCACCATAGCTCCATACCTCCAGAGCTCCAGGGCTCCAAAGCTCCATACCTCCAGAGCTCCATACCTCCAGAGCTCCATACCTCCAGAGCTCCATAGCTCCATAGCACCAGAGCTCCATAGCTCCATAGCACCAGAGCTCCATAGCACCATAGCTCCATAGCACCAGAGCTCCATAGCTCCATAGCACCAGAGCTCCATAGCTCCATAGCACCAGAGCTCCATAGCTCCATAGCACCAGAGCTCCATACTTCCAGAGCTCCATAGCTCCATAGCTCCATAGCACCAGAGCTCCATAGCTCCATAGCACCAGAGCTCCATAGCTCCATAGCACCAGAGCTCCATACTTCCATAGCTCCATAGCTCCATACCTCCAGAGCTCCATAGCTCCATACCTCCAGAGCTCCATAGCTCCAGAGCTCCATAGCTCCATAGCACCAGAGCTCCATAGCTCCATAGCACCAGAGCTCCATACTTCCATAGCTCCAGGGCTCCATAGCTCCAGGGCTCCATAGCTCCATACCTCCAGAGCTCCATAGCTCCATACCTCCAGAGCTCCATAGCTCCATACTTCCAGAGCTCCATAGCTCCATAGCACTAGAGCTCCATAGCTCCATAGCACCAGAGCTCCATAGCTCCATAGCACCAGAGCTCCATAGCTCCATAGCACCAGAGCTCCATAGCTCCATAGCTCCAGGGCTCCATAGCTCCATAGCTCCAGGGCTCCATAGCTCCATAGCTCCAGGGCTCCATAGCTCCAGGGCTCCAGGGCTCCATAGCTCCATACCTCCAGAGCTCCATAGCTCCATACTTCCAGAGCTCCATAGCTCCATAGCTCCATACTTCCATAGCTCCATAGCTCCATACTTCCATAGCACCAGAGCTCCATACCTCCAGAGCTCCATAGCTCCAGCCTGGGTGGCTGGTGGCTCCATAGCTCCATACTTCCATAGCTCCAGTCAGAGAGTTGGCGAAAATTGCACTAAGTGCGAAAGCCCATTCATTTACAACGGCGTGTCCACAAGGCGGCGACATTTCCCCGTTACCGGTGGCTGCGCGGCGGGTGAGTGACAGAGCTTATCCGAGCGGCTGGAACTCTGCGCCGGCGTGGTCGAGCGTGAGGCCTCGGCCCTTTGGCTGCCTGGTACCTAAAACACTTCCATTGATCCAGCCACGGAGGGTGCTGGCTGGTGGCTCCATACCTCCATAGCTCCATAGCACCAGAGCTCCATAGCTCCATAGCACCAGAGCTCCATGGCTTCAGAGCTCCATAGCACCATAGCTCCATACCTCCAGAGCTCCAGGGCTCCATAGCTCCATACCTCCAGAGCTCCATACCTCCAGAGCTCCATACCTCCAGAGCTCCATAGCACCAGAGCTCCATGGCTTCAGAGCTCCATAGCACCATAGCTCCATACCTCCAGAGCTCCAGGGCTCCATAGCTCCATACCTCCAGAGCTCCATACCTCCAGAGCTCCATACCTCCAGAGCTCCATAGCACCAGAGCTCCATGGCTTCAGAGCTCCATAGCACCATAGCTCCATACCTCCAGAGCTCCAGGGCTCCATAGCTCCATACCTCCAGAGCTCCATACCTCCAGAGCTCCATACCTCCAGAGCTCCAGAGCTCCATAGCACCAGAGCTCCATGGCTTCAGAGCTCCATAGCACCATAGCTCCATACCTCCAGAGCTCCAGGGCTCCATAGCTCCATACCTCCAGAGCTCCATACCTCCAGAGCTCCAGAGCTCCATAGCACCAGAGCTCCATGGCTTCAGAGCTCCATAGCACCATAGCTCCATACCTCCAGAGCTCCAGGGCTCCATAGCTCCATACCTCCAGAGCTCCATACCTCCAGAGCTCCATACCTCCAGAGCTCCATAGCTCCATAGCACCAGAGCTCCATAGCTCCATAGCACCAGAGCTCCATAGCACCAGAGCTCCATAGCACCAGAGCTCCATAGCTCCATAGCACCAGAGCTCCATAGCTCCATAGCACCAGAGCTCCATAGCTCCATAGCACCAGAGCTCCATACTTCCAGAGCTCCATAGCTCCATAGCTCCATAGCACCAGAGCTCCATAGCTCCATAGCACCAGAGCTCCATGGCTTCAGAGCTCCATAGCACCATAGCTCCATACCTCCAGAGCTCCAGGGCTCCATAGCTCCATACCTCCAGAGCTCCATACCTCCAGAGCTCCATAGCACCAGAGCTCCATAGCTCCATAGCACCAGAGCTCCATAGCACCAGAGCTCCATAGCACCAGAGCTCCATAGCTCCATAGCACCAGAGCTCCATAGCTCCATATCACCAGAGCTCCATACTTCCAGAGCTCCATAGCTCCATAGCTCCATAGCACCAGAGCTCCATAGCTCCATAGCACCAGAGCTCCATAGCTCCATAGCACCAGAGCTCCATACTTCCATAGCTCCATAGCTCCATACCTCCAGAGCTCCATAGCTCCATAGCTCCATAGCTCCATACCTCCAGAGCTCCATAGCTCCAGAGCTCCATAGCTCCATAGCTCCATAGCACCAGAGCTCCATAGCTCCATAGCACCAGAGCTCCATACTTCCATAGCTCCAGGGCTCCATAGCTCCAGGGCTCCATACCTCCAGAGCTCCATAGCTCCATACTTCCAGAGCTCCATAGCTCCATACTTCCATAGCTCCATACTTCCATACCTCCATAGCTCCATACTTCCATAGCACCAGAGCTCCATACTTCCATAGCACCAGAGCTCCATACCTCCAGAGCTCCAGAGCTCCAGCCTGGGTGGCTGGTGGCTCCATAGCTCCATACTTCCATAGCTCTAAGTCAGAGAGTTGGCGAAAATTGCACTAAGTGCGAAAGCCCATTCATTTACAACGGCGTGTCCACAAGGCGGCGACATTTCCCCGTTACCGGTGGCTGCGCGGCGGGTGAGTGACAGAGCTTATCCGAGCGGCTGGAACTCTGCGCCGGCGTGGTCGAGCGTGAGGCCTCGGCCCTTTGGATGCCTGGTACCTAAAACACTTCCATTGATCCAGCCACGGAGGGTGCTGGCTGGTGGCTCCATACCTCCATAGCTCCATAGCACCAAAGCTCTATAGCTCCATAGCACCAGAGCTCCATGGCTTCAGAGCTCCATAGCACCATAGCTCCATACCTCCAGAGCTCCAGGGCTCCATAGCTCCATACCTCCAGAGCTCCATACCTCCAGAGCTCCATACCTCCAGAGCTCCATAGCACCAGAGCTCCATGGCTTCAGAGCTCCATAGCACCATAGCTCCATACCTCCAGAGCTCCAGGGCTCCATAGCTCCATACCTCCAGAGCTCCATACCTCCAGAGCTCCATACCTCCAGAGCTCCATAGCACCAGAGCTCCATGGCTTCAGAGCTCCATAGCACCATAGCTCCATACCTCCAGAGCTCCAGGGCTCCATAGCTCCATACCTCCAGAGCTCCATACCTCCAGAGCTCCATACCTCCAGAGCTCCATAGCACCAGAGCTCCATGGCTTCAGAGCTCCATAGCACCATAGCTCCATACCTCCAGAGCTCCAGGGCTCCATAGCTCCATACCTCCAGAGCTCCATACCTCCAGAGCTCCATACCTCCAGAGCTCCAGAGCTCCATAGCACCAGAGCTCCATGGCTTCAGAGCTCCATAGCACCATAGCTCCATACCTCAAGAGCTCCAGGGCTCCATAGCTCCATACCTCCAGAGCTCCATACCTCCAGAGCTCCAGAGCTCCATAGCACCAGAGCTCCATGGCTTCAGAGCTCCATAGCACCATAGCTCCATACCTCCAGAGCTCCAGGGCTCCATAGCTCCATACCTCCAGAGCTCCATACCTCCAGAGCTCCATACCTCCAGAGCTCCAGAGCTCCATAGCACCAGAGCTCCATGGCTTCAGAGCTCCATAGCACCATAGCTCCATACCTCAAGAGCTCCAGGGCTCCATAGCTCCATACCTCCAGAGCTCCATACCTCCAGAGCTCCAGAGCTCCATAGCACCAGAGCTCCATGGCTTCAGAGCTCCATAGCACCATAGCTCCATACCTCCAGAGCTCCAGGGCTCCATAGCTCCATACCTCCAGAGCTCCATACCTCCAGAGCTCCAGAGCTCCATACCTCCATAGCTCCATAGCTCCATACTTCCATAGCTCCATAGCTCCAGAGCTCCATAGCTCCATACTTCCATAGCTCCATAGCTCCATACTTCCATAGCTCCATAGCTCCATAGCTCCAGGCACGGAGGGTGCTGGAGCTCCACACTTCCATAGGCACGGAGGGTGCTGGAGCTCCACACTTCCATAGGCACGGAGGGTGCTGGAGCTCCACACTTCCATAGGCACGGAGGGTGCTGGAGCTCCACACTTCCATAGGCACGGAGGGTGCTGGAGCTCCACACTTCCATAGGCAGGGAGGGTGCTGGAGCTCCACACTTCCATAGGCACGGAGGGTGCTGGAGCTCCACACTTCCATAGGCACGGAGGGTGCTGGAGCTCCACACTTCCATAGGCAGGGAGGGTGCTGGAGCTCCACACTTCCATAGGCAGGGAGGGTGCTGGAGCTCCACACTTCCATAGGCAGGGAGGGTGCTGGAGCTCCACACTTCCATAGGCAGGGAGGGTGCTGGAGCTCCACACTTCCATAGGCAGGGAGGGTGCTGGAGCTCCACACTTCCATAGGCAGGGAGGGTGCTGGAGCTCCACACTTCCATAGGCAGGGAGGGTGCTGGAGCTCCACACTTCCATAGGCAGGGAGGGTGCTGGAGCTCCACACTTCCATAGGCAGGGAGGGTGCTGGAGCTCCACACTTCCATAGGCAGGGAGGGTGCTGGAGCTCCACACTTCCATAGGCAGGGAGGGTGCTGGAGCTCCACACTTCCATAGGCAGGGAGGGTGCTGGAGCTCCACACTTCCATAGGCAGGGAGGGTGCTGGAGCTCCACACTTCCATAGGCACGGAGGGTGCTGGAGCTCCACACTTCCATAGGCAGGGAGGGTGCTGGAGCTCCACACTTCCATAGGCAGGGAGGGTGCTGGAGCTCCACACTTCCATAGGCACGGAGGGTGCTGGAGCTCCACACTTCCATAGCTCCAGGCACGGAGGGTGCTGGCACATCCACACTTCCAGCCACGGAGCATGCTGGCACTTCCACCTTGCTTGCTAAGTCGGCGTGATCTTGCCCAAAAAGTCCATCCCGAGCTCCAGCTGGAAGTGTAAAAAGAACCGGGCTGGATAAAAAAAAGAACCGGGCTGGATAAAAAAAGAACCGGGCGACCCGTTAAAATTGCTTAGCCGAGGTCCTGGAAGCCTAACACGGCGTGATCTTGTGCAAAAAGCCGCTCCCGAGCTCCAGCTGGAAGTGTAAAAAGAACCGGGCTGGATAAAAAAAGAACCGGGCTGGATAAAAAAAAGAACCGGGCGGCCCGTTAAAATTGCTTAGCCGAGGTCCTGGAAGCCTAACACGGCGTGATCTTGTGCAAAAAGCCGCTCCCGAGCTCCAGCTGGAAGTGTAAAAAGAACCGGGCTGGATAAAAAAAAGAACCGGGCGGCCCGTTAAAATTGCTTAGCCGAGGTCCTGGAAGCCTAACACGGCGTGATCTTGTGCAAAAAGCCGCTCCCGAGCTCCAGCTGGAAGTGTAAAAAGAACCGGGCTGGATAAAAAAAAGAACCGGGCGGCCCGTTAAAATTGCTTAGCCGAGGTCCTGGAAGCCTAACACGGCGTGATCTTGTGCAAAAAGCCGCTCCCGAGCTCCAGCTGGAAGTGTAAAAAGAACCGGGCTGGATAAAAAAAAGAACCGGGCGGCCCGTTAAAATTGCTTAGCCGAGGTCCTGGAAGCCTAACCCGGCGTGATCTTGTGCAAATAGCCGCTGCCGAGCTCCAGCTGGAAGTGTGAAAAGAACCGGGCTGGATAAAAAAAAGAACCGGGCTGGATCAAAAAAGAACCGGGCGACCCGTTAAAATTGCTTAGCCGAGGTCCTGGAAGCCTAACACGGCGTGATCTTGTGCAAAAAGCCGCTCCCGAGCTCCAGCTGGAAGTGTAAAAAGAACCGGGCTGGATAAAAAAAGAACCGGGCTGGATAAAAAAAAGAACCGGGCGGCCCGTTAAAATTGCTTAGCCGAGGTCCTGGAAGCCTAACACGGCGTGATCTTGTGCAAAAAGCCGCTCCCGAGCTCCAGCTGGAAGTGTAAAAAGAACCGGGCTGGATAAAAAAAAGAACCGGGCGGCCCGTTAAAATTGCTTAGCCGAGGTCCTGGAAGCCTAACCCGGCGTGATCTTGTGCAAATAGCCGCTGCCGAGCTCCAGCTGGAAGTGTGAAAAGAACCGGGCTGGATAAAAAAAAGAACCGGGCTGGATCAAAAAAGAACCGGGCGACCCGTTAAAATTGCTTAGCCGAGGTCCTGGAAGCCTAACACGGCGTGATCTTGTGCAAAAAGCCGCTCCCGAGCTCCAGCTGGAAGTGTAAAAAGAACCGGGCTGGATAAAAAAAGAACCGGGCTGGATCAAAAAAAGAACCGGGCGACCCGTTAAAATTGCTTAGCCGAGGTCCTGGAAGCCTAACCCGGCGTGATCTTGTGCAAAAAGCCGCTCCCGAGCTCCAGCTGGAAGTGTAAAAAGAACCGGGCTGGATAAAAAAAAGAACCGGGCGGCCCGTTAAAATTGCTTAGCCGAGGTCCTGGAAGCCTAACCCGGCGTGATCTTGTGCAAAAAGCCGCTCCCGAGCTCCAGCTGGAAGTGTAAAAAGAACCGGGCTGGATAAAAAAAAAGAACCGGGCTGGATCAAAAAAGAACCGGGCGACCCGTTAAAATTGCTTAGCCGAGGTCCTGGAAGCCTAACCCGGCGTGATCTTGTGCAAATAGCCGCTGCCGAGCTCCAGCTGGAAGTGTGAAAAGAACCGGGCTGGATAAAAAAAAGAACCGGGCTGGATCAAAAAAGAACCGGGCGACCCGTTAAAATTGCTTAGCCGAGGTCCTGGAAGCCTAACACGGCGTGATCTTGTGCAAAAAGCCGCTCCCGAGCTCCAGCTGGAAGTGTAAAAAGAACCGGGCTGGATAAAAAAAGAACCGGGCTGGATCAAAAAAGAACCGGGCGACCCGTTAAAATTGCTTAGCCGAGGTCCTGGAAGCCTAACCCGGCGTGATCTTGTGCAAAAAGCCGCTCCCGAGCTCCAGCTGGAAGTGTAAAAAGAACCGGGCTGGATAAAAAAAAGAACCGGGCGGCCCGTTAAAATTGCTTAGCCGAGGTCCTGGAAGCCTAACCCGGCGTGATCTTGTGCAAAAAGCCGCTCCCGAGCTCCAGCTGGAAGTGTAAAAAGAACCGGGCTGGATAAAAAAAAGAACCGGGCTGGATCAAAAAAGAACCGGGCGACCCGTTAAAATTGCTTAGCCGAGGTCCTGGAAGCCTAACACGGCGTGATCTTGTGCAAAAAGCCGCTCCCGAGCTCCAGCTGGAAGTGTAAAAAGAACCGGGCTGGATAAAAAAAGAACCGGGCTGGATCAAAAAAGAACCGGGCGACCCGTTAAAATTGCTTAGCCGAGGTCCTGGAAGCCTAACACGGCGTGATCTTGTGCAAAAAGCCGCTCCCGAGCTCCAGCTGGAAGTGTAAAAAGAACCAGGCTGGATAAAAAAAAGAACCGGGCTGGATAAAAAAAAAGAACCGGGCGACCCGTTAAAATTGCTTAGCCGAGGTCCTGGAAGCCTAACCCGGCGTGATCTTGTGCAAAAAGCCGCTCCCGAGCTCCAGCTGGAAGTGTAAAAAGAACCAGGCTGGATAAAAAAAAGAACCGGGCTGGATCAAAAAAGAACCGGGCGGCCCGTTAAAATTGCTTAGCCGAGGTCCTGGAAGCCTAACACGGCGTGATCTTGTGCAAAAAGCCGCTCCCGAGCTCCAGCTGGAAGTGTAAAAAGAACCGGGCTGGATAAAAAAAGAACCGGGCTGGATCAAAAAAGAACCGGGCGACCCGTTAAAATTGCTTAGCCGAGGTCCTGGAAGCCTAACACGGCGTGATCTTGCCCGAAAGTCGGCCTCTATACTTCCATTTTAGGTACCAGGCGCTCATAGTGTGTTGGTCCCACTAGTCAGTGTACTGGTCCCACTCGCTAGTGTACTGGTCCCCCTAGTCAGTGTACTCATCCAGTTACCCCCCGTTTTCCAAAACACAATCGGCACGTATAAGGGGGGGACTCCTGAGAGAGATGAGGTATATGCCAGCGCAACACCAATCCGCTCCGCGCTGGTTCCCATGTCGGCTACGGATGAATAAAACCAGCCTGTCCCCCCTGGAGCTCACGAGACACGGAATTTTTTCTAAGTGCCAACGGCTCTTCCGAGCAAACGTGTCCGCTCCGGCTGGTTCCCCCGTCGGCCTCGAATGACGAAAAATGCCGGTCTCCGCCCGGAGCTCATGACAAACGAAAAATTTTCTAAGTGCCAACGGCACTTGCGAGCGAATGTGTCCGCTCGGCGCTGGTTCCCGGGTCGAACCCGGAAGACGAAAAACGCCGGTCTCCGCCCGGAGCTCATGACAAACGAAAAATTTTCTAAGTGCCAACGGCACTTGCGAGCGAATGTGTCCGCTCGGCGCTGGTTCCCGGGTCGAACCCGGAAGACGAAAAACGCCGGTCCTCGCCCGGAGCTCATGACAAACGAAAAATTTTCTAAGTGCCAACGGCACTTGCGAGCGAATGTGTCCGCTCGGCGCTGGTTCCCGGGTCGAACCCGGAAGACGAAAAACGCCGGTCTCCGCCCGGAGCTCATGACAAACGAAAAATTTTCCAAGTGCCAACGGCACTTGCGAGCGAATGTGTCCGCTCGGCGCTGGTTCCCGGGTCGAACCCGGAAGACGAAAAACGCCGGTCCTCGCCCGGAGCTCATGACAAACGAAAAATTTTCTAAGTGCCAACGGCACTTGCGAGCGAATGTGTCCGCTCGGCGCTGGTTCCCGGGTCGGACCCGGAAGACGAAAAACGCCGGTCTCCGCCCGGAGCTCATGACAAACAAAAAATTTTCTAAGTGCCAACGGCACTTGCGAGCGAATGTGTCCGCTCGGCGCTGGTTCCCGGGTCGAACCCGGAAGACGAAAAACGCCGGTCCTCGCCCGGAGCTCATGACAAACGAAAAATTTTCTAAGTGCCAACGGCACTTGCGAGCGAATGTGTCCGCTCGGCGCTGGTTCCCGGGTCGGACCCGGAAGACGAAAAACGCCGGTCCTCGCCTGGAGGTCCCAGCAAAATCGGCGAAAAAACGACTAAGTGTCAACTTTCGAAAAAACGGCTAAGTGTCGACTTTCGAAAAAACGGCTAAGTGTCAACTTTCGAAAAAACGGCTAAGTGTCAACTTTCGAAAAAACGACTAAGTGTCGCCTCTCTGAAAAAACGGCAGAGTGCCCACGGCTCTGCGGGGCTTGTGAGTCCGCCCCGCGCCGGTTCGGCGGTCGGCCTCAAAAAGCGAAAAATCAGCCTCTCTCCCTGGAGCTCACCAAAAATTTGTCGAAATTTTTCTAAGTTCTCCTCGAGGTACCAGGGGGTGAGGTACCCGGGCTAAGATGCAGTACCTTTTTTGGTCTTCAGGTGCGCCAGAGTACAATGAAATGGTCCCAGTAGTCAGTGTACTCATCGACTTTCCCCCCGTTTTCCAAAGCACCTCGTTTACGAGTATGGAGGAGATGGTGCTGGTCTCCCCACGGCGTCGGACACGCCGTCCTCGACAGCACAAGGTCGGATAGAAGACCTGGAAAGCGCCGTGGCACGCGCTGGAGGTGGGCACTGTGGCGAAAAAACGACTAAGTGTCAACTTTCGAAAAAACGACTAAGTGTCAACTTTCGAAAAAACGGCTAAGTGTCAACTTTCGAAAAAACGACTAAGTGTCACCTCTCTGAAAAAATGGCAAAGTGTCGCCTCTCTGAAAATTTTCTAAGTGCCCACGGCTCTGCGGGCTCGTGCATCCGAGCCGCGCCGGTTCTGCAACCGGCCTAGAATGACGAAAAATAACGGTCTCCTCCTGGAGCTCACAGCCAATTGTGGCGAAAAAGTGGCAAAGTGCCCACGGCTCTGCGGGCTCGTGCATCCGACCCGCGCCGGTTCTGCAGCCGGCCTCGAATGACGAAAAATGACGGTCTCCTCCTGGAGCTCACAGCCAACTTGGCAAAAAGTTTCTAAGTGCCCACGGCCCTGCCGAGCTTTGGCGTCCGCCCAGCGCCGGTTCCGCAGTCGGCCTCGAATGACGAAAAATAACGGTCTCCTCCTGGAGCTCACAGCCAACTTGGCAAAAAGTTTCTAAGTGCCCACGGCCCTGCCGAGCTTTGGCGTCCGCCGAGCGCCGGTTCCGCAGTCGGCCTCGAATGACGAAAAATAACGGTCTCCTCCTGGAGCTCACAGCCAACTTGGCAAAAAGTTTCTAAGTGCCCACGGCCCTGCCGAGCTTTGGCGTCCGCCCAGCGCCGGTTCCGCAGTCGGCCTCGAATGACGAAAAATAACGGTCTCCTCCTGGAGCTCACAGCCAACTTGGCAAAAAGTTTCTAAGTGCCCACGGCCCTGCCGAGCTTTGGCGTCCGCCCAGCGCCGGTTCCGCAGTCGGCCTCGAATGACGAAAAATAACGGTCTCCTCCTGGAGCTCACAGCCAACTTGGCAAAAAGTTTCTAAGTGCCCACGGCCCTGCCGAGCTTTGGCGTCCGCCCAGCGCCGGTTCCGCAGTCGGCCTCGAATGACGAAAAATAACGGTCTCCTCCTGGAGCTCACAGCCAACTTGGCAAAAAGTTTCTAAGTGCCCACGGCCCTGCCGAGCTTTGGCGTCCGCCCAGCGCCGGTTCCGCAGTCGGCCTCGAATGACGAAAAATAACGGTCTCCTCCTGGAGCTCACAGCCAACTTGGCAAAAAGTTTCTAAGTGCCCACGGCCCTGCCGAGCTTTGGCGTCCGCCCAGCGCCGGTTCCGCAGTCGGCCTCGAATGACGAAAAATAACGGTCTCCTCCTGGAGCTCACAGCCAACTTGGCAAAAAGTTTCTAAGTGCCCACGGCCCTGCCGAGCTTTGGCGTCCGCCCAGCGCCGGTTCCGCAGTCGGCCTCGAATGACGAAAAATAACGGTCTCCTCCTGGAGCTCACAGCCAACTTGGCAAAAAGTTTCTAAGTGCCCACGGCCCTGCCGAGCTTTGGCGTCCGCCCAGCGCCGGTTCCGCAGTCGGCCTCGAATGACGAAAAATAACGGTCTCCTCCTGGAGCTCACAGCCAACTTGGCAAAAAGTTTCTAAGTGTCACATCTCTGAAAAAACGGCTAAGTGTCGACTTTCGAAAAAACGGCAAAGTGTCACATCTCTGAAAAAACGGCTAAGTGTCGACTTTCGAAAAAACGGCTAAGTGTCAACTTTCGAAAAAACGGCTAAGTGTCGCCTCTCTGAAAAAACGGCAAAGTGTCAACTTTCGAAAAAACGACAGAGTGTCGCCTCTCTGAAAAAACGACTAAGTGTCGACTCTGAGAAAATGGCAAAGTGCCCACGGCTCTGCGGGCTCGTGCATCCGACCCGGGCCGGTTCCCCAGCCGGCCTGAAATAAGGCAAAACCAGCCTCTCCGCCTGGAGCTCAGAGCCAACTTGGCGAATATTTTCTAAGTGCCCACGGCTCTGCGTGGGTACGGCGTCTGCCCAGCGCCGGTTCCTGGGTCGAACCCCGAGGACGAGGAATGCCGGTCTCCGCCTGGAGGTCCCAGCTTAATCGGCGAAAATTTTCTAAGTGCCCACGGCTCTGCCGGGCTCGTGCATCCGACCCGCGCCGGTTCCCCAGCCGGCCTGAAATAAGGCAAAACCAGCCTCTCCCCCTGGAGCTCAGAGCCAATTGTGGCGAAAAAACGACTAAGTGTCAACTTTCGAAAAAACGACTAAGTGTCAACTTTCCAAAAAAACGGCTAAGTGTCGACTTTCGAAAAAACGGCTAAGTGTCAACTTTCGAAAAAACGACTAAGTGTCGCCTCCGAAAAAACGACTAAGTGTCGCCTCTCTGAAAAAACGACTAAGTGCCCACGGCTCTGCGGGGCTTGTGAGTCCGCCCCGCGCCGGTTCGGCGGTCGGCCTCAAAAAGCGAAAAATCAGCCTCTCTCCCTGGAGCTCACCAAAAATTTGTCGAAATTTTTCTAAGTTCTCCTCGAGGTACCAGGGGGTGAGGTACCCGGGCTAAGATGCAGTACCTTTTTTGGTCTTCAGGTGCGCCAGAGTACAATGAAATGGTCCCAGTAGTCAGTGTACTCATCGACTTTCCCCCCGTTTTCCAAAGCACCTCGTTTACGAGTATGGAGGAGATGGTGCTGGTCTCCCCACGGCGTCGGACACGCCGTCCTCGACAGCACAAGGTCGGATAGAAGACCTGAAAAGCGCCGTGGCACGCGCTGGAGGTGTCACTGTGGCGAAAAAGTGACTAAGTGTCAACTTTCGAAAAAACGGCTAAGTGTCAACTTTCGAAAAAACGGCTAAGTGTCAACTTTCGAAAAAACGACAAAGTGTCACCTCTCTGAAAAAACGGCAAAGTGTCAACTTTTGAAAAAAACGACTAAGTGTCAACTTTCGAAAAAACGACTAAGTGTCACCTCTCTGAAAAAATGGCAAAGTGTCAACTGCGAATGTGGTGGTGCATGGAAGGAAGTGGAGGACGGCCGCCTCCTTAAACACAGGCCGAAGAGGAGCGTCAGGGCCGGCTCCTTAAACACGGACCGAGTGTCGCCCTTAACACAGACCAAGCGGAGGACGGCCGCCTCCCTAAATACAGGCCGAACCGGAGCGCCAGGGCCAGGCTCCTTAAACACGGACCGAGTGTCGCCCTTAACACAGACCAAGCGGAGGACGGCCGCCTCCCTAAATACAGGCCGAACCGGAGCGCGAGGGCCGCTCCTTAAACACGGACCGAGTGTCGCCCTTAACACAGACCAAGGGGAGGACGGCCGCCTCCTTAAACACAGGCCGGAGAGGAGCGTCAGGGCCAGGCTCCTTAAACACGGACCGAGTGTCGCCCTTAACACAGACCAAGCGGAGGACGGCCGCCTCCCTAAATACAGGCCGAACCGGAGCGCGAGGGCCAGGCTCCTTAAACACGGACCGAGTGTCGCCCTTAACACAGACCAAGGGGAGGACGGCCGCCTCCTTAAACACAGGCCGGAGAGGAGCGTCAGGGCCAGGCTCCTTAAACACGGACCGAGTGTCGCCCTTAACACAGACCAAGCGGAGGACGGCCGCCTCCCTAAATACAGGCCGAACCGGAGCGCGAGGGCCAGGCTCCTTAAACACGGACCGAGTGTCGCCCTTAACACAGACCAAGGGGAGGACGGCCGCCTCCTTAAACACAGGCCGAACCGGAGCGCGAGTGTTGCTCCTTAAACACGGACCGAGTGGAGGACGGCCGCCTCCTTAAACACAGGCCGAACAAAATGACACAAAGTGTCAACTGCGAATGTTGTCCATCCAAGGAAGGAGCGTGATGCCCGGCCGGCTCCTTAAACACAGGCCGAGAGTCGCCCCGGACGGTCCGCCTCGCGGCGCCCGTCTGCTCGGATAAAATGACACAAAGTGTCAACTGCGAATGTTGTCCATCCAAGGAAGGAGCGTGATGCCCGGCCGGCTCCTTAAACACAGGCCGAGAGTCGCCCCGGACGGTCCGCCTCGCGGCGCCCGCCCGCTCGGATAAAATGACACAAAGTGTCAACTACGAATGTTGTCCATCCAAGGAAGGAGCGTGATGCCCGGCCGGCTCCTTAAACACAGGCCGAGAGTCGCCCCGGACGGTCCGCCTCGCGGCGCCCGTCTGCTCGGATAAAATGACACAAAGTGTCAACTGCGAATGTTGTCCATCCAAGGAAGGAGCGTGATGCCCGGCCGGCTCCTTAAACACAGGCCGAGAGTCGCCCCGGACGGTCCGCCTCGCGGCGCCCGCCCGCTCGGATAAAATGACACAAAGTGTCAACTGCGAATGTTGTCCATCCAAGGAAGGAGCGTGATGCCCGGCCGGCTCCTTAAACAAAGGCCGAGAGTCGCCCCGGACGGTCCGCCTCGCGGCGCCCGCCCGCTCGGAAAAAATGACACAAAGTGTCAACTACGAATGTTGTCCATCCAAGGAAGGAGCGTGATGCCCGGCCGGCTCCTTAAACACAGGCCGAGAGTCGCCCCGGACGGTCCGCCTCGCGGCGCCCGTCTGCTCGGATAAAATGACACAAAGTGTCAACTGCGAATGTTGTCCATCCAAGGAAGGAGCGTGATGCCCGGCCGGCTCCTTAAACACAGGCCGAGAGTCGCCCCGGACGGTCCGCCTCGCGGCGCCCGCCCGCTCGGATAAAATGACACAAAGTGTCAACTACGAATGTTGTCCATCCAAGGAAGGAGCGTGATGCCCGGCCGGCTCCTTAAACACAGGCCGAGAGTCGCCCCGGACGGTCCGCCTCGCGGCGCCCGTCCGCTCGGATAAAATGACACAAAGTGTCAACTGCGAATGTTGTCCATCCAAGGAAGGAGCGTGATGCCCGGCCGGCTCCTTAAACACAGGCCGAGAGTCGCCCCGGACGGTCCGCCTCGCGGCGCCCGCCCGCTCGGATAAAATGACACAAAGTGTCAACTACGAATGTTGTCCATCCAAGGAAGGAGCGTGATGCCCGGCCGGCTCCTTAAACACAGGCCGAGAGTCGCCCCGGACGGTCCGCCTCGCGGCGCCCGTCCGCTCGGATAAAATGACACAAAGTGTCAACTGCGAATGTTGTCCATCCAAGGAAGGAGCGTGATGCCCGGCCGGCTCCTTAAACACAGGCCGAGAGTCGCCCCGGACGGTCCGCCTCGCGGCGCCCGCCCGCTCGGATAAAATGACACAAAGTGTCAACTATGAATGTTGTCCATCCAAGGAGGGAGCGTGAGGCCCGGCCGGCTCCGAAAACACAGGCCGAGAGTCGCCCCGGACGGTCCGCCTCGCGGCGCCCGTCTGCTCGGATAAAATGACACAAAGTGTCAACTGCGAATGTTGTCCATCCAAGGAAGGAGCGTGATGCCCGACCGGCTCCTTAAACACAGGCCGAGAGTCGCCCCGGACGGTCCGCCTCGCGGCGCCCGCCCGCTCGGATAAAATGACACAAAGTGTCAACTACGAATGTTGTCCATCCAAGGAGGGAGCGTGAGGCCCGGCCGGCTCCTTAAACAAAGGCCGAGAGTCGCCCCGGACGGTCCGCCTCTCGAGGCGCCCGCCCGCTCGGATAAAATGAAACAAAGTGTCAACTACGAATGTTGGCGCTCCCCGCGCCGCCCCGCAGGCCCCGGCGCGACCGTACTGCGGCGAGACCGAGACGACCCGGAAAAAGCATCCATCCCACCTAGCCACGATCCACGGAGGCCGAGCGAGCGGCTGAGTGTCGGGCGCCGCGCGTGCGAGCGTCCGCCGGCCGCGCCGGTCCTTCTGCGAATGACGTTTCTCAAACCCTCCGGCTTGATAGCGGCGGCACCACGGGAAGCCGTCCACACACACCGTCCGACCTCTATCCGAAAAGCCTTCCCGACCAACCGCGGTCGCGGGGGCGTCTGTCGCTCCGCATCGGGGGGGCGTATGGCTTCCGCGCTACGCGCTGCGGGCTCGGGGGGGCCGCAACGGCTGAGTCTGACTCGGCCGGGGCGCAGCTTCCCTCCCGGCAGTCAGCAATAGTGCCGATCGCGCCTGCCACCAGCCCCCTCCCCGACGGGTTCGTCGGCGCCGGCTGGCCACCGTCCGCCTTCGTTCCCCGAGGGTTCCCAACCAGCGCCGATCCAACTCCGCATCCTGGCCGCACGCAGTGCGTGCCTCGCGCGGGTAAGTCGCCGGCGCAGCGCCGCAGCTCCCGACCCCCGCGTACGGGAATAGTTGAGGGCCTCAGCGGGCCGCACCGACCGAGTCCGACTCGGGCCGGGGCGCAGATTCCCGCCTGGGTGACCGAACGTTCTCTGCTCGGGCCGGAGGGCCGACGCCCGTCCCCCCCCGTCGTCCCCCACGGACCGCCTCCGAGGCCACTTCGCACGGCTCATCCTCGGCCCCCTACCAATGCTTAATCGATGGGGCCGCCCGGCCGGATTCGCGCCCCCCTGTCCACCGCCAGTCTCCCCAGACTAACCCGAGTTACCGCCCAGCTCGCCTAACCTTGCACTCGCTCTGCCAAACGGTCGTGTAGTCGGCGGGCCGTCCTACGGGTCGCCCTCCGGCCCCAAACGCGCGGCGGGATAGCGGCAAGGCGGCGGCGGCGGCCAGCGGCGTCGGGGCGCTCGCACCGGAGAAGAGGCGTCTTACGAGGCCGGGCGCAGCTCCCTCTCGTTTACTTGCTGAGTAGCGGCGCTCGAAGGTTCCGCGGCGAGCGCGGCTCAACCCACCGAACGTCCCCCTGCAGCGGGCTCCATCGAAGGGCCGTCCCGCCGGATTCGCACCACCCTGTCCACCGCAAAGTCGTCCAACCGACTGCACGAGTTACCGCCCGGTTCGCCTAACCTTGCATCGCCCCGCCAAACGAGCGAGTTGCCGGCCGTCCTACGGGTCGCGCACCGGCCCCACACGTGCGGAGGGCTAGCGGCAAGGCGGCGGCGGCGGTCAGCGGCGTCGGGGTCAAACTCAGCACCGGACAGGGGGTGTCTTACGAGGCCGGGCGCAGCTCCTCTCGTTTAGGGGTCCGCGAGGGTCGCGTTCGAGGTTCCGCGTCCTCGGCTTCGGCTGCGCCGGGTCCAGCCCGATCCATCTCACCCCGCGGCAGCCTCAGACCACCTAGAGCCCCCGCGAACCGCGGCCGGCGTCCGGAAAACAGTCGCGCGAGCCCCCGCTCCGGCGGGCCGGCGAGCGAGAGGCGCTACCCAGCCACCCTCTCTCCTACCTGGTTGATCCTGCCAGTAGCATATGCTTGTCTCAAAGATTAAGCCATGCAAGTCTAAGTGCACACGGCCCGTACAGCGAAACTGCGAATGGCTCATTAAATCAGTTATGGTTCCTTTGATCGCTCCTCAGTTACTTGGATAACTGTGGCAATTCTAGAGCTAATACATGCAAACGGGCGCCGACCTCCGGGGACGCGCGCATTTATCAGACCCAAAACCCACGCGGTGCCCGGGCGCGCGGGCCCAGGGGTCGCGCCGGCGTTCACGCGCCGCGCCGCGGCCCTCCGCGCGTCCGGCCCGGCCTCCCTTGGTGATCCTCGATAACTTCCAGCCGATCGCCGGCCCTCCGCGGCGGCGACGTCTCATTCGAATGTCTGCCCTATCACCTCCGACAGGGAGGCAGCCTATCAGGTCTAAATGACTTGCATACGACCTGATTCTGGGTCAGGGTCTCGTAAGTAGCAGAGCAGCTACATCGCTGCGATCTATTGAGAGTCAGCCCTCGATCCAACCTTTTGTCGGCCGGTGTCACCTCCGGGGGCCGGTCGGCATCCCCCCTCCGGGGTGGGCCGCTACCAGGGGCGTCATCGGACTTTGAAGAAATTACGCCGCGGCGGAAGACAGCGGGCGCGCCCGGGGATGAGGCAGCATCCCTGGGCCGCGGAGGGGAGGAGGCAGCCTCCCCGGGGCGGAACTTAGTCTCCGTAGAATGACGGCGGGCGTGCGTAAAGGGCGCGTCCGGGGATGAGGCAGCATCCCCGGGCCGCGGAGGGGAGGAGGCAGCCTCCCCGGGGCGGAACTTAGTCTCCGTAGAATGACGGCGGGCGTGCGTAAAGGGCGCGCCCGGGGATAGCCCATTCATTTACAACGGCGTGTCCGCCAGGCGGCGACATTTCCCCGTTACCGGTGGCTGCGCGGCGGGTGAGTGACAGAGCTTATCCGAGCGGCTGGAACTCTGCGCCGGCGTGGTCGAGCGTGAGGCCTCGGCCCTTTGGCTGCCTGGTACCTAAACACTTCCATTGATCCAGCCACGGAGGGTGCTGGCTGGTGGCTCCATACCTCCAGAGCTCCATACTTCCATAGCTGCAGAGCTCCATAGCTCCATACCTCCATACCTCCAGAGCTCCATACTTCCATAGCTCTATACTTCCATAGCTCCATAGCACCAGAGCTCCATACCTCCAGAGCTCCATAGCACCAGAGCTCCATAGCTCCATAGCACCAGAGCTCCATAGCTCCATAGCACCAGAGCTCCATACCTCCAGAGCTCCAGAGCTCCATAGCACCAGAGCTCCATAGCTCCATAGCACCAGAGCTCCATAGCTCCATAGCACCAGAGCTCCATAGCTCCATAGCTCCATAGCACCAGAGCTCCATAGCTCCATAGCACCAGAGCTCCATAGCTCCATAGCACCAGAGCTCCATACTTCCATAGCTCCAGGGCTCCATAGCTCCAGGGCTCCATAGCTCCATACCTCCATAGCTCCATAGCTCCATACTTCCAGAGCTCCATAGCTCCATACTTCCATAGCTCCATAGCTCCATACTTCCATAGCACCAGAGCTCCATACTTCCATAGCACCAGAGCTCCATACCTCCAGAGCTCCAGAGCTCCAGCCTGGGTGGCTGGTGGCTCCATAGCTCCATACTTCCATAGCTCTAAGTCAGAGAGTTGGCGAAAATTGCATTAAGTGCGAAAGCCCATTCATTTACAACGGCGTGTCCACAAGGCGGCGACATTTCCCCGTTACCGGTGGCTGCGCGGCGGGTGAGTGACAGAGCTTATCCGAGCGGCTGGAACTCTGCGCCGGCGTGGTCGAGCGTGAGGCCTCGGCCCTTTGGCTGCCTGGTACCTAAAACACTTCCATTGATCCAGCCACGGAGGGTGCTGGCTGGTGGCTCCATACCTCCATAGCTCCATAGCACCAGAGCTCCATAGCTCCATAGCACCAGAGCTCCATGGCTTCAGAGCTCCATAGCACCATAGCTCCATACCTCCAGAGCTCCAGGGCTCCATAGCTCCATACCTCCAGAGCTCCATACCTCCAGAGCTCCATACCTCCAGAGCTCCATAGCACCAGAGCTCCATGGCTTCAGAGCTCCATAGCACCATAGCTCCATACCTCCAGAGCTCCAGGGCTCCATAGCTCCATACCTCCAGAGCTCCATACCTCCAGAGCTCCATACCTCCAGAGCTCCATAGCACCAGAGCTCCATGGCTTCAGAGCTCCATAGCACCATAGCTCCATACCTCCAGAGCTCCAGGGCTCCATAGCTCCATACCTCCAGAGCTCCATACCTCCATACCTCCATACCTCCAGAGCTCCATAGCACCAGAGCTCCATGGCTTCAGAGCTCCATAGCACCATAGCTCCATACCTCCAGAGCTCCAGGGCTCCATAGCTCCATACCTCCAGAGCTCCATACCTCCAGAGCTCCATACCTCCAGAGCTCCAGAGCTCCATAGCACCAGAGCTCCATGGCTTCAGAGCTCCATAGCACCATAGCTCCATACCTCCAGAGCTCCAGGGCTCCATAGCTCCATACCTCCAGAGCTCCATACCTCCAGAGCTGCAGAGCTCCATAGCACCAGAGCTCCATGGCTTCAGAGCTCCATAGCACCATAGCTCCATACCTCCAGAGCTCCAGGGCTCCATAGCTCCATACCTCCAGAGCTCCATACCTCCAGAGCTCCAGAGCTCCATAGCACCAGAGCTCCATGGCTTCAGAGCTCCATAGCACCATAGCTCCATACCTCCAGAGCTCCAGGGCTCCAAAGCTCCATACCTCCAGAGCTCCATACCTCCAGAGCTCCATACCTCCAGAGCTCCATAGCTCCATAGCACCAGAGCTCCATAGCTCCATAGCACCAGAGCTCCATAGCACCAGAGCTCCATAGCACCAGAGCTCCATAGCTCCATAGCACCAGAGCTCCATAGCTCCATAGCACCAGAGCTCCATAGCTCCATAGCACCAGAGCTCCATACTTCCAGAGCTCCATAGCTCCATAGCACCAGAGCTCCATAGCTCCATAGCACCAGAGCTCCATAGCTCCATAGCACCAGAGCTCCATACTTCCATAGCTCCATAGCTCCATACCTCCAGAGCTCCATAGCTCCATAGCTCCATACCTCCAGAGCTCCATAGCTCCAGAGCTCCATAGCTCCATAGCACCAGAGCTCCATAGCTCCATAGCACCAGAGCTCCATACTTCCATAGCTCCAGGGCTCCATAGCTCCAGGGCTCCATAGCTCCATACCTCCAGAGCTCCATAGCTCCATACTTACAGAGCTCCATAGCTCCATAGCACCAGAGCTCCATAGCTCCATAGCACCAGAGCTCCATAGCTCCATAGCACCAGAGCTCCATAGCTCCATAGCACCAGAGCTCCATAGTTCCATAGCTCCAGGGCTCCATAGCTCCAGGGCTCCATAGCTCCATAGCTCCAGGGCTCCATAGCTCCATACCTCCAGAGCTCCATACCTCCAGAGCTCCATACCTCCATAGCACCAGAGCTCCATAGCTCCAGGGCTCCATAGCTCCATACCTCCAGAGCTCCATAGCTCCATACTTCCAGAGCTCCATAGCTCCATAGCTCCATACTTCCATAGCTCCATAGCTCCATACTTCCATAGCACCTGAGCTCCATACCTCCAGAGCTCCATAGCTCCAGCCTGGGTGGCTGGTGGCTCCATAGCTCCATACTTCCATAGCTCTAAGTCAGAGAGTTGGCGAAAATTGCACTAAGTGCGAAAGCCCATTCATTTACAACGGCGTGTCCGCCAGGCGGCGACATTTCCCCGTTACCGGTGGCTGCGCGGCGGGTGAGTGACAGAGCTTATCCGAGCGGCTGGAACTCTGCGCCGGCGTGGTCGAGCGTGAGGCCTCGGCCCTTTGGCTGCCTGGTACCTAAAACACTTCCATTGATCCAGCCACGGAGGGTGCTGGCTGGTGGCTCCATACTTCCATAGCTCCATAGCACCAGAGCTCCATAGCTCCATAGCACCAGAGCTCCATGGCTTCAGAGCTCCATAGCACCATAGCTCCATACCTCCAGAGCTCCAGGGCTCCATAGCTCCATACCTCCAGAGCTCCATACCTCCAGAGCTCCATACCTCCAGAGCTCCATAGCACCAGAGCTCCATGGCTTTAGAGCTCCATAGCACCATAGCTCCATACCTCCAGAGCTCCAGGGCTCCATAGCTCCATACCTCCAGAGCTCCATACCTCCAGAGCTCCATACCTCCAGAGCTCCATAGCACCAGAGCTCCATGGCTTCAGAGCTCCATAGCACCATAGCTCCATACCTCCAGAGCTCCAGGGCTCCATAGCTCCATACCTCCAGAGCTCCATACCTCCAGAGCTCCATACCTCCAGAGCTCCAGAGCTCCATAGCACCAGAGCTCCATGGCTTCAGAGCTCCATAGCACCATAGCTCCATACCTCCAGAGCTCCAGGGCTCCATAGCTCCATACCTCCAGAGCTCCATACCTCCAGAGCTCCAGAGCTCCATAGCACCAGAGCTCCATGGCTTCAGAGCTCCATAGCACCATAGCTCCATACCTCCAGAGCTCCAGGGCTCCATAGCTCCATACCTCCAGAGCTCCATACCTCCAGAGCTCCATACCTCCAGAGCTCCATAGCTCCATAGCACCAGAGCTCCATAGCTCCATAGCACCAGAGCTCCATAGCACCAGAGCTCCATAGCACCAGAGCTCCATAGCACCAGAGCTCCATAGCTCCATAGCACCAGAGCTCCATAGCTCCATAGCACCAGAGCTCCATAGCTCCATAGCACCAGAGCTCCATACTTCCAGAGCTCCATAGCTCCATAGCTCCATAGCACCAGAGCTCCATAGCTCCATAGCACCAGAGCTCCATGGCTTCAGAGCTCCATAGCACCATAGCTCCATACCTCCAGAGCTCCAGGGCTCCATAGCTCCATACCTCCAGAGCTCCATACCTCCAGAGCTCCATACCTCCAGAGCTCCATAGCACCAGAGCTCCATAGCTCCATAGCACCAGAGCTCCATAGCACCAGAGCTCCATAGCACCAGAGCTCCATAGCTCCATAGCACCAGAGCTCCATAGCTCCATAGCACCAGAGCTCCATACTTCCAGAGCTCCATAGCTCCATAGCACCAGAGCTCCATAGCTCCATAGCACCAGAGCTCCATAGCTCCATAGCACCAGAGCTCCATACTTCCATAGCTCCATAGCTCCATACCTCCAGAGCTCCATAGCTCCATAGCTCCATACCTCCAGAGCTCCATAGCTCCAGAGCTCCATAGCTCCATAGCTCCATAGCACCAGAGCTCCATAGCTCCATAGCACCAGAGCTCCATACTTCCATAGCTCCAGGGCTCCATAGCTCCAGGGCTCCATACCTCCAGAGCTCCATAGCTCCATACTTCCAGAGCTCCATAGCTCCATACTTCCATAGCTCCATACTTCCATACCTCCATAGCTCCATACTTCCATAGCACCAGAGCTCCATACTTCCATAGCACCAGAGCTCCATACCTCCAGAGCTCCAGAGCTCCAGCCTGGGTGGCTGGTGGCTCCATAGCTCCATACTTCCATAGCTCTAAGTCAGAGAGTTGGCGAAAATTGCACTAAGTGCGAAAGCCCATTCATTTACAACGGCGTGTCCACAAGGCGGCGACATTTCCCCGTTACCGGTGGCTGCGCGGCGGGTGAGTGACAGAGCTTATCCGAGCGGCTGGAACTCTGCGCCGGCGTGGTCGAGCGTGAGGCCTCGGCCCTTTGGCTGCCTGGTACCTAAAACACTTCCATTGATCCAGCCACGGAGGGTGCTGGCTGGTGGCTCCATACCTCCATAGCTCCATAGCACCAGAGCTCCATAGCTCCATAGCACCAGAGCTCCATGGCTTCAGAGCTCCATAGCACCATAGCTCCATACCTCCAGAGCTCCAGGGCTCCATAGCTACATACCTCCAGAGTTCCATACCTCCAGAGCTCCATAGCACCAGAGCTCCATGGCTTCAGAGCTCCATAGCACCATAGCTCCATACCTCCAGAGCTCCAGGGCTCCATAGCTCCATACCTCCAGAGCTCCATACCTCCAGAGCTCCATACCTCCAGAGCTCCATAGCACCAGAGCTCCATGGCTTCAGAGCTCCATAGCACCATAGCTCCATACCTCCAGAGCTCCAGGGCTCCATAGCTCCATACCTCCAGAGCTCCATACCTCCAGAGCTCCATACCTCCAGAGCTCCATAGCACCAGAGCTCCATGGCTTCAGAGCTCCATAGCACCATAGCTCCATACCTCCAGAGCTCCAGGGCTCCATAGCTCCATACCTCCAGAGCTCCATACCTCCAGAGCTCCATACCTCCAGAGCTCCAGAGCTCCATAGCACCAGAGCTCCATGGCTTCAGAGCTCCATAGCACCATAGCTCCATACCTCCAGAGCTCCAGGGCTCCATAGCTCCATACCTCCAGAGCTCCATACCTCCAGAGCTCCAGAGCTCCATAGCACCAGAGCTCCATGGCTTCAGAGCTCCATAGCACCATAGCTCCATACCTCCAGAGCTCCAGGGCTCCATAGCTCCATACCTCCAGAGCTCCATACCTCCAGAGCTCCAGAGCTCCATAGCACCAGAGCTCCATGGCTTCAGAGCTCCATAGCACCATAGCTCCATACCTCCAGAGCTCCAGGGCTCCAAAGCTCCATACCTCCAGAGCTCCATACCTCCAGAGCTCCATACCTCCAGAGCTCCATAGCTCCATAGCACCAGAGCTCCATAGCTCCATAGCACCAGAGCTCCATAGCACCAGAGCTCCATAGCACCAGAGCTCCATAGCTCCATAGCACCAGAGCTCCATAGCTCCATAGCACCAGAGCTCCATAGCTCCATAGCACCAGAGCTCCATACTTCCAGAGCTCCATAGCTCCATAGCACCAGAGCTCCATAGCTCCATAGCACCAGAGCTCCATAGCTCCATAGCACCAGAGCTCCATACTTCCATAGCTCCATACCTCCAGAGCTCCATAGCTCCATAGCTCCATACCTCCAGAGCTCCATAGCTCCAGAGCTCCATAGCTCCATAGCACCAGAGCTCCATAGCTCCATAGCACCAGAGCTCCATACTTCCATAGCTCCAGGGCTCCATAGCTCCAGGGCTCCATAGCTCCATACCTCCAGAGCTCCATAGCTCCATACTTCCAGAGCTCCATAGCTCCATAGCACCAGAGCTCCATAGCTCCATAGCACCAGAGCTCCATAGCTCCATAGCACCAGAGCTCCATAGCTCCATAGCACCAGAGCTCCATAGCTCCATAGCTCCAGGGCTCCATAGCTCCATAGCTCCAGGGCTCCATAGCTCCATAGCTCCAGGGCTCCATAGCTCCATAGCTCCATACCTCCAGAGCTCCATACCTCCAGAGCTCCATACCTCCATAGCACCAGAGCTCCATAGCTCCAGGGCTCCAGGGCTCCATAGCTCCATACCTCCAGAGCTCCATAGCTCCATACTTCCAGAGCTCCATAGCTCCATAGCTCCATACTTCCAGAGCTCCATAGCTCCATACTTCCATAGCACCTGAGCTCCATACCTCCAGAGCTCCATAGCTCCAGCCTGGGTGGCTGGTGGCTCCATAGCTCCATACTTCCATAGCTCTAAGTCAGAGAGTTGGCGAAAATTGCACTAAGTGCGAAAGCCCATTCATTTACAACGGCGTGTCCGCCAGGCGGCTACATTTCCCCGTTACCGGTGGCTGCGCGGCGGGTGAGTGACAGAGCTTATCCGAGCGGCTGGAACTCTGCGCCGGCGTGGTCGAGCGTGAGGCCTCGGCCCTTTGGCTGCCTGGTACCTAAAACACTTCCATTGATCCAGCCACGGAGGGTGCTGGCTGGTGGCTCCATACCTCCATAGCTCCATAGCACCAGAGCTCCATAGCTCCATAGCACCAGAGCTCCATGGCTTCAGAGCTCCATAGCACCATAGCTCCATACCTCCAGAGCTCCAGGGCTCCATAGCTCCATACCTCCAGAGCTCCATACCTCCAGAGCTCCATACCTCCAGAGCTCCATAGCACCAGAGCTCCATGGCTTCAGAGCTCCATAGCACCATAGCTCCATACCTCCAGAGCTCCAGGGCTCCATAGCTCCATACCTCCAGAGCTCCATACCTCCAGAGCTCCATACCTCCAGAGCTCCATAGCACCAGAGCTCCATGGCTTCAGAGCTCCATAGCACCATAGCTCCATACCTCCAGAGCTCCAGGGCTCCATAGCTCCATACCTCCAGAGCTCCATACCTCCAGAGCTCCAGAGCTCCATAGCACCAGAGCTCCATGGCTTCAGAGCTCCATAGCACCATAGCTCCATACCTCCAGAGCTCCAGGGCTCCAAAGCTCCATACCTCCAGAGCTCCATACCTCCAGAGCTCCATACCTCCAGAGCTCCATAGCTCCATAGCACCAGAGCTCCATAGCTCCATAGCACCAGAGCTCCATAGCACCAGAGCTCCATAGCACCAGAGCTCCATAGCTCCATAGCACCAGAGCTCCATAGCTCCATAGCACCAGAGCTCCATAGCTCCATAGCACCAGAGCTCCATACTTCCAGAGCTCCATAGCTCCATAGCTCCATAGCACCAGAGCTCCATAGCTCCATAGCACCAGAGCTCCATAGCTCCATAGCACCAGAGCTCCATACTTCCATAGCTCCATAGCTCCATACCTCCAGAGCTCCAGAGCTCCATAGCACCAGAGCTCCATGGCTTCAGAGCTCCATAGCACCATAGCTCCATACCTCCAGAGCTCCAGGGCTCCATAGCTCCATACCTCCAGAGCTCCATACCTCCAGAGCTCCATACCTCCAGAGCTCCATAGCTCCATAGCACCAGAGCTCCATAGCTCCATAGCACCAGAGCTCCATAGCACCAGAGCTCCATAGCACCAGAGCTCCATAGCACCAGAGCTCCATAGCTCCATAGCACCAGAGCTCCATAGCTCCATAGCACCAGAGCTCCATAGCTCCATAGCACCAGAGCTCCATACTTCCAGAGCTCCATAGCTCCATAGCTCCATAGCACCAGAGCTCCATAGCTCCATAGCACCAGAGCTCCATGGCTTCAGAGCTCCATAGCACCATAGCTCCATACCTCCAGAGCTCCAGGGCTCCATAGCTCCATACCTCCAGAGCTCCATACCTCCAGAGCTCCATACCTCCAGAGCTCCATAGCACCAGAGCTCCATAGCTCCATAGCACCAGAGCTCCATAGCACCAGAGCTCCATAGCACCAGAGCTCCATAGCTCCATAGCACCAGAGCTCCATAGCTCCATAGCACCAGAGCTCCATACTTCCAGAGCTCCATAGCTCCATAGCACCAGAGCTCCATAGCTCCATAGCACCAGAGCTCCATAGCTCCATAGCACCAGAGCTCCATACTTCCATAGCTCCATAGCTCCATACCTCCAGAGCTCCATAGCTCCATAGCTCCATACCTCCAGAGCTCCATAGCTCCAGAGCTCCATAGCTCCATAGCTCCATAGCACCAGAGCTCCATAGCTCCATAGCACCAGAGCTCCATACTTCCATAGCTCCAGGGCTCCATAGCTCCAGGGCTCCATACCTCCAGAGCTCCATAGCTCCATACTTCCAGAGCTCCATAGCTCCATACTTCCATAGCTCCATACTTCCATACCTCCATAGCTCCATACTTCCATAGCACCAGAGCTCCATACTTCCATAGCACCAGAGCTCCATACCTCCAGAGCTCCAGAGCTCCAGCCTGGGTGGCTGGTGGCTCCATAGCTCCATACTTCCATAGCTCTAAGTCAGAGAGTTGGCGAAAATTGCACTAAGTGCGAAAGCCCATTCATTTACAACGGCGTGTCCACAAGGCGGCGACATTTCCCCGTTACCGGTGGCTGCGCGGCGGGTGAGTGACAGAGCTTATCCGAGCGGCTGGAACTCTGCGCCGGCGTGGTCGAGCGTGAGGCCTCGGCCCTTTGGCTGCCTGGTACCTAAAACACTTCCATTGATCCAGCCACGGAGGGTGCTGGCTGGTGGCTCCATACCTCCATAGCTCCATAGCACCAGAGCTCCATAGCTCCATAGCACCAGAGCTCCATGGCTTCAGAGCTCCATAGCACCATAGCTCCATACCTCCAGAGCTCCAGGGCTCCATAGCTACATACCTCCAGAGTTCCATACCTCCAGAGCTCCATAGCACCAGAGCTCCATGGCTTCAGAGCTCCATAGCACCATAGCTCCATACCTCCAGAGCTCCAGGGCTCCATAGCTCCATACCTCCAGAGCTCCATACCTCCAGAGCTCCATACCTCCAGAGCTCCATAGCACCAGAGCTCCATGGCTTCAGAGCTCCATAGCACCATAGCTCCATACCTCCAGAGCTCCAGGGCTCCATAGCTCCATACCTCCAGAGCTCCATACCTCCAGAGCTCCATACCTCCAGAGCTCCATAGCACCAGAGCTCCATGGCTTCAGAGCTCCATAGCACCATAGCTCCATACCTCCAGAGCTCCAGGGCTCCATAGCTCCATACCTCCAGAGCTCCATACCTCCAGAGCTCCATACCTCCAGAGCTCCAGAGCTCCATAGCACCAGAGCTCCATGGCTTCAGAGCTCCATAGCACCATAGCTCCATACCTCCAGAGCTCCAGGGCTCCATAGCTCCATACCTCCAGAGCTCCATACCTCCAGAGCTCCAGAGCTCCATAGCACCAGAGCTCCATGGCTTCAGAGCTCCATAGCACCATAGCTCCATACCTCCAGAGCTCCAGGGCTCCATAGCTCCATACCTCCAGAGCTCCATACCTCCAGAGCTCCAGAGCTCCATAGCACCAGAGCTCCATGGCTTCAGAGCTCCATAGCACCATAGCTCCATACCTCCAGAGCTCCAGGGCTCCAAAGCTCCATACCTCCAGAGCTCCATACCTCCAGAGCTCCATACCTCCAGAGCTCCATAGCTCCATAGCACCAGAGCTCCATAGCTCCATAGCACCAGAGCTCCATAGCACCAGAGCTCCATAGCACCAGAGCTCCATAGCTCCATAGCACCAGAGCTCCATAGCTCCATAGCACCAGAGCTCCATAGCTCCATAGCACCAGAGCTCCATACTTCCAGAGCTCCATAGCTCCATAGCACCAGAGCTCCATAGCTCCATAGCACCAGAGCTCCATAGCTCCATAGCACCAGAGCTCCATACTTCCATAGCTCCATACCTCCAGAGCTCCATAGCTCCATAGCTCCATACCTCCAGAGCTCCATAGCTCCAGAGCTCCATAGCTCCATAGCACCAGAGCTCCATAGCTCCATAGCACCAGAGCTCCATACTTCCATAGCTCCAGGGCTCCATAGCTCCAGGGCTCCATAGCTCCATACCTCCAGAGCTCCATAGCTCCATACTTCCAGAGCTCCATAGCTCCATAGCACCAGAGCTCCATAGCTCCATAGCACCAGAGCTCCATAGCTCCATAGCACCAGAGCTCCATAGCTCCATAGCACCAGAGCTCCATAGCTCCATAGCTCCAGGGCTCCATAGCTCCATAGCTCCAGGGCTCCATAGCTCCATAGCTCCAGGGCTCCATAGCTCCATAGCTCCATACCTCCAGAGCTCCATACCTCCAGAGCTCCATACCTCCATAGCACCAGAGCTCCATAGCTCCAGGGCTCCAGGGCTCCATAGCTCCATACCTCCAGAGCTCCATAGCTCCATACTTCCAGAGCTCCATAGCTCCATAGCTCCATACTTCCAGAGCTCCATAGCTCCATACTTCCATAGCACCTGAGCTCCATACCTCCAGAGCTCCATAGCTCCAGCCTGGGTGGCTGGTGGCTCCATAGCTCCATACTTCCATAGCTCTAAGTCAGAGAGTTGGCGAAAATTGCACTAAGTGCGAAAGCCCATTCATTTACAACGGCGTGTCCGCCAGGCGGCTACATTTCCCCGTTACCGGTGGCTGCGCGGCGGGTGAGTGACAGAGCTTATCCGAGCGGCTGGAACTCTGCGCCGGCGTGGTCGAGCGTGAGGCCTCGGCCCTTTGGCTGCCTGGTACCTAAAACACTTCCATTGATCCAGCCACGGAGGGTGCTGGCTGGTGGCTCCATACCTCCATAGCTCCATAGCACCAGAGCTCCATAGCTCCATAGCACCAGAGCTCCATGGCTTCAGAGCTCCATAGCACCATAGCTCCATACCTCCAGAGCTCCAGGGCTCCATAGCTCCATACCTCCAGAGCTCCATACCTCCAGAGCTCCATACCTCCAGAGCTCCATAGCACCAGAGCTCCATGGCTTCAGAGCTCCATAGCACCATAGCTCCATACCTCCAGAGCTCCAGGGCTCCATAGCTCCATACCTCCAGAGCTCCATACCTCCAGAGCTCCATACCTCCAGAGCTCCATAGCACCAGAGCTCCATGGCTTCAGAGCTCCATAGCACCATAGCTCCATACCTCCAGAGCTCCAGGGCTCCATAGCTCCATACCTCCAGAGCTCCATACCTCCAGAGCTCCAGAGCTCCATAGCACCAGAGCTCCATGGCTTCAGAGCTCCATAGCACCATAGCTCCATACCTCCAGAGCTCCAGGGCTCCAAAGCTCCATACCTCCAGAGCTCCATACCTCCAGAGCTCCATACCTCCAGAGCTCCATAGCTCCATAGCACCAGAGCTCCATAGCTCCATAGCACCAGAGCTCCATAGCACCAGAGCTCCATAGCACCAGAGCTCCATAGCTCCATAGCACCAGAGCTCCATAGCTCCATAGCACCAGAGCTCCATAGCTCCATAGCACCAGAGCTCCATACTTCCAGAGCTCCATAGCTCCATAGCTCCATAGCACCAGAGCTCCATAGCTCCATAGCACCAGAGCTCCATAGCTCCATAGCACCAGAGCTCCATACTTCCATAGCTCCATAGCTCCATACCTCCAGAGCTCCATAGCTCCATAGCTCCATACCTCCAGAGCTCCATAGCTCCAGAGCTCCATAGCTCCATAGCACCAGAGCTCCATAGCTCCATAGCACCAGAGCTCCATACTTCCATAGCTCCAGGGCTCCATAGCTCCAGGGCTCCATAGCTCCATACCTCCAGAGCTCCATAGCTCCATACTTCCAGAGCTCCATAGCTCCATAGCACCAGAGCTCCATAGCTCCATAGCACCAGAGCTCCATAGCTCCATAGCACCAGAGCTCCATAGCTCCATAGCACCAGAGCTCCATAGCTCCATAGCTCCAGGGCTCCATAGCTCCATAGCTCCAGGGCTCCATAGCTCCATAGCTCCAGGGCTCCATAGCTCCATAGCTCCATACCTCCAGAGCTCCATACCTCCAGAGCTCCATACCTCCATAGCACCAGAGCTCCATAGCTCCAGGGCTCCAGGGCTCCATAGCTCCATACCTCCAGAGCTCCATAGCTCCATACTTCCAGAGCTCCATAGCTCCATAGCTCCATACTTCCATAGCTCCATAGCTCCATACTTCCATAGCACCTGAGCTCCATACCTCCAGAGCTCCATAGCTCCAGCCTGGGTGGCTGGTGGCTCCATAGCTCCATACTTCCATAGCTCTAAGTCAGAGAGTTGGCAAAAATTGCACTAAGTGCGAAAGCCCATTCATTTACAACGGCGTGTCCGCCAGGCGGCGACATTTCCCCGTTACCGGTGGCTGCGCGGCGGGTGAGTGACAGAGCTTATCCGAGCGGCTGGAACTCTGCGCCGGCGTGGTCGAGCGTGAGGCCTCGGCCCTTTGGCTGCCTGGTACCTAAAACACTTCCATTGATCCAGCCACGGAGGGTGCTGGCTGGTGGCTCCATACCTCCATAGCTCCATAGCACCAGAGCTCCATAGCTCCATAGCACCAGAGCTCCATGGCTTCAGAGCTCCATAGCACCATAGCTCCATACCTCCAGAGCTCCAGGGCTCCATAGCTCCATACCTCCAGAGCTCCATACCTCCAGAGCTCCATACCTCCAGAGCTCCATAGCACCAGAGCTCCATGGCTTCAGAGCTCCATAGCACCATAGCTCCATACCTCCAGAGCTCCAGGGCTCCATAGCTCCATACCTCCAGAGCTCCATACCTCCAGAGCTCCATACCTCCAGAGCTCCATAGCACCAGAGCTCCATGGCTTCAGAGCTCCATAGCACCATAGCTCCATACCTCCAGAGCTCCAGGGCTCCATAGCTCCATACCTCCAGAGCTCCATACCTCCAGAGCTCCATACCTCCAGAGCTCCAGAGCTCCATAGCACCAGAGCTCCATGGCTTCAGAGCTCCATAGCACCATAGCTCCATACCTCCAGAGCTCCAGGGCTCCATAGCTCCATACCTCCAGAGCTCCATACCTCCAGAGCTCCAGAGCTCCATAGCACCAGAGCTCCATGGCTTCAGAGCTCCATAGCACCATAGCTCCATACCTCCAGAGCTCCAGGGCTCCATAGCTCCATACCTCCAGAGCTCCATACCTCCAGAGCTCCATACCTCCAGAGCTCCATAGCTCCATAGCACCAGAGCTCCATAGCTCCATAGCACCAGAGCTCCATAGCACCAGAGCTCCATAGCACCAGAGCTCCATAGCACCAGAGCTCCATAGCTCCATAGCACCAGAGCTCCATAGCTCCATAGCACCAGAGCTCCATAGCTCCATAGCACCAGAGCTCCATACTTCCAGAGCTCCATAGCTCCATAGCTCCATAGCACCAGAGCTCCATAGCTCCATAGCACCAGAGCTCCATGGCTTCAGAGCTCCATAGCACCATAGCTCCATACCTCCAGAGCTCCAGGGCTCCATAGCTCCATACCTCCAGAGCTCCATACCTCCAGAGCTCCATACCTCCAGAGCTCCATAGCACCAGAGCTCCATAGCTCCATAGCACCAGAGCTCCATAGCACCAGAGCTCCATAGCACCAGAGCTCCATAGCTCCATAGCACCAGAGCTCCATAGCTCCATAGCACCAGAGCTCCATACTTCCAGAGCTCCATAGCTCCATAGCTCCATAGCACCAGAGCTCCATAGCTCCATAGCACCAGAGCTCCATAGCTCCATAGCACCAGAGCTCCATACTTCCATAGCTCCATAGCTCCATACCTCCAGAGCTCCAGGGCTCCATAGCTCCATACCTCCAGAGCTCCATACCTCCAGAGCTCCATACCTCCAGAGCTCCATAGCACCAGAGCTCCATGGCTTCAGAGCTCCATAGCACCATAGCTCCATACCTCCAGAGCTCCAGGGCTCCATAGCTCCATAGCACCAGAGCTCCATAGCTCCATAGCACCAGAGCTCCATACTTCCAGAGCTCCATAGCTCCATAGCTCCATAGCACCAGAGCTCCATAGCTCCATAGCACCAGAGCTCCAGAGCTCCATAGCACCAGAGCTCCATACTTCCATAGCTCCATAGCTCCATACCTCCAGAGCTCCATAGCTCCATAGCTCCATACCTCCAGAGCTCCATAGCTCCAGAGCTCCATAGCTCCATAGCACCAGAGCTCCATAGCTCCATAGCACCAGAGCTCCATACTTCCATAGCTCCAGGGCTCCATAGCTCCAGGGCTCCATAGCTCCATACCTCCAGAGCTCCATAGCTCCATACTTCCAGAGCTCCATAGCTCCATAGCACCAGAGCTCCATAGCTCCATAGCACCAGAGCTCCATAGCTCCATAGCACCAGAGCTCCATAGCTCCATAGCACCAGAGCTCCATAGCTCCATAGCTCCAGGGCTCCATAGCTCCATAGCTCCAGGGCTCCATAGCTCCATAGCTCCAGGGCTCCATAGCTCCATATCTCCATACCTCCAGAGCTCCATACCTCCAGAGCTCCATACCTCCATAGCACCAGAGCTCCATAGCTCCAGGGCTCCAGGGCTCCATAGCTCCATACCTCCAGAGCTCCATAGCTCCATACTTCCAGAGCTCCATAGCTCCATAGCTCCATACTTCCATAGCTCCATAGCTCCATACTTCCATAGCACCTGAGCTCCATACCTCCAGAGCTCCATAGCTCCAGCCTGGGTGGCTGGTGGCTCCATAGCTCCATACTTCCATAGCTCTAAGTCAGAGAGTTGGCGAAAATTGCACTAAGTGCGAAAGCCCATTCATTTACAACGGCGTGTCCGCCAGGCGGCGACATTTCCCCGTTACCGGTGGCTGCGCGGCGGGTGAGTGACAGAGCTTATCCGAGCGGCTGGAACTCTGCGCCGGCGTGGTCGAGCGTGAGGCCTCGGCCCTTTGGCTGCCTGGTACCTAAAACACTTCCATTGATCCAGCCACGGAGGGTGCTGGCTGGTGGCTCCATACCTCCATAGCTCCATAGCACCAGAGCTCCATAGCTCCATAGCACCAGAGCTCCATGGCTTCAGAGCTCCATAGCACCATAGCTCCATACCTCCAGAGCTCCAGGGCTCCATAGCTCCATACCTCCAGAGCTCCATACCTCCAGAGCTCCATACCTCCAGAGCTCCATAGCACCAGAGCTCCATGGCTTCAGAGCTCCATAGCACCATAGCTCCATACCTCCAGAGCTCCAGGGCTCCATAGCTCCATACCTCCAGAGCTCCATACCTCCAGAGTTCCATACCTCCAGAGCTCCAGAGCTCCATAGCACCAGAGCTCCATGGCTTCAGAGCTCCATAGCACCATAGCTCCATACCTCCAGAGCTCCAGGGCTCCATAGCTCCATACCTCCAGAGCTCCATACCTCCAGAGCTCCAGAGCTCCATAGCACCAGAGCTCCATGGCTTCAGAGCTCCATAGCACCATAGCTCCATACCTCCAGAGCTCCAGGGCTCCATAGCTCCATACCTCCAGAGCTCCATACCTCCAGAGCTCCATACCTCCAGAGCTCCATAGCTCCATAGCACCAGAGCTCCATAGCTCCATAGCACCAGAGCTCCATAGCACCAGAGCTCCATAGCACCAGAGCTCCATAGCTCCATAGCACCAGAGCTCCATAGCTCCATAGCACCAGAGCTCCATAGCTCCATAGCACCAGAGCTCCATACTTCCAGAACTCCATAGCTCCATAGCTCCATAGCACCAGAGCTCCATAGCTCCATAGCACCAGAGCTCCATGGCTTCAGAGCTCCATAGCACCATAGCTCCATACCTCCAGAGCTCCAGGGCTCCATAGCTCCATACCTCCAGAGCTCCATGCCTCCAGAGCTCCATACCTCCAGAGCTCCATAGCACCAGAGCTCCATAGCTCCATAGCACCAGAGCTCCATAGCACCAGAGCTCCATAGCACCAGAGCTCCATAGCTCCATAGCACCAGAGCTCCATAGCTCCATAGCACCAGAGCTCCATACTTCCAGAGCTCCATAGCTCCATAGCTCCATAGCACCAGAGCTCCATAGCTCCATAGCACCAGAGCTCCATAGCTCCATAGCACCAGAGCTCCATACTTCCATAGCTCCATAGCTCCATACCTCCAGAGCTCCATAGCTCCATAGCTCCATACCTCCAGAGCTCCATAGCTCCAGAGCTCCATAGCTCCATAGCTCCATAGCACCAGAGCTCCATAGCTCCATAGCACCAGAGCTCCATACTTCCATAGCTCCAGGGCTCCATAGCTCCAGGGCTCCATACCTCCAGAGCTCCATAGCTCCATACTTCCAGAGCTCCATAGCTCCATACTTCCATAGCTCCATACTTCCATACCTCCATGCGAATGACGTTTCTCAAACCCTCCGGCTTGATAGCGGCGGCACCACGGGAAGCCGTCCACACACACCGTCCGACCTCTATCCGAAAAGCCTTCCCGACCAACCGCGGTCGCGGGGGCGTCTGTCGCTCCGCATCGGGGGGGCGTATGGCTTCCGCGCTACGCGCTGCGGGCTCGGGGGGGCCGCAACGGCTGAGTCTGACTCGGCCGGGGCGCAGCTTCTCTCCCGGCAGTCAGCAATAGTGCCGATCGCGCCTGCCACCAGCCCCCTCCCCGACGGGTTCGTCGGCGCCGGCTGGCCACCGTCCGCCTTCGTTCCCCGAGGGTTCCCAACCAGCGCCGATCCAACTCCGCATCCTGGCCGCACGCAGTGCGTGCCTCGCGCGGGTAAGTCGCCGGCGCAGCGCCGCAGCTCCCGACCCCCGCGTACGGGAATAGTTGAGGGCCTCAGCGGGCCGCACCGACCGAGTCCGACTCGCTCTGCCAAACGGTCGTGTAGTCGGCGGGCCGTCCTACGGGTCGCCCTCCGGCCCCAAACGCGCGGCGGGATAGCGGCAAGGCGGCGGCGGCGGCCAGCGGCGTCGGGGCGCTCGACCGGAGAAGAGGCGTCTTACGAGGCCGGGCGCAGCTCCCTCTCGTTTACTTGCTGAGTAGCGGCGCTCGAAGGTTCCGCGGCGAGCGCGGCTCAACCCACCGAACGTCCCCCTGCAGCGGGCTCCATCGAAGGGCCGTCCCGCCGGATTCGCACCACCCTGTCCACCGCAAAGTCGTCCACGCGCGCATTTATCAGACCCAAAACCCACGCGGTGCCCGGGCGCGCGGGCCCAGGGGTCGCGCCGGCGTTCACGCGCCGCGCCGCGGCCCTCCGCGCGTCCGGCCCGGCCTCCCTTGGTGATCCTCGATAACTTCCAGCCGATCGCCGGCCCTCCGCGGCGGCGACGTCTCATTCGAATGTCTGCCCTATCACCTCCGACAGGGAGGCAGCCTATCAGGTCTAAATGACTTGCATACGACCTGATTCTGGGTCAGGGTCTCGTAAGTAGCAGAGCAGCTACATCGCTGCGATCTATTGAGAGTCAGCCCTCGATCCAACCTTTTGTCGGCCGGTGTCACCTCCGGGGGCCGGTCGGCATCCCCCCTCCGGGGTGGGCCGCTACCAGGGGCGTCATCGGACTTTGAAGAAATTACGCCGCGGCGGAAGACAGCGGGCGCGCCCGGGGATGAGGCAGCATCCCTGGGCCGCGGAGGGGAGGAGGCAGCCTCCCCGGGGCGGAACTTAGTCTCCGTAGAATGACGGCGGGCGTGCGTAAAGGGCGCGTCCGGGGATGAGGCAGCATCCCCGGGCCGCGGAGGGGAGGAGGCAGCCTCCCCGGGGCGGAACTTAGTCTCCGTAGAATGACGGCGGGCGTGCGTAAAGGGCGCGCCCGGGGATAGCCCATTCATTTACAACGGCGTGTCCGCCAGGCGGCGACATTTCCCCGTTACCGGTGGCTGCGCGGCGGGTGAGTGACAGAGCTTATCCGAGCGGCTGGAACTCTGCGCCGGCGTGGTCGAGCGTGAGGCCTCGGCCCTTTGGCTGCCTGGTACCTAAACACTTCCATTGATCCAGCCACGGAGGGTGCTGGCTGGTGGCTCCATACCTCCAGAGCTCCATACTTCCATAGCTGCAGAGCTCCATAGCTCCATACCTCCATACCTCCAGAGCTCCATACTTCCATAGCTCTATACTTCCATAGCTCCATAGCACCAGAGCTCCATACCTCCAGAGCTCCATAGCACCAGAGCTCCATAGCTCCATAGCACCAGAGCTCCATAGCTCCATAGCACCAGAGCTCCATACCTCCAGAGCTCCAGAGCTCCATAGCACCAGAGCTCCATAGCTCCATAGCACCAGAGCTCCATAGCTCCATAGCACCAGAGCTCCATAGCTCCATAGCTCCATAGCACCAGAGCTCCATAGCTCCATAGCACCAGAGCTCCATAGCTCCATAGCACCAGAGCTCCATACTTCCATAGCTCCAGGGCTCCATAGCTCCAGGGCTCCATAGCTCCATACCTCCATAGCTCCATAGCTCCATACTTCCAGAGCTCCATAGCTCCATACTTCCATAGCTCCATAGCTCCATACTTCCATAGCACCAGAGCTCCATACTTCCATAGCACCAGAGCTCCAGAGCTCCAGAGCTCCAGCCTGGGTGGCTGGTGGCTCCATAGCTCCATACTTCCATAGCTCTAAGTCAGAGAGTTGGCGAAAATTGCACTAAGTGCGAAAGCCCATTCATTTACAACGGCGTGTCCACAAGGCGGCGACATTTCCCCGTTACCGGTGGCTGCGCGGCGGGTGAGTGACAGAGCTTATCCGAGCGGCTGGAACTCTGCGCCGGCGTGGTCGAGCGTGAGGCCTCGGCCCTTTGGCTGCCTGGTACCTAAAACACTTCCATTGATCCAGCCACGGAGGGTGCTGGCTGGTGGCTCCATACCTCCATAGCTCCATAGCACCAGAGCTCCATAGCTCCATAGCACCAGAGCTCCATGGCTTCAGAGCTCCATAGCACCATAGCTCCATACCTCCAGAGCTCCAGGGCTCCATAGCTCCATACCTCCAGAGCTCCATACCTCCAGAGCTCCATACCTCCAGAGCTCCATAGCACCAGAGCTCCATGGCTTCAGAGCTCCATAGCACCATAGCTCCATACCTCCAGAGCTCCAGGGCTCCATAGCTCCATACCTCCAGAGCTCCATACCTCCAGAGCTCCATACCTCCAGAGCTCCATAGCACCAGAGCTCCATGGCTTCAGAGCTCCATAGCACCATAGCTCCATACCTCCAGAGCTCCAGGGCTCCATAGCTCCATACCTCCAGAGCTCCATACCTCCAGAGCTCCATACCTCCAGAGCTCCAGAGCTCCATAGCACCAGAGCTCCATGGCTTCAGAGCTCCATAGCACCATAGCTCCATACCTCCAGAGCTCCAGGGCTCCATAGCTCCATACCTCCAGAGCTCCATACCTCCAGAGCTCCAGAGCTCCATAGCACCAGAGCTCCATGGCTTCAGAGCTCCATAGCACCATAGCTCCATACCTCCAGAGCTCCAGGGCTCCATAGCTCCATACCTCCAGAGCTCCATACCTCCAGAGCTCCAGAGCTCCATAGCACCAGAGCTCCATGGCTTCAGAGCTCCATAGCACCATAGCTCCATACCTCCAGAGCTCCAGGGCTCCAAAGCTCCATACCTCCAGAGCTCCATACCTCCAGAGCTCCATACCTCCAGAGCTCCATAGCTCCATAGCACCAGAGCTCCATAGCTCCATAGCACCAGAGCTCCATAGCACCAGAGCTCCATAGCACCAGAGCTCCATAGCTCCATAGCACCAGAGCTCCATAGCTCCATAGCACCAGAGCTCCATAGCTCCATAGCACCAGAGCTCCATACTTCCAGAGCTCCATAGCTCCATAGCTCCATAGCACCAGAGCTCCATAGCTCCATAGCACCAGAGCTCCATAGCTCCATAGCACCAGAGCTCCATACTTCCATAGCTCCATAGCTCCATACCTCCAGAGCTCCATAGCTCCATAGCTCCATACCTCCAGAGCTCCATAGCTCCAGAGCTCCATAGCTCCATAGCACCAGAGCTCCATAGCTCCATAGCACCAGAGCTCCATACTTCCATAGCTCCAGGGCTCCATAGCTCCAGGGCTCCATAGCTCCATACCTCCAGAGCTCCATAGCTCCATACTTCCAGAGCTCCATAGCTCCATAGCACCAGAGCTCCATAGCTCCATAGCACCAGAGCTCCATAGCTCCATAGCACCAGAGCTCCATAGCTCCATAGCACCAGAGCTCCATAGCTCCATAGCTCCAGGGCTCCATAGCTCCATAGCTCCAGGGCTCCATAGCTCCATAGCTCCAGGGCTCCATAGCTCCATAGCTCCATACCTCCAGAGCTCCATACCTCCAGAGCTCCATACCTCCATAGCACTAGAGCTCCATAGCTCCAGGGCTCCAGGGCTCCATAGCTCCATACCTCCAGAGCTCCATAGCTCCATACTTCCAGAGCTCCATAGCTCCATAGCTCCATACTTCCATAGCTCCATAGCTCCATACTTCCATAGCACCTGAGCTCCATACCTCCAGAGCTCCATAGCTCCAGCCTGGGTGGCTGGTGGCTCCATAGCGCCTTACTTCCATAGCTCTAAGTCAGAGAGTTGGCGAAAATTGCACTAAGTGCGAAAGCCCATTCATTTACAACGGCGTGTCCGCCAGGCGGCGACATTTCCCCGTTACCGGTGGCTGCGCGGCGGGTGAGTGACAGAGCTTATCCGAGCGGCTGGAACTCTGCGCCGGCGTGGTCGAGCGTGAGGCCTCGGCCCTTTGGCTGCCTGGTACCTAAAACACTTCCATTGATCCAGCCACGGAGGGTGCTGGCTGGTGGCTCCATACCTCCATAGCTCCATAGCACCAGAGCTCCATAGCTCCATAGCACCAGAGCTCCATGGCTTCAGAGCTCCATAGCACCATAGCTCCATACCTCCAGAGCTCCAGGGCTCCATAGCTCCATACCTCCAGAGCTCCATACCTCCAGAGCTCCATACCTCCAGAGCTCCATAGCACCAGAGCTCCATGGCTTCAGAGCTCCATAGCACCATAGCTCCATACCTCCAGAGCTCCAGGGCTCCATAGCTCCATACCTCCAGAGCTCCATACCTCCAGAGCTCCATACCTCCAGAGCTCCATAGCACCAGAGCTCCATGGCTTCAGAGCTCCATAGCACCATAGCTCCATACCTCCAGAGCTCCAGGGCTCCATAGCTCCATACCTCCAGAGCTCCATACCTCCAGAGCTCCATACCTCCAGAGCTCCAGAGCTCCATAGCACCAGAGCTCCATGGCTTCAGAGCTCCATAGCTCCATACCTCCAGAGCTCCAGGGCTCCATAGCTCCATACCTCCAGAGCTCCATACCTCCAGAGCTCCAGAGCTCCATAGCACCAGAGCTCCATGGCTTCAGAGCTCCATAGCACCATAGCTCCATACCTCCAGAGCTCCAGGGCTCCATAGCTCCATACCTCCAGAGCTCCATACCTCCAGAGCTCCATACCTCCAGAGCTCCATAGCTCCATAGCACCAGAGCTCCATAGCTCCATAGCACCAGAGCTCCATAGCACCAGAGCTTTATAGCACCAGAGCTCCATAGCTCCATAGCACCAGAGCTCCATAGCTCCATAGCACCAGAGCTCCATAGCTCCATAGCACCAGAGCTCCATACTTCCAGAGCTCCATAGCTCCATAGCTCCATAGCACCAGAGCTCCATAGCTCCATAGCACCAGAGCTCCATGGCTTCAGAGCTCCATAGCACCATAGCTCCATACCTCCAGAGCTCCAGGGCTCCATAGCTCCATACCTCCAGAGCTCCATACCTCCAGAGCTCCATAGCACCAGAGCTCCATAGCTCCATAGCACCAGAGCTCCATAGCACCAGAACTCCATAGCACCAGAGCTCCATAGCTCCATAGCACCAGAGCTCCATACCTCCAGAGCTCCATAGCTCCATAGCTCCATACCTCCAGAGCTCCATAGCTCCAGAGCTCCATAGCTCCATAGCTCCATAGCACCAGAGCTCCATAGCTCCATAGCACCAGAGCTCCATACTTCCATAGCTCCAGGGCTCCATAGCTCCAGGGCTCCATACCTCCAGAGCTCCATAGCTCCATACTTCCAGAGCTCCATAGCTCCATACTTCCATAGCTCCATACTTCCATACCTCCATAGCTCCATACTTCCATAGCACCAGAGCTCCATACTTCCATAGCACCAGAGCTCCATACCTCCAGAGCTCCAGAGCTCCAGCCTGGGTGGCTGGTGGCTCCATAGCTCCATACTTCCATAGCTCTAAGTCAGAGAGTTGGCGAAAATTGCACTAAGTGCGAAAGCCCATTCATTTACAACGGCGTGTCCACAAGGCGGCGACATTTCCCCGTTACCGGTGGCTGCGCGGCGGGTGAGTGACAGAGCTTATCCGAGCGGCTGGAACTCTGCGCCGGCGTGGTCGAGCGTGAGGCCTCGGCCCTTTGGCTGCCTGGTACCTAAAACACTTCCATTGATCCAGCCACGGAGGGTGCTGGCTGGTGGCTCCATACCTCCATAGCTCCATAGCACCAGAGCTCCATAGCTCCATAGCACCAGAGCTCCATGGCTTCAGAGCTCCATAGCACCATAGCTCCATACCTCCAGAGCTCCAGGGCTCCATAGCTCCATACCTCCAGAGCTCCATACCTCCAGAGCTCCATACCTCCAGATCTCCATAGCACCAGAGCTCCATGGCTTCAGAGCTCCATAGCACCATAGCTCCATACCTCCAGAGCTCCAGGGCTCCATAGCTCCATACCTCCAGAGCTCCATACCTCCAGAGCTCCATACCTCCAGAACTCCATAGCACCAGAGCTCCATGGCTTCAGAGCTCCATAGCACCATAGCTCCATACCTCCAGAGCTCCAGGGCTCCATAGCTCCATACCTCCAGAGCTCCATACCTCCAGAGCTCCATACCTCCAGAGCTCCATAGCACCAGAGCTCCATGGCTTCAGAGCTCCATAGCACCATAGCTCCATACCTCCAGAGCTCCAGGGCTCCATAGCTCCATACCTCCAGAGCTCCATACCTCCAGAGCTCCATACCTCCAGAGCTCCAGAGCTCCATAGCACCAGAGCTCCATGGCTTCAGAGCTCCATAGCACCATAGCTCCATACCTCCAGAGCTCCAGGGCTCCATAGCTCCATACCTCCAGAGCTCCATACCTCCAGAGCTCCAGAGCTCCATAGCACCAGAGCTCCATGGCTTCAGAGCTCCATAGCACCATAGCTCCATACCTCCAGAGCTCCAGGGCTCCATAGCTCCATACCTCCAGAGCTCCATACCTCCAGAGCTCCAGAGCTCCATACCTCCATAGCTCCATAGCTCCATACTTCCATAGCTCCATAGCTCCAGAGCTCCATAGCTCCATACTTCCATAGCTCCATAGCTCCATACTTCCATAGCTCCATAGCTCCATAGCTCCAGGCACGGAGGGTGCTGGAGCTCCACACTTCCATAGGCACGGAGGGTGCTGGAGCTCCACACTTCCATAGGCACGGAGGGTGCTGGAGCTCCACACTTCCATAGGCACGGAGGGTGCTGGAGCTCCACACTTCCATAGGCACGGAGGGTGCTGGAGCTCCACACTTCCATAGGCAGGGAGGGTGCTGGAGCTCCACACTTCCATAGGCACGGAGGGTGCTGGAGCTCCACACTTCCATAGGCACGGAGGGTGCTGGAGCTCCACACTTCCATAGGCAGGGAGGGTGCTGGAGCTCCACACTTCCATAGGCAGGGAGGGTGCTGGAGCTCCACACTTCCATAGGCAGGGAGGGTGCTGGAGCTCCACACTTCCATAGGCAGGGAGGGTGCTGGAGCTCCACACTTCCATAGGCAGGGAGGGTGCTGGAGCTCCACACTTCCATAGGCAGGGAGGGTGCTGGAGCTCCACACTTCCATAGGCAGGGAGAGTGCTGGAGCTCCACACTTCCATAGGCAGGGAGGGTGCTGGAGCTCCACACTTCCATAGGCAGGGAGGGTGCTGGAGCTCCACACTTCCATAGGCAGGGAGGGTGCTGGAGCTCCACACTTCCATAGGCAGGGAGGGTGCTGGAGCTCCACACTTCCATAGGCAGGGAGGGTGCTGGAGCTCCACACTTCCATAGGCACGGAGGGTGCTGGAGCTCCACACTTCCATAGGCAGGGAGGGTGCTGGAGCTCCACACTTCCATAGGCAGGGAGGGTGCTGGAGCTCCACACTTCCATAGGCACGGAGGGTGCTGGAGCTCCACACTTCCATAGCTCCAGGCACGGAGGGTGCTGGCACATCCACACTTCCAGCCACGGAGCATGCTGGCACTTCCACCTTGCTTGCTAAGTCGGCGTGATCTTGCCCAAAAAGTCCCTCCCGAGCTCCAGCTGGAAGTGTAAAAAGAACCGGGCTGGATAAAAAAAAGAACCGGGCTGGATAAAAAAAGAACCGGGCGACCCGTTAAAATTGCTTAGCCGAGGTCCTGGAAGCCTAACACGGCGTGATCTTGTGCAAAAAGCCGCTCCCGAGCTCCAGCTGGAAGTGTAAAAAGAACCGGGCTGGATAAAAAAAGAACCGGGCTGGATAAAAAAAAGAACCGGGCGGCCCGTTAAAATTGCTTAGCCGAGGTCCTGGAAGCCTAACACGGCGTGATCTTGTGCAAAAAGCCGCTCCCGAGCTCCAGCTGGAAGTGTAAAAAGAACCGGGCTGGATAAAAAAAAGAACCGGGCGGCCCGTTAAAATTGCTTAGCCGAGGTCCTGGAAGCCTAACACGGCGTGATCTTGTGCAAAAAGCCGCTCCCGAGCTCCAGCTGGAAGTGTAAAAAGAACCGGGCTGGATAAAAAAAAGAACCGGGCGGCCCGTTAAAATTGCTTAGCCGAGGTCCTGGAAGCCTAACACGGCGTGATCTTGTGCAAAAAGCCGCTCCCGAGCTCCAGCTGGAAGTGTAAAAAGAACCGGGCTGGATAAAAAAAAGAACCGGGCGGCCCGTTAAAATTGCTTAGCCGAGGTCCTGGAAGCCTAACCCGGCGTGATCTTGTGCAAATAGCCGCTGCCGAGCTCCAGCTGGAAGTGTGAAAAGAACCGGGCTGGATAAAAAAAAGAACCGGCCTGGATCAAAAAAGAACCGGGCGACCCGTTAAAATTGCTTAGCCGAGGTCCTGGAAGCCTAACACGGCGTGATCTTGTGCAAAAAGCCGCTCCCGAGCTCCAGCTGGAAGTGTAAAAAGAACCGGGCTGGATAAAAAAAGAACCGGGCTGGATAAAAAAAAGAACCGGGCGGCCCGTTAAAATTGCTTAGCCGAGGTCCTGGAAGCCTAACACGGCGTGATCTTGTGCAAAAAGCCGCTCCCGAGCTCCAGCTGGAAGTGTAAAAAGAACCGGGCTGGATAAAAAAAAGAACCGGGCGGCCCGTTAAAATTGCTTAGCCGAGGTCCTGGAAGCCTAACCCGGCGTGATCTTGTGCAAATAGCCGCTGCCGAGCTCCAGCTGGAAGTGTGAAAAGAACCGGGCTGGATAAAAAAAAGAACCGGGCTGGATCAAAAAAGAACCGGGCGACCCGTTAAAATTGCTTAGCCGAGGTCCTGGAAGCCTAACACGGCGTGATCTTGTGCAAAAAGCCGCTCCCGAGCTCCAGCTGGAAGTGTAAAAAGAACCGGGCTGGATAAAAAAAGAACCGGGCTGGATCAAAAAAAGAACCGGGCGACCCGTTAAAATTGCTTAGCCGAGGTCCTGGAAGCCTAACCCGGCGTGATCTTGTGCAAAAAGCCGCTCCCGAGCTCCAGCTGGAAGTGTAAAAAGAACCGGGCTGGATAAAAAAAAGAACCGGGCGGCCCGTTAAAATTGCTTAGCCGAGGTCCTGGAAGCCTAACCCGGCGTGATCTTGTGCAAAAAGCCGCTCCCGAGCTCCAGCTGGAAGTGTAAAAAGAACCGGGCTGGATAAAAAAAAAGAACCGGGCTGGATCAAAAAAGAACCGGGCGACCCGTTAAAATTGCTTAGCCGAGGTCCTGGAAGCCTAACCCGGCGTGATCTTGTGCAAATAGCCGCTGCCGAGCTCCAGCTGGAAGTGTGAAAAGAACCGGGCTGGATAAAAAAAAGAACCGGGCTGGATCAAAAAAGAACCGGGCGACCCGTTAAAATTGCTTAGCCGAGGTCCTGGAAGCCTAACACGGCGTGATCTTGTGCAAAAAGCCGCTCCCGAGCTCCAGCTGGAAGTGTAAAAAGAACCGGGCTGGATAAAAAAAGAACCGGGCTGGATCAAAAAAGAACCGGGCGACCCGTTAAAATTGCTTAGCCGAGGTCCTGGAAGCCTAACCCGGCGTGATCTTGTGCAAAAAGCCGCTCCCGAGCTCCAGCTGGAAGTGTAAAAAGAACCGGGCTGGATAAAAAAAAGAACCGGGCGGCCCGTTAAAATTGCTTAGCCGAGGTCCTGGAAGCCTAACCCGGCGTGATCTTGTGCAAAAAGCCGCTCCCGAGCTCCAGCTGGAAGTGTAAAAAGAACCGGGCTGGATAAAAAAAAGAACCGGGCTGGATCAAAAAAGAACCGGGCGACCCGTTAAAATTGCTTAGCCGAGGTCCTGGAAGCCTAACACGGCGTGATCTTGTGCAAAAAGCCGCTCCCGAGCTCCAGCTGGAAGTGTAAAAAGAACCGGGCTGGATAAAAAAAGAACCGGGCTGGATCAAAAAAGAACCGGGCGACCCGTTAAAATTGCTTAGCCGAGGTCCTAGAAGCCTAACACGGCGTGATCTTGTGCAAAAAGCCGCTCCCGAGCTCCAGCTGGAAGTGTAAAAAGAACCAGGCTGGATAAAAAAAAGAACCGGGCTGGATAAAAAAAAAGAACCGGGCGACCCGTTAAAATTGCTTAGCCGAGGTCCTGGAAGCCTAACCCGGCGTGATCTTGTGCAAAAAGCCGCTCCCGAGCTCCAGCTGGAAGTGTAAAAAGAACCAGGCTGGATAAAAAAAAGAACCGGGCTGGATCAAAAAAGAACCGGGCGGCCCGTTAAAATTGCTTAGCCGAGGTCCTGGAAGCCTAACACGGCGTGATCTTGTGCAAAAAGCCGCTCCCGAGCTCCAGCTGGAAGTGTAAAAAGAACCGGGCTGGATAAAAAAAGAACCGGGCTGGATCAAAAAAGAACCGGGCGACCCGTTAAAATTGCTTGGCCGAGGTCCTGGAAGCCTAACACGGCGTGATCTTGCCCGAAAGTCGGCCTCTATACTTCCATTTTAGGTACCAGGCGCTCATAGTGTGTTGGTCCCACTAGTCAGTGTACTGGTCCCACTCGCTAGTGTACTGGTCCCCCTAGTCAGTGTACTCATCCAGTTACCCCCCGTTTTCCAAAACACAATCGGCACGTATAAGGGGGGGACTCCTGAGAGAGATGAGGTATATGCCAGCGCAACACCAATCCGCTCCGCGCTGGTTCCCATGTCGGCTACGGATGAATAAAACCAGCCTGTCCACCCTGGAGCTCACGAGACACGGAATTTTTTCTAAGTGCCAACGGCTCTTCCGAGCAAACGTGTCCGCTCCGGCTGGTTCCCCCGTCGGCCTCGAATGACGAAAAATGCCGGTCTCCGCCCGGAGCTCATGACAAACGAAAAATTTTCTAAGTGCCAACGGCACTTGCGAGCGAATGTGTCCGCTCGGCGCTGGTTCCCGGGTCGAACCCGGAAGACGAAAAACGCCGGTCCTCGCCCGGAGCTCATGACAAACGAAAAATTTTCTAAGTGCCAACGGCACTTGCGAGCGAATGTGTCCGCTCGGCGCTGGTTCCCGGGTCGAACCCGGAAGACGAAAAACGCCGGTCTCCGCCCGGAGCTCATGACAAACGAAAAATTTTCCAAGTGCCAACGGCACTTGCGAGCGAATGTGTCCGCTCGGCGCTGGTTCCCGGGTCGAACCCGGAAGACGAAAAACGCCGGTCCTCGCCCGGAGCTCATGACAAACGAAAAATTTTCTAAGTGCCAACGGCACTTGCGAGCGAATGTGTCCGCTCGGCGCTGGTTCCCGGGTCGGACCCGGAAGACGAAAAACGCCGGTCTCCGCCCGGAGCTCATGACAAACGAAAAATTTTCTAAGTGCCAACGGCACTTGCGAGCGAATGTGTCCGCTCGGCGCTGGTTCCCGGGTCGAACCCGGAAGACGAAAAACGCCGGTCCTCGCCCGGAGCTCATGACAAACGAAAAATTTTCTAAGTGCCAACGGCACTTGCGAGCGAATGTGTCCGCTCGGCGCTGGTTCCCGGGTCGGACCCGGAAGACGAAAAACGCCGGTCCTCGCCTGGAGGTCCCAGCAAAATCGGCGAAAAAACGACTAAGTGTCAACTTTCGAAAAAACGGCTAAGTGTCGCCTCTCTGAAAAAACGGCAGAGTGCCCACGGCTCTGCGGGGCTTGTGAGTCCGCCCCGCGCCGGTTCGGCGGTCGGCCTCAAAAAGCGAAAAATCAGCCTCTCTCCCTGGAGCTCACCAAAAATTTGTCGAAATTTTTCTAAGTTCTCCTCGAGGTACCAGGGGGTGAGGTACCCGGGCTAAGATGCAGTACCTTTTTTGGTCTTCAGGTGCGCCAGAGTACAATGAAATGGTCCCAGTAGTCAGTGTACTCATCGACTTTCCCCCCGTTTTCCAAAGCACCTCGTTTACGAGTATGGAGGAGATGGTGCTGGTCTCCCCACGGCGTCGGACACGCCGTCCTCGACAGCACAAGGTCGGATAGAAGACCTGGAAAGCGCCGTGGCACGCGCTGGAGGTGGGCACTGTGGCGAAAAAACGACTAAGTGTCAACTTTCGAAAAAACGACTAAGTGTCAACTTTCGAAAAAACGGCTAAGTGTCAACTTTCGAAAAAACGACTAAGTGTCACCTCTCTGAAAAAATGGCAAAGTGTCGCCTCTCTGAAAATTTTCTAAGTGCCCACGGCTCTGCGGGCTCGTGCATCCGAGCCGCGCCGGTTCTGCAACCGGCCTAGAATGACGAAAAATAACGGTCTCCTCCTGGAGCTCACAGCCAATTGTGGCGAAAAAGTGGCAAAGTGCCCACGGCTCTGCGGGCTCGTGCATCCGACCCGCGCCGGTTCTGCAGCCGGCCTCGAATGACGAAAAATGACGGTCTCCTCCTGGAGCTCACAGCCAACTTGGCAAAAAGTTTCTAAGTGCCCACGGCCCTGCCGAGCTTTGGCGTCCGCCCAGCGCCGGTTCCGCAGTCGGCCTCGAATGACGAAAAATAACGGTCTCCTCCTGGAGCTCACAGCCAACTTGGCAAAAAGTTTCTAAGTGCCCACGGCCCTGCCGAGCTTTGGCGTCCGCCCAGCGCCGGTTCCGCAGTCGGCCTCGAATGACGAAAAATAACGGTCTCCTCCTGGAGCTCACAGCCAACTTGGCAAAAAGTTTCTAAGTGCCCACGGCCCTGCCGAGCTTTGGCGTCCGCCCAGCGCCGGTTCCGCAGTCGGCCTCGAATGACGAAAAATAACGGTCTCCTCCTGGAGCTCACAGCCAACTTGGCAAAAAGTTTCTAAGTGCCCACGGCCCTGCCGAGCTTTGGCGTCCGCCCAGCGCCGGTTCCGCAGTCGGCCTCGAATGACGAAAAATAACGGTCTCCTCCTGGAGCTCACAGCCAACTTGGCAAAAAGTTTCTAAGTGCCCACGGCCCTGCCGAGCTTTGGCGTCCGCCCAGCGCCGGTTCCGCAGTCGGCCTCGAATGACGAAAAATAACGGTCTCCTCCTGGAGCTCACAGCCAACTTGGCAAAAAGTTTCTAAGTGCCCACGGCCCTGCCGAGCTTTGGCGTCCGCCCAGCGCCGGTTCCGCAGTCGGCCTCGAATGACGAAAAATAACGGTCTCCTCCTGGAGCTCACAGCCAACTTGGCAAAAAGTTTCTAAGTGCCCACGGCCCTGCCGAGCTTTGGCGTCCGCCCAGCGCCGGTTCCGCAGTCGGCCTCGAATGACGAAAAATAACGGTCTCCTCCTGGAGCTCACAGCCAACTTGGCAAAAAGTTTCTAAGTGCCCACGGCCCTGCCGAGCTTTGGCGTCCGCCCAGCGCCGGTTCCGCAGTCGGCCTCGAATGACGAAAAATAACGGTCTCCTCCTGGAGCTCACAGCCAACTTGGCAAAAAGTTTCTAAGTGTCACATCTCTGAAAAAACGGCTAAGTGTCGACTTTCGAAAAAACGGCAAAGTGTCACATCTCTGAAAAAACGGCTAAGTGTCGACTTTCGAAAAAACGGCTAAGTGTCAACTTTCGAAAAAACGGCTAAGTGTCGCCTCTCTGAAAAAACGGCAAAGTGTCAACTTTCGAAAAAACGACAGAGTGTCGCCTCTCTGAAAAAACGACTAAGTGTCGACTCTGAGAAAATGGCAAAGTGCCCACGGCTCTGCGGGCTCGTGCATCCGACCCGCGCCGGTTCCCCAGCCGGCCTGAAATAAGGCAAAACCAGCCTCTCCGCCTGGAGCTCAGAGCCAACTTGGCGAATATTTTCTAAGTGCCCACGGCTCTGCGTGGCTACGGCGTCTGCCCAGCGCCGGTTCCTGGGTCGAACCCCGAGGACGAGGAATGCCGGTCTCCGCCTGGAGGTCCCAGCTTAATCGGCGAAAATTTTCTAAGTGCCCACGGCTCTGCCGGGCTCGTGCATCCGACCCGCGCCGGTTCCCCAGCCGGCCTGAAATAAGGCAAAACCAGCCTCTCCCCCTGGAGCTCAGAGCCAATTGTGGCGAAAAAACGACTAAGTGTCAACTTTCGAAAAAACGACTAAGTGTCAACTTTCCAAAAAAACGGCTAAGTGTCGACTTTCGAAAAAACGGCTAAGTGTCAACTTTCGAAAAAACGACTAAGTGTCGCCTCCGAAAAAACGACTAAGTGTCGCCTCTCTGAAAAAACGACTAAGTGCCCACGGCTCTGCGGGGCTTGTGAGTCCGCCCCGCGCCGGTTCGGCGGTCGGCCTCAAAAAGCGAAAAATCAGCCTCTCTCCCTGGAGCTCACCAAAAATTTGTCGAAATTTTTCTAAGTTCTCCTCGAGGTACCAGGGGGTGAGGTACCCGGGCTAAGATGCAATACCTTTTTTGGTCTTCAGGTGCGCCAGAGTACAATGAAATGGTCCCAGTAGTCAGTGTACTCATCGACTTTCCCCCCGTTTTCCAAAGCACCTCGTTTACGAGTATGGAGGAGATGGTGCTGGTCTCCCCACGGCGTCGGACACGCCGTCCTCGACAGCACAAGGTCGGATAGAAGACCTGAAAAGCGCCGTGGCACGCGCTGGAGGTGTCACTGTGGCGAAAAAGTGACTAAGTGTCAACTTTCGAAAAAACGGCTAAGTGTCAACTTTCGAAAAAACGGCTAAGTGTCAACTTTCGAAAAAACGACAAAGTGTCACCTCTCTGAAAAAACGGCAAAGTGTCAACTTTTGAAAAAAACGACTAAGTGTCAACTTTCGAAAAAACGACTAAGTGTCACCTCTCTGAAAAAATGGCAAAGTGTCAACTGCGAATGTGGTGGTGCATGGAAGGAAGTGGAGGACGGCCGCCTCCTTAAACACAGGCCGAAGAGGAGCGTCAGGGCCGGCTCCTTAAACACGGACCGAGTGTCGCCCTTAACACAGACCAAGCGGAGGACGGCCGCATCCCTAAATACAGGCCGAACCGGAGCGCGAGGGCCGCTCCTTAAACACGGACCGAGTGTCGCCCTTAACACAGACCAAGCGGAGGACGGCCGCCTCCCTAAATACAGGCCGAACCGGAGCGCGAGGGCCGCTCCTTAAACACGGACCGAGTGTCGCCCTTAACACAGACCAAGGGGAGGACGGCCGCCTCCTTAAACACAGGCCGGAGAGGAGCGTCAGGGCCAGGCTCCTTAAACACGGACCGAGTGTCGCCCTTAACACAGACCAAGCGGAGGACGGCCGCCTCCCTAAATACAGGCCGAACCGGAGCGCGAGGGCCAGGCTCCTTAAACACGGACCGAGTGTCGCCCTTAACACAGACCAAGGGGAGGACGGCCGCCTCCTTAAACACAGGCCGGAGAGGAGCGTCAGGGCCAGGCTCCTTAAACACGGACCGAGTGTCGCCCTTAACACAGACCAAGCGGAGGACGGCCGCCTCCCTAAATACAGGCCGAACCGGAGCGCGAGGGCCAGGCTCCTTAAACACGGACCGAGTGTCGCCCTTAACACAGACCAAGGGGAGGACGGCCGCCTCCTTAAACACAGGCCGAACCGGAGCGCGAGTGTTGCTCCTTAAACACGGACCGAGTGGAGGACGGCCGCCTCCTTAAACACAGGCCGAACAAAATGACACAAAGTGTCAACTGCGAATGTTGTCCATCCAAGGAAGGAGCGTGATGCCCGGCCGGCTCCTTAAACACAGGCCGAGAGTCGCCCCGGACGGTCCGCCTCGCGGCGCCCGTCTGCTCGGATAAAATGACACAAAGTGTCAACTGCGAATGTTGTCCATCCAAGGAAGGAGCGTGATGCCCGGCCGGCTCCTTAAACACAGGCCGAGAGTCGCCCCGGACGGTCCGCCTCGCGGCGCCCGCCCGCTCGGATAAAATGACACAAAGTGTCAACTATGAATGTTGTCCATCCAAGGAGGGAGCGTGAGGCCCGGCCGGCTCCGAAAACACAGGCCGAGAGTCGCCCCGGACGGTCCGCCTCGCGGCGCCCGTCTGCTCGGATAAAATGACACAAAGTGTCAACTGCGAATGTTGTCCATCCAAGGAAGGAGCGTGATGCCCGGCCGGCTCCTTAAACACAGGCCGAGAGTCGCCCCGGACGGTCCGCCTCGCGGCGCCCGCCCGCTCGGATAAAATGACACAAAGTGTCAACTACGAATGTTGTCCATCCAAGGAGGGAGCGTGAGGCCCGGCCGGCTCCGAAAACACAGGCCGAGAGTCGCCCCGGACGGTCCGCCTCGCGGCGCCCGTCTGCTCGGATAAAATGACACAAAGTGTCAACTGCGAATGTTGTCCATCCAAGGAAGGAGCGTGATGCCCGGCCGGCTCCTTAAACACAGGCCGAGAGTCGCCCCGGACGGTCCGCCTCGCGGCGCCCGCCCGCTCGGATAAAATGACACAAAGTGTCAACTACGAATGTTGTCCATCCAAGGAGGGAGCGTGAGGCCCGGCCGGCTCCGAAAACACAGGCCGAGAGTCGCCCCGGACGGTCCGCCTCGCGGCGCCCGTCTGCTCGGATAAAATGACACAAAGTGTCAACTGCGAATGTTGTCCATCCAAGGAAGGAGCGTGATGCCCGGCCGGCTCCTTAAACACAGGCCGAGAGTCGCCCCGGACGGTCCGCCTCGCGGCGCCCGCCCGCTCGGATAAAATGACACAAAGTGTCAACTACGAATGTTGTCCATCCAAGGAGGGAGCGTGAGGCCCGGCCGGCTCCGAAAACACAGGCCGAGAGTCGCCCCGGACGGTCCGCCTCGCGGCGCCCGTCTGCTCGGATAAAATGACACAAAGTGTCAACTGCGAATGTTGTGCATCCAAGGAAGGAGCGTGATGCCCGGCCGGCTCCTTAAACAAAGGCCGAGAGTCGCCCCGGACGGTCCGCCTCTCGAGGCGCCCGCCCGCTCGGATAAAATGAAACAAAGTGTCAACTACGAATGTTGGCGCTCCCCGCGCCGCCCCGCAGGCCCCGGCGCGACCGTACTGCGGCGAGACCGAGACGACCCGGAAAAAGCATCCATCCCACCTAGCCACGATCCACGGAGGCCGAGCGAGCGGCTGAGTGTCGGGCGCCGCGCGTGCGAGCGTCCGCCGGCCGCGCCGGTCCTTCTGCGAATGACGTTTCTCAAACCCTCCGGCTTGATAGCGGCGGCACCACGGGAAGCCGTCCACACACACCGTCCGACCTCTATCCGAAAAGCCTTCCCGACCAACCGCGGTCGCGGGGGCGTCTGTCGCTCCGCATCGGGGGGGCGTATGGCTTCCGCGCTACGCGCTGCGGGCTCGGGGGGGCCGCAACGGCTGAGTCTGACTCGGCCGGGGCGCAGCTTCCCTCCCGGCAGTCAGCAATAGTGCCGATCGCGCCTGCCACCAGCCCCCTCCCCGACGGGTTCGTCGGCGCCGGCTGGCCACCGTCCGCCTTCGTTCCCCGAGGGTTCCCAACCAGCGCCGATCCAACTCCGCATCCTGGCCGCACGCAGTGCGTGCCTCGCGCGGGTAAGTCGCCGGCGCAGCGCCGCAGCTCCCGACCCCCGCGTACGGGAATAGTTGAGGGCCTCAGCGGGCCGCACCGACCGAGTCCGACTCGGGCCGGGGCGCAGATTCCCGCCTGGGTGACCGAACGTTCTCTGCTCGGGCCGGAGGGCCGACGTCCGTCCCCCCCCGTCGTCCCCCACGGACCGCCTCCGAGGCCACTTCGCACGGCTCATCCTCGGCCCCCTACCAATGCTTAATCGATGGGGCCGCCCGGCCGGATTCGCGCCCCCCTGTCCACCGCCAGTCTCCCCAGACTAACCCGAGTTACCGCCCAGCTCGCCTAACCTTGCACTCGCTCTGCCAAACGGTCGTGTAGTCGGCGGGCCGTCCTACGGGTCGCCCTCCGGCCCCAAACGCGCGGCGGGATAGCGGCAAGGCGGCGGCGGCGGCCAGCGGCGTCGGGGCGCTCGCACCGGAGAAGAGGCGTCTTACGAGGCCGGGCGCAGCTCCCTCTCGTTTACTTGCTGAGTAGCGGCGCTCGAAGGTTCCGCGGCGAGCGCGGCTCAACCCACCGAACGTCCCCCTGCAGCGGGCTCCATCGAAGGGCCGTCCCGCCGGATTCGCACCACCCTGTCCACCGCAAAGTCGTCCAACCGACTGCACGAGTTACCGCCCGGTTCGCCTAACCTTGCATCGCCCCGCCAAACGAGCGAGTTGCCGGCCGTCCTACGGGTCGCGCACCGGCCCCACACGTGCGGAGGGCTAGCGGCAAGGCGGCGGCGGCGGTCAGCGGCGTCGGGGTCAAACTCAGCACCGGACAGGGGGTGTCTTACGAGGCCGGGCGCAGCTCCTCTCGTTTAGGGGTCCGCGAGGGTCGCGTTCGAGGTTCCGCGTCCTCGGCTTCGGCTGCGCCGGGTCCAGCCCGATCCATCTCACCCCGCGGCAGCCTCAGACCACCTAGAGCCCCCGCGAACCGCGGCCGGCGTCCGGAAAACAGTCGCGCGAGCCCCCGCTCCGGCGGGCCGGCGAGCGAGAGGCGCTACCCAGCCACCCTCTCTCCTACCTGGTTGATCCTGCCAGTAGCATATGCTTGTCTCAAAGATTAAGCCATGCAAGTCTAAGTGCACACGGCCCGTACAGCGAAACTGCGAATGGCTCATTAAATCAGTTATGGTTCCTTTGATCGCTCCTCAGTTACTTGGATAACTGTGGCAATTCTAGAGCTAATACATGCAAACGGGCGCCGACCTCCGGGGACGCGCGCATTTATCAGACCCAAAACCCACGCGGTGCCCGGGCGCGCGGGCCCAGGGGTCGCGCCGGCGTTCACGCGCCGCGCCGCGGCCCTCCGCGCGTCCGGCCCGGCCTCCCTTGGTGATCCTCGATAACTTCCAGCCGATCGCCGGCCCTCCGCGGCGGCGACGTCTCATTCGAATGTCTGCCCTATCACCTCCGACAGGGAGGCAGCCTATCAGGTCTAAATGACTTGCATACGACCTGATTCTGGGTCAGGGTCTCGTAAGTAGCAGAGCAGCTACATCGCTGCGATCTATTGAGAGTCAGCCCTCGATCCAACCTTTTGTCGGCCGGTGTCACCTCCAGGGGCCGGTCGGCATCCCCCCTCCGGGGTGGGCCGCTACAAGGGGCGTCATCGGACTTTGAAGAAATTACGCCGCGGCGGAAGACAGCGGGCGCGCCCGGGGATGAGGCAGCATCCCTGGGCCGCGGAGGGGAGGAGGCAGCCTCCCCGGGGCGGAACTTAGTCTCCGTAGAATGACGGCGGGCGTGCGTAAAGGGCGCGTCCGGGGATGAGGCAGCATCCCCGGGCCGCGGAGGGGAGGAGGCAGCCTCCCCGGGGCGGAACTTAGTCTCCGTAGAATGACGGCGGGCGTGCGTAAAGGGCGCGCCCGGGGATAGCCCATTCATTTACAACGGCGTGTCCGCCAGGCGGCGACATTTCCCCGTTACCGGTGGCTGCGCGGCGGGTGAGTGACAGAGCTTATCCGAGCGGCTGGAACTCTGCGCCGGCGTGGTCGAGCGTGAGGCCTCGGCCCTTTGGCTGCCTGGTACCTAAACACTTCCATTGATCCAGCCACGGAGGGTGCTGGCTGGTGGCTCCATACCTCCAGAGCTCCATACTTCCATAGCTGCAGAGCTCCATAGCTCCATACCTCCATACCTCCAGAGCTCCATACTTCCATAGCTCTATACTTCCATAGCTCCATAGCACCAGAGCTCCATACCTCCAGAGCTCCATAGCACCAGAGCTCCATAGCTCCATAGCACCAGAGCTCCATAGCTCCATAGCACCAGAGCTCCATACCTCCAGAGCTCCAGAGCTCCATAGCACCAGAGCTCCATAGCTCCATAGCACCAGAGCTCCATAGCTCCATAGCACCAGAGCTCCATAGCTCCATAGCTCCATAGCACCAGAGCTCCATAGCTCCATAGCACCAGAGCTCCATAGCTCCATAGCACCAGAGCTCCATACTTCCATAGCTCCAGGGCTCCATAGCTCCAGGGCTCCATAGCTCCATACCTCCATAGCTCCATAGCTCCATACTTCCAGAGCTCCATAGCTCCATACTTCCATAGCTCCATAGCTCCATACTTCCATAGCACCAGAGCTCCATACTTCCATAGCACCAGAGCTCCAGAGCTCCAGAGCTCCAGCCTGGGTGGCTGGTGGCTCCATAGCTCCATACTTCCATAGCTCTAAGTCAGAGAGTTGGCGAAAATTGCACTAAGTGCGAAAGCCCATTCATTTACAACGGCGTGTCCACAAGGCGGCGACATTTCCCCGTTACCGGTGGCTGCGCGGCGGGTGAGTGACAGAGCTTATCCGAGCGGCTGGAACTCTGCGCCGGCGTGGTCGAGCGTGAGGCCTCGGCCCTTTGGCTGCCTGGTACCTAAAACACTTCCATTGATCCAGCCACGGAGGGTGCTGGCTGGTGGCTCCATACCTCCATAGCTCCATAGCACCAGAGCTCCATAGCTCCATAGCACCAGAGCTCCATGGCTTCAGAGCTCCATAGCACCATACCTCCATACCTCCAGAGCTCCAGGGCTCCATAGCTCCATACCTCCAGAGCTCCATACCTCCAGAGCTCCATACCTCCAGAGCTCCATAGCACCAGAGCTCCATGGCTTCAGAGCTCCATAGCACCATAGCTCCATACCTCCAGAGCTCCAGGGCTCCATAGCTCCATACCTCCAGAGCTCCATACCTCCAGAGCTCCATACCTCCAGAGCTCCATAGCACCAGAGCTCCATGGCTTCAGAGCTCCATAGCACCATAGCTCCATACCTCCAGAGCTCCAGGGCTCCATAGCTCCATACCTCCAGAGCTCCATACCTCCAGAGCTCCATACCTCCAGAGCTCCAGAGCTCCATAGCACCAGAGCTCCATGGCTTCAGAGCTCCATAGCACCATAGCTCCATACCTCCAGAGCTCCAGGGCTCCATAGCTCCATACCTCCAGAGCTCCATACCTCCAGAGCTCCAGAGCTCCATAGCACCAGAGCTCCATGGCTTCAGAGCTCCATAGCACCATAGCTCCATACCTCCAGAGCTCCAGGGCTCCATAGCTCCATACCTCCAGAGCTCCATACCTCCAGAGCTCCATACCTCCAGAGCTCCAAAGCTCCATAGCACCAGAGCTCCATAGCTCCATAGCACCAGAGCTCCATAGCACCAGAGCTCCATAGCACCAGAGCTCCATAGCTCCATAGCACCAGAGCTCCATAGCTCCATAGCACCAGAGCTCCATAGCTCCATAGCACCAGAGCTCCATACTTCCAGAGCTCCATAGCTCCATAGCTCCATAGCACCAGAGCTCCATAGCTCCATAGCACCAGAGCTCCATGGCTTCAGAGCTCCATAGCACCATAGCTCCATACCTCCAGAGCTCCAGGGCTCCATAGCTCCATACCTCCAGAGCTCCATACCTCCAGAGCTCCATACCTCCAGAGCTCCATAGCACCAGAGCTCCATAGCTCCATAGCACCAGAGCTCCATAGCACCAGAGCTCCATAGCACCAGAGCTCCATAGCTCCATAGCACCAGAGCTCCATAGCTCCATAGCACCAGAGCTCCATACTTCCAGAGCTCCATAGCTCCATAGCTCCATAGCTCCATAGCACCAGAGCTCCATAGCTCCATAGCACCAGAGCTCCATAGCTCCATAGCACCAGAGCTCCATACTTCCATAGCTCCATAGCTCCATACCTCCAGAGCTCCATAGCTCCATAGCTCCATACCTCCAGAGCTCCATAGCTCCAGAGCTCCATAGCTCCATAGCTCCATAGCACCAGAGCTCCATAGCTCCATAGCACCAGAGCTCCATACTTCCATAGCTCCAGGGCTCCATAGCTCCAGGGCTCCATACCTCCAGAGCTCCATAGCTCCATACTTCCAGAGCTCCATAGCTCCATACTTCCATAGCTCCATACTTCCATACCTCCATAGCTCCATACTTCCATAGCACCAGAGCTCCATACTTCCATAGCACCAGAGCTCCATACCTCCAGAGCTCCAGAGCTCCAGCCTGGGTGGCTGGTGGCTCCATAGCTCCATACTTCCATAGCTCTAAGTCAGAGAGTTGGCGAAAATTGCACTAAGTGCGAAAGCCCATTCATTTACAACGGCGTGTCCACAAGGCGGCGACATTTCCCCGTTACCGGTGGCTGCGCGGCGGGTGAGTGACAGAGCTTATCCGAGCGGCTGGAACTCTGCGTGGTCGAGCGTGAGGCCTCGGCCCTTTGGCTGCCTGGTACCTAAAACACTTCCATTGATCCAGCCACGGAGGGTGCTGGCTGGTGGCTCCATACCTCCATAGCTCCATAGCACCAGAGCTCCATAGCTCCATAGCACCAGAGCTCCATGGCTTCAGAGCTCCATAGCACCATAGCTCCATACCTCCAGAGCTCCATGGCTCCATAGCTCCATACCTCCAGAGCTCCATACCTCCAGAGCTCCATACCTCCAGAGCTCCATAGCACCAGAGCTCCATGGCTTCAGAGCTCCATAGCACCATAGCTCCATACCTCCAGAGCTCCAGAGCTCCAGGGCTCCATAGCTCCATACCTCCAGAGCTCCATACCTCCAGAGCTCCATACCTCCAGAGCTCCATAGCACCAGAGCTCCATGGCTTCAGAGCTCCATAGCACCATAGCTCCATACCTCCAGAGCTCCAGGGCTCCATAGCTCCATACCTCCAGAGCTCCATACCTCCAGAGCTCCATACCTCCAGAGCTCCATAGCACCAGAGCTCCATGGCTTCAGAGCTCCATAGCACCATAGCTCCATACCTCCAGAGCTCCAGGGCTCCATAGCTCCATACCTCCAGAGCTCCATACCTCCAGAGCTCCATACCTCCAGAGCTCCAGAGCTCCAGAGCTCCATAGCACCAGAGCTCCATGGCTTCAGAGCTCCATAGCACCATAGCTCCATACCTCCAGAGCTCCAGGGCTCCATAGCTCCATACCTCCAGAGCTCCATACCTCCAGAGCTCCAGAGCTCCATAGCACCAGAGCTCCATGGCTTCAGAGCTCCATAGCACCATAGCTCCATACCTCCAGAGCTCCAGGGCTCCATAGCTCCATACCTCCAGAGCTCCATACCTCCAGAGCTCCAGAGCTCCATAGCACCAGAGCTCCATGGCTTCAGAGCTCCATAGCACCATAGCTCCATACCTCCAGAGCTCCAGGGCTCCAAAGCTCCATACCTCCAGAGCTCCATACCTCCAGAGCTCCATACCTCCAGAGCTCCATAGCTCCATAGCACCAGAGCTCCATAGCTCCATAGCACCAGAGCTCCATAGCACCAGAGCTCCATAGCACCAGAGCTCCATAGCTCCATAGCACCAGAGCTCCATAGCTCCATAGCACCAGAGCTCCATAGCTCCATAGCACCAGAGCTCCATACTTCCAGAGCTCCATAGCTCCATAGCTCCATAGCACCAGAGCTCCATAGCTCCATAGCACCAGAGCTCCATAGCTCCATAGCACCAGAGCTCCATACTTCCATAGCTCCATAGCTCCATACCTCCAGAGCTCCATAGCTCCATAGCTCCATACCTCCAGAGCTCCATAGCTCCAGAGCTCCATAGCTCCATAGCACCAGAGCTCCATAGCTCCATAGCACCAGAGCTCCATACTTCCATAGCTCCAGGGCTCCATAGCTCCAGGGCTCCATAGCTCCATACCTCCAGAGCTCCATAGCTCCATACTTCCAGAGCTCCATAGCTCCATAGCACCAGAGCTCCATAGCTCCATAGCACCAGAGCTCCATAGCTCCATAGCACCAGAGCTCCATAGCTCCATAGCACCAGAGCTCCATAGCTCCATAGCTCCAGGGCTCCATAGCTCCATAGCTCCAGGGCTCCATAGCTCCATAGCTCCAGGGCTCCATAGCTCCATAGCTCCATACCTCCAGAGCTCCATACCTCCAGAGCTCCATACCTCCATAGCACCAGAGCTCCATAGCTCCAGGGCTCCAGGGCTCCATAGCTCCATACCTCCAGAGCTCCATAGCTCCATACTTCCAGAGCTCCATAGCTCCATAGCTCCATACTTCCATAGCTCCATAGCTCCATACTTCCATAGCACCTGAGCTCCATACCTCCAGAGCTCCATAGCTCCAGCCTGGGTGGCTGGTGGCTCCATAGCTCCATACTTCCATAGCTCTAAGTCAGAGAGTTGGCGAAAATTGCACTAAGTGCGAAAGCCCATTCATTTACAACGGCGTGTCCGCCAGGCGGCGACATTTCCCCGTTACCGGTGGCTGCGCGGCGGGTGAGTGACAGAGCTTATCCGAGCGGCTGGAACTCTGCGCCGGCGTGGTCGAGCGTGAGGCCTCGGCCCTTTGGCTGCCTGGTACCTAAAACACTTCCATTGATCCAGCCACGGAGGGTGCTGGCTGGTGGCTCCATACCTCCATAGCTCCATAGCACCAGAGCTCCATAGCTCCATAGCACCAGAGCTCCATGGCTTCAGAGCTCCATAGCACCATAGCTCCATACCTCCAGAGCTCCAGGGCTCCATAGCTCCATACCTCCAGAGCTCCATACCTCCAGAGCTCCATACCTCCAGAGCTCCATAGCACCAGAGCTCCATGGCTTCAGAGCTCCATAGCACCATAGCTCCATACCTCCAGAGCTCCAGGGCTCCATAGCTCCATACCTCCAGAGCTCCATACCTCCAGAGCTCCATACCTCCAGAGCTCCATAGCACCAGAGCTCCATGGCTTCAGAGCTCCATAGCACCATAGCTCCATACCTCCAGAGCTCCAGGGCTCCATAGCTCCATACCTCCAGAGCTCCATACCTCCAGAGCTCCAGAGCTCCATAGCACCAGAGCTCCATGGCTTCAGAGCTCCATAGCACCATAGCTCCATACCTCCAGAGCTCCAGGGCTCCATAGCTCCATACCTCCAGAGCTCCATACCTCCAGAGCTCCATACCTCCAGAGCTCCATAGTTCCATAGCACCAGAGCTCCATAGCTCCATAGCACCAGAGCTCCATAGCACCAGAGCTCCATAGCACCAGAGCTCCATAGCTCTATAGCACCAGAGCTCCATAGCTCCATAGCACCAGAGCTCCATAGCACCAGAGCTCCATACTTCCAGAGCTCCATAGCTCCATAGCACCAGAGCTCCATAGCTCCATAGCACCAGAGCTCCATGGCTTCAGAGCTCCATAGCACCATAGCTCCATACCTCCAGAGCTCCAGGGCTCCATAGCTCCATACCTCCAGAGCTCCATACCTCCAGAGCTCCATACCTCCAGAGCTCCATAGCACCAGAGCTCCATAGCTCCATAGCACCAGAGCTCCATAGCACCAGAGCTCCATAGCACCAGAGCTCCATAGCTCCATAGCACCAGAGCTCCATAGCTCCATAGCACCAGAGCTCCATACTTCCAGAGCTCCATAGCTCCATAGCTCCATAGCACCAGAGCTCCATAGCTCCATAGCACCAGAGCTCCATAGCTCCATAGCACCAGAGCTCCATACTTCCATAGCTCCATAGCTCCATACCTCCAGAGCTCCATAGCTCCATAGCTCCATACCTCCAGAGCTCCATAGCTCCAGAGCTCCATAGCTCCATAGCTCCATAGCACCAGAGCTCCATAGCTCCATAGCACCAGAGCTCCATACTTCCATAGCTCCAGGGCTCCATAGCTCCAGGGCTCCATACCTCCAGAGCTCCATAGCTCCATACTTCCAGAGCTCCATAGCTCCATACTTCCATAGCTCCATACTTCCATACCTCCATAGCTCCATACTTCCATAGCACCAGAGCTCCATACTTCCATAGCACCAGAGCTCCATACCTCCAGAGCTCCAGAGCTCCAGCCTGGGTGGCTGGTGGCTCCATAGCTCCATACTTCCATAGCTCTAAGTCAGAGAGTTGGCGAAAATTGCACTATGTGCGAAAGCCCATTCATTTACAACGGCGTGTCCACAAGGCGGCGACATTTCCCCGTTACCGGTGGCTGCGCGGCGGGTGAGTGACAGAGCTTATCCGAGCGGCTGGAACTCTGCGCCGGCGTGGTCGAGCGTGAGGCCTCGGCCCTTTGGCTGCCTGGTACCTAAAACACTTCCATTGATCCAGCCACGGAGGGTGCTGGCTGGTGGCTCCATACCTCCATAGCTCCATAGCACCAGAGCTCCATAGCTCCATAGCACCAGAGCTCCATGGCTTCAGAGCTCCATAGCACCATAGCTCCATACCTCCAGAGCTCCAGGGCTCCATAGCTCCATACCTCCAGAGCTCCATACCTCCAGAGCTCCATACCTCCAGAGCTCCATAGCACCAGAGCTCCATGGCTTCAGAGCTCCATAGCACCATAGCTCCATACCTCCAGAGCTCCAGGGCTCCATAGCTCCATACCTCCAGAGCTCCATACCTCCAGAGCTCCAGAGCTCCATAGCACCAGAGCTCCATGGCTTCAGAGCTCCATAGCACCATAGCTCCATACCTCCAGAGCTCCAGGGCTCCATAGCTCCATACCTCCAGAGCTCCATACCTCCAGAGCTCCAGAGCTCCATAGCACCAGAGCTCCATGGCTTCAGAGCTCCATAGCACCATAGCTCCATACCTCCAGAGCTCCAGGGCTCCATAGCTCCATACCTCCAGAGCTCCATACCTCCAGAGCTCCAGAGCTCCATAGCACCAGAGCTCCATGGCTTCAGAGCTCCATAGCACCATAGCTCCATACCTCCAGAGCTCCAGGGCTCCAAAGCTCCATACCTCCAGAGCTCCATACCTCCAGAGCTCCATACCTCCATAGCACCAGAGCTCCATAGCTCCATAGCACCAGAGCTCCATAGCACCAGAGCTCCATAGCACCAGAGCTCCATAGCTCCATAGCACCAGAGCTCCATAGCTCCATAGCACCAGAGCTCCATAGCTCCATAGCACCAGAGCTCCATACTTCCAGAGCTCCATAGCTCCATAGCTCCATAGCACCAGAGCTCCATAGCTCCATAGCACCAGAGCTCCATAGCTCCATAGCACCAGAGCTCCATACTTCCATAGCTCCATAGCTCCATACCTCCAGAGCTCCATAGCTCCATAGCTCCATACCTCCAGAGCTACATAGCTCCAGAGCTCCATAGCTCCATAGCACCAGAGCTCCATAGCTCCATAGCACCAGAGCTCCATACTTCCATAGCTCCAGGGCTCCATAGCTCCAGGGCTCCATAGCTCCATACCTCCAGAGCTCCATAGCTCCATACTTCCAGAGCTCCATAGCTCCATAGCACCAGAGCTCCATAGCTCCATAGCACCAGAGCTCCATAGCTCCATAGCACCAGAGCTCCATAGCTCCATAACACCAGAGCTCCATAGCTCCATAGCTCCAGGGCTCCATAGCTCCATAGCTCCAGGGCTCCATAGCTCCATAGCTCCAGGGCTCCATAGCTCCATAGCTCCATACCTCCAGAGCTCCATACCTCCAGAGCTCCATACCTCCATAGCACCAGAGCTCCATAGCTCCAGGGCTCCAGGGCTCCATAGCTCCATACCTCCAGAGCTCCATAGCTCCATACTTCCAGAGCTCCATAGCTCCATAGCTCCATACTTCCATAGCTCCATAGCTCCATACTTCCATAGCACCTGAGCTCCATACCTCCAGAGCTCCATAGCTCCAGCCTGGGTGGCTGGTGGCTCCATAGCTCCATACTTCCATAGCTCTAAGTCAGAGAGTTGGCGAAAATTGCACTAAGTGCGAAAGCCCATTCATTTAAAACGGCGTGTCCGCCAGGCGGCGACATTTCCCCGTTACCGGTGGCTGCGCGGCGGGTGAGTGACAGAGCTTATCCGAGCGGCTGGAACTCTGCGCCGGCGTGGTCGAGCGTGAGGCCTCGGCCCTTTGGTTGCCTGGTACCTAAAACACTTCCATTGATCCAGCCACGGAGGGTGCTGGCTGGTGGCTCCATACCTCCATAGCTCCATAGCACCAAAGCTCCATAGCTCCATAGCACCAGAGCTCCATGGCTTCAGAGCTCCATAGCACCATAGCTCCATACCTCCAGAGCTCCAGGGCTCCATAGCTCCATACCTCCAGAACTCCATACCTCCAGAGCTCCATACCTCCAGAGCTCCATAGCACCAGAGCTCCATGGCTTCAGAGCTCCATAGCACCATAGCTCCATACCTCCAGAGCTCCAGGGCTCCATAGCTCCATACCTCCAGAGCTCCATACCTCCAGAGCTCCATACCTCCAGAGCTCCATAGCACCAGAGCTCCATGGCTTCAGAGCTCCATAGCACCATAGCTCCATACCTCCAGAGCTCCTGGGCTCCATAGCTCCATACCTCCAGAGCTCCATACCTCCAGAGCTCCATACCTCCAGAGCTCCAGAGCTCCATAGCACCAGAGCTCCATGGCTTCAGAGCTCCATAGCTCCATACCTCCAGAGCTCCAGGGCTCCATAGCTCCATACCTCCAGAGCTCCATACCTCCAGAGCTCCAGAGCTCCATAGCACCAGAGCTCCATGGCTTCAGAGCTCCATAGCACCATAGCTCCATACCTCCAGAGCTCCAGGGCTCCATAGCTCCATACCTCCAGAGCTCCATACCTCCAGAGCTCCATACCTCCAGAGCTCCAGAGCTCCATAGCACCAGAGCTCCATGGCTTCAGAGCTCCATAGCACCATAGCTCCATACCTCCAGAGCTCCAGGGCTCCATAGCTCCATACCTCCAGAGCTCCATACCTCCAGAGCTCCAGAGCTCCATAGCACCAGAGCTCCATGGCTTCAGAGCTCCATCGCACCAAAGCTTCAGAGCTCCATAGCACCATAGCTCCATACCTCCAGAGCTCCAGGGCTCCAAAGCTCCATACCTCCAGAGCTCCATACCTCCAGAGCTCCATACCTCCAGAGCTCCATAGCTCCATAGCACCAGAGCTCCATAGCTCCATAGCACCAGAGCTCCATAGCACCAGAGCTCCATAGCTCCATAGCACCAGAGCTCCATAGCTCCATAGCACCAGAGCTCCATAGCTCCATAGCACCAGAGCTCCATACTTCCAGAGCTCCATAGCTCCATAGCTCCATAGCACCAGAGCTCCATAGCTCCATAGCACCAGAGCTCCATAGCTCCATAGCTCCATAGCACCAGAGCTCCATACTTCCATAGCTCCATAGCTCCATACCTCCAGAGCTCCATAGCTCCATAGCTCCATACCTCCAGAGCTCCATAGCTCCAGAGCTCCATAGCTCCATAGCACCAGAGCTCCATAGCTCCATAGCACCAGAGCTCCATACTTCCATAGCTCCAGGGCTCCATAGCTCCAGGGCTCCATAGCTCCAGGGCTCCATAGCTCCATACCTCCAGAGCTCCATAGCTCCATACTTCCAGAGCTCCATAGCTCCATAGCACCAGAGCTCCATAGCTCCATAGCACCAGAGCTCCATAGCTCCATAGCACCAGAGCTCCATAGCTCCATAGCACCAGAGCTCCATACTTCCAGAGCTCCATAGCTCCATAGCTCCATAGCACCAGAGCTCCATAGCTCCATAGCACCAGAGCTCCATAGCTCCATAGCACCAGAGCTCCATACTTCCATAGCTCCATAGCTCCATACCTCCAGAGCTCCATAGCTCCATAGCTCCATACCTCCAGAGCTCCATAGCTCCAGAGCTCCATAGCTCCATAGCTCCATAGCACCAGAGCTCCATAGCTCCATAGCACCAGAGCTCCATACTTCCATAGCTCCAGGGCTCCATAGCTCCAGGGCTCCATACCTCCAGAGCTCCATAGCTCCATACTTCCAGAGCTCCATAGCTCCATACTTCCATAGCTCCATACTTCCATACCTCCATAGCTCCATACTTCCATAGCACCAGAGCTCCATACTTCCATAGCACCAGAGCTCCATACCTCCAGAGCTCCAGAGCTCCAGCCTGGGTGGCTGGTGGCTCCATAGCTCCATACTTCCATAGCTCTAAGTCAGAGAGTTGGCGAAAATTGCACTAAGTGCGAAAGCCCATTCATTTACAACGGCGTGTCCACAAGGCGGCGACATTTCCCCGTTACCGGTGGCTGCGCGGCGGGTGAGTGACAGAGCTTATCCGAGCGGCTGGAACTCTGCGCCGGCGTGGTCGAGCGTGAGGCCTCGGCCCTTTGGCTGCCTGGTACCTAAAACACTTCCATTGATCCAGCCACGGAGGGTGCTGGCTGGTGGCTCCATACCTCCATAGCTCCATAGCACCAAAGCTCCATAGCTCCATAGCACCAGAGCTCCATGGCTTCAGAGCTCCATAGCACCATAGCTCCATACCTCCAGAGCTCCAGGGCTCCATAGCTCCATACCTCCAGAGCTCCATACCTCCAGAGCTCCATACCTCCAGAGCTCCATAGCACCAGAGCTCCATGGCTTCAGAGCTCCATAGCACCATAGCTCCATACCTCCAGAGCTCCAGGGCTCCATAGCTCCATACCTCCAGAGATCCATACCTCCAGAGCTCCATACCTCCAGAGCTCCAGAGCTCCATAGCACCAGAGCTCCATGGCTTCAGAGCTCCATAGCACCATAGCTCCATACCTCCAGAGCTCCAGGGCTCCATAGCTCCATACCTCCAGAGCTCCATACCTCCAGAGCTCCAGAGCTCCATAGCACCAGAGCTCCATGGCTTCAGAGCTCCATAGCACCATAGCTCCATACCTCCAGAGCTCCAGGGCTCCATAGCTCCATACCTCCAGAGCTCCATACCTCCAGAGCTCCATACCTCCAGAGCTCCATAGCTCCAGAGCTCCATAGCTCCATAGCTCCATAGCACCAGAGCTCCATAGCTCCATAGCACCAGAGCTCCATACTTCCATAGCTCCAGGGCTCCATAGCTCCAGGGCTCCATACCTCCAGAGCTCCATAGCTCCATACTTCCAGAGCTCCATAGCTCCATACTTCCATAGCTCCATACTTCCATACCTCCATAGCTCCATACTTCCATAGCACCAGAGCTCCATACTTCCATAGCACCAGAGCTCCATACCTCCAGAGCTCCAGAGCTCCAGCCTGGGTGGCTGGTGGCTCCATAGCTCCATACTTCCATAGCTCTAAGTCAGAGAGTTGGCGAAAATTGCACTAAGTGCGAAAGCCCATTCATTTACAACGGCGTGTCCACAAGGCGGCGACATTTCCCCGTTACCGGTGGCTGCGCGGCGGGTGAGTGACAGAGCTTATCCGAGCGGCTGGAACTCTGCGCCGGCGTGGTCGAGCGTGAGGCCTCGGCCCTTTGGCTGCCTGGTACCTAAAACACTTCCATTGATCCAGCCACGGAGGGTGCTGGATGGTGGCTCCATACCTCCATAGCTCCATAGCACCAGAGCTCCATAGCTCCATAGCACCAGAGCTCCATGGCTTCAGAGCTCCATAGCACCATAGCTCCATACCTCCAGAGCTCCAGGGATCCATAGCTCCATACCTCCAGAGCTCCATACCTCCAGAGCTCCATACCTCCAGAGTTCCATAGCACCAGAGCTCCATGGTTTCAGAGCTCCATAGCACCATAGCTCCATACCTCCAGAGCTCCAGGGCTCCATAGCTCCATACCTCCAGAGCTCCATACCTCCAGAGCTCCATACCTCCAGAGCTCCAGAGCTCCATAGCACCAGAGCTCCATGGCTTCAGAGCTCCATAGCACCATAGCTCCATACCTCCAGAGCTCCAGGGCTCCATAGCTCCATACCTCCAGAGCTCCATACCTCCAGAGCTCCAGAGCTCCATAGCACCAGAGCTCCATGGCTTCAGAGCTCCATAGCACCATAGCTCCATACCTCCAGAGCTCCAGGGCTCCATAGCTCCATACCTCCAGAGCTCCATACCTCCAGAGCTCCATACCTCCAGAGCTCCATAGCTCCATAGCACCAGAGCTCCATAGCTCCATAGCACCAGAGCTCCATAGCACCAGAGCTCCATAGCACCAGAGCTCCATAGCTCCATAGCACCAGAGCTCCATAGCTCCATAGCACCAGAGCTCCATAGCTCCATAGCACCAGAGCTCCATACTTCCAGAGCTCCATAGCTCCATAGCTCCATAGCACCAGAGCTCCATAGCTCCATAGCACCAGAGCTCCATGGCTTCAGAGCTCCATAGCACCATAGCTCCATACCTCCAGAGCTCCAGGGCTCCATAGCTCCATACCTCCAGAGCTCCATACCTCCAGAGCTCCATACCTCCAGAGCTCCATAGCACCAGAGCTCCATAGCTCCATAGCACCAGAGCTCCATAGCACCAGAGCTCCATAGCACCAGAGCTCCATAGCTCCATAGCACCAGATCTCCATAGCTCCATAGCACCAGAGCTCCATACTTCCAGAGCTCCATAGCTCCATAGCTCCATAGCACCAGAGCTCCATAGCTCCATAGCACCAGAGCTCCATAGCTCCATAGCACCAGAGCTCCATACTTCCATAGCTCCATAGCTCCATACCTCCAGAGCTCCATAGCTCCATAGCTCCATACCTCCAGAGCTCCATAGCTCCAGAGCTCCATAGCTCCATAGCTCCATAGCACCAGAGCTCCATAGCTCCATAGCACCAGAGCTCCATACTTCCATAGCTCCAGGGCTCCATAGCTCCAGGGCTCCATACCTCCAGAGCTCCATAGCTCCATACTTCCAGAGCTCCATAGCTCCATACTTCCATAGCTCCATACTTCCATACCTCCATAGCTCCATAGCTCGGCCCTTTGGCTGCCTGGTACCTAAAACACTTCCATTGATCCAGCCACGGAGGGTGCTGGCTGGTGGCTCCATACCTCCATAGCTCCATAGCACCAGAGCTCCATAGCTCCATAGCACCAGAGCTCCATGGCTTCAGAGCTCCATAGCACCATAGCTCCATACCTCCAGAGCTCCAGGGCTCCATAGCTCCATACCTCCAGAGCTCCATACCTCCAGAGCTCCATACCTCCAGAGCTCCATAGCACCAGAGCTCCATGGCTTCAGAGCTCCATAGCACCATAGCTCCATACCTCCAGAGCTCCAGGGCTCCATAGCTCCATACCTCCAGAGCTCCATACCTCCAGAGCTCCATACCTCCAGAGCTCCATAGCACCAGAGCTCCATGGCTTCAGAGCTCCATAGCACCATAGCTCCATACCTCCAGAGCTCCAGGGCTCCATAGCTCCATACCTCAAGAGCTCCATACCTCCAGAGCTCCATACCTCCAGAGCTCCAGAGCTCCATAGCACCAGAGCTCCATGGCTTCAGAGCTCCATAGCTCCATACCTCCAGAGCTCCAGGGCTCCATAGCTCCATACCTCCAGAGCTCCATACCTCCAGAGCTCCAGAGCTCCATAGCACCAGAGCTCCATGGCTTCAGAGCTCCATAGCACCATAGCTCCATACCTCCAGAGCTCCAGGGCTCCATAGCTCCATACCTCCAGAGCTCCATACCTCCAGAGCTCCATACCTCCAGAGCTCCATAGCTCCATAGCACCAGAGCTCCATAGCTCCATAGCACCAGAGCTCCATAGCACCAGAGCTCCATAGCACCAGAGCTCCATAGCTCCATAGCACCAGAGCTCCATAGCTCCATAGCACCAGAGCTCCATAGCTCCATAGCACCAGAGCTCCATACTTCCAGAGCTCCAGAGCTCCATAGCTCCATAGCACCAGAGCTCCATAGCTCCATAGCACCAGAGCTCCATAGCTCCATAGCACCAGAGCTCCATACTTCCATAGCTCCATAGCTCCATACCTCCAGAGCTCCATAGCTCCATAGCTGCATACCTCCAGAGCTCCATAGCTCCAGAGCTCCATAGCTCCATAGCTCCATAGCACCAGAGCTCCATAGCTCCATAGCACCAGAGCTCCATACTTCCATAGCTCCAGGGCTCCATAGCTCCAGGGCTCCATACCTCCAGAGCTCCATAGCTCCATACTTCCAGAGCTCCATAGCTCCATACTTCCATAGCTCCATACTTCCATACCTCCATAGCTCCATACTTCCATAGCACCAGAGCTCCATACTTCCATAGCACCAGAGCTCCATACCTCCAGAGCTCCAGAGCTCCAGCCTGGGTGGCTGGTGGCTCCATAGCTCCATACTTCCATAGCTCTAAGTCAGAGAGTTGGCGAAAATTGCACTAAGTGCGAAAGCCCATTCATTTACAACGGCGTGTCCACAAGGCGGCGACATTTCCCCGTTACCGGTGGCTGCGCGGCGGGTGAGTGACATAGCTTATCCGAGCGGCTGGAACTCTGCGCCGGCGTGGTCGAGCGTGAGGCCTCGGCCCTTTGGCTGCCTGGTACCTAAAACACTTCCATTGATCCAGCCACGGAGGGTGCTGGCTGGTGGCTCCATACCTCCATAGCTCCATAGCACCAGAGCTCCATAGCTCCATAGCACCGGAGCTCCATGGCTTCAGAGCTCCATAGCACCATAGCTCCATACCTCCAGAGCTCCAGGGCTCCATAGCTCCATACCTCCAGAGCTCCATACCTCCAGAGCTCCATAGCACCAGAGCTCCATGGCTTCAGAGCTCCATAGCACCATAGCTCCATACCTCCAGAGCTCCAGGGCTCCATAGCTCCATACCTCCAGAGCTCCATACCTCCAGAGCTCCATACCTCCAGAGCTCCATAGCACCAGAGCTCCATGGCTTCAGAGCTCCATAGCACCATAGCTCCATACCTCCAGAGCTCCAGGGCTCCATAGCTCCATACCTCCAGAGCTCCATACCTCCAGAGCTCCATACCTCCAGAGCTCCATAGCACCAGAGCTCCATGGCTTCAGAGCTCCATAGCACCATAGCTCCATACCTCCAGAGCTCCAGGGCTCCATAGCTCCATACCTCCAGAGCTCCATACCTCCAGAGCTCCAGAGCTCCATAGCACCAGAGCTCCATGGCTTCAGAGCTCCATAGCACCATAGCTCCATACCTCCAGAGCTCCAGGGCTCCATAGCTCCATACCTCCAGAGCTCCATACCTCCAGAGCTCCAGAGCTCCATAGCACCAGAGCTCCATGGCTTCAGAGCTCCATAGCACCATAGCTCCATACCTCCAGAGCTCCAGGGCTCCATAGCTCCATACCTCCAGAGCTCCATACCTCCAGAGCTCCAGAGCTCCATAGCACCAGAGCTCCATGGCTTCAGAGCTCCATAGCACCATAGCTCCATACCTCCAGAGCTCCAGGGCTCCAAAGCTCCATACCTCCAGAGCTCCATACCTCCAGAGCTCCATACCTCCAGAGCTCCATAGCTCCATAGCACCAGAGCTCCATAGCTCCATAGCACCAGAGCTCCATAGCACCAGAGCTCCATAGCTCCATAGCACCAGAGCTCCATAGCTCCATAGCACCAGAGCTCCATAGCTCCATAGCACCAGAGCTCCATACTTCCATAGCTCCATAGCTCCATAGCTCCATAGCACCAGAGCTCCATAGCTCCATAGCACCAGAGCTCCATAGCTCCATAGCACCAGAGCTCCATACTTCCATAGCTCCATAGCTCCATACCTCCAGAGCTCCATAGCTCCATAGCTCCATACCTCCAGAGCTCCATAGCTCCAGAGCTCCATAGCTCCATAGCACCAGAGCTCCATAGCTCCATAGCACCAGAGCTCCATACTTCCATAGCTCCAGGGCTCCATAGCTCCAGGGCTCCATAGCTCCATACCTCCAGAGCTCCATAGCTCCATACTTCCAGAGCTCCATAGCTCCATAGCACCAGAGCTCCATAGCTCCATAGCACCAGAGCTCCATAGCTCCATAGCACCAGAGCTCCATAGCTCCATAGCACCAGAGCTCCATAGCTCCATAGCTCCAGGGCTCCATAGCTCCATAGCTCCAGGGCTCCATAGCTCCATAGCTCCAGGGCTCCATAGCTCCATAGCTCCATACCTCCAGAGCTCCATACCTCCAGAGCTCCATACCTCCATAGCACCAGAGCTCCATAGCTCCAGGGCTCCAGGGCTCCATAGCTCCATACCTCCAGAGCTCCATAGCTCCATACTTCCAGAGCTCCATAGCTCCATAGCTCCATACTTCCATAGCTCCATAGCTCCATAGCTCCATACTTCCATAGCACCTGAGCTCCATACCTCCAGAGCTCCATAGCTCCAGCCTGGGTGGCTGGTGGCTCCATAGCTCCATACTTCCATAGCTCTAAGTCAGAGAGTTGGCGAAAATTGCACTAAGTGCGAAAGCCCATTCATTTACAACGGCGTGTCCGCCAGGCGGCGACATTTCCCCGTTACCGGTGGCTGCGCGGCGGGTGAGTGACAGAGCTTATCCGAGCGGCTGGAACTCTGCGCCGGCGTGGTCGAGCGTGAGGCCTCGGCCCTTTGGCTGCCTGGTACCTAAAACACTTCCATTGATCCAGCCACGGAGGGTGCTGGCTGGTGGCTCCATACCTCCATAGCTCCATAGCACCAGAGCTCCATAGCTCCATAGCACCAGAGCTCCATGGCTTCAGAGCTCCATAGCACCATAGCTCCATACCTCCAGAGCTCCAGGGCTCCATAGCTGCATACCTCCAGAGCTCCATACCTCCAGAGCTCCATACCTCCAGAGCTCCATAGCACCAGAGCTCCATAGCACCAGAGCTCCATGGCTTCAGAGCTCCATAGCACCATAGCTCCATACCTCCAGAGCTCCAGGGCTCCATAGCTCCATACCTCCAGAGCTCCATACCTCCAGAGCTCCATACCTCCAGAGCTCCATAGCACCAGAGTTCCATGGCTTCAGAGCTCCATAGCACCATAGCTCCATACCTGCAGAGCTCCAGAGCTCCAGGGCTCCATAGCTCCATACCTCCAGAGCTCCATACCTCCAGAGCTCCATACCTCCAGAGCTCCAGAGCTCCATAGCACCAGAGCTCCATGGCTTCAGAGCTCCATAGCACCATAGCTCCATACCTCCAGAGCTCCAGGGCTCCATAGCTCCATACCTCCAGAGCTCCATACCTCCAGAGCTCCAGAGCTCCATAGCACCAGAGCTCCATGGCTTCAGAGCTCCATAGCACCATAGCTCCATACCTCCAGAGCTCCAGGGCTCCATAGCTCCATACCTCCAGAGCTCCATACCTCCAGAGCTCCATACCTCCAGAGCTCCATACCTCCAGAGCTCCATAGCTCCATAGCACCAGAGCTCCATAGCACCAGAGCTCCATAGCACCAGAGCTCCATAGCTCCATAGCACCAGAGCTCCATAGCTCCATAGCACCAGAGCTCCATAGCTCCATAGCACCAGAGCTCCATACTTCCAGAGCTCCATAGCTCCATAGCTCCATAGCACCAGAGCTCCATAGCTCCATAGCACCAGAGCTCCATGGCTTCAGAGCTCCATAGCACCATAGCTCCATACCTCCAGAGCTCCAGGGCTCCATAGCTCCATACCTCCAGAGCTCCATACCTCCAGAGCTCCATAGCACCAGAGCTCCATAGCTCCATAGCACCAGAGCTCCATAGCACCAGAGCTCCATAGCACCAGAGCTCCATAGCTCCATAGCACCAGAGCTCCATAGCTCCATAGCACCAGAGCTCCATACTTCCAGAGCTCCATAGCTCCATAGCTCTATAGCTCCATAGCACCAGAGCTCCATAGCTCCATAGCACCAGAGCTCCATAGCTCCATAGCACCAGAGCTCCATACTTCCATAGCTCCATAGCTCCATACCTCCAGAGCTCCATAGCTCCATAGCTCCATACCTCCAGAGCTCCATAGCTCCAGAGCTCCATAGTTCCATAGCTCCATAGCACCAGAGCTCCATAGCTCCATAGCACCAGAGCTCCATACTTCCATAGCTCCAGGGCTCCATAGCTCCATACTTCCAGAGCTCCATAGCTCCATACTTCCATAACTCCATACTTCCATACCTCCATAGCTCCATACTTCCATAGCACCAGAGCTCCATACTTCCATAGCACCAGAGCTCCATACCTCCAGAGCTACAGAGCTCCAGCCTGGGTGGCTGGTGGCTCCATAGCTCCATACTTCCATAGCTCTAAGTCAGAGAGTTGGCGAAAATTGCACTAAGTGCGAAAGCCCATTCATTTACAACGGCGTGTCCACAAGGCGGCGACATTTCCCCGTTACCGGTGGCTGCGCGGCGGGTGAGTGACAGAGCTTATCCGAGCGGCTGGAACTCTGCGCCGGCGTGGTCGAGCGTGAGGCCTCGGCCCTTTGGCTGCCTGGTACCTAAAACACTTCCATTGATCCAGCCACGGAGGGTGCTGGCTGGTGGCTCCATACCTCCATAGCTCCATAGCACCAGAGCTCCATAGCTCCATAGCACCAGAGCTCCATGGCTTCAGAGCTCCATAGCACCATAGCTCCATACCTCCAGAGCTCCAGGGCTCCATAGCTCCATACCTCCAGAGCTCCATACCTCCAGAGCTCCATACCTCCAGAGCTCCATAGCACCAGAGCTCCATGGCTTCAGAGCTCCATAGCACCATAGCTCCATACCTCCAGAGCTCCAGGGCTCCATAGCTCCATACCTCCAGAGCTCCATACCTCCAGAGCTCCATACCTCCAGAGCTCCATAGCACCAGAGCTCCATGGCTTCAGAGCTCCATAGCACCATAGCTCCATACCTCCAGAGCTCCAGGGCTCCATAGCTCCATACCTCCAGAGCTCCATACCTCCAGAGCTCCATACCTCCAGAGCTCCATAGCACCAGAGCTCCATGGCTTCAGAGCTCCATAGCACCATAGCTCCATACCTCCAGAGCTCCAGGGCTCCATAGCTCCATACCTCCAGAGCTCCATACCTCCAGAGCTCCATACCTCCAGAGCTCCAGAGCTCCATAGCACCAGAGCTCCATGGCTTCAGAGCTCCATAGCACCATAGCTCCATACCTCAAGAGCTCCAGGGCTCCATAGCTCCATACCTCCAGAGCTCCATACCTCCAGAGCTCCAGAGCTCCATAGCACCAGAGCTCCATGGCTTCAGAGCTCCATAGCACCATAGCTCCATACCTCCAGAGCTCCAGGGCTCCATAGCTCCATACCTCCAGAGCTCCATACCTCCAGAGCTCCAGAGCTCCATACCTCCATAGCTCCATAGCTCCATACTTCCATAGCTCCATAGCTCCAGAGCTCCATAGCTCCATACTTCCATAGCTCCATAGCTCCATACTTCCATAGCTCCATAGCTCCATAGCTCCAGGCACGGAGGGTGGTGGAGCTCCACACTTCCATAGGCACGGAGGGTGCTGGAGCTCCACACTTCCATAGGCACGGAGGGTGCTGGAGCTCCACACTTCCATAGGCACGGAGGGTGCTGGAGCTCCACACTTCCATAGGCACGGAGGGTGCTGGAGCTCCACACTTCCATAGGCAGGGAGGGTGCTGGAGCTCCACACTTCCATAGGCACGGAGGGTGCTGGAGCTCCACACTTCCATAGGCACGGAGGGTGCTGGAGCTCCACACTTCCATAGGCAGGGAGGGTGCTGGAGCTCCACACTTCCATAGGCAGGGCGGGTGCTGGAGCTCCACACTTCCATAGGCAGGGAGGGTGCTGGAGCTCCACACTTCCATAGGCAGGGAGGGTGCTGGAGCTCCACACTTCCATAGGCAGGGAGGGTGCTGGAGCTCCACACTTCCATAGGCAGGGAGGGTGCTGGAGCTCCACACTTCCATAGGCAGGGAGGGTGCTGGAGCTCCACACTTCCATAGGCAGGGAGGGTGCTGGAGCTCCACACTTCCATAGGCAGGGAGGGTGCTGGAGCTCCACACTTCCATAGGCAGGGAGGGTGCTGGAGCTCCACACTTCCATAGGCAGGGAGGGTGCTGGAGCTCCACACTTCCATAGGCAGGGAGGGTGCTGGAGCTCCACACTTCCATAGGCACGGAGGGTGCTGGAGCTCCACACTTCCATAGGCAGGGAGGGTGCTGGAGCTCCACACTTCCATAGGCAGGGAGGGTGCTGGAGCTCCACACTTCCATAGGCACGGAGGGTGCTGGAGCTCCACACTTCCATAGCTCCAGGCACGGAGGGTGCTGGCACATCCACACTTCCAGCCACGGAGCATGCTGGCACTTCCACCTTGCTTGCTAAGTCGGCGTGATCTTGCCCAAAAAGTCCATCCCGAGCTCCAGCTGGAAGTGTAAAAAGAACCGGGCTGGATAAAAAAAAGAACCGGGCTGGATAAAAAAAGAACCGGGCGACCCGTTAAAATTGCTTAGCCGAGGTCCTGGAAGCCTAACACGGCGTGATCTTGTGCAAAAAGCCGCTCCCGAGCTCCAGCTGGAAGTGTAAAAAGAACCGGGCTGGATAAAAAAAGAACCGGGCTGGATAAAAAAAAGAACCGGGCGGCCCGTTAAAATTGCTTAGCCGAGGTCCTGGAAGCCTAACACGGCGTGATCTTGTGCAAAAAGCCGCTCCCGAGCTCCAGCTGGAAGTGTAAAAAGAACCGGGCTGGATAAAAAAAAGAACCGGGCGGCCCGTTAAAATTGCTTAGCCGAGGTCCTGGAAGCCTAACACGGCGTGATCTTGTGCAAAAAGCCGCTCCCGAGCTCCAGCTGGAAGTGTAAAAAGAACCGGGCTGGATAAAAAAAAGAACCGGGCGGCCCGTTAAAATTGCTTAGCCGAGGTCCTGGAAGCCTAACACGGCGTGATCTTGTGCAAAAAGCCGCTCCCGAGCTCCAGCTGGAAGTGTAAAAAGAACCGGGCTGGATAAAAAAAAGAACCGGGCGGCCCGTTAAAATTGCTTAGCCGAGGTCCTGGAAGCCTAACCCGGCGTGATCTTGTGCAAATAGCCGCTGCCGAGCTCCAGCTGGAAGTGTGAAAAGAACCGGGCTGGATAAAAAAAAGAACCGGGCTGGATCAAAAAAGAACCGGGCGACCCGTTAAAATTGCTTAGCCGAGGTCCTGGAAGCCTAACACGGCGTGATCTTGTGCAAAAAGCCGCTCCCGAGCTCCAGCTGGAAGTGTAAAAAGAACCGGGCTGGATAAAAAAAGAACCGGGCTGGATAAAAAAAAGAACCGGGCGGCCCGTTAAAATTGCTTAGCCGAGGTCCTGGAAGCCTAACACGGCGTGATCTTGTGCAAAAAGCCGCTCCCGAGCTCCAGCTGGAAGTGTAAAAAGAACCGGGCTGGATAAAAAAAAGAACCGGGCGGCCCGTTAAAATTGCTTAGCCGAGGTCCTGGAAGCCTAACACGGCGTGTTCTTGTGCAAAAAGCCGCTCCCGAGCTCCAGCTGGAAGTGTAAAAAGAACCAGGCTGGATAAAAAAAAGAACCGGGCTGGATCAAAAAAGAACCGGGCGACCCGTTAAAATTGCTTAGCCGAGGTCCTGGAAGCCTAACACGGCGTGTTCTTGTGCAAAAAGCCGCTCCCGAGCTCCAGCTGGAAGTGTAAAAAGAACCAGGCTGGATAAAAAAAAGAACCGGGCTGGATCAAAAAAGAACCGGGCGACCCGTTAAAATTGCTTAGCCGAGGTCCTGGAAGCCTAACACGGCGTGATCTTGTGCAAAAAGCCGCTCCCGAGCTCCAGCTGGAAGTGTAAAAAGAACCGGGCTGGATAAAAAAAGAACCGGGCTGGATAAAAAAAGAACCGGGCGACCCGTTAAAATTGCTTAGCCGAGGTCCTGGAAGCCTAACACGGCGTGATCTTGTGCAAAAAGCCGCTCCCGAGCTCCAGCTGGAAGTGTAAAAAGAACCAGGCTGGATAAAAAAAAGAACCGGGCTGGATCAAAAAAGAACCGGGCGACCCGTTAAAATTGCTTAGCCGAGGTCCTGGAAGCCTAACACGGCGTGTTCTTGTGCAAAAAGCCGCTCCCGAGCTCCAGCTGGAAGTGTAAAAAGAACCAGGCTGGATAAAAAAAAGAACCGGGCTGGATCAAAAAAGAACCGGGCGACCCGTTAAAATTGCTTAGCCGAGGTCCTGGAAGCCTAACACGGCGTGATCTTGTGCAAAAAGCCGCTCCCGAGCTCCAGCTGGAAGTGTAAAAAGAACCGGGCTGGATAAAAAAAAGAACCGGGCTGGTTCAAAAAAGAACCGGGCAACCCGTTAAAATTGCTTCGCCGAGGTCCTGGAAGCCTAACCCGGCGTGATCTTGCCCGAAAGTCGGCCTCTATACTTCCATTTTAGGTACCAGGGGCTCATAGTGTACTTGGTCCCACTAGTCAGTGTACTCATCCAGTTACCCCCCGTTTTCCAAAACACCATCGGCACGTATAAGGGGGGGACTCCTGAGAGAGATGAGGTATATGGCAGCGCAACACCAATCCGCTCCGCGCTGGTTCCCATGTCGGCTACGGATGAATAAAACCAGCCTGTCCCCCCTGGAGCTCACGAGACACGGAATTTTTTCTAAGTGCCAACGGCTCTTCCGAGCAAACGTGTCCGCTCCGGCTGGTTCCCCCGTCGGCCTCGAATGACGAAAAACGCCGGTCTCCGCCCGGAGCTCATGACAAACGAAAAATTTTCTAAGTGCCAACGGCACTAGCGAGCGAATGTGTCCGCTCGGCGCTGGTTCCCGGGTCGAACCCGGAAGACGAAAAATGCCGGTCTCCGCCCGGAGCTCATGACAAACGAAAAATTTTCTAAGTGCCAACGGCACTAGCGAGCGAATGTGTCCGCTCGGCGCTGGTTCCCGGGTCGAACCCGGAAGACGAAAAACGCCGCTCTCCGCCCGGAGCTCATGACAAACGAAAAATTTTCTAAGTGCCAACGGCACTAGCGAGCGAATGTGTCCGCTCGGCGCTGGTTCCCGGGTCGAACCCGGAAGACGAAAAACGCCGCTCTCCGCCCGGAGCTCATGACAAACGAAAAATTTTCTAAGTGCCAACGGCACTAGCGAGCGAATGTGTCCGCTCGGCGCTGGTTCCCGGGTCGAACCCGGAAGACGAAAAACGCCGCTCTCCGCCCGGAGCTCATGACAAACGAAAAATTTTCTAAGTGCCAACGGCACTAGCGAGCGAATGTGTCCGCTCGGCGCTGGTTCCCGGGTCGAACCCGGAAGACGAAAAACGCCGGTCTCCGCCCGGAGCTCATGACAAACGAAAAATTTTCTAAGTGCCAACGGCACTAGCGAGCGAATGTGTCCGCTCGGCGCTGGTTCCCGGGTCGAACCCGGAAGACGAAAAACGCCGGTCTCCGCCCGGAGCTCATGACAAACGAAAAATTTTCTAAGTGCCAACGGCACTAGCGAGCGAATGTGTCCGCTCGGCGCTGGTTCCCGGGTCGAACCCGGAAGACGAAAAACGCCGGTCCTCGCCTGGAGGTCCCAGCAAAATCAGCGAAAAAACGACTAAGTGTCAACTTTCAAAAAAACGACTAAGTGTCAACTTTCGAAAAAACGGCTAAGTGTCGACTTTCGAAAAAACGGCTAAGTGTCGCCTTTCGAAAAAACGACTAAGTGTCGCCTCTCTGAAAAAACGACTAAGTGCCCACGGCTCTGCGGGGCTTGTGAGTCCGCCCCGCGCCGGTTCGGCAGTCGGCCTCAAAAAGCGAAAAATCAGCCTCTTTCCCTGGAGCTCACCAAAAATTTGTCGAAATTTTTCTAAGTTCTCCTCGAGGTACCAGGGGGTGAGGTACCCGGGCTAAGGTGCAGTACCTTTTTTGGTCTTCAGGTGCGCCAGAGTACAATGAAATGGTCCCAGTAGTCAGTGTACTCATCGACTTTCCCCCCGTTTTCCAAAGCACCTCGTTTACGAGTATGGAGGAGATGGTGCTGGTCTCCCCACGGCGTCGGACACGCCGTCCTCGACAGCACAAGGTCGGATAGAAGACCTGGAAAGCGCCGTGGCACGCGCTGGAGGTGGGCACTTTGGCAAAAAAACGACTAAGTGTCAACTTTCGAAAAAACGGCTAAGTGTCAACTTTCGAAAAAACGGCTAAGTGTCAACTTTCGAAAAAACGACTAAGTGTCACCTCTCTGAAAAAATGGCAAAGTGTCGCCTCTCTGAAAATTTTCTAAGTGCCCACGGCTCTGCGGGCTCGTGCATCCGAGCCGCGCCGGTTCTGCAACCGGCCTAGAATGACGAAAAATAACGGTCTCCTCCTGGAGCTCAGAGCCAATTGTGGCGAAAAAGTGGCAAAGTGCCCACGGCTCTGCGGGCTCGTGCATCCGACCCGCGCCGGTTCTGCAGCCGGCCTAGAATGACGAAAAATAACGGTCTCCTCCTGGAGCTCACAGCCAACTTGGCAAAAAGTTTCTAAGTGCCCACGGCCCTGCCGAGCTTTGGCGTCCGCCCAGCGCCGGTTCCGCAGTCGGCCTCGAATGACGAAAAATAACGGTCTCCTCCTGGAGCTCACAGCCAACTTGGCAAAAAGTTTCTAAGTGCCCACGGCCCTGCCGAGCTTTGGCGTCCGCTCAGCGCCGGTTCCGCAGTCGGCCTCGAATGACGAAAAATAACGGTCTCCTCCTGGAGCTCACAGCCAACTTGGCAAAAAGTTTCTAAGTGCCCACGGCCCTGCCGAGCTTTGGCGTCCGCCCAGCGCCGGTTCCGCAGTCGGCCTCGAATGACGAAAAATAACGGTCTCCTCCTGGAGCTCACAGCCAACTTGGCAAAAAGTTTCTAAGTGTCACATCTCTGAAAAAACGGCTAAGTGTCGACTTTCGAAAAAACGGCAAAGTGTCACATCTCTGAAAAAACGGCTAAGTGTCGACTTTCGAAAAAACGGCTAAGTGTCAACTTTCGAAAAAACGGCTAAGTGTCAACTTTCGAAAAAACGGCTAAGTGTCACCTCTCTGAAAAAACGGCAAAGTGTCAACTGCGAATGTGGTGGTGCATGGAAGGAAGTGGAGGACGGCCGCCTCCTTAAACACAGGCCGAAGAGGAGCGTCAGGGCCGGCTCCTTAAACACGGACCGAGTGTCGCCCTTAACACAGACCAAGCGGAGGACGGCCGCCTCCCTAAATACAGGCCGAACCGGAGCGCGAGGGCCGCTCCTTAAACACGGACCGAGTGTCGCCCTTAACACAGACCAAGGGGAGGACGGCCGCCTCCTTAAACACAGGCCGGAGAGGAGCGTCAGGGCCAGGCTCCTCAAACATGGACCGAGTGTCGCCCTTAACACAGACCAAGCGGAGGACGGCCGCCTCCCTAAATACAGGCCGAACCGGAGCGCGAGGGCCAGGCTCCTTAAACACGGACCGAGTGTCGCCCTTAACACAGACCAAGGGGAGGACGGCCGCCTCCTTAAACACAGGCCGGAGAGGAGCGTCAGGGCCAGGCTCCTCAAACATGGACCGAGTGTCGCCGTTAACACAGACCAAGGGGAGGACGGCCGCCTCCTTAAACACAGGCCGGAGAGGAGCGTCAGGGCCAGGCTCCTCAAACATGGACCGAGTGTCGCCCTTAACACAGACCAAGGGGAGGACGGCCGCCTCCTTAAACACAGGCCGGAGAGGAGCGTCAGGGCCAGGCCCCTCAAACATGGACCGAGTGTCGCCCTTAACACAGACCAAGGGGAGGACGGCCGCCTCCTTAAACACAGGCCGGAGAGGAGCGTCAGGGCCAGGCTCCTCAAACATGGACCGAGTGTCGCCCTTAACACAGACCAAGGGGAGGACGGCCGCCTCCTTAAACACAGGCCGGAGAGGAGCGTCAGGGCCAGGCTCCTCAAACATGGACCGAGTGTCGCCCTTAACACAGACCAAGGGGAGGACGGCCGCCTCCTTAAACACAGGCCGGAGAGGAGCGTCAGGGCCAGGCTCCTCAAACATGGACCGAGTGTCGCCCTTAACACAGACCAAGCGGAGGACGGCCGCCTCCCTAAATACAGGCCGAACCGGAGCGCGAGTGTCGCTCCTTAAACACGGACCGAGTGGAGGACGGCCGCCTCCTTAAACACAGGCCGAACAAAATGACACAAAGTGTCAACTGCGAATGTTGTCCATCCAAGGAAGGAGCGTGATGCCCGGCCGGCTCCTTAAACACAGGCCGAGAGTCGCCCCGGACGGTCCGCCTCGCGGCGCCCGTCTGCTCGGATAAAATGACACAAAGTGTCAACTACGAATGTTGTCCATCCAAGGAGGGAGCGTGATGCCCGGCCGGCTCCGAAAACACAGGCCGAGAGTCGCCCCGGACGGTCCGCCTCGCGGCGCCCGTCTGCTCGGATAAAATGACACAAAGTGTCAACTGCGAATGTTGTCCATCCAAGGAAGGAGCGTGATGCCCGGCCGGCTCCTTAAACACAGGCCGAGAGTCGCCCCGGACGGTCCGCCTCGCGGCGCCCGCCCGCTCGGATAAAATGACACAAAGTGTCAACTACGAATGTTGTCCATCCAAGGAGGGAGCTTGAGGCCCGGCCGGCTCCGAAAACACAGGCCGAGAGTCGCCCCGGACGGTCCGCCTCTCGAGGCGCCCGCCCGCTCGGATAAAATGACACAAAGTGTCAACTACGAATGTTGTCCATCCAAGGAGGGAGCGTGATGCCCGGCCGGCTCCGAAAACACAGGCCGAGAGTCGCCCCGGACGGTCCGCCTCTCGAGGCGCCCGTCTGCTCGGATAAAATGACACAAAGTGTCAACTGCGAATGTTGTCCATCCAAGGAAGGAGCGTGATGCCCGGCCGGCTCCTTAAACACAGGCCGAGAGTCGCCCCGGACGGTCCGCCTCGCGGCGCCCGCCCGCTCGGATAAAATGACACAAAGTGTCAACTACGAATGTTGTCCATCCAAGGAGGGAGCTTGAGGCCCGGCCGGCTCCGAAAACACAGGCCGAGAGTCGCCCCGGACGGTCCGCCTCTCGAGGCGCCCGCCCGCTCGGATAAAATGACACAAAGTGTCAACTACGAATGTTGTCCATCCAAGGAGGGAGCGTGATGCCCGGCCGGCTCCGAAAACACAGGCCGAGAGTCGCCCCGGACGGTCCGCCTCGCGGCGCCCGTCTGCTCGGATAAAATGACACAAAGTGTCAACTACGAATGTTGTCCATCCAAGGAGGGAGCGTGAGGCCCGGCCGGCTCCGAAAACACAGGCCGAGAGTCGCCCCGGACGGTCCGCCTCTCGAGGCGCCCGCCCGCTCGGATAAAATGACACAAAGTGTCAACTACGAATGTTGTCCATCCAAGGAGGGAGCGTGATGCCCGGCCGGCTCCGAAAACACAGGCCGAGATTCGACCCCGGACGGGCCGTCTTCTCCCGGCGCCCGCCCGCGTACGCCCCCCATCCCCGGTCGCCCGTCTGCTCCCGGCGGGCCTCCGAGTACCCCCTCACCCAACTGACCGACTGGCACTCATGACCCGCCTTGGTAGGGCCTCCATCGGCCTCGGCTCGTCCGACGTCGGGTGGACGGTTCCTACCCACTGCGGGTCGCACTCTAGCGCCCCGGCCGCCGCGTGAGCGTGCGCTCCCCGCGCCGCCCCGCAGGCCCCGGCGCGACCGTACTGCGGCGAGACCGAGACGACCCGGTTTGGCATCCATCCCACCTAGCCACGATCCACGGAGGCCGAGCGAGCGGCTGAGTGTCGGGCGCCGCGCGTGCGAGCGTCCGCCGGCCGCGCCGGTCCTTCCGCGAATGTCGTTTCTCAAACCCTCCGGCTTGATAGCGGCGGCACCACGGGAAGCCGTCCACACACACCGTCCGACCTCTATCCGAAAAGCCTTCCCGACCAACCGCGGTCGCGGGGGCGTCTGTCGCTCCGCATCGGGGGGGCGTATGGCTTCCGCGCTACGCGCTGCG